>NC_134949.1:6251450-6872950 GCF_965638725.1 Aptenodytes patagonicus | reverse complement strand
AATAAAAGATCACGGAGGAGTTAAAAATAGTCTTATCCATGGGATGTTTCCATTGCATATGGTCTTTCTTATATTTATAGCACCCAGAAGGTGTCCTGAGCACTTCCCAGAAAGGAAATGGGGAAATTTCTCTATTTTTAGGGTGTCTCTTAGAGGCACCTTATTTCTGTATCGGGAGGCAGGTTGGCTGACTGCCATATACAATGCAGGAAGGTTGACCTGAGGTAGCACGGGAGCCTTGAATTTGATGTCAGTCGTGAACAGTCTGAATTTGGGGTTGAATAAGGCGTTTTTCCCAAGCCACCTGAACTCTTGTCCCCACTGGCAGCCGTGACCGGTGGGGAGCTGCCAAGGTGAAGCCCCCAGTTTTTGCCCTCCTGGTACCAATGCGGGTGCAGGATGAGGTGAGGGGAGTCCCAGATTGGTGTCCCAGCTCCTGGTGAACGAGTCTGGACCAACTTGCTCCCTATCAAGCAATGCAGATTACTCCAGAGCATAGCGCGCTCTGACAATATCTAAGGCACATCCAAGTACATGATATCCTTAAAAATATCCGGTTTCCAGCCTGCTGAGCAAGGAAATGCCTAGACAGCCACGGGTATGTGTGTGTATGTACATGGCTGCCTCCTCCGAAGGGCGAAACGGCAATCATTCCAGGAATTGGCAATGAATGAAGACCCACATGGCTCCAGGCTGCTTTTAATTATCCAGAGCCACACTTTAAAGAAGTTCTGCCAAATACACTAAATCATTCCGGATTTGTGGCATGAGGCTATCTGCTGCTGTACATGAACTTGGTGGCGAGCAGGCATCTGACCCCGGCCCCAGGACACCTTTTTGGCTCTCCATCTGGCTTCTTCCACCACCACAGGGGTGGGAAACTGCTGGTGGCCACAGAGGTGGTTGGTGGTTGTGGGCTGAGCTCTGCACATGGAGAGACACAAAGATGGGGCTGAAAGGACCCCGTTGTCCCTCCTGTGTTTCAGATCCAAGGCTGCCTGGAGGGGTGCTGTACCCTTGGGGTTTCCAGGTGGTTGAAAGACCTGTGGTGGTGCTGCTGAGCACGAATCCTGCCGCAGCGCTTGCTTAGCTGGGCAAAGATTTTTTTGCAAGCCCCAACTGCTGACTCTTAGCCAAGGGCTGAAGCAATGTGTTTCCCAGTCATGTTAGAAAGATGCAGCTACCTGGCCAGGGCTAACTCCATAGTGTGCAGCACAGGTAGGACGTTGCTGCTGTTGTCTCAGGGTAGGTAGGAGAGACGGGACTTTCGTTGAGCTGGTCACATTCCCTCTGTGTTAGCACAGAAGTGGCCAAGGTGGAAGATACCTCCGTCTGGAGAGGGCAATGGAAAGTTTGAAGCTACCCCCGTGAACATCCACATGTGAAGGTGGGCAGGGAATTGCAGCACTGTAACAAGAGGTGGACCTCTCATCCATACCCTCTGGAGATGACATTGTCATGGGAAAAGCAACAATCAGAAGATATGAGGAGGCCAAGGCTGACTTTGGTCCTTTGTCTCCTTTCCTGTGTGTGAGCATTTCGGTGATTCCTCTGCTTTTCTGCCCTGCCTTCCTGTTCATGGCCTTCCCAGCATGGGAAAGTGAGGAAGGGTGTCCCACCGCACGTAGACTGGGAAGGGTGAAAGCACTGGTCAGTGAGGGAGGCAGCTGGTGGTGACCTGGGTGGTTCCTGGAGCTGGGAACCGAAGTGGTTGCGGAGCAACACATGCTTGAAAGTGTTTGTGTCCACGGCCAAATCACCTTCCTTGACACAGGTTCCTGTACTCAAGGTGCTCCCCCGGGTAGCTGGGACCTGGCCTCCAAGGAGGAGGATTGAGGCTGGTGTTCCTGTGAGGTGGACATATTATCTTACTAACCGAAGGCAAAACAAAATATGCAGTCCAAAGAAGCAGATCACGGGTGTTTTTTGATCCAGTCATGCTTATTATTCATACTTGTCCCATGATCTTTCAAACTTAGAAAGTGGAGGTGCTGACTTAGCCTGAGAGCTACTGGAAGATGCTCAGGTATGTCTCCTGGCACCCTGCTCACAGTAACCCACTGGGACTATTTCATAGAATCATAGAATCATAGAATCATTGAGGTTGAAAAAGACCTCTAAGATCATCGAGTCCAACCGTCAACCCAACACCACCATGCCCACTAAACCATGTCCCTAAGTGCCTCATCTACTCGTCTTTTAAATACTTCCAGGGATGGGGACTCAACCACTTCCCTGGGCAGCCTGTTCCAATGTTTCACCACTCTTTCAGTAAAGAAATTTTTCCTTACATCCAATCTAAACCTCCCCTGGCGCAACTTGAGGCCATTTCAGTGCTTTTGGTTCAATTAGGAACAGGAGGGAGAAGCAAACATCTGAGCTAGGTGCAGCCGGCTCTTCACCTGCTTCAATTCTCCTAGACCTTGGTCTGGGCTGGCCATTTTGGGGAATACATTCAGAGTGAGTCTCAAGCAAGTCTTCTGGGCCAAAAGCAGCCAAAATGAATGAATGAGGGAGGTCCCCAAATTCTGTGTTGTTCAGCCCAATTATGGAAGCCATCCAATGCCCTCTGTAAATCTGCGAGTCTGTAGATGTGTTAGGTGTTCTTGTGTGTATAAATCCATGCTTTGTGTTGTTCAGCAGTTGGGAAGAGTGACTCATGTAGACCAAGGGTCCTGGGCCAGGGTCTGTCCTTGATGCACATGCTGCTCCTACAGGCACTGTGGGCAGAGCTGGTCTTTGGCTTAGTTGCTGGCCTCAGTCAACCTTGAATCCAGGGAAAAGTCTTTTCTTTCCACTTCTCTCTCTCTCCTGACCCACCTGTGAGATAGATACAGAAAAAGATGGAGCAAAACGTTTATTAAAATCAACAGCCACCAAAATCCAGCTGGCAGCTGGCAGACGGGACACCTGTAATGCTGCCTGTAACCGGATCAGCCATTGTGGCTTGAAGGGAGATGAGATCTTTCAATTTGGGACATATTTTCTCCCAGTCCATGCATTTTGATGTTTATTTTCACAAACGGCAAGCCAAGTTGGCTCCGAGGCAGCAGTAGTTCAAATCCCTAATGGAAGCTGTAGACGGAGCCTTTTAAAGCCTGTCCTGCCTCCGCCAGCCAAGTGCCTTTCCAAATTCCCCCAGAGAAGTGTCCTTGCCCCATTGCACTCAGCCAGGAGCAACCACGCGGTGCCAGGCTTGGCTTCGCTGCTGGCCCTAGAAGCACGCAGCCCCTTGCAGCAGCTAATGCAAAGTGACAAACCAGAGCGGCCGGTTTTGAGGGACTGGGAGTATGAGGTTTCAGTGTGACCAATTACAGCTGGTTGCTGCTCAAATTGTTGCAGGTGTCTCTGGCAGCTGATGCAGTGACTACCTCCTTTTGCTGCCCCAGTTTGCGGGGTTTTTTTTGGAAGAGCCCTGCTACAACTGTTAGTCCAGTTATCTGTAAAATGAATGACGGTAGGGAAAAATATACTGAGGGAGAAGCAAGTTTCCATGACACTGTATAATGTAAAGGGGAAATAATATGGCTGAAAGCCAGGTCTGAACTTCTGTCCAAAAAACTTAAGAGCAAGCAAGCAAAAAAATATTTCCTGAGATCTGAAAGCACTTAATGGACTTGTTCTGCAGTATTTTTGCATTTCCTAGATCAGTGGGGAACCAGCAGAAGTACTAGCTACTGCAAGGGGGAATGTCAATGCAGTGTTTTGTATTGAGACAAGATGTGGGACTAAAATGCAAGCTAGTACTTACGTACTGTCATCCTCAAACCGACTCATCTTCACCACCTTGCAGGGGTAGCAGGAGAACTATTCCCATTCTGTGGATGGTAAAAGCGAGGCAGACAATTCAGGCTCTGTATCCTAGCCTAGTGGAGACAATTCTCTTTGACCCAGGATTTATCCCCAATGGGATTAGAAACAACTGTCTGAACACTTTTTCTGTCTGTAAACTTATTTGTACAAATCCCACACCCTTCCCCCTCTGTGTCTTCCAGCCTTGTTGCACAGGCAATGCCGTACTTTGAGTAAGGAGATATGTTCAGATGGGTGACACAGGAGCAACTGGGGTTTGGTTGTTTGTTCAAACCAAAGCATGTTGGTGGTATGAAGCCTGGCTTCCTACTTCGGGTAGATGGTGACATGTGTCCTCTTCATTGCTTCAAAACACAATGAGTTTATCATCATCTCCATTTGTCTTCATTGTAAACCCATTTCAGAGCACGTTCATTTGTTTGGCTTGCTTTTTGTCTTTCCAGAGCCTTTAGACAGGGTCTGAACACAATTATGTTTTTCTGGATGTTTTTAATTATATTTTTTATTGTGGAAAAAATTCAGTTAGTTGCATAACTGGATGGTAGTTGGGGAGAGAAAGGAAGGAAGTCAAAGTGGAGGAACAACTTGTACTGACGCTGGCTGAGGATAGGAATAGAAATTCAGATGCTGTAAGTCCCCATTTCCTTTACATGGGTAAAGAAGTCCTGTTTCGGAGCCTTTGAAGTGTGAACATAGCAGCCACGTCCACTTGAAATCCTCCATTTCGTTGCAGAGCGGGAAAGCTCAGAAGACAACACTCTCCTTTTGCTGTCTGCCTCTGGAGGAAGATCCATTGCATGGGTCATTACATGGCTCTGGGAGGGACTATATAGGGTTTCAGAGTCCTCTGTCCCTGTCCACTTCTCATTCCTCAAACTGGATGGCTGTGGCAACAGTAGTGACTTGCTCCCTCTGGAGAGGGTTTAGATCCCCCACGCTGTGGCTGAGCAGCTCCAGGAGGTACCAGATGGCACCCACAGCCCTCCTCCATCAGCGGGATTCGAAAAGACAACCTGGAGGTGAATTTTTCTAAAAATCACTTGCAAGTTCCCTGGGCCCTTCAGGCAGCTACAGCCATGCTGGACATGAATGCTGATGTTGGGAAAAGCCTGTGGATTGGAAACGAACAGTTTTAAGAAGACCCCAGGGAAGGGTTGTTACTACCATCATTGATTGGGTTTCTGCCTTCTTACATGGTTTAGGCTCAGGCAGGTTTTGTCTGAGTTCAGTGAACACTTCATGATCTGTCCCTTGAAATCCTAATTGAGCCTGTGTTTTCTTAAGTCTCGATTTCAAAGGACAGGGGAACAAATATGATTCTTAGTTCTTTTCCCAAAGGTGCAAAACTGTAGATTAAATGTATCCTGGAAATAATATTTTATGCTCAAATCTTTCCCACTGCAATAAAAATGGCTCAAAACCACATCCAGTGACAAAACCCTCGTATATTTAACCCATGTCTAGAAGCAGCTGAAATACTGATGGGAAATGTCCTGGCACTTCCAAGTCAGTGGCTCTCTGGAGCCGCTGGAATGCATCCCACTCCTTACAGATGGTCGTTGCTCCAGAAACACATTACAGATGTTGAGGATGTGAAGGAGCAAGCTCCTTCCATCACAGCGTTAGGACAGAGAAGGGCTAAAAACAAAACCCCAGGCTGGAAGCATCCCTGAGGCGTTTGCCTGCCCGTTCTGTGTCCGGACTTCAGGATCGACCTCTGGTTCCTGCTCATTGTCAGAAATGTTGAAATGGGAGAAGCCTCCCGTGGTCCCTGCTGAAGAAGTGGTGTTTATCACGCTCTGGTAATTGCATTTGGAATGGTATTTACAGCATTTCCTATGTTTTGAAATGGAGAGATCTCAGGCTTGCCCAGGGCTAATTGTGTACTCTAACCTTCTCCTAAGCCCACATGTATCTTTAAACATTAACATACTCATTGGCAGTGTCCAGCGTAGATCTCAACCCCACAACTACTGAGCTGGGAGCATGACTATTGCAGTGTTAATGTTTGCTCTCAGTATTTGTCAGGGGCAGTATCTTGTCCCTTCCTCTACAGATCCTAGGGATTTCTTTTTCTTTTTTTTTTTTTAATATCTTGGAAAGATGCAGGCAGTCCTTGTGGGCAGTGGTACAGGCAGACAGTGGACGGAGGGAGGGGAGGCAGGTTCTCAATCTAGTTAAATGAGGATTCAGAGCAATTTGGGACTCCGAGAGTGGAATAGAGGTTGTTGCAGACTTGTCCTGTGCTTTCAGCAAGAGGTTCATCTCTGTCTACCCTAGGAGGTCATCAGCACCAAGCAGATGTTCAAATGTGGTATTCTCCTATTCAACATCTTAGAAATGTGCTTTCAGTTAGTGTAACATGCCTTTTTCTAATAAGGGAAACCACTAAAAGAAAAAAAAAAAAGTTTTTTCTTTTTTCCACCCTCAAGCCCAGAAAGTTAAGAGATGAAGCTGGCTGGGTGTCACTGGCAGTTCCACCCCTGGGTGGGAATCAGCAGTCAGACCAGGATACCTACCTTATGGGAGCAATTCAACTGCCTGAAGTAGGTGCCTGTTACCATTTGAGATGCCAAAGGGGATCTGAGAGATAGGGCACAAGACCAGGAACAGCAGGAAACCTGCTGTTCATCACTGAAACATCACCTTCTCCGATGGCAGTTGGAGACCACACAGGCATTTCAGGTGGTACTAGGTGTCACAGGGTGGGCAGCTGAATCACACTTCTAGGCAGTGCAAACAAGAGAGAATAGAGAGCAATTCAGCTGACCAAACAAAGGTGTTTGCTTTAGGACAAGCTAAGCAGTCATCCATGGTCCTCTGCAGATGTCTTAGGCACACTAAGGTGTCCTGGAAGGAGCTAGACACCTCGGTCGGGCTCTAGATCTCCACTGACTTATGAAAACTCAAGACACTGATCTTTATAGACAAATACTTGTTGACATCTGAATTGAAATGTCTTAGTCTGTGAGCTGAAATCTATCCCGTGTTTTACTTAGCTTTTTACTTGTGAGAATTGCCAACAGAACTGGCAATTCTCTACTTACAGAAATGCTTGAGAAAACAGAGCTACGTGATACCAGCGTTGTGTCCTCTGCTTTGCAGCACTAATGCTTTCTCTGTGCATAAATTGATGCTGAAGTGACAGGTTAATGAATTTGCATCTTGTGGCACATGAAACATGGTATGGGCTCGTATGAGTCCTAAGTGAAAAGGCTCCACTGAAAATCCACATAAGAAGAAGCAATTGGTGGTTTTCTCCTAGAGGTAAAGGCTATTTCTGGTGCTGAGCTCCAGATCTTCAGTGCCATAGCTGCAAGACCTTCCTGCGTAGTTAGGGGAGTATCCTCTTTCATATCAGAGTATGGTGAGAAGGCAGATGTTTGAGTGCTAAAGCCTTTAGCTCTTTTGAGCTCACATTGTGGTCTGGCCTTGGACCCACACGGACTTATTAGGGACTAAAAGGCACTGACGTGGTCCTGGAGCGTTTATGCTACAACACCCTGACCATGACTATGGCTCTGTCTCACTGTCTGCTTTTCCTGGATATAGCAGTTCTGGGCTTAGATTCAGTGGATTCTGGAAAAGTCGAGAGTTTGAAACAAGCACTGCAGCCTGCCTGGGGTCCTCCTTCCATATCTATTGCTGTATGGAGCAGGTGGCTTGAATTTGGCTGGAACTTATGATGCATTTTGGAGCCTTTATCTTCTAGCTTATAAAGCCTTTTGGATAAGATTTGCTGGATGCGTGTAAGATGTTGAGTTTTATTTTGTGGATTTAAATCCAATCTTCTAAATTGCTTTAAAGTAATTCCTTGTGTTTTGAAATTCCAAAGCCCCTGGCCCCCTTTTTTTAAATGCTTGTGGTCAATTACAGACTGGTTTAGGAAATGGTGCAAAATGTGTAAATAAAACTAAAAGCATTTTTCAAAATGGTGTTAGGAAAAGAAAAAAAAAGAGGACACGTTATCAATACTTTATCAAAAGGGAACAATGTCTCTGACCATAAAAAATCTTAGACTCCAAAGCTTTTACTGCATACAGGGCTCTAAAGCCCTGCAGCCAACAGCAAAGTGGAGTATAGGAGTCCTTTTGACAGGTGCTGCAGTATTGGAAACCCTGAATTGATGCAAAATAGTGTCTTCTGAGGAAAAAGTGGAGAATACAAGTTGGGGCTACAAAAGAAGTGCAAGATATGTACTGGTTTGATTTTAAAAGTTTGAAATGGAAATCAAATTATATTCAAGTGAAGCAATCCACTGAGTAGCCAAATCTACTGTGCTTTGTACTGTCTACTTGGTGGAAGCAGTTTGGGACGTTGTCCCACATCCACTGAAACTCACACTGACTTTAAAGGAAGAGGAATCGTGTTAAGGAATATAGTCCGCTTTCTCCTCCTCCTGAGCCTGCGCCTGTAATTTGAGAAGTGTGTAATCTGTGGTTGTGATGGAAGAAGTTGGTGTGAGGCACTTTGGGCACTTTTGGGTTGGAGGAAACTAAAGATGCCGTGCAGAAGAACTAGCCAAGCCAACCACAACGTTGCTTCTGTTCGTGGGGTTTGAATAGAGGATTGCCCCATGCCAGACAGAGGAGACATGCTTTTGTGGAAAACTCTCCATTTCTGGAAAAGGAAAAGGGCAGGAGATAGGGTTGTCTCTTGCCACGATGAAGCAGGCAGTAATATGGTGCCTGAAAGATACCAATGATCCTGGGAAGATTTGCTCTTGTGAGAAACTAAAACACCGTATCAGTTTATATTGCCTCAAACCATTATTTAGAATTTGTCATTCCTTACGTGGCCCCATTTCTGGGGAGAGCTGAACTTGGAAGTAGAAGATCCAACCAGATCTAAGAAGTTTGAGCATCATCTTTCTAAATTAAAGGATCAATTAGCCTAGTAGTTGCAGTAGTCTCAAGGTCTGGTCAACCCCTTGAAGGGAACAGTGAGTCATGCCATATTTAACGCAAAGGCCTAGCAATACAGTAAACTTAAACTTTCAAGGACATGCAGTTAAGAAAAACTGATGTGATTTGTTCTATGCATGGGTTTGCTTAGCTGGGCTGATCCTCAGGCTTTCAGCTGCAGGCTACTCAGATGTTGGGTTGCTGGGATGGTGGATGCTGCAGGGGTCAGGGCTTGTTGGATAAAGGATTTCTTAGACAGCCTCGCTCATACATGAATACCTACAATGTAGACACCTAGAGCAGGATTCTGTTACCGAACCATAGGATCCTTATGCCATTTGAAATGCCCTAGGCTGACCAAGACCTTTGTGCAGGGCTGGCAGATACGTCATAGGACTTGTGGAAAACTCTATCTGCTGTGGCAGATGGCGGGTAGGAACCTGCCTGCAAATGCACACCACCTGAAATACGCACCACCTGAAATGAGGGTAGACACCTCCACTTGGGCAACTGGATTGTCTCCTTGGAGTCAGGTGTCTAACCTAGAGCTGGATCCAAACCTGGAGGACATGAAGTGGAAAAAAGGTCTACAACAAGTATTTTTTTCTGCTTATCTCAAAAAGGTTTTGAATGGACTTGGCTTGAAGAATCGAAGTAATCATGCAAAGAATATCACAGTACTCTTGAAGAGTTTTGGTTTTGTATGGGTTTAAGTGCTGTTCCAGTGAAGAGGAACTTGGGCCTGGAGTGCCAGTGAGGTGGAGAAAGCACATTTTTACCTGGTGTGGCATCATGCCCATTAAGTGATGACCTCAGCCTTCAGAAACTTCACAAAGTGAAATCCAAAGTGAATTGGAAGCACTGCATAAGGGAACTTTCTGAGAATCCACCGAGACAGTGCCCAGAATTTACGGGGTGCTTCAGCATCACTTTTCCTCTGCCGAGGGCCACAAAGGAAAGCTGCAATACCAAATCCAGGGGCTGGAGTCCTGCGTAGGTGCTCAGTCGTGGAGCTCCGTGTGCAGCAGTGGAGAGGGTTCCCCATGCCCTCAACCAGGCCTCTCTTCTCAGTGCTTTTCTGGAGGGGCTTCTCCGCCCACCAACAATAACAGGATCCAGAGGAGACCAGCCTCATCCATCAAAGGTCAGCTTTTATCAGTACCCCTCCCCAGCACAGTACTGGCCTTCAGAAATTCCCAGGAGTTCAGGTAAATGTTTAACCACCTGGGCAGAGTGACATGGAGAGGTGAAGTATCTTTCCCCAAAAGATGCCAGAAAAACCCAATGAGCAGTTTAATGGCTGAGAGTTCAGGGCTGGGAAATCAGTGGAGGTTCATCAACCACAGAGGTCTCACCCCACCTCTAGTCCTGGAATTTCTCCTCTCTTGTGTTGGAAACCAAATCATCTGCTTGGGAGGCCATGCTCTTGTTTGACATGGGAACAGTGGTATAGTTTACTGATAAAAAAAAATACTGCAAATTGTGGCAATAAGAGAAAAATACTAAAGAGCAGTGCAGTTCGGAGCTGTAGGTGAGCCGGGGTGCTTTTGATAACTGTTTCTTCATGACCACTCCTCCTTCATCTGCCTAATTTCCAGCGGAAACCAAGTAGGACCTTCTGGAGATGAAAGTCTCTGTTCGGGAACTCATTTATGGCTGTTCTGATTTTCTGGGATGACATGTTCAAACATAGTTGCAAGCAGCAAACTGGTGTGCTATTAATAAATCAAGATGACTTGCATTTCCTGGTATCTCACACACAAATTTTTAGAGGTGGAAATACAACAGAAGGTAAGAGTAGGAAACCAATTTTCTTAAAATCATTCTCAAAAGCTTCCATCAAGGTGAAATGTGCATGAGTTTCTTCAGTTGATATCCTTGAGCCAAGCAAAGCCAGCTTCCGAGCAGTCATAGAATCATAGAATCATAGAATCATTGAGGTTGGAAAAGACCTCTAAGATCATCGATTCCAACCATCAACCCAACACCACCATGCCCACTAAACCATGTCCCTAAGCGCCGCATCTACTCGTCTTTTAAATACCTCCAGGGATGGGGACTCCACCACTTCCCTGGGCAGCCTGTTCCAATGTTTAAACACTCTTTCAGTAAAGAAATTTTTCCTTGTGTCCAACCTAAACCTCCCCTGGCGCAACTTGAGGCCATTTCCTCTCGTCCTATCGCTTGTTACTTGGGAGAAGAGACCAACACCCACCTCGCTACAACCTCCTTTCAGGGAGTTGTAGAGAGCGATGAGGTCTCCCCTGAGCCTCCTTTTCTCCAGGCTAAACAACCCCAGTTCCCTCAGCCGCCCCTCATAAGACTTGTTCTCCAGACCCCTCACCAGCCTCGTTGCCCTTCTCTGGACACGCTCCAGCACCTCAACGTCCTTCTTGTAGTGAGGGGCCCAAAACTGAACACAGTATTCGAGGTGCGGCCTCACCAGTGCCGAGTACAGGGGCACGATCACTTCCCTCCTCCTGCTGGCCACACTATTGCTGATACAGGCCAGGATGCCATTGGCCTTCTTGGCCGCCTGGGCACACTGCCGGCTCATGTTCAGCCGGCTGTCGACCAACACCCCCAGGTCCTTTTCCGCCAGGCAGCTTTCCAGCCACTCTTCCCCAAGCCTGTAGCGCTGCATGGGGTTGTTGTGGCCGAAGTGCAGGACCCGGCACTTGGCCTTGTTGAACCTCATACAGTTGGCCTCGGCCCATCGATCCAGCCTGCCCAGGTCCCTCTGCAGAGCCTTCCTACCCTCGAGCAGATCAACACTCCCGCCCAACTTGGTGTTGTCTGCAAACTGACTGAGGGTGCACTCGATCCCCTCATCCAGATCATTGATAAAGATATTGAACAAGACCAGCCCCAAAACTGAGCCCTGGGGAACACCGCTCGTGACCGGCTGCCAACTGGATTGAACTCCATTCACCACAACTCTCTGGGCCTGGCCGTCCAGCCAGTTTTTGACCCAGGTTGTTTCTGTCCTATTCTGGATGGGAATCAGCTACCACAAATGCTCTGCGATGCAAGTCCATGAGAAAAGAGGGAGTAAAGCCCCTTCCCTGACTGTCTGGGACCTCCCACTGCTATTGCCACAGGGAAATTTCAAAGTTTTGCCTAGACTGCTGAAAATGCCAACAGGGAAAGCAAATATTTGTGTGTAAGACTTAACCCCAAAAAGATTAAGTGCAGATGGATGTCAATGGTGCCAGCAACCTGCAAGAGAAAGTGAAACCTGAGAAGGATGTAAAAACAACATGGTGCGGGAAAAAAAAAAAAGAAAGACTAAAATGCAAAACAGATTAGCAGAAAATCAGGAAGAAGGAAAATTTCAACGGGGCTTTTTCCTTTCCCAAAGAAGGGCAACATGAAGACCAGCAAGAGGAGCACTGCAGCAGGGGCGCATCAGTGTTAGCAGCTTAGGAGGCTCCAAGGGTGAGCATGAAGTGGGGAGGGGGTAGGAATATCAGCATGAGGGATGCAGCTTGGTCGGATGCTGCATGGACAGTAGATGCCTTTTGAAATTGGGAAGGGTCCTGGAGGTGATGCGTATCTTACACGGCCTTCAGTCACACCTCTTCAGCTCTGGAAGTCAATTGCTAGCCAGGGAAATGGTGATCCGTGGGAAAAGGCTTGGTTTTGTGAAGCTCGGTCCATGTTCTGTGGGAGGAGAGCCGTGCAGTTTGGAAAGCGTCTATCTTGGGAAAATCGTAAGTGGTAGGGCTGTCTAGACTAGTCAGGAAGGCGTGAACAAATAACCAGGGGAAAATAGAAGAAGAAAAGAAAGCGTGATTTCTCACCTAGAATTCAATTAAGATGTCAGGAAAAAAATGAATCGAAGCTTCAAAGGATGCAAACAGAAGACACTTAACTGACTTTATTCTAATGCTCTGAACCCGGTTAACGAGGAGGAGAAATCAGACATGCCCGTCGTTGGACTTACATGCCGCTGCTGGAAGTGGGTGGGAAGATGTGTGATAAGAATGTTACAATTAATTATTATAAATCTCTTCGTAACAACCATGTGGGCAGCATGCAGGTGTGTGTGAGGACCTTGGCTGCCTGACAAAAATGTAATTACCGGTTACAGAGTTAGCGGCGATACAGAAGCAAATGCTCTTCGGCGCTTCGTCGATCAGCAAAGTGCTAATTAGCGATTGCTAGAGGCTGCTGCATTTCTCTGGAGAGGAAAGTAGCACGTCCTTAAACACCTGGATGTGGCGTGGGTGGGAGTGCGGGGGGAAGCATGACTTACCTGGGAGACTGCAATTACAGCGAGGATTTCCTGACTCGGAAATCAAACCAGAACAGTTCTGCCTTAAATCTTTTTTTTGACCTGCAACTGGTAATTGGTAGCAGTATACGTCCATATAACCCAACTTAAATATGACAATTTTTTAAACTGAAGTAGATCATTAATCTTTCCTTTAGTTTGCCAGGGGTCATGATAGATATCCCATCACTGAAAAAGCGGTTGGATCTTTTTTCTAGGAAAGATATATACCCACTCAGGTAATTTGGTGAGCGTAAGGGGTGTTTTTCAGCAATTTTATACAGGAAGTCAGATCTAACCTGGTTTAAACAGAACTGATTCTTGTTGCCCTCGTTGCCCCATGCTGGACCTGAGCTTTCAGCATGTTATTTTCTATTTTGGCCAAGAGAAAGCATGGTTTCTGGGGCCATGCGCCATGTAATGGAGAATTCAATGTCCTTGCCCCAAAGCCCATCCTTAGGGATTTTTCTCCCTGCGGGCCATGGGAAACTTTGTACAGCCATGATCACAAAGAAAACCCAACCAGAGGAGTGAACAAGAAGTATCCCTGAAAGCAAGGTCAGAAGTTGTCCAAGGCACCATTTTACCAAGTTTGACTATAGTTGGAGAGTCAGAGTGAGAAAAAGCATTGCCGTATGGAGGCTGTCTTCTAAAATCACTTCAGAACAGGAACCTTTTAAAGTCCCCCATCAAATGCAACAGAACATGCTGTAGAGCAGCTTTAAAGACAGGGGGAAAGCAAGGGCTGATACATCTCTATCACAGCAGTGACAGCCAAGCAGTGCTTGTCAGGCCTGGGTTCCTTTAAAAATGTGCGCTGAGCCCTTTCGCACTCTTAATACTGTTTGCTGAAGTATTAAGGAAATGGGAAAGCGTCCAGAAAACTGGTTCAACTCAGCTGACACCGTGAAGTTTAAAAAAAGAAGCAGGAAGGAGATTGAGGTCTGCAGCACGCTGCTGACCTGCCGCCGGCTGGGGACACGGTGATGCATCATGCTGGTCCTGCCGGCGCAGCCCTGCGCTCGGAGGTGTCTGGCAGTGTGCTGGTTTGAAAAGGAGGTTGTTGAAGCTGTTGAAAGGGAGGTTGGAATAACATCTGCTCACGACTGCTATGGGGTTTTTTGGGGTCCTGATGGAGATAGGGAGAGGGATTTTTGAGGTAGCCTTCAGGAAGCTTTTGACTCTGCTGACTACAAGGAGTGAAAGTGCCCCGTAGCACCACATTGCCCTTGAAGACACGGAAAATCTGTAACAGTGAATTGATTGTAATTTGTCAGAGCTGAGCAGAGCTGTGTCCTCTTCCTCTGAACTTCTGCAAGCCTCACAGATGCTGTGTGTGAATTATTTGTGTGCTGTAGTGATTTAATGCATAACACACATGCAGGATGAAGATTGAGGAGTGCCCATCTGCGGTTCCTACAGACATGCTTTGTCATGGCCATTACTGTAACTTCATTGTTTCTTAACCAGGATTTTTGAAGTCCAGGCAACCCACATCTGCATCCACTGTGTCACTGTCCAAGATTCAAAACTCGGCTCCAAACTGATTAGGTATACCTGCATATAACCCCTTCTTGCAATTTAACATCGAGGGGAGTTGATACTAGAAGACACTTAACTATCTTTTCAGGTAATGTAGAGTTTATTAGAGGATCCCTCCCTTCTCCTCTTCCCCTGTATATGATTTTGTGTAGACCTCATGAACTATGAGTCATATGTACAAAAATAAAGTAATAAATGAGTTTGAAAGCTGAAGCCACTTTCAGAATTTTTTGGATAAAAGTGGCTTTGTTAGTTTAGGGTATTGGTCTACTTTGATAAGTGGTAGAGGTGGAACATTGCTTTGTGAGCTCTTCTTTCACCACCGTCTGGAGTAGACTTGGGTTTGGGGTTGGCCAAAGAGGCAAAAGGCTGTCTGCAAACCCAAGGAGGAGCCTGAACTTTGGGGTTAAGCCCAGTAATTGAATCAATTGGTGTTTATGTTGAATTATCCCTATAATTTCCTTGTTTCTTGATTATTGTTACGTATGCATCAGTTTTATTCTAATTGTCTGAAAAGGCCTTTGAATAATTAAGCTTTGAAATGCCTGGGAAATATTCCCTCAGCAATCAAAGGCATACGCAAGGATGTGGCATGCATTTTCAATAGTCTTCACTAAATTTAAGTATTCAAATCAGTGACCTAAGACGTGAGTTTACAGCTACCCAGCAATGATACCACTGACTTCAAAAGGCACGTGTAAGCTGACATGTGGCTGTTGGACAAATGGCAGTTTCTTTAGCTGCTATCGCATTACTTTTGATCTCCTTTTTGTTGCCTTATCCAAATTGCTACCTGGTCATGTAAGCAAGTCTTAGACTCATTGCCTTGAGTCTACAGCAGAGCATCTCCTCTGATCTGTCACTCTCCAGCCCCTCACACAAAGCAAATGGTCAGGGCAAACTCCGTTTCTTGGCATTTTTTAGTAGATCTGAACATCTGTGGCTTTTACTGAATTCAGTCCAGCTCCAACCTCATGGTGTACCCAAAAATCATGTTCTGGTTGATTCTGAGGGACTCACCTCAGAACTGGAGTATCAAAACAATTCTTATCTGGCTTTAAGGCGTGGACAGTCATCAGCAGAGCTGGGAGGCAATATGGAGATCCTCATATCTTACTGACTTCTTCTTGCTGCTAGACATCTGCCTTCCTTCACATGTAACTCTGAAACCAATATCCCTGTCTCTTTGCCTGTATTTCATGTGTGGTATTTTGAGGAGAGCTCATTACAGCCAAGCTCAAGTGTAGCCAGTGCTTAGTTACAAGTGCAAACGTATCACGAACGTCTGTCTTGCATTAGGATCTTTCCAGAAGGCATTAAAACACAGCCAAGGTGGCTTCACGGGCTCTGCATTCTCGCAGCACTTGTTGGTTCAACTGTTCTTAAAAAATGTGGGAGTTTGGGAGAGCGTGGATGTCAGCACCAGTAAGGATTTGCAGTGTGTCAAGTAGAGGGAAATAGGCAGGTTATTTTAGAGCTGAGCCAGCCCTCCTCTTTGCTCATGCTTTCAAGTGAAACTTTAGGGAGAGAAATGTAGTGAGCTCCAGTGGTAGATGGCTCTTTGGGGAGCCGCCAGCTGCTATTTCTGAGTTACAACTGGATTACACAATCCTGGAGCTGCATTGCACATTCATCACTACCTCCTGTCTGCAGCCGAGCTGTGAGGGGCCCCCACCAGCCCAATGCCAAGACCTGCAGAGGCTGGAGCTGGCCCATTGGTAAGGGTGGGAGGCAAGTGCGAAACCGGTTGCACTGCAGGCTGTGCAATGGTTGCGAGGGCTACTGTTTGAAGTTTTCCCAAGCCACGGAGCTCAGGGAAAACACCTATGGGAACAGCACCCATCCTAAGTTCGTCAACAAGAAGACGTGTCGAATCAGTGCAATTTCCTTCATGACAGGGAATGAGCCTGGTGAGTAGGAGACATGTAGTTTTGCTTGGCAAATGTTGGTTTGGTTCACAGAGAGGTTTTGGTACACACCAAGTATTTGGTGCATTCTTCCTGGGGGAAACGCAGCCAGGCTGCTCCAGGCGCCCAGCTGGTGTGCACCAACTCCTAATGGGAACACAAGGGATCCATGGTTGGTCCTTTATACACCTTCTCATCCCCTTCTCCCATATATTTGCTCACCCCAAACACATCTAGAGCTTCAGTGTGCAGGTATGTTCCTCTTGCTCCAACTGACTTGCTAATGTGGATGTAGCCAACAGCCCCAGACTTTTTGCAGTGTCTCACCTGAGACCTTGAGTTTCAGGCACTCAGATCTCACTGTGGGTTTCTGGCACATGCAGTTACTCATCTCTGCTGCCTCTTTGCTCTTCCCCTTGAGCCAGTCCACGGGCAGTGGCTCCGGCCACCTTACTGCTCAGGCATGGGTCAGGTCATCATTATTGCACTGGTCTGGCATGGCCAAAGTGACAGAAGGGGTGGAGGACTACAACACTGCCCATGAGTGATTTCTGTGTCCTTTTGCTGAAAGACATGATCATAACACCCTCCAGCTGACCAGCATCCAACGGAATAGTCTCAGCAGATCAGGAGAAGCCTTAAGGTATCACATCAAGACATTTGCTCTTAAGTTTCCAAAAAGCCTGATGCCTCAAGCAAAACTAGCTTCATTTTATCCACAGTCAAGTGCAACCTCTGCCCTGCTCTCAGTTTGCATCCAAAGCATTTAAGACACAGGTTCATCAATGTGTTCACCAGTTTTTGGTAAGCTGGGGCTGAGTTTCTGCTTTCTGACAGCTCTGCCTAGACTGACGTATGTTCCTGCCCTTTTCTTCTGCACAGGGATGTGTCTCCTCATATCCATTGAAAACATCCATGGTGCGGAGTCTCCTTTTATTTCTGCACATATCAGGAATTACTTCATAAAAGTCACTGAGGAGGAGAGTTGGAATTATCTTCAGATTTTATAACTTGGCTAAAAAAATTTGGCTGCAAGCTAAAACTTGACACATAAATCTCAGCCAGGAAATAATTTACTTTCTCTCCTTCCGTCAAAACAGCAAACAACTCCTCCCCCTCCCAAACACTTACAAATTTCTCAATGGAAAAAGGTTATTTTAGGAAGGGATTAAATAAAGAAATGTTAGTAAGTGGCAGGATCTCTAGGGTGGGGAGTATATGGAAGGAAAAACACTTGAAATGATGCAATTTTTTATGTTTTTTTGTGCTGCTTCACTTGAAATGCTTCACAAATATCCTGAGGGAGCAGTGTAGATCACCAGTTTGATTGCCTTTCAATAACACCGGCTGCCACGAGAAGTGTAGGTGCTGTATGCCAGTACGGTGATGTACTTATTAACAGGATTAAACAGACCGAGGCAGAACTGAGAGATCAGTCTGGATGGGAATCGGATTAAAAAATTGGTCATCTAGTCTTTCCAGCTGAGCTTGTGTGGCAGTTTACATGTATTAATCCTAAATCACGTCTGTTTGATTGAGAGAGGCCTCAAATACCTGCGGGAAAGGGTTTCTACCAATCCCTCCAGCGGCTTAGTGTCATGTTCTTGCTGTGCTCTTCCACACTCGCCGAAACTCCTGTTAATTTCTGTGCTAGCCGAAGAGTGAGAATTAATGTTTCCTTCCCTTCCTATAAAAAACCCATTGTGTATTCTTCTGCTGGCTTTTCTGCTGGTTTATTGCCCCTTAGGTCCAGAAGAATAAGAGGTGTGACCATTGGCATGTTGTTGCCCAACTGCTCGCACCCGTTTTGTCCCCCTCCACGAATGGTGCCTAAAGAACAGTTGGTTTTGTAATCCGTGTCCCGATGAGGGCTGTTGCTGGAAGTTGTCCCTTTGGTCACACTTGAAACCTTTGGTCTTGGGGCTATAACACCTACCTGTCTGCATCCTCCGCTGGGTACGTCTGGAGCCAAGCAGAAGTGTCCATGCCCTCCCCAATGCCCATTGCCAAGTCAGCGATCAGGCACCAAGCAAAGGGCACAGTTGTCCCATCTTGATGATGGATAATGACCTGACTGTGTTTAACCAACTAATAAATGGCCTGGGTTTTAGCTGGTGAGACACCCTTCAGCTCCCAAAAGAAGATGTTTTTTGTGGGTGGTGAAATGACAGTCCACCGTATTTTAGTCCTTTTCAATCTGCCAGGCACTTGTACACCACCACTCCACTTTCATTCAGTTGAGCAGATTTGTCCTTATCCTGCAGGCAAACAGGATTTACAAATAAGCATTAAAAATATAGAGAAAATAATCATTATTTAATGCCACAGAGATCCCTCTTTTCCCAGTGTTATAAACTTCTGAGATTGAAGCCTTGTGTACATGACCTACAGCTCATTCTCCTCTCTTCAGTATCTGAGGGAATAAGGGTTCAGGATTGCAGCACATTTAATGACATTACCTTTGTCTTCAGAAAAACCCTATAAACTCTTAGTAAATCATTTAGACATGTGGGGAGATTTCCAAAAGTGTCCAATGATTTTGAGTGGGATCTGTGATCATCCCAGCTTTGAAAATTCCTCCTGTCTGTCATGAATGCGACACAGCACACACCCAAATTCCATAGATTTGGCTCATGTATGTAAGCCAAGCATTCACATAGCCAGGATTTTCCCCTTCTTGGATAATGTAGACTTAAATGCCTCGATCTGTGACACTCGGAGATGCAATTTTTGTGTTACAAACTTTTATTGACTAAATCCCTAATTACTGAAAGCTTAACCAGTCATATGCTCCAGTGACGGACAATTTATCCAGGATCCTTACTGCAAAATGGGTTTCCAGATCACTGGGGACAAGGCTGCAGTGGTAAGCAATGCCTAGCTGTACCATTCATGGAAAAATGTGGTTTCTGGGCTCATACTCTGAATTTGCACAGACAAGCACATTCTGCATGCAAGCGAAGTATCTCAACTTGGGTCCCGGCTCCCCTTTTGTTCCTGTCCCCACACTATCTAGACTTTGCATGTAGACCTTTCCGGTTTGGACTATAATGGCTCAGAAAACTCTGTAAATCACGGATGCCCTGTGATCCCCATTTTTGGAGATGGGGAATTGAATTGCAGAGAAGCTAGTTCTCACTGGGCCTGCTTTTCCCCTAACCGATTATTGCCCTCTCTGTAGTGGAGACATCCAGTTCCTTTCCTCTGATTAGGACATTCATTTTATCTTTCCTCTTTGATTAGGTGTGAAGTGCGTGTATTGCTTAATGAGAACAAGCTGTTCAGATAATGCAGCTCAAAATAATTGTGATTTTGCTCTTCCAAAATTACCATTGCCAAAAGACAAGGAAAGTGTCCTAGTTAAGAGACTAGACTAGCCCAGGTCCTGGCTTCCTCAGAGTGGTTTTTTTGTCTTTTATTTTTTTTTATTGCTATGATGTTAGGCAATTCTTGTGGGGTTGTGTGGATGGTGCCTGGTGTGGATACTCTGATTGCTACTGCAGGAGGGGTGGGGGGCAATTCGGATCATCTACTCTTCAGGGCTGTCCAGGTCTTGCTGTTGCTAAAGGGACGCAATACAAAGCTGGTGAAAGCACAGGTAACTTCTGTGTCACAGAAATGTGAGCAAAGAAAAAGGAATATCCACAGAATAATTTTGGACTGTTAGAGAAAATTACTTTCATAATCAGTTTTAAAGCCCTCGTATGCAGACAGATACACAAATAGTAACACAGACTTACAGGGATATATTTGCCACCTGCCCCCAAGTATTTGGCCAGGAACAATAGCAAATTTTACAGGTGAGTGCACATGACAGCAGGATTTTTCAAGATTTTGCAGACCACAGGGCAGTTATTCACAAAAAAGCCAAAAACCAAAATAGTGCATGATTGAACTGTAGCTCAGAGGTATCACCGTGTGTTCGTGTGCGGTGGTGTGGCACTTGCTATGTAATTATCTCACTCCAACACAATTATTAACTTAGGATTAAACAGTCGAGAGCCAGCATTGTAACATTAACCAGCAGTGGAGTGCACGCTCTATAATTTAGATGCTTGAAGGGAAGAGTTCACTGCAGGGCATCCATCAGCCCCGCGGGCATTTTATCTGATGTAGCTGTGGCTGCAATCCTCCTTCTCCTGAAACCAGGCTGGAAAGAGGGCTCCAGGCTTGTGTGTATGGGGAGACCTGACTCACACTTACCTTAAGACCTTATTTTCCATGGGCATTGTAACCAGTCCTGTGTGAAAAGCTTTTCCCTGTATAAGGCAGTAAGTTGGGCAGAATTGATGGGAGTTTCTGATGCTTCTGTGTGTATCTGAAGCACAGTAAAGCAGCGGGGAGAGACTTGGGCCGTTAAATATGATGTTGGATTTCAAATATGACCCTATATTTCCCTGACCTGAAATTTCTACTGAGAATTGAAATACTGGCTCAGGCACAGAACCCTATGTGAGGGATTGTACTAGAGTGAAATAGCAGCTTTTGACTCTGATGGAAACAGCCCCAAATGCTTAAGGCCATTCAAGCACAGGCAAGCAGGAGGGTGGTCTCCTAAATACCACGTCTCTGCACCTTGAAGACTGGTTATTTGCCAAACACTGCCATGCTCAGAGTAGCCTGTTGCCCATTTATCGCATCCAGGGTGGTCTGGGGCCCTTTCAGGATTTACAGCCCACGCAGCGGACAGAGTTGTGGACAGGCTGCTCTGAGCTGCCCAGTGGGATGGGAATATCTGTGAGTAGCAGTGAGCTCCCATCAGCCAGATGTTAGTGCTTGGAGCTTGTTATTCAGAGCTGCTGATTAGTCTTTCAGGCATTTTGCCTCCTCGGTTTCTTTCTTGGCATGCTGACGTTAGCCAGAGAGCGCCTGCAGATCGCAGATGTTTGTTTTTCCATCCCTTTGTCTTTGCTTCTTCAACCTCACCGAATCTTTTCCACTTCACTGCTGTGGCAACCTGTGGCACTTCCGCGCTTGGATGAGGGCTGAGCCTGGTCCTCTGCTGTGCATGTGCTTATTCGTCACCGCTTGCTTTGTCACCTCTCCTGAGGCTGCTTGCATGGGGCACAGCAAACAGCTTCTTGCTGAGGTCTCCTCTTTGCTCTGGGCTTGCAGAACAGCTCGGGAGCAGATGCAGATGCCCTTTGTCAAGCCCCTGTGCTTCATCCAGTCTGATTTCAATGCCACTGCTGTCACTTCTCTCAAGATTTCACAGATCCCTTACTGCTTGCAGGGAAAGGCTTCATTAGAGCCTCTTGTACTGCTCCTGCCATGGCAGGGGCGTCTCTGGCTGTGTGCATAAGCATGGTGTTGGAGTTGTTTCCATACTACTTAGCTCTGTTTTAGTGCCTGCTTCCCTGCTCTAAATTAGTTTCTTTGACTCATCCTCCGGAGGAATCTCTGTCTCTCCATTGACTGTAGGAAGAGCCCAGAAAACTAATGCTTCCTACCCAGCATCTCGGTTAGGTACATTAAGTAGGGTGGTGCAAAGACCAAGGGACCCACGGAGCCCAGTTGAATACGGGTCTGTGTATGCCCTTTTCACTCCCCCTGCTTTACTGCACCCAAGTGGACTTGACAAATGAAGTAAAACGGCTCCAGCAGTTCCTACAGATGCTCAGGAGCCATGCAGACACCTCTGCTTCCCAGCGGCACCGGAGGATGGCAGGTTGCCCCGGGGCACCTGCATTTGCTCTTTGAAATCCAGAAGCTGTGCACAGCAGCACTGCACGCTCAGGGCTTCCAGCCGAGCCTGCAGCCAAGGAAATCCTATCTGTTTGTAAAGGCAGCTGAGCTGCAGCAGCTTATGTGAAGTACGCAGCCAAGACATCCAGAGTGGAGGGATTTATAGGGGAACATGACTTTTATAGACGTTACATTAACTTTAAACATTTGCCTTTCTCAGCATGGGTTCTCCTCCTGTGCATAAAACTTCCCTTAGGTATGATATATTTGCTGGGGAGGAGACATGGACTGCACTTACAGTAAACGTCCCTGTTTCTGTGCTTTCTTGAGAGGCAGCATTTAATGCATTGCAGTCACATTGTGGCCATTTGCAAATAGCCATCCGCAGCCTGCTGGGATTCGCTCTGCTTCTCTCTTTCCCCATTTTGACTTAGAGGTGACAGAGGAGCGAAGGTTTTTTTCATAATATATATAAAATATATTTAATTATATACTTACTGATCCCAGTCCTTCCCTTCTCTTCTCAGCAGAGAGGATGTGGGCACTGAGCATTTGCACTCTGAACCTGCTGGGGGGTACACAGAGGTCTGGCATTGCCTTACCCACAGGAGGCTCTGAATTCATTAAGCTCTTAATCAACCGTGTCTCACTGTTTCCATGTGCCCCCCATCCTCCCACAGCCCACAACTCCCACCTGTTATTTTGTACTCCTAACAGCTATGTTTAATCTAAACCTCAGCTTGCAGACATCCATGCAGCACCTGCCGCACCGGAGCATCAATCACCTCTGCTAGGACCTTCGGGGAACTCCTACAGGTTGTAATACATTAGGCTGACGTAAACCGTACTTAAAGTAAACCCCAAACCAGGCATAATCCTGGCTTAAACTAATATTGTTCTCATGCAAATTAATATTGGTAAAGATAAATACATTTCCTCACTAGCTGATGCTGGTTTTTGGCTTCAGCTGCATCTGGGGTTGGTGTATATATTGTACTTCCTTCACTGCTACCCTGCTATAGGGTGCATGCTGTCTATTTAACAGGACCATTACATTAAATGAAGTTTCTAGGAGCTGTTGTAACACAAGGTAGAATTCAGCTCATTCAAAAATCAACACCAACATTTCAATAAATAGGAGCAAAGCGTAAGATGCCGTGCTGCTCTGATCAGCAGTTTCTCATTTCCCTGCATTCCCATCAGTGAGAGGGAAGGATACAATACACTCTGTTTCTGAGTCCTGCTGGTTTTATCCCTTCCTTGGTATTTAACTAATTCGCTGTGTGTTTGTGTGTGGGGAATGGTGACCTAATCCTATTGAAATACAAGCCAAGTAAAACAAGTTTAGATGGAGACGCGGTCACACAGCAACTTTCAGTCAGAGAACAATACACTTGAGGTAAGGTATATTGGCAAAGTAGTTTTAGGCATATCAGACCTAATTAGTTTTATTGTGATAATAATAATACTAAGTGGGAAAAAGATGAGTTGGAAATTAAAGTGGATAGCAAGTTTTGGAAAGTTTGGTAGCTGTGGAAATGGAAAGTTTCCGTACAAGTTATAGGAAAAAAAGCCTCTTACAGAGACTTTTGAAGCCCAGCTGAAACTGCAACCCTAGCTCTGAGACAGAAATGAAAAAAGAAAGAAAGAAAAAGCAGTAACTCAGTAACTCAGTCATTTTCAGAATTCAGGCAGAGCAAAATGCAGAAATTTATGAAGCAGCCTGTCTTGTGAGACAGACTTAAAAACCTGTTTGTTCTCAGCACCTAAATTGCTTCTAGCAACAGAGAAAAGGTTTTTCTTTTTCCTTACTCAAAACATTTTCTTTTAAGCTCAGCATAGTTGAGCTGGATAGCGCACTTCAACATTCAGTGTCATTTACCTGTAAGTAAGCAGCTTAATCCACACCCGCTCTGTGCACTCTCTGGGAACAGGACAGAGGTGTATCAGGAATATCTACCACCCATGCATGGTACCTAGAAGGAACCAGAGCAGATGCTGCATTGCCTTGGGTTGTATTTGCAATTTATATCTTGCAAATAGCTGTGTTGCAAAGTCTACAAGCTATCTGCCCTTGCAATGAGCTCTGTACAACCCCTGTAATAGGGGTGGAGACCCAGGAGTAGTGTCCTGGCTGCTGCTTCTGCTTTTGCATGCTATGGAGGCATGTGCCGCCCCACGATTTGTTATTTCACTGGTCACCCTGAGTATTTTTGATGGAGGGAGTCAGAGAAGGGTGACATGGGTCTCGGCAAAGAGGGTGGCAAGGTGGCACCACCTGTCCCTGGGGGCTAAACCCCTGGGATGGCTGTAAGACCCTTTGCTTCCCCCCAGCCCTGACCCATCTCAGTGGGTGTGCATTGCCCAACCTCGAGCCGGGAGCACTGCCAAAGGCTGGGAAGCTCTTGGAAATGCGGAAAGCACAAGGTATGGGGCTGGTGGGGCTGAGCACTGAGCCCAATGCTCAGCGGCTGCAGCCAGGCGAGGAGGAGGACGGCTGCTCCTGCTAAAGCACTTAAACGCGAGACTTCGCTGCCGCTCCCCTCCCAGATCCACCACTGCATTCCTGTGGCATCTTGGGTGAATCGCTCGGAGGAACGTTTTCAAAGGAAACAAGGCGAGAGCGGAGCCCCTCCGCCTCGGAGCGACTGGGAAAAGCAGCCGGCTGGCTCTTGGCGTGCCTCCCTCGCCCACGCTGCGCTGCCTGCGTGGTCAGCGAGGAGAAGAGAGGGACTTGGAGATGCCCCAGAGTGAGGTCCTGCCCTCCTGTTTTATTTTTCTCTTCCTGGAGACCTTCTGTCTCCCACTGCCTGGACAGGGAATTTAGGGATTTACTGTTGGGACTGACTTATCTGCTCACTTGGCACAAGTGAGGTGCCTGTGGTAGGCAGCCTGGCTCATACCCTACACCTTTTTTTTCCCTTTCCTGTCTTCTTGATTAGCGTGGTTTCTATTCTCGTTAAACCATTGTGTTTTTCCTTTGCAAGTATAGGGAATAAGGTGTTGATCCCTTCCTGGGTAGTGACAGTGACCAATCCAAGTACCGTTGAGACACATTTCCACCTCCATCCCCAATCTTGGCAGAGAGGACTGGGTGCAGCTGTCACCTGGTATCTTTGCATCATGCCTCTCAGCAGCGTCTCAGGCTTCAGTGTCAAAGTGTCTGGGGAAAGCAATGCCCCAGGACATGCTCTACACGTGGTTTTGGGACCAGGGACTCCCTCCAGGTACCTATAGCATTGAGAGTCTTTTCACCAGCCCTGAAGTGCCTCCTAACCCCCCCCCCCCCCCGTGTTCTCTAAAACCACCCCCAGCCTGGGAGCAGTGGTGCAAGGGCTGTGAGCTCGAAGGCAAAGGGCAGGGTTTTGAAATGGATGCCTGCAACACCCACTGCAGATGAGAGCCACCAGCTATTCAGACACATTGCCAGAGAGAAAGGTCTGGGTTTTTCCAAGTACTTAATCACAGGGAAGTGTCCTTTTAAAAAAATCTGTTGGTCAGCCTAAGGTCATTATTGAAAAAAAGTTCAGAAGAAAAAGAATAGGTTGCCAGTGTTTTTCCTTGTGAAAAACACTTCCCTGAAAATAAACCATCCTCTGTGCTGAGTTGGTGTCTTGGTGGAGCTGCTGGCACTCGGGCCTTACGTCACAGCTTGTAAACACCACTCACATTTTCCAGGTGCATGGGCCCTTCTCAGCCACTCCGGGGGACATCAGGGCTAAGTATCACCCAAGAGACCTGCCAAGATGCTGTCCAAGAGCTGCCCCTGGCAGGCCCTCCAATGGTTCTTTGGGTGGTTTTCCACCAAGCAGCGGTTTGATGCAGATCGGAACAAACAAGGCTGTTTTTAAAAACTCCCGATTGCCCGTGGACATGGATTTGGGTCCATTTCCAGGGCAAGATTCTCCAAACTCCAAGAAAACTACCCATATGCTGCCCTTGCAGCCTGCCCTGGCTAGTCAGTGATGCCAGCTGCCATTTTGTGAGACTCGGGGTGGGATCCATCTCAGTCTGAGCTAGTTATCTAGGCAATGGAGAGGGGTCCCCAAAAGTGGTCCACCCGAGGTAGGTGTCTAAGGTAGGCAAGAAGTCTCCCTTTGGACATGCCCCTTCCTCTCTGATGATGGTTGGGAAAGGTGAGTTGACTTGCCTTGACTGGCTGCATCTTAGGAATTTAAAGTGAAAATCTGCTTTTAGTGAGCAGTGAAATGGGGAAGAAAAGCACCATTCACAGTGCTGAGACACCTCGGGGTGGGTGTAGCCTGGCAGAGGCTCCCTGTAGGCAGTGCTTCATACCCCAGTGAACTCTAATATTTCACATGAACTGGAGACTTGTGCCACAAGTCTTACACCTCCCATGGCAATGCTGACCCAACATTCAGTAAGATAAGTGCAATAAGAACAGCCGCCATCATTTCTTTCTCCATCCAGGTCTTATGTATCTTGGTGATTCATATGAAGTCCTAGGGTGAAATCCCAGCTCGTCCCCATTAATGCCAGTGATGCTGGATCTGCCCTTGTGATCCCGATTTGGTACCTCTGAAAGGTGCAGTCTTGCAGCAAGCAGAGGTGGTTTAACCCAGCACTGCCATGCCCCCACCACTTTACCCAACACGATGGTTTAACAGTGCTGACAGGGGCTTTTCCACACTTCAGCAGGAGTGTTAGTCTTGGCTGAAAAGTCCCAGTAACCAGAGGTTAAGTCACTCTATCCCAAACCCAATACCCTCTGCTGCCAGACCTCTCCTACTATCCTTTGCTGCACCGTCCATCTTTCCGTCCAACATGCTCGCTCCCACGTAGCCTGCCCAAAGGGGCTGAACAAAAGGAGAAAGTGATGCTCAGAGTCTGAAATCTGGCCATGGCAAGGCAGGGCTCAAAGCGGGCTTCCCTGGCCAGGAGAGCTGAAGATTGTCTGAGTGAGATGTGTCGCGTCCTTATCAGCTTCCCCAGGGCACAGAGCCCTTCCTCTTGCTAAGAGCACAGAAAGGGTTGGGGAAATAAATCCCAGTGGAGTTAAAGAAAAATAAAGAGCTATGTTTGGCTCCTGAGCCCCTTGAGACAGAGTGCATGAATTAGTGCTGTGCTGAGACAAATAGAGCTGGAGGTACGCACCTCGTGCTGCATAAGGTTTCAGTTTAAGATGTTTTATATAATGTGAACAGTGGCAAAGCACAGAACAGCAAGTCAATGTGCAGCAAATGGACAGTTTTTACCCTTTCTGAGGAGCAGATTTATAGCAGGGAAGGGCGAGAGGAGAGCGGTGCGGGGATGTGGTGAGCTTACTGGGGTGCAGCGCAGAGGAGGCTCCGCAGCAGAGCGGGAGCTGTGCTTCCCAACCCGCAGTGCTTGGGATGCATTTCCAGAGAGAGACGCTCTCATTTCTTCCACCAGACACTCCCAAGAGGTTGTGGTGGGGCGATGCTGGGTCTGGGATGCTGACGGAGTATCCCAGCTAGACACAGCTCCAGTTAGCAGTGCAGGTCAGGAGGAAGATTTGAGGGTTAGAAACCAAAGTGACCCATGCCCAGTTCTTCTAAAAACACATCATGTCCATGCAGAGATCAGGTCTTATTGTCACACATTTAAAGACATTCCTACAATCGTCTTGCCTGATGACACCCTATATCTAAATGTCAAAAAATACTGTCTGATGTGAAAGATATTTTTAGGAGACCTGAAATGAAAGACTTTTAGGTAGTGGGGCTCCAGTGCTTTTTAGCTGTGCTGCCCGTAGGGAGCATGCATGAGGAGCTAGCTAGAACTCAACTTCTCCCCCTTGGTAAATGAAGAGCAAGACTTGGGTGCCACTGCTGGGTTTTGAGTGACTTGAGCTCTGTAATGCTAACTTCAGCCATTTATGGACAATTTGTGGTGGATGAACACTACCATTGCACCTTTATCCATGGGGCATTTCCTAGCCACTGACCCATTCTAATGAAGCTTATAGAAGGCAGATGTGTGTCTGTCAATCAGACAAATGTATATATACGTCAATTCAGGGTGTTTGGTAAAGGGCTTGCATGGCTGTAATGTGACACTCAGAAAATCAGTTTGATTTGTTACAGTGCTAATTTGTTTGGCAGATGGACAGATTTTGTAAATCATCTAGATGTGGTGAAACTTAAAACTGGGTATATTTGTGACAGGATGTTTCAGACAAATACTCAAATATATTTAATTTGTAGTTTCACAGCTGTAGGCTGTCTGGGATAAATCCTAAGGAACTGTATGGTTCTTGTTGTGCTACCTTTCTTGTTACATCTCCTGGTACTGCTCTGGACACGAGTTTAACCACTGCTGAGGATGCCTTGCTAAAAAAACTGTGGAACAAGCAGAGATCTCCAGAACAAACAACTCTTGTGAAACGTGGGTCACTAGAGAATGTAACTTTTGAAGGAAACCTAGAAAAGTAACCTATAAGTTTTTCTGAGGAGCCATTTCCTGGTCCTTCTCTCCATTTCCCCCATGTCTGTGGGCATGTATGCCATGCTAAGTGTGGCATTTCAGAGCTGTTGCTTAACTGTCTGCTGTTGATACCTTGTGGGAATAGGAGTTGTCAGCTATCCATCCTTTCCCATCCTTTCCTTCAGTGGCACCAAGTGGAACTGGGTCCTCAGTGACTTACCTTGCTGGATGGAGATTTCATTATCCCTTAAATATTGCATAAAAAAACCCCAACCTACCTCCTCTAGTGTACCTGACATGGCAAGCTGTGGTGGGGAATGGGAGCACAGGCCATTCCCAGAAACAAAATCCAGTTCTCTGTAGCTTTTAGCAATGCCTTTGGACTAAGGTCTGGTCTTGATGGTCATCAAGTGCAAAGTGTGCACATTTATGAGTGTGTGAGACCAGACAAAATGGGGTGTGAAATTCCTGTCTGTAGATATGCTCCATAGGAATGACTGTGCAATGCAGGGATATCTCATCTGGCTGTAAACAAGAAGTATTCAAGTAGCAACACGGACCGAGGGCTGGCTAACTTCTCACCTATTTGTTCAGCAGCTGGGTTAGTTATACAGGCTGTGCTGAGCTCCTAGCTGTCGTAGTTACACAGTTCTCAGCACCAGTTTAAAAATAACTTGGTTGCACCCATGTGATCCGCAGCCCTAGCAGTAACAGCAAGGGTAGGACAGCACTCACATTTAAACATCATCCCCACTGCAGAGCTTTGTGAAAAATGCTGTTTGTAACCAGCTGATGAGAATGTGAGAACCCCACCTTGTTATTTTCCCCCATGCAGAAGGAGAAAAGAGTTTATTCTTCGGCTGGTAGTCCTGCGATTGCAGGCAGGCATCCGATTATCAAGCTAGGCTCTTCCTATCAGCTGCCGTGTTGGTAAGCAAAGCTGTGCACGCCTGACACTACCTCAGTTTTTTATAACTGTGTTGTTCCAGTGATCTCTCTGGATATCTCCAGATAATTTAAGCACTAAACCATGGGTTTCAGACTGGAGAGTGAAGACCTGGAAGAGGAACAGCATAAGCAAATGAGCTGGCTAGCTTTTTGATGGCGTTTGAGAAGTTTCTGAGTGGCTCTGTAAAGCTGACAGAGGACCAAGCTCAAAAGGTTTGGGAGTGCCTCTGGGATGAGGCTAATGCCATCCCTGATGTTTGCCATCAGACATTACCATTCCCTCACCAGCCAGCCCAGACAGATGAGACACGATTGGGTTTGCACAACCTCACACTTCAGCTGCATGAATTGTTTGTTCCTCCGCACTGGACTCTGTCGTATGCCATGCCTATCACTGCATCAATGGAAAATGCAAGAAATCCCTCATAAAGTAGAGTTTCCACCTCCTGTCTTCCCAACAAACATCTTTTCCTAACTCAATGCTCTCCTTTGCAGGGATTTAGATTCAAGAAGTGTTCTGCTTGAAGTTTTGCAAGGGTTTGGCAAACACAAAAGCCAAGAGGTGCTGGCTGTTTTCAAATAGCACTTGGAATGAGCTATGATCAAAACCAAATTCCCTCCTCTTCAGTGCAATTTCTGTCCCTCTATCTGTGAGCTCCCAGTCTCCCTAGCACGCATTTATAAAAGAGCCCTAGTGAGAGGATGGTCGGGGCAAGCATTTGCCTTTTAGCAAAGCCTTGCAGTGCTTCCGCACAAGAAACAAGAGCTTATGGGGACGGAAAGCAGTTGCTGTGTTTGTGTTGACTGGCCATGGTTTTTGGCTGCTGGGGGTTTCCAAAGCAAATTAAATGTTAATCATCAAAGTGGACTCCCTCCCCTACTTTCAGTTGTTGAAAATACTACAAAGTAAGATGGAAAGAAACATGTAATCCTTCATCATCACAGTGAGGATTTACTTGTTTATTTAGATTCCCTGTCTGTTCCAAATGTTCTGCCAGAGAAAGCCCATCCAGGCTCCAGGAGTGCTTGACACACATAAAAAAAAATGTAGATATATATAGGAGATAAATCCAGCACAAGACACTGCCTTTCCTCGCAGCACACCAGTGCAGCAATCAGCTGAAAGTCCCATTTGCACGATAAAATATCTCAGGATGCTTTTTGTAGGAAAAAAAAGTAAGGAGGGACATCACCCTGTGCAGAAATATGTTTCCGTGGTGGCTCCTCTAGACCAGAAACTTTATGGTGGGGCTGTCCTTGAGCCCCAGGCACCTCCTCTTTTTCTGCTTGGAAAATGTTGCCCAGGCAGAAAATGAGGAACTTGATGCCTTTGTAGTCAGTGAAACAAGAGACTTGTGTTCAGAGGGTGATTCCTCCCACTGCCCTAGGAGGTGGAGATCACCCTCTTGAAGGGTGTCTTTCCCTGCAGACATTACAGGGGAAACCGAAAGAGAGGAGCCCAGATGTGTGGGTCACTTTTAGCTGCTTAAGAGAAGGCAGCTGAATCCCGTCCCATGTAACACCGTGCGTCAGGAGCACAACTCTTTTGCACTGAAACCAGTCAGCAGCCTTTGTAGCTGGTGTTTCTCATCCTATTCCTATTGCTGCACCTACGAACAGGAAGCAAGTCAGAAATAGGAGACTGTAGACATGGCAATCACATACAGCTGAGATGAGGTAGACCTCTGGGTCATCCTAGGCTGAGGTAATTGAGGAATAACAATTGTCCAACAAATGTTTTGCATTTGGACCATCATCCAACCCAGGGGAATTGAAAATGCCCTGTGAGCTGCTCTTCTAGTGATGCCTTGGGTGCAGCACCTCTGAAGCTGGCTCCTTTTTTTTTTGCCTATCTAAGAGCCACAGGCATGAGTGGACACCAAGAGCTTGGTGTCCCTGCTGGGGACAATATTGCAGTAAGTTGGTAGTGAGTAGAATGGGAGGGGCAGTTTTCAGCCAATGACCGCCCAAAAAAATCACTTCTATTAAACTTATAGGATCTTGAATGCTCCTAGAAACTGCTGGGATTTTACCCTTTAGGGTTTCATCTGAAAGAAATCCATATAATGAAATATTTAAGACAACTCAGTTCTTGAAAAGGCAAAACCAACCAGTTCTGTGTTTTGCAGGTGCTGTCCTTATTTCACATAGAATCATAGAATCATAAAGGTTGGAAAAGACCTTTAAGATCATCGAGTCCAACCATCAACCCAGCACCACCATGCCCACTAAACCATGTCCCTAAGCGCCTCATCTACACGTCTTTTAAATACCTCCAGGGATGGGGACTCCACCACTTCCCTGGGCAGCCTGTTCCAATGTTTCACCACTCTTTCAGTAAAGACATTTTTCCTCACGTCCAATCTAAACCTCCCCTGGTGCAACCTGAGGCCATTTCCTCTTGTCCTGTCGCTTGTTACTTGGGAGAAGAGACTGACCCCCACCTTGCTACAACCTCCTTTCAGGTAGTTGGAGAGAGCGATGAGGTCTCCCCTCAGCCTCCTTTTCTCCAGGCTAAACAACCCCAGTTCCCTCAGCCGCCCCTCAGAAGACTTGTTCTCCAGACCCTTCACCAGCTTCGTTGCCCTTCTCTGGACACGCTCCAGCACCTCGACGTCCTTCTTGTAGTGAGGGGCCCAAAACTGAACACAGTATTCGAGGTGCGGCCTCACCAGTGCCGAGTACAGGGGCACGATCACTTCCCTACTCCTGCTGGCCACACTATTGCTGATACAGGCCAGGATGCCATTGGCCTTCTTGGCCGCCTGGGCACACTGCCGGCTCATGTTCAGCCGGCTGTCAACCAGCACCCCCAGGTCCTTTTCCGCCAGGCAGCTTTGCAGCCACTCTTCCCCAAGCCTGTAGTGCTGCATGGGGTTGTTGTGGCCGAAGTGCAGGACCCGGCACTTGGCCTTGTTGAATCTCATACGGTTGGCCTTGGCCCATCGATCCAGCCTGTCCAGGTCCCTCTGCAGAGCCTTCCTACCCTCGAGCAGATCAACACTCCCACCCAACTTGGTGTCGTCTGCAAACTGACTGAGGGTGCACTCGATCCCCTCATCCAGATCGCTGATAAAGATATTGAACAAGACCGGCCCCAGTACTGAGCCCTGGGGAACACTGCTCACATGTTAACATAAAAAGCAAAGGGCAAGCTCACATCAAAATCTGGAGTTTCTGAAGGGCTGCTAAGCTGAATCAAATCTAGAGTTTTCCAATAGGAAACAATAGGACACGAGGAAATGGAATGAAGCTGTGTCAGGGGAAGTTCAGGTTGGACATTAGGAAAAGGTTCTTCACTGAGAGAGTGGCTGGTCACTGGAACAGGCTCCCCAGGGAAGTGGTCATGGCACCATGCCTGTCAGAGTTCAAGGAGTGTCTGGATGATGCTTTTAGTCATATGGTTTAGTTTTAGGTAGTTCTGCGAGGAGCAGGGAGTTGGACTTGATGATCCTTATGGGTCCCTTCCAACTTGAGACATCCTATGATTCTATGAATAGTGACACCCCTTGGCCTGAACTCCAGTTTTGTATCAGAAATAGGGCAGCCTTCCTCCATAAATTCAATGTAGCCTCAGCGGGCTGGACAGGTCTGTCAAAACAGTTCATAAAAGTAATTGTGAATCACTAGTATCATTAAGATATACAATTTGGGGTCTTATCTGAATACAGAAGTAAAAGAGAGGATTTTACTAAAAAAGGTACAAAAAAAGAACAGAACTTCCAAAAAAAGCATTCTACTTTTGAAGAGCTGTGAGGTGTTTTGAGGAACACCTGAATTAACCCTTGCTTTAATGAGTTTTTGTGTAAAGTTCACCTGTTCCTATTTTGTTTCTGCTGTCCCCTCAGCTCATGTGCTCCTCAGTCCAGAAAGCCCTATTTGAGGAGGAGGACAGAGTGAAGAAGCTGCAGCAGAAGGTGGCGACACTGGAGAAGCGCAACAAACAGCTGCGAGATCGGGTGAAGAAAGTCAAGAGGTCTCTCCGGCAAGCCAGGAAGAACACCCGGCACATGGAGCAGATGAACCGAAAGCTCAGCGAGAAACTTTCCTCTGCAGGTGGTCAAATCCCCTATATTAACTCTTTGAAGCAGGAGAACTCCCATGCTACCTACCTTAAAGTATAATGCAAGGGTAAGTGCTCAGGCCAATGAGAATGGCGAATTTTGCCTGTGTTAGATCAGGATCTGGCCCTCACACCTTGTCTACACTGTGTTTCAAACCTTGCATGGAAAATGAATCTGAACTTGCTTTAGACAGTGCTAGATTAAACAGGAATGCAAACCGTCTTTGGCTGGGTGTTGGAGGCACAGCCCAAAGCCATGTCCTCGCTGTCCTCGGTGGACATAGGGCCAGACTGTAATCTGTGCTTCTCAGCCCTTATGCCGCCTCACCCTCATCACCAATTTTAGGTTGCCTTTGATGAAAGTGCCAGTTCAGCCCCATGGGCCATTGCAGGCACTTGACACAGGAGCTCTTCGTGGAAGGATCTGGTGCCAACTTACCTCCTCCACATGGGCTGGGCAAGCAAGGCTGGGGGGGATATGTGGAGATGGATGCTGTAGGAAGGATGCAGGCATGAATGCTCTTTGCTCCATCATCACCCCCAAGCCCTCATCCTCCCTTAAGCTTTACTAAAGTCTACAACCAGTGTCTGAGCAAAGGCTATGTCCGGGACACATAGTCAGTTTGGGCCCCTCTTCAAAGTGAAGTATAGATGTTCCCAGATTGTCTTAAGACTGTTTCTAAATATCCCTAAATATTCTAAATAAAATATCTAATATTTTTTATTTTACCAGGAAGTGCCTCAAGGGTCACAGTAACTCCCTCAGGTGCCTTCAGCGTTGCCCAGCCAACAGGGTTGGAAACCACGTCATTTTGGGACTGTGTCTAGGACCTAATCCAGCTCCTGCAGTCAGGATTGGACTTAGTGTGACTATTAATGGGTGCTGGATCAGGCCTGGAAGACAATTTCAGATCCCGTTTTCACGCAGGTTTAATTTACAGTGTGGACAAGGCTTCAAGTTTTGTTATCACTGTTTGAGGTATAATGGAGGTTGCTGGGCAGCCTCACTTAGTTACACTTAGATACTGTAGAGACCACATCAATATCAACAGGGCATTAAAAATTAAGGTAGTTTATATATGTATATATTTTAAAATCCTATAGAAAATATTTTTATTACACATTTGATATAGTCTAATTTCTTAAAATATGAAGTAAATCCCATTTCTTGGTTATCTCATTAAAAAAAAAGTCCATCATGTCTTTTATTACACATTACAAACTGCCTTCTGCTCAAGCAGCATAGGTTAAGGCAGTATCCATGGCTGATAACATTTTCAGCTGTATTAATGTACCAGAGCACGTCTTGGGTCTTGGTACTCAACCAACCTTCCTTCATAACAAGTGCACCATAAGGAGAGAAAAGTAGAAGAGTTTTTGTGTTTTTCTTCCCTTCTCAAAATAGCTTTTCTTACTCCAAGCATGAGACCCAAGGGCAGATATGCTTCATGCTTTTTGACGGGGGCAGCCGGCCCTTGCCCAGCCCCAGGCAACACTGACAATTTGCCAGGGCTAAACCCGATTTGTACAAGGTGGACCGATCCAGATGATCTCTAACATAGAGGTGAGGCCCTCAGAAATAACAGTGTGCAAACCACCGCTCTGCTCCTAACTCTCTACACTTTACCAGATCACTGCATGGTCTCCATGCTGTGTCTCAGCACTCAAAATTAGAGTATATCCAGGCTACAGCCCTGTTGGACCACGCTTTGACTGTCCCTGTGCTAGGAAAAGCCCATATCAGCTTTCAACCATGAGCTTCAGTCCAAGCTGAACTCAGAAGTTAAGCCTTGTGTTGGCTTCTAGGATGCTGCTGAGTTTAATTACCTTCCAGTTTTGCTCCTTTTGGAAATAGAGCTCTTTTTTTTTTTTCCTCCCCCCTCTTGAAAAAATATTGGCATTTCTTAAGATTCTGACTCCTCCACAAGCTCCACTGGTTTCAAAGGCTTTGCCTGCCGAATCAGCACAATTTGAGTTGTTTTGTGCTGTAGTCAGCAATGCTGTTTCCTGAGAATTACTACAGACCTAAAGCTTCCCTAGAAGCTATCAAGAGATTTTAACTTCAAAACCTAAATCCATAGGAAAGTAACTAATTTGGGGGGGTTTGTTTCTCATTTCTAAACTGCTGTTTAAATAAATGAACTGTTTTTCCTGGTATAGGTATTAAAAGCTTGTGTTTTAATTTTTTGTTAATAAAAATATTCCCTCTGTTATTCATTCATGTTTTATAAATGTTTGTATAAAACTGAGAAAGTATAGTTAATATAGCTACATCTTTGCTATTCTTACAAATTTTCCAAACACAGTGTTGAAAAACTTTCTTTTTTGGCTGATATTTTTGTATCTTGATGAAAAGATTGGAATTTTCTTCCTATTTCCCCCTTTCTCTAGCTTAAAAAAAAGAAGTAAACCATTTTGTTCTCCTTGTCGGTTTTGTGAGAATTTTGTTATTTTGCAAAGAAAACAAAACCAAAACCCCCAAATGCAAAATCCAAATGCAACACAAAATGTCCCCTCTGGGTACAAAACCAAAAAAGGTTGTTTCCTTGTGAGTTTTTTTCCTTTCATTCCTGCTTGGTTTTGGATCATTTCCAGAGATAAGGACTAGCAGTCAGATCAGATCACAAGTTAACCCTCTCAACAAGTAACAGGGGATGCCAAGCCCAAATAAAAATGCTATTAAAGTGTCACCGTTAATTGCCTGTCCCTGCTGGTGACAGTATCCAGAGAGCGACCAGGGAGGCTGTACAGGCAGGAAACGTGTGTGAAGAGGAATTTGGGTTACATCCATCCAGGCTGGTATACATCACATAGGTCCTGACAGAGACACTAATTTTTAGACCCACTCTGTAGCTATTTCAGGGACCAGCTAATCTGGAAACCCACAAAAAGGGCAAAATTTCATTTTCCAAATTAATGTGAAAGGCGTGATTGAGTATGTTTCTCTTGAAGAGCTATGCAGGAGACACTGGGGTGCAGAAGTGCAGAGGAGGTTGACATAGCTAGATGGGTTGGCAAGAGATGGTATAGAAACCCAAAAAGCATCCTGGGGAAAAAAAAGTTAAAAAAAAAAAAAAGAAAGCAGAAGTGTTCAAATGAGGAAAGCAATTGGTTAGAAACAACACCAAATGTGGCAGCGCCCCATGAGAAGTTCAAAGATGCTTTACAAATTAATAACATTGCTTTTGCAAACACATCAGGAGCTTGAAGGCTGCCAGAACGCCTGCAGGGCCAGTGCTAGGGGTTCCCAGGGCAGATGAAGTCAGAACTGGAGGCAAGGAGGGGCTTTTTAGCATCTGTGTTCACCGTGGAGGAATTTAGGGACGCTCTTATGGCCGAAATCAGTTTTTCCTGATGGATCCAGAGGATGACAAGACGAAGTGAAGGAGCAAAATGAATAGTAACAAATTGCAGGGACAGAGAGCAAATGGGTATGAACAGTAACAAAGAGTCGACTTAGCTGAGTGATGCTGAGTGAGCGTCTGACAACAAAAATAAACGAAATGCAATGTAGGTAATGTAAAAACATATTCATGGGGGAAAAGAAAAATGGTCCTATCTTTTCATGTGAAATGAGATGCTCTGAGCTGGCATCAGCCAGCTATTATCATTATATACAGTCAGTCATCAATTAGTCAATCAATCGGCTCAATCTAGTAGCATGAAGATAGAGAGGTTGCACCGTATCATTCTATGAAAACATTGGTTCAACACTTAGCTGCAATCAAAAAAAAAAAAATAGGTGAAGTGGTAGAAATTGTTAGGAAAGGGCTAGAGACCATGATTACATTGCCATAAGTACGAGGTATGCCCACTTCTGGGATGCAGTGTGCAGTTACTCCCCATCTCCAAAAAAGTGTCTAATAGGAAATGTATAGTAAGAGGCAACAAGGAAAATCCAAAAACTAGAGTAGCTTCATATGACAAGCAACTATATTTTCCAGAACTTCAGGTTGGAGAAGAGAGAGGAGAATGACAGAGGGAAACAGAAGAAAGGAAATCTTGGGATTTTCCTCTTTTCACCACCACCACAGGTCTCTGTTCTGCTATTTCAGTCACTGGTTAAACTTTTGCAAGGTTTGTGTGTCTCACCAGAGCTAAAGTGGATACTTCGGAAGCTGATCTGTACCCAGAAAGCACCTTCTGTCCTTAGACTTTACAATATGATTTTCTGGGTTTTTTGAAAGTGGATGCTTATAGAGCAAAGTGCATAAAATAAACTATTATTTTCTCTTAAATCCCAGGCACCATCCTGATTTAACCTGGGTAGCTACCTGGGTAGCTCAGGAAGAATCATATAGTAAAGGAGGATTTATGGAGAGCAGACAATGTTAGCAGCTTTCTTTGCTTCTTAAAACCAAAACCATTGAGAACGACTTCTATATGTTTGAACAATAATTTAGGGAAATAGTCATGTTATTCTGTTTGGGTCCTAGTAGAAGGGGTTTTTGGAACAGAAGAGCACATCAGTGTTTCAGAGCTGTATCAGTAAAGCCCATTTCTAATACACAAAACTTCTCGCCCAGCTAGGTAATCTCTCATTAATGAGGCAAAGGAGCCCAAATTCATTTCTAAAAGTAGGAGAAAAATCATAAAGGGAAAACTGTGGAGAGCAGATAAAACTGACAAGGTATGTCATTCTTTCTTATAATAAATCCAAGTAATTGCAAGGAAATTTCATTTTCCTCCCCATTTAACCCCAATTATTTTCATTTAATCACAGAAACGTTGCTGTTTCCCTCCAAACCAGACTGCTTTGCGTGTGAAACATCATTTTCAACATGTGCTTGGGTTTAGGCATGTTCCTAATCCCCTAAAACAAACACAGCGAGCAGGACAGCACGTCCCAGCATATGTGGCACTGCTGGGAGGGCTCGCTGGCTCTGGTTGCATCGGCTGTGAGGGAAACCAGGCCAAGTCATCCCAACAGGAATTTCCCAGGTGGCATCAGAGCTAATACTTGGGGTGGCAGGCACAACACAGATGTAGTGGGGCAGGAGTGATGCTGTCTTTCCAAGGAATCATCTTTTGGTGGGTCAAGATTTGGTACAGATGACACCAAGTTGGGCGGGAGTGTTGATCTGCTTGGATCAAGGGTAGGAAGGCTCTGCAGAGGGACCTGGACAGGCTGGATTGATGGGCCAAGGCCACCTGTATGAGGTTCAACAAGGCCAAGTGCCAGGTCCTGCACTTCGGCCACAACAACCCCATGCAGTGCTACAGGCTTGGGGAAGAGTGGCTGGAAAGCTGCCTGGCGGAAAAGGACCTGGGGGTGTTGGTCGACAGCCGGCTGAACACGAGCCGGCAGTGTGCCCAGGCGGCCAAGAAGGCCAATGGCATCCTGGCCTGTATCAGAACTAGTGTGGCCAGCAGGAGTAGGGAAGTGATCGTGCCCCTGTACTCGGCACTGGTGAGGCCGCACCTTGAATACTGTGTTCAGTTTTGGGCCCCTCACTACAAGAAGGACGTCGAGGTGCTGGAGCGTGTCCAGAGAAGGGCAACGAGGCTGGTGAGGGGTCTGGAGAACAAGTCTTCTGAGGGGCGGCTGAGGGAACTGGGGTTGTTTAGCCTGGAGAAGAGGAGGCTGAGGGGAGACCTCATCGCTCTCTCCAACTACCTGAAAGGAGGTTGTAGCGAGGTGGGTGTTGGTCTCTTCTCCCAAGTAACAAGTGATAGGACGAGAGGAAATGGCCTCAAGTTGCGCCAGGGGAGGTTTAGACTGGATATTAGGAAATATTTCTTCACCGAAAGGGTTATCAACCATTGGAACAGGCTGCCCAGGGAAGTGGTTGAGTCCCCATCCCTGGAGGTATTGAAAAGATGTGTAGATGAGGCGCTTAGGGACATGGTTTAGTGGTAGACTTGGCAGTGTTAGGTTTACAGTTGGGCTCAATGATCTTAGAGGTCTTTTCCAACCTAAATGATTCTATGATTCTATAACTTGGTTGGTTTTCCATTAGATGGGTTTGGTGGCATCACACCATTCCTGAGGTGCCTGATGGTTTCTTCTGATGACAGTGTCTTAGCAATTGCTTGCTGCTTTGGTTAATGTTAATTGTGCGCAATGGCAACTCCCCTTCTGGTTGTTTGCCTCATGAATACTTTTTTTTCTTTTTACTGAAGTTTTTCACAAACAAGGAGCCACTTCTCAGAACAAGGTGGGAGGAGGGGACAGGAATAATTGTTTTGCAACATTAAAATATAATCAGTGAAGTGACATTTTCTTTGGCAGACTCCCGCTTTGGAATTATGACAAAGTTTGGCAGAAGTCCCTTCACATCCTTATACCCCCCTGCCCCAAAAAAATCAGCAGGAAGCCTTTGAAATGGTATGGTTTTGCAACGCACACACGCTCAGCAAAGCCTTCGCAGTGCTTCATGGCTAAAACCACAGCGAATGCCCTTAATGAACCTTCCTGAGGAAAAGCCAGAACATTAAACTCGCTCCCTCCAAGCTCATCGAAACCTCTTCCTTCTTGGGAAAAGTGTCCAAACAGCAGGCATGGCTACGGTTTCTAAGCTTAGCTTTGAATTACTGAGAAAAATCAGTGGCTTTAATGAGAATAGACCTGAGATGCTGTGTTAGCAGCACAAGTCTACTAGAGATCGAGGAAAATCCTCTAACCATGAGCTGGGCACAGCCCAGGTCACAAATACTACCAGAAAACCACATATTAGCTCAGACATGTGGGTATGCGGCGTCCAACCTGCTTGGTTCATCTGGCCAGCAAGGAAGGCAGTTGGATCCATGAGGTTGGTCTGCAGCCATCCATGCTGACATGCCCCTTGAATCCCCCAAACCTCTTGGTACCAGGGTCTAGAGTGGGTTTTGTCTTGCCATGTTTTGTTGGAAAATAAAATGTGTAGGATGTAGGAGTTCTAGTTTTGCTTGCAATTACCTAGATCTAAGATTAGGTGGGAACTGAGTGGAACGTTTCCTACAAATATGAAACTTTCTGAGTGTCAGACAGGTGATTGCTGACTGTAGCTTCTGAAAGTCAGATTTATCAGCATACTGTCCTCCTACAGGAGAGCAAGTCACCCAGAAACTGGCCACCTCAATGAACATAATGAAGTCAAAAGCACCCCATCACACACACTAGGGTAGACAAGCCCTGCAAGCAGGAGGAGGAAAGTGGCCAGGGCCAGTGTTGGGAGGAGGGGTTCTGCTTCAGATGAACTCCTTCCTCTTTTCCACCAAAGAAGTTCTCCAAGGGTTTTGCAGCCAGAAGTTGCATTGCAGCAGCTTGCAGATTCAGTCACTTCTCAGCTGCTGCCATGTCCCCCTATGGCACCCTGCTACCACCCTTCCCCTGGATGGGATCTGCTCTGCTAATGTCAGCCCACCCTGTGCACTCTGGTTTGTGAAGGTAGGGACACGTCACCGTGTGCAGGCACCGTGTCCCCTCACATTGCTCTTCAAAAGCTGGGCTGACTTCAAGAGGACCCTGTCAGTGTGTTGCTTGTTGCCCTTTCTTGCCAGGCCGTGAGCTGCAGCATCACACAGGGACAGTGTCACCAATTAAAGAGCTTTAAAGAATCTCATTTCAGTTGTGAAACCACAGAGGAGAGGGATTATTAGTGTGTCCTTCTCTTCTTGGTCACTAGGGCAGACTATTCATCAGAAATGCTATAAGGCATTTTGTACTTGAGTGCGTTTGGCCCCATTCCCACCAACTTTGGCTCTGACTGTGTCCCTGGCATCTCAGGAGATCTGGAGTTGGCTGGTAGGGTCACAAGAGGCCAGGCTGAATTCTTCATATCTGTGCATGTGTTCACTTTCACCAGGAGCTCCTCCATCCATACACAGTGGATTGACAGCTTGTTGTGATTTAACCTCAGTTGGCAACTGAGCACCACACAGCCACTCGCTCACTCCCCCCCGCCCCCCAGTGGGATGGGGGAGAGAATCATAAGAGCACAAGTGAGAAAAACTCATGGGTTGAGATAAAAACAGTTTAATAATTGAAATAAAATGATAATAATATAATAATAATAATACACAAAGCAAGTGATGCACAGTGCAATTGCTCACCACCCGCTGACCGATGCCCAGCCAGTCCCCGAGCAGCGGCCCCCCCGGCCAGCTTTCCCCAGTTTATGTACTGAGCATGACGTCACATGGTATGGAATGTCCCTTTGGCCAGTTTGGCTGTGCCCCCTCCCAGCTTCTTGTGGACCTCCAGCCTTCTCAGTTGGTAGAGCATGGGAAGCTGAAAAGTCCTTGACTAGTGTAAGCACTGCTCAGCAGCAACTAAAACATCGGTGTGTCATCGACATTGTTCTCATCCTAAATCCAAAACACAGCACTGTACCAGCTACTAGGAAGGAAATTAACTCTATCCCTGCCAAAACCAGGACACAGCTCCGTCTCTGCAAGGAGTGGGCAGGAACTGCAGTGAGACGTGTCGGTCTTCAGCACCCAGCTCTCCACTTCATATACAGATTATGGACTCAGTTCTCCTCTCACATTAGGCAGGAGCAGTAATGACATTCAAGCCACTGGTGATACTGCTGACAAGCTGATTTTCCCAAGGTTGTGGCAGACTACAACTGCATGCTTGCATTAGTGCGAAATAAGGCTCAGCAATCAGACCTGACTGTTTCTGAGCCCAGTTCCTTCAAAAATGCCCAGCTCACCTGCAGCCCTTGGCAAAGACCCTTGTGGGAGAGACAGCTTCTATCATGTGTGTGTTTTGTATCAGCAGATGGCCAGGAGATGCATAGCTCCAGCTCTAGCTCCAGGTAAAGCACCAGCATGGACAGCAGTGAACAAGTGATCGCTTTAGTGGTGGGAGCGACCCAGGCAAGCTTGCTCCTGACCTGGAGGCATTGCTTTTGGGTGGCAGCTTGGCAGCATGGTGAAGAGTAGAGGTGAGCTCAACCCAGCGCTGTCAGCGTCCAGAGCACAAAAAGTGGCCTGGCTCCTTTTCTCCATTTCTAATTGCTCTTACAGACTCTTGGGATCTTTTCTGCAAGGAAGGCAGTCAAAAGGAAACCCAAAACCACATGGTTTTGGAGGGTCACCAGCTGCCAAAGTGCAGCCCATAGATCACAGTCTGGGAACAACTACAACAAAATACTTCACCTTTCCACTGACTATGTCGAGTCCTTAAAATGCTTTAAGCAATGCTTTGCATGATCCTCTTCCACTCAAAGTCAAGCAAAGGCACCAAGACACATGTAAATCACTTAAATTCATATAGCAGTTCAGTGGCAGGTCTGGGTAAGAAAATTCAGGGATCCTCGACTTTAGGCCCCTGCTCCAGTTTCTAAAATCACCAACTACCCAAATGGGGCAGGGAGGGGAGATGCCAACACATCAGTGAGGGATGTAGCTCCTTGCAGAGGGTGAATCAGAGTTGTCTGCATTAGGTGCCAAAATTTGGATGGCTTATTCACACAGGAACATATTTAGCTGAACAAAAGGGATGGGACAAATATACTCTTGGCTGGAGCAAAGCCCAGGGAGGTCTCTTCTGCTCCTCAGCGTCAAGAACTCTTTCGACAGCCTCCAACTATTGAAAGCCTTTACACAGTCCCCACAAAGAACCCAGGTCCTTCCCAGGGACTGCCATGATTTGGCACTTCTGATATGCCCAGGCTGCCTGGCAGGAGGCAAACTGGGGAATCCTTCATTATAGGAACAATGGGGACATCATCCCTTTGCTGTGGCCATGCACAGAGGATGACGAGCACTTGGGCAGGTAAGCCACCACCTTCAGCGTTTCCCCCAGCAGCTCTCCCAGTGCTCTCCATACAAACGGGGGCTGGAAACCCATTGCTTTTTCTCAGTGTTTCCTTGCAGAGTAGACACGCTCTTTGGAGACCTGAGAGGATTTTTGACACTTATTTTTTCCTATTCTGTTCTGTTTATTCTAGCAGATAGGCCATAATCTAAACGGCAATTTTTATAGGACTCAGTCAAATCCTGTCTCTGAAGTTTGTAAGTATCTGCCCCGTCATCTGCTGTGTTCCCCCCGCCCCTGCACACATTGCACAGGCTCCAAAGGAAATGTTTGCTTCTGCCAGGGCTTTGCTCAGCTGAGTCACTGCTGGAGCCCACATGCTCTGGATTTTCCTCTCTGCCCGCAGCCTCCCTGGCAGCCCTCGACCTGCAGCTGGAAGCAGGTCTTTAAACTGCTGGCTGCTCAGTAAAGCAAATCTGCTCTGTGGGTATGAGACCCTGGGCAGAAAAATGGCATCAGAGGCATTTCATTAGCTTCCTGCAGAGCAATGAGGGAGCTTGCGGGTTGTCTTGTGAATTCATAGAGTAGGAGGGGAGCAACAGCCGGATTGAAAAGTATTTCAGGTTATTCATAGAATCATAGAATGGTTTGGGTTGGAAGGGACCTCTGAAGGTCATCTAGTCCAACCCCCCTGCCATGAGCAAGGATACCTTCCATTAGATCAGGTTGCTCAAAGCCCCGTCCAACCTGGCCTTGAACACTCCCACAGAGGGGGCATCCGCAACTTCTCTGGGCAACCTGTTCCAGTGTCTCACCACCTTCACAGTAAAGAATTTCTTCCTAATATTTAATCTAAATCTACCCTTTCAGTTTAAAAATGTTACCCCTTGTCCTATCACTACACTCCCTGATAGAGTCCCTCCCCATCTTTCCTGTAGGCCCCCTTTAAGTACTGGAAGGCTGCTATAAGGTCTCCCCAGAGCCTTCTCTTCTCCAGGCTGAACAACCCCAAATCTCTCTGCCTGTTCTCACAGGGGAGGTGCTCCAGCCCTCTGATCATTTTCATGGCACTCCTCTGGACCCACTCCAACAGGACCCCATGTCTTTCTTATGTTGGGGGCCCCAGAGCTGGACGCAGTACTCCAGGTGGGGTCTCACGAGAGCAGAGTAGAGGGGCAGAATCACCTCCCTCGACCTGCTGGCCACACTTCTCTTAACCTTCACAGCCCAATTTCTCCATCTCTTTCTCACCCTTTCTCAGGGTGCGAGTGGGTCCGACGGGCAGAGATGCTCCTGCAGGGTCACTGGTGGCTTGGGAAGAGGACAGAGGGCCCCTTGCACCAAAGGCCAGGGCACACAAGGGAAGGGCTCGACCAGCCAAGAAGGGAGGAGGAAAGCGCAGAGCAGCAGGTTGTCCCAACCACTTATTTGTCTCAGATGACATTTCTGTTCCACTTCCCCTGCCCAGAGAAAAGCAGAGATCCTCCAAGGCAAAAGGGATTTATTTGATCTGCCATGCCAGTAAAACCCAGGCAGACAACGGAGAGGATGAGATGCCTACACATGACCACATCACGAAGGGGTGCTCGCTTGAACTGTTCCCATGCATTTCCATGGGAACAGGGCAACTGTTTTGGTTTCTTCTTTGTAATATTCCTTTTATGATTATTTCTGAAATACTCTGCTAGCTGGAGACTTGGCCTCAAGAGATAAGGAAGAGGAAATGTCACAGATTGTTGTCAATAAATTATTTTTCCCATTTCTTGATGCCAGGAAAAGCAGCTTTTGCTGGAGAAAAACAGATCATGGGTTATGCTCTCTTAAAATTATTTGTTTCAGAGTTGTTAGAAATTGCAATATGCACCAATAGGTATAGCATGTTAGTTGGAAGCTGGCAGCAATGAAAACCTTTTCTGCAGTAAAAGAAAACATCTTATAATCTGATCTCTCTTCTCTTGTGCATATATCGGTGATTCAGGCTAGTTTTAGGATTACAATCTATTCTTCTTCACATACACAAAATGAGGGCTTCATTTTGCTCCCCACAAACACAAGATGAAGAGCTAATTCCTGCCTCAAGAAATGGATCTCATAATTGTGGCTGGAACCAGCACTGCTTGCCAGGAGAACAGGACAGCTGTAATTTTACAGCGCTTCCAGTAGCTGTATTTACACTGTTCAGGTTGAAAGTTTCCGTGCTGATGCCTGTCTCTGCCTCAGTGCATGGAAAAAACAGTTTCCAAACCGTCAACCATCTCTGGGGCTGTCTGCAACTGAAAAACATTTTATTTTTCTCTAAATATTTTTGCTGATTTTTTTACCATCACCATCTTCAGAGCAAAGAGCTGGAGTCTGATGGGGACCTGTCCTTGTTTTGGCTGGGATAGAGTTAATTTTCTTCCTAGTAGCTGGTACAGGGCTCTGTTTTGGATTTGGGATGAGAATAATGTTGATAACACACCGATGTTTTAGTTGCTGCTGAGCAGTGCTTATACTAGTCAAGGACTTTTCAGCTTCCCATGCTCTACCGACTGAGAAGGCTGGAGGTGCACAAGAAGCTGGGAGGGGGCACAGCCAAACTGGCCAAAGGGACATTCCATACCATGTGACGTCATGCTCAGTACATAAACTGGGGAAAGCTGGCCGGGGGGGCCGCTGCTCGGGGACTGGCTGGGCATCGGTTGGCGGGTGGTGAGCAATTGCATTGTGCATCACTTGCTTTGTATATTATTATTATTATTATTATATTATTATCATTTTATTTCAATTATTAAACTGTTTTTATCTCAACCCATGAGTTTTTCTCACTTGTGCTCTTATGATTCTCTCCCCCATCCCACTGGGGGGCGGGGGGGAGTGAGCGAGTGGCTGTGTGGTGCTCAGTTGCCGACTGAGGTTAAACCATGACAGGACATTTTTATATCAAATCTACTATTTGTGTGGAAGATCCACCCCAATTCAGGTAGGTTTTAATGAATGGTTAAGAGCTCTTCAGCTGCAGACACTCAGCCAAGTCTCCCTCTTAACCAGCTTCACTGGCCCAGTCTTATGGACCACAGTAGTGGCCACTGGTGGGATCCCCGGCATTGCACCGCAGCTGGGTAACATGGTGCAATATGATGGTCCAAGTGGTGCCACTTGCTAAAAGTCTCTGCCAGAAAGCACTGTCTGTAGTTGCATCCTCATGCCACCAGGGAAGCCCATCCTGTGGCCACACACTTGGTACCTCACCCAACGGGAGAGAAAATGCATCACTGATCTGGAATTGCTCCAAGACAGAGAGTCTGGTCAAAAACAAATGGTCTTGGCCTCATTTCCAGTGAGATCTAGGGGAAGAAGGCTGTTTTCCATGCCTGGGAGCCTGTAACACCAGGAAAGCTCACCTAGCTGAAAAAAACCCCTCCTGTGTCCCTGTGGCATGAGAGGGCATGGCAGTATCAGCTGCTTTTGCTCATAGCCCCATTGTTTGAGATGCTTGCCTGATAATCTATGTGCCTCCCACAAGTGGGTGATGGTTGCACCAAAAATGAACCACCACGCACCTAGTGCCACAGCCATGCTGCACTTAAATGGCCCGTCACAAAACAGGACTGTGAGCCAGAGAGTGGCTGAGATGAAATAAATTAATCCATCCCCTCCATCAAGGATGGAGCTACTGGGTGGGGTGGCAGGAGGACACTTAAAGGTGATGTCAATGAGGTGGACAAAGGAGGGGGAGAATCATCCGTAAATGATGGGGGAGAATCATCTTTAAATCCCCCACGACAGATGTCTCCAATAAAGGACTTGGATCAGATTTGTGAGGACAAGGTCCTGAACATCAGTCAGACGTCATGAGCATACCAAATCCATCTGAGACCCAGAATTACATACATCCCTTCTGGCATCTCACCTCTACAAGGCAACAATGATACCGCCTCTCTGGGCCTTGTTGCAATAGCGTTTCCACGTTGATCACTGGGAATGGCAGATGCTGAGCTGCTGAGCACACTAAGGGATGCATAGAGCATGATATAATAATATAATCTTACATTTCCACTGTTCCTTCAGTCCTCCATTACATTTGATAACTATCACCCAAGCCCTGCCATGCAGGCACATCTATCTGGAAGAGGAGAGCTGTTTAACAACCCCTGCAGCAGCAACAAGGCCATTTAAGACAAGAAATGAGAAAGGATTTCACATTGATTGGCGACTGGGGCCTGGTTATAGGAGCAGACTGCAAACCCTATGGAAAAGGTATAGGGACTCTGATAAAGAGTCTTAGGGGATCGACAGGGACTGGGCAACGTTAGATGGTCAATGCAGGCACCAGATCGCTGGCAGTACAGAGCCTCCCAAATCAGAGAGTCACCCTGGGGGGGAGACAAGACCCTGCAGAGACAGACCGAGCTGCTGGGCTAAACCCCACTGTATTGCTGCCTCCCAGTACAGCCTTGGTGGGATGATTTCCCAGGCATCACCTAGTGCTTTCATTGAGACCATGTAGAGGGCACAGCTGGCATAGACAGGCACATGCAGAAGCAGCTACCACATGTGGCACCTATAGACACATGCATGGCAGCTATTTGGGATTTGGGCCAAAGGGACATCCCAGATAACTGGGCAGTTCCTTTATTTCAGGGGGTACCCAAGGAAATAAAATGTTAAATAAATAATACTAAGTAAAAGTAGAATAAATAATAACAATAAAAAGTAAAATGAACAATAATAAAACAATATTAAAATCAACACTAGTATAATAATTAGTAACAAAATTGATAACAATATATACATTAAAAAATAGTCACAAGGGTGGAGCCAGCCAATACTGCCACCTCGGTGACAGTGTCTGGTTTTAATATATGACCTAATACACGGTTTAGCACATGATTATACACACATGGACCATGGGAAGTTAGAAACCGTGGTTTAATACCCTCCTCAGCACCCATCCTTGTCACCACGCTGTCAACTGCGGCTGAAGCCCCAGGCTGGCAAGGGACCCTCCACGCAGACCTGGACCAAAACACAGTCAGGAGTACAAAACTCCCAGGACCAGCTATGAGGAACAGGGCTTTGAAGCCTGGTAGCACCAACACTGACCAAAGCAGGGAGAAGCCTTCATGCCAAAGTCTGAATCAGACACTCATCTTGTGTTATTATCCAAGAGCAATTTAATGTTAAAGGGAACAAGCAGTGCCCAGGCCCAGGACTGGCAGCTTCCAGGTGAGTACACATATTCAGATGAAAATCCTGAAGGTGCCAGATCTGGAGGATAACATACACTGATGTGCTGCAACACGCATGAACGCTTCAGCAGGTCTCTATACTCAGGGTATGTTGGACAAGCATAGACAACAAATACCCCACCTGTTGAGATACAGCCTGAGGCAGAAGACATCAGCACCACTAATGAGGTATTTGACATCCACCAGGAGCCTTCACAGCCTCTGCACAATTGTGCAGGTGAGTGTAAGGAGGAGATAATACATTGATAGTGGCTTGACATGGACCTATTGAACCTTAAATGCTGGGTGCAGGGGCTGCTCTCCTTGCAGCCATGTGGGTCATCTGGGGCCAGGGTATCTGGGGAGGGAAACAATTTTCACACATCCCCTTACACTGAATCCACCTGCTTCACGCTTATGCAGGCAGTGGTCCTTCACAACTCCAGAAAAGCCTCGCCAGCGACAAATCAAATGCTGCCCAGGAAGCATACACGGAACTGGATCTCCCTGCCCTGCAAAGCAGCACGGCAGCTGGACCCATGTCTTGGGCTGGAGTGGCTCACTTGGCAGGACTCCTTGGTGTGCAGGTGAAACCCCAGCTGCAGAGCACCTTTGCTGCATGACCAGCCCCAGGGTGCCAGGCAATAGGCAACTGCCCAAGACCTCAGACATCTCTTGCCCGGCCCCATCCTTGCGAGTGCAATCATGCAAGCCCAGCCTTGCAGCTACATATGACTCACACAACACACAGGTGCCTCCCCAAACGCAGCTGGCACAGATGCTGCTTGCTACGAGAGGCCAGCACGTTGTCTCAGCTACTGGCTATTGAAGTCATGGAGTAAAAGCAAGTCCATCCTCTCCTCATTTGTTTACACAGCTCCCAAACCACATTCAGTAAGGCGCAAAATCCATCAGACAAAGGCAGCAAATATGAAGCTATCCTGCAGTGGACATAAACCTTGCCCACTTCGTCTTCCAGGCAAAACTAAAACACTACATGTTGAGTTGGCTTTGCAAATACAACATATCTCCTTCTGATCTGGTGGGTCTGACCTCATAGGAGGCTTTTTTGTACCAGCTGCAACTGTCCTAAAATGCATATTGTGAATTCAGATGCAGCCAGCTTGGGACAGCTGACTTCTACTGCGGCATCTAAGACTGTATGGCACTGCAGTTAGAGCTGTGGGCAGCCCAGGGACAGGCTATTGGGGCTCCAGGTCCGGCCCCGGTCAATGGAGCAAGGTTAGTGCTGCACTCAGAGCACCCGTGGCAGGTACCTATTTCTGTGCACTGACTCAGGGGCTAAACAGACTGGAGAAAGGAAAATGTAATCACACTGTTTTAATTAAAGACAATGGATGCTTTCCAGTCACATTGTTACAGCCCACGCAGAGACAAAAATCCCTGTTCTGCTAAAGGGATAAAATAAAATGTGTTGTCATGCTGGGGATCAAGCTGATCTGAACTTTGTATTCCTCATCTGCTGTGTGCTTAATTCTCATCATTTTTACAGTTGACTGCAGATTTTCTTTGGTTTCGCAACTTTATCTTCGAAGCAGGTTCTTTGTATGCTTTATAGAAATAGGTTTCGGGATGTATGAGCAGGGCTGGTGGGGGGCTTCACATTGCTGATAAGTAATGATATTTTCTCTGCAGCAGGAGCCAGCATCAAGTGAGACGCGATGTATGGGCTTCACTGATGAGCAAGGAGTGGGAGGAAGCAGTATATTTCCAGCCATAAAACAGGGGGGCATTAAGACCAAGCCGATGAGGCCCTCTATAGACAGATAGGAGCAGCCTCATGCTCACAAGCCCTGGTCCTCAAGGGGGACTTCAACCACCCCGACATCTGTTGGAAGGACAACACGGCAGGGCATAGCAATCCAGGAGGTTCCTGGAATGCATCGATGATAACTTCTTTCTCCAAGTGGTAGAGGACCAACGAGGACAGGTGCCATGCTGGACCTTGTTCTCACCAACAAGGAGGGGCTGGTGGGGAATGTGAAGCTCAAGGGCAGCCTGGGCTGCAGTGACCACGAAATGGTGGAGTTCAAGAACCTTAGGGCAGCGAGGAGGGCGCACAGCAAGTTCACTACCCTGGACTTCAGGAGAGCAGGCTTTGGCCTCTTCAGGGAGCTGCTTGGTAGCGTGCCATGGGACAAAGCCCTGGAGGGACGAGGGGCCCAAGAAAGCTCGGTAATATTCAAGGATCACCTCCTCCAAGCTCAGCAGCGATGCATCCCAACGAAGAGGAAGTCAGGCAAAAACGCCAGGAGGCCTGCATGGATGAACAAGGAGCTCCTGGACAAAGATAAAAAACACTAAAAGGAAGCCTACAGAGAGTGGAAGCAAGGACAGGTAGCCTGGGAGGAATACAGAGAAATTGTCTGAGCAGCCAGGGATCAGGTTAGGAAAACTAAAGCCCTGATAGAATTAAGTCTGGCCAGGGACATCAAGGGCAACAAGAAAAGATTCTACAGGTACGTCGGGGATGAAAGGAAGACAAGGGAAAATGTGGGCCTGCTCCAGAACGAAACAGGAGACCTGGTTACCCGGGATATGGAGAAGGCGGAGATACTCAATGACTTTTTTGCCTTGGTCTTCACCGGCAAGTGCTCGAGCCTTACCGCCCAAGCCGCAGAAGGCAAAGGCGGGGACTGGGACAATAAAGAGCCGCCCACTGTGGGAGAAGATCAGGTTCAAGACCATCTAAGGCACCTGAAGGTGCACAAGTGCATGGGACCCGATGAGATCCATCCGTGGGTCCTGAAGGAACTGGCGGATGAAGTTGCTAAGCCACTATCCATCATATTTGAGAAGTCGTGACAGTCCGGTGAAGTTCCCACTGACTGGACAAAGGGGAAACATAACCCCCATTTTTAAAAAGGGAAAAAAGGAAGACCCGGGGAACTACAGGCCAGTCAGTCTCACCTCTGTGCCTGGCAAGATCATGGAACAGATCCTCCTGGAAGCTATGCTAAGGCACATGGAGGACAGGGAGGTGATTTGACACAGCCAGCATGGCTTCACCAAGGGCAAGTCCTGCCTGACCAACCTAGTGGCCTTCTATGATGAAGTGACTACATCAGTGGACATGGGAAGGGCTACAGATGTCATCTCTCTGGACCTCTGTAAGGCCTTTGACACGGTCCCCCACAAGATCCTTCTCTCTAAACTGGAGAGGTATGGATTTGATGGGTGGACTGTCTGGTGGGTGAGGAATTGGTTAGATGGTCACATCCAGGGGGTAGTGGTCAACGGCTCAATGTCCAGATGGAGACTGGTGATGAGTGGTGTCCCGCAGGGGTCCATACTGGGACCGGTACTGTTGAATGTCTTCATCAATGACATAGACAGTGGGATCGAGTGCACCCTCAGCAAGTTTGCACATGACACCAAGCTGAGGGGTGCGGTCGACACACCAGAGGGACGGGATGCCATCCAGAGGGACCTGGACAGGCTGAAGGAGTAGACCCATGTAAACGTCATGAAGTTCAACACGGTCAAGTGCAAGGTCCTGCACCAGGGTTGGGGCAACCCCCAGTATCAATGCAGACTGGGGGATGAAGGGATTGAGAGCAGCCCTGCCGAGAAGGACTTGGGGGGTACTGGTGGATGAAAAGCTGGACATGAGCCAGCAATGTGCGCTCGCAGCCCAGAAGGCCAATCGTATCCTGGGCTGCATCACAAGCAGCGTGGCCAGCAGGTCGAGGGAGGGGATTCTGCCCCTCTACTCTGCTCTGGTGAGACCCCACCTGGAGCACTGCGTCCAGCTCTGGAGCCCTCAGCATAAGAAAGACACAGACCTGTTGGAGTGGGTCCAGAGGAGGGCCACGAAAATGGTCAGGGGGATGGAACACCTCTCCTATGAAGAAAGGCTGAGAGAGTTGGGGTTGTTCAGCCTGGAGAAGGGAAGGCTTTGGGGAGACCTTCTTGCAGCCCATCAGTACTTAAAGGGGGCTTCTAAAAAAGATGGCGGCAAACATTTTAGCAAGGCCTGTTGCGACAGGTCAAGGGGGAATGGCTTTAAACCACCCCCCCTTTAAAGGGGGGTAGATTTAGACTAGATATAGGGAAGAAATTTTTTACGCTGAGGGTGGTGAAGCACTGGCACAGGTTGCCCAGAGAGGTGGTGGATGCCCCATCCCTGGAAACATTCCAGGTCAGGTTGGACGGGGCTCTGAGTAACCTGATCGAGTTGAAGATGTCCCTGCCCACGGCAGGGGGGTTGGACTAGATGACCTTTAGAGGTCCCTTCCAACCCAAACTATTCTATGATTCTATGATAAGTTACAGGCAGCTTTGGCAACACAGAGCTCATTAGCCCAGTGGGTAGAAAATGCACTGCAGATGCAGCAGCCTTTCTGGAAATCCAGTGGGGAAGAGGTGGTAAGGACCTGTGCAGGCAACAGGCAGTACCCAGTGGTGATGGAGGGCAGCCATGATGGCCAAGGCTGCTTCTCACATATGTCATGACAGACAGTAGGGAGAAAATGGTCCTTCTCACAGGTAGTGCTGAGTCCTCTGCCTAAAATGTTTGTCTGGGCACCAAGCTGCCAGGAAAGAGAAGGGGGACGAGACAAACTTTTCGGGACACGATGAAAGACCTCAAAAAACACAGAGATTTGGGCTCCCAGAACAGGAGGAATTCTCAGGGTGTGCTCTAGCCACTGGGCTGAAGTTCACTTTTGGGATCTAAGTAGGTTTTTAGGTCTTCTCCTAAATGACTTGCATGCAAAGTCAAAGGAAGTCTGAAAAGCAGAGACTGCAACCCAGGTTTTAGCTTCACATTTTACCATTTTCTTCCATCCATTCCTCTTCTGTGGGGTTGTTTGCTGATGTGCTAAGTTTTCTCTTTCTGAGGACGTGTATTTGGAGGAAGAGCCAAGAGCACTGCAGACTGATTTTCTGAGTTTCACTCAGACTCCATGATACAAGTGGCAATTCAGTAGGATAAGCTCATTCCTTTTTTCACTTTTTCTGGATTTCATTAAGAAGCATGAACAGGCAAAAATCCCTCTAAGCAATCATATTACCAGCCTAATTTGCTAGACTTTCATTAAAGCAATTAAAGATAGAGTGATGCAGTGACCCAGTTCAGGACCCAATTAAGACTGAATCAATAAATCATTAAGTTTAAATCACCACCATAAGGCCATAGATAATCAAAACAAGTTATGAGGCTGATGCTAAACAGAATTACTGTATTAATATTGCCACAGGAGAATTTAAAGAATGAAATACTTTCCAGCTGAGGTTCCCAGCTCATCTTATTACAACCAACTTAGTGGTGATGGGCACAGCCTGGTACAGGTCAGTCAGCCTGCTGGGGAGCATTGCCTGAGTGTACAGCCAAACAGCCCTCCCCGGCCACATGCGGTGGCTGTATGTAGCCCTGGGCGAGGTGACTTCCAGGCATGGGTGTCTGCATGACGTGCATCCTGTCTGCAACCTGTCCATCTGTTCAGCCACATTTGGAGATAAATCATCTCGTTGGTCTGTCACCACCTCCTTTGCTCAGATAAGTAAAGGCCCCAGGTGTCCTGCTAACAAATCCTTCTTCATCACAGCTGTTGGCTTTTTCTTGAAGGTCTTTGTCTTTCTTCCAGTGGAATTCCTGAACAGTCGGTTCTGTCCATAGATTTAATGTGAACCATTGGTAAACTCAAGCATATGGCACCTGCTGCATATGTGACTTTTCTACCCCAAATGATCCTCTGGCCATCATCATGGCGAGTTGTCCTCCAGGAAAACATTTAGACTACTGACCTTATCAACATATATTTGCACACTCATCTTCTCTGTGGAATAGAATCATAGAAACATTTAGGTTGGAAGAGACCTTTAAGATCGAGTCCAACCGTAAAATAAAAGTAGGAAAAAAAGGAGGAATAAAGGAAGGAAAACAGAGGGTGAAGCTTGAAAGCAAAATCTGAATTCTTCCTTTGTTCCTAGGGTTCTTTAGCTAACTTGTATGTTATCTGGACTTGTTAGTGAAGGCTTGGTCAATGCTGCAGTCTGTCGCCCCGGGCTAGTGAAGCCCATGACTTTAGAGGTGGTAGAGTCTCCATCCTTGGAGATATTCAAAAGCCGTCTGGACATGGTCCTGGAAACCTGCTCTAGGTGACCCTGCTTGAGCAAGGGGGTTGGACTAGATGATGTCCAAGAGGTCCTTATTAACCTCAACCATTCTGTGGTTCTGTCTTGACATCCCTGAAAAGCACATCAGGAATGGGCATGTAAGTACTACAAATACTTCAGGAGGAAAGAGGAGTTGGAAGTCCCTCAACATGGCCCTCCACAGCAATTGTCAGTTGACTCAGCCGTGGACTCTGATGTTGACACGTTTGGTGGCAGTGAAGTTAAACATTGTCTTAAGAATTCAGCCCTAGCCTGATCATAGCTGATTTCCCTCTCCAGATTTTGTGACCGAAAAGTACCTGAAAGCTTGTTCTTTCTTCTTTCCTCACTTGAAATACACGATAAAATCCTGCCATTTAGTACTGAAAAGGCTTATTTCTCTCTGTAGTCTAGTCCCAAACCTTCAGTTTATGCCATGCTGTCCCTCTGCTTTGTGTCTGGCAGAGACATTATTGTAATGTCATGTAATGTAATGCAATGTAATGTAATGTAATGTAATAATATAATATAATACAATGCGATGCAATGCAATGCAATGCAATGCAATACCATACAACAATACATTACACTGTATTGTATTACATATATAACAACTCCAGTGTGTGTCCATCATGTACCTGTGTTCTATCTATTGAGACAGGAGCTTATCCATCAACTCCCATTGAAGGTCAGTATGGGCTCACCATGATTATAACTTTGGTGGCACAGTTTTTCCCTGTGGTGGATCAGGGATGTGATCCACTTAGGTGCTACTTTGAGCTGCAGTGGATCAGGGACTGGGAGGGAAAGTTACATTTCAGATGCTACTTTGAGCAAATGCAAACCTGAAGTAGCTCTGCAATAAACGTGATATGTGACTCTTCGGTATGGAGGGTACCTGCCCAGCTGGCCTCCAACAAAAAGAAGTATTTGTTTGAGATTTATTATGCATTTCTGGTCACTGCTAGACTGCAAGCTGAGGCAGGGATGTGAACGCAGCTCTTACTTCTGCCACAAAGAAAGAAAATGAAAAACATACAAGAGTCTATATGGCGCCAAAGAAAGCACAAAGCTCATGAGTTCGATGGGAATGACAAATTGCCGCTCAGCTCTATTATTATTATTATTATTATTAATTTCCCTAAACAAAAGACTTTTATGAAGAAGGTAAACAAACCATTAATTGACTCTAACTTTATCAGAATATTGCAATCGTAAAAAGAAAAAAACCAAAGATGAAAAAAGAAAAGAAACTTTTGAATTCAGGATAAGTAAACAGAGTTTGGAAGTCAGGAATTTATCCCAGTGTAATCCAGAAAGCCCAAACGCCAAACAATCTGGAAATACTCAGTTGAATACTTGCAGTGCTGATCCAGATGGTCCTTCTTACCCACCCCCAGAGTTATAAAAAATGGTTATCATCACAGTAATTCAGCATTGTTGAGAGGCCCCACCAAAACAAGGACTCAGATGTGCTGGGCAGGGCACATACCCACAGTGATGAAGGTGGACCTTCTCTCTGAGGGATGTCCAGAGCTGGGAGGAAGCATAATGTGATGGAACAGCATGTCCCCTTGCCCCTACAGCAGCTTACAGAGTCCTGGGATTGCTCTGGGGCAGTGCAGGCCCATGTTCTCTCTTCGTTGAGTCCCCAAAGGGATCCTCAGAAGCCCATACCTGAAAGTATGGTTTTGTGGATGCACAGACAAGCTAAAAGGTAGGTTTGGCCTTAAGGATGAAATTCAGTGTAGGCATAACCAGAGAAAGGGTAGGACTGTCTACACTACAAGGAAACAAGTGCTGTGGCTGAAAGCCCTTTGCAGAATGTCTCCTCCTCAGCATCACCTGGCCGTGGGGGCCCTGAACCACAGGGGATCCATCCCTGCTTCAGGTTGGATGGTCTTCAAAGTTGGGCACCTCAACATACTCTGCTTCAACAGATATCGCTCATGCAAAACTCCTCTTGACTGCGAAAGAAGAGCTGCCCATAGCCTAGCGATGCCCATTGGAGCCCTGGTTCTGCTGAGGGACAGTGCTGAAGACCAGAGGAGTGAGAAATGAACTTGGTATAACATGAAGAAGGGCTGATGTATAGCATAAGCCAGACCCTCAGTGCATACCAACACTCAGAAAGCCTTCAAAATAAGGACAGTCCCCTTCCCTCCAGTGCAAACATGGCTGTGGATCTTGGCAAGGTTGCAAGCATAATATTTTCTATAGCCCCATCTCGGTCTTGTCCCTTTGGCTTCTCTGTACTGACATTTTATCTCATTTGTTTCAAACAGCCAAGAATTTGTTGCTGAGCCCGTAACAGTGAAGAAAACGCACGAAGATCAAGTAAATACTGACATGACATCAAGAGCCCATCTTATAGCATGAAGATTTCAGTGGCCTTGTGGTGATCTTCTGCCCTGTCTCACTGGGAGCTAGGAAAATCTTAGTGCACACTGGGTGACCACTGAGCCTACAGAGGAACCCATGATTTTAAAACCAAGACATGGGAAGAAGGTTTTTCTGGCTGAGATTTTCATTTCATGGTGAAATGCGGGATAGGCCTTCAACTACCATAACTCTGCAGAATTTGAGCCAAACCAGGAGAGCTAACTTACAGAGGTGGGAGTGTGGTCCTGAATATGAAGGGATGGTCAGAGTTCAGGCTTGTCACACATGGGAATACTGTGGAGTCTATCTACAGGATCTGCTGCTCCTCCTGACACTGCAAATCATGTGTGTATGCCTCAGTGTCACCCTCCACCTCTATCCCACTCCCTGCCACCATTTTTGTACATGGATGAACTTTTCCAAAGATGTAACTTCCCATGGATGTGCCTGGGAGCACAAATGGGAGGTCATCTCGTCTCTCCTGGTACAGTCCAGCATCTAATCCTAGTTCTGTGGCCACAGTTACATACCACAGCTTTGAAATAGTAATCACATTCGTTCTGGTGGTTGTTCATTCACAATATAAAAGCTATTTAAGTAATTTGCCTTTCTCTTTATATTGCTATGAGTCGGCCATTATCACTGCCATTCATTTCGGCTCTGTTATTGAACCAGATGTCTAAAACCACCTGGCTTCGACTTCAAGCATGGGCCCACCTTCCTGCTGGGTGCCCAACAACGCTTGTCGTAGTGATTTTGCCAGCTATTTTTAAAGGGGAAGGAATTCTTGTGTGCCAGTGAGTGAAAGCCAGAAAAGCAGAAAAAAAATGACGGTTGGACTCAATGATCTTAGAGGTCTCTTCCAACCTTAATGATTCTATGATTTTATGAAAAGTGGGGAAAATTAAGAATAAGGGGGGAATAAAAAAAAAAAGCAAGTCATAACACAAAGCGGGAACGCGGTCTGGAGGAAAAGGAAGCCAATGATGGAGCTCACACAACAGCCTTTGGAGCCCACTGCTGACTGCAAAGGGACTCAGAAACACTAGCAACAATCACATCTCCTTTCAGGATTCCCACCACAGGCTGTGTAAATCACCAGCACCAGCTCAAAGGGGCAGCAGTCTCCAACAACTGCATCTCCTCTACCCAGCCCCGCACAGATATTCTCAACCCCCAGGAGACAGCCATGTCTCCATATGTTGCCAGTCAGCAGCACTTCCAATGGCAGCTTTAGGAAACACCTGAAGGACAAATCATCCTTTCTATCCATTTCCCTATGGAGTGAACTGGGGAGGAAAAAAATCTCACTATCCTCCTTTGGGACATAAAGGGACGTCATTGCATAAAACACAACGGAGCAGTGGAGCAGCCATAGAAATTATTCACTCCCTTTCTTGCACGTGGGTGGAGACTCATGCACTCAAAAACCATCAGACTTCACATCAGGGTGATTTAATTGGATTTATTGGAGGAAAACAATTAGTCATCCCTTTAAATTGTCATTATGATAGAAATCTCGATATGTATACATGATTGTCAAGGCAGAGAACCACTTGCGACGTAGCCCCATCAACAATTTGCAGTATTGCAAACTCATTATGCAGATAAAACTTTTGCAATGCCTTAATACATGCATGGAGTAAATACACATTCTCCCGTCTGTTTGGACATGGATGCTGTTATGAACTTGTATCAATCACAAGACCTGCAATATTAGGCACACTGACATTCCTTGATTAAGATTTAAGCCTTTGTAGAAAACATGCTTGCATTTTCATTAAAAGTCAACCGAGAGATGTTTTGCAGTTGGGGATATTTAGGGAGTCACTAGACTGGGCAGACTGGGCTTTTTTTCATTGTTTGCTGACCCAAATAAAATATCTACCTAAAAAAAGGCCCAAACTGACCAAAATGCTGTTTCTCAACTAGAGGCCAATGTACAACAGGATGCTGACGTTGTGTTGACCAGAAACACGAGTCACACCGTATCTCCCACTGAGCTACAACCTTCCACGCTCTTCACTTTGGGGGTCATGCTACAGCTTGATCTAGTAAGACATAGCATGTGTGATGCCATGCTGGGCTCAGGGGATGCAGAGGAGAGATGGAAAAGCTTGGAGCTACCCTAAGCATCCCCCTAAGAGCTCCCACCCACTAGGAACCACAGCGCATGTCCACTTCCTCATGGAGCCTTGCACCACGTGCTGCCTCTGCAATCTGAACTCAGGCTGATTTACAAACATTATTAATGATGATTTTTTTACGCTGCCATGTAGCGCTTCAGCAATGGCACAGCATCCTGCCTGAGCACCAGCCTTGAAGGTGGGCTCAAGACTTCTTGGTGCTTTCAGCCACCACGGAGCAGTCCCTTGCATAATTGACAAGGACTGATACTTGCTCCCTATGCCACCGGCATGGTGCTTTCTTTCCAGCCCCGCTGCTTGGCATGCCCTTACCAGGAGCCCAGAGCAATTTCCCAGCCCTTTCAGATGGCTCTCTGTGGAGTATTGGGAACTTGAACATCTTCCACACTAATGCAGCAACTGCTCAGGAGCTGGGACCATTGCCCTGCCGATGCCCACAAGAGGATTGGGCTGGAGGTACTAAAAGTACCATGTGGCCAAGCTGCACCCTGCCCTGCCTTAGAAAGACCAGCACAAATGAAAATGGGTCAATGATTAAGGGAAGAGAAGGCAAGAGCATGATTTCCATGTGGAAGAAGGAAAAGTACCACACCAAACTCTTCTGCAGATAAATGGTGGTACTACATGGCGGTTCAAGGATTAAATACTAGGATTTAGGTGGTGATGCTTTGGAAAGGATAGGATAATTAGCTCAGCTCTCTGCCCTGTTTTGTGCAGGTAAATAATCGCAGCATCTTGGTCCCCAAAATGCAGTTTGTTCTGCAACAGGTGAGAAAGAAATATCTTGCAGGAAGAGAAAAATACTAAGTATTGAGTGAACCAGTCTAAGTTTTGACTAAGAAAAACGATCCAAATGAAAAAAAATAAAAACCAGACACACCAACATGCTTCTTGGTAGTCCTGAGTGTTAGCAACCCAGGGAAGGAATTTTTGATGCAGATCAAATTTTTAAGCATTGTATTAAAAAAGGGACACCCCCCCCCTCCCTGACTCCCTGTTTCTAGGTGTGTGTACATGACTGCTGCATAGTTTTAAGCTGCTCTGGATGGTGACTCTTCCTGTACATGCTGCAGAGCATTCAACAGAAAGACAAAATACATTACCAGGCTTTGCAGTATCTTGTTTACAAAACATCAACTTTTGCATTTACTCAAACTTAACGATGGATTTTGAGTTACAGATACATTGAGTCATTTAAAAGCAAAACATAGAAGTAAACCCCTCGAAGAAAAGGTTGGGTTGAATGTGCATAAACAAAAGGCTTGGGAAATACAGAAACAGTGAACAGCAGTTTAATACATGCAGTGCAGTATCATGCATTTATTTGACATCTGATGTCATCATTAGTTCAGCAGTGTTTTTTCACAATGCTTACGAGCGTACATGCCCTGATTCCACTCTGGAACATGGAAAAATGTAAGAGCCGCTCTTCTGACCTTATCATTTATGAAGAGGAGGAAAAAAATAGCTAACTGGACAGATCAGTGGCACGGTTCATGGTGGAGAAGGGGTCTTGAAAATCAGAGTCTGGGATAAAGAGCCTTTATCCTCTGTTACAAACGCTATTTACACAGCTTTGACCCAACCACACAAAGTCGGACCAAAAAACCTGAACCAACTCCTGATCTCCCACCGGTAGGATCTGTGATCCCTGGGGCCGCAACACACACACACACACACACGTGCACACACGCACACACACACACACACGTGTCACGGAGACCGGGCCACCCTGGCGGACAGGATGGGAAGGCAGGACCCAGCTGCAGGGATGTGGGGAAAAATGCAAGGGATTGTGTAAACTTGCTGCTGGGCAAGAAATCTGGAATGACTAATTTACTAGGGGAAACTCTGTTCGTGCAATGTTTGTGAGCAGGTTGCCATTTCCTCACTCAGCCATTGCTCACAGTAATTTGCCAACTAATCCTCCACGTTTGGTTTTGATGCTGTTTTCTTTGGATGCTGTAGTCTCCATGTGTGTTTCTGCTCTTTGCTTGAATGAGTGTAATTCTTAGCATCAAGTTTCTGGTGCAAATAAGCATGATAACGAAGGCAAAACTCCCTTCCCATGAATAATTTCTGGGATGCATTCAGGCCCCAATTCAGATGGATAAATACGCATGGGAGCAAGAATGCACGTAATCCCATTAAATGAGAATTTCCACATGCTGAAAGGATGATACTTCTGTACCTCGGGGCTCAGTCTAGAAACTGTTATTTTGCCAGTAGATAAATCCCCTGACTCTTTGGAGAGAGCAAAAGCAACAGGCTACAGTCCGCATGAGCTTGTTGGCAAAGTCAGTCTGGTGTTTTTATGCAGTCCTCACCCAGCACTGCTCAGGGCTGGAGCTGTTATCACAGGGGAAATAATAGCACAGGTTTCCCTATATCTGATCTAGTTAATGCCAAGTTCACATCGAAGAACAATATTCCCCCTGCTCACCAACGGCTGAAAGCTATCTGGCTTTCCCTGGGTGCTTGTTTCACTAAAAATAGGGTCACACTTAAGGAAGGGGCAGCCTCAGGGCCAGCTGCCACTGCATTTCTGGGGCACCCTGGAGGTCTGTGCTCTGGTTTGCAGTGGTTTTGGGGAGAAAAGCCAGAGGTCAGGGCCTGTGTTGGCTCCCGGGTCTGGGAAAAGCTTTGGACAAGTCCCGAAGTCCCTCAGGGCCGGGCAGGGGCCCAGAAGAAGGAGGCTGGTTATAGAAAAAATATTGTCAATAGCCATGGAGGTATGCAGGACACATGCACAGCAGAAACCCCTATCCAATGCCTACTGCAGAACTACATGGAGATGTCTACCAGTGGGCTGACACCCCTTTTTGTGGTTTGATTCATATCAGGAGCAAACCTCTATCATCGCTTGGTTTTATTTCAGCACCACAACCATAACAGACACACAAGGCATTAAGTAAAATCCTACTTTTTTTCCTGCACCCACTACTATAATGGCACCTGTACAATAGCAACCAGGACAGAAGACACGTCACCAGCAGAGTAACACAGTCTCAGGAAAGCATCACTGCCAGGTTCTCCCCGCACTCCTACTTCCCCACTAGCCGTGCCGTGGGGCCAATAGCCATTTTGTGCTGCAGAAGGGGTGATCCAGCAGAAAGTTAGGATGCACTGGGGATGAAGTCACATGCAAAATCAGCGGCGGAAGCCCCTGCCGCTGCAATACTGACTTTCAGCTCGCAGAGTTCACAGGCAGCCTGTCCTCACAACTTCTTCTGCAGGCTAAGGGGCCAGCTGGAGGTTTTCTGGATTTGTTTTTGTTTTCCCAGCAAGAGCACTGCTGTTGGCATCAGAGATGGCCTCTGTGACTCTGGAGGTAAAAATCAACAATCAAAGCTGCAAGCAAAGAAAAAGAAGGGGAAGGAGCTGAGGAAAACAAGTTACAAAGGAAAAAACACATCAGTGCCAGTAAAGTAAAGCAGAAAAGGGTAACAGACAGGTGAGTCCAGCCTGAAGTCCTCATATGAGGAGCAAATCACATGTTGTTTAGTAGGACGGTCCATTGGGAAAGAGCCCAGAGGGATTTTTCTACCTGCTCCTTCATGGCAAGGCCAGTTGGGAATTTATTTTGAATCTTCTCCTTTGGGGCTATTAGCCCTTTCCCCACATGCACACATTATTTACTCCTGGCTTTGCATTCACATGTGAGAGTGGCTGAGCAGAGGTGGATTGGGGCAGGGGAAGGACACGCAACAGCACTGGAGCATCCCCGGCAAGCCATGCCAGAGTGTTTGCCGTACCAGGCTGTGCTGCCAAGGGGCAAACGGCTCCAGCCCACTCCATAACTCTGGCCTCGGTAAGTCATCCCAGTTAACAGATTTACCCAGACTTAAACTGAGAAGTTTTAACCGAGAGATACTTCAGGACTCAATGATCGGAGAGATCTCTAAGCATTTGGTGGACCTCAGTCAGGTCTCCAGCTGTGTTTCACTCATACAAAAGAAGAGCTTCCCACCACCCAAAGGTGTAGCAGAAAGAAACAATTTTGCTTTTAAGTGCTTCTGTTTCTTGTCTTAAGATCCCAGCAGTTGATAGCAAGCCAAAGAGAATGACAATAAATTACACAACTATGGCAGAATACTACTTGCAGGAAGGAAAATAAATCACCCTAATTCCAAGTGTGGAAGGAAAGAATACCCCTCCCAACAAAAAACACAGAAAGCATCCAGCAAGCAGGGGCAGCCAGCGTATGGGACCTCCCCCACCAGCTGCAGGACAGCATGTCTGCCTTTGCTCCCATCACTGCTCTTTGTTTCGCAGATGGAAATCCATTTGCTTTTCTTTTTTTCTGCAAGATACGTTTGGATGCTGTATTTTGATTAGTGGCCTCAGCAACTACATCAAGTTCAAACCAGACCTCAGGTTTCAGAAGAGAAGGCAAAGAGGGAACACTTGAGCCCTAACTTTTAAAACCACTCCACAAAGACAAAAATATTCCCTAACCAAATCCTGCTTTTGGTTGCACATGTGTAAACATGGGGAACTCCACTGGTGCCAAACCAGTAGACTGCCTATTCACATCCCTGCAACTGGAGCAGAATAGGGCCAGCTGTGCTTATGAAATCATGGGGGTTCAAAATAACCTGAATTTCTTGGGGTAGGAGTCTCTCCTAAACTAAAGCTTCCTTACTCAGGCTGGCAAAATAAAGTGGACTTAGAATGAGTTTAAATTGTATTATACTCATTTTCAGAAACCTCTGCAGCAAGACATAAAGAGTTCCGAGGGCAAATGCCAATAAAGCTCTTCTTACACTTTGTCAATGGGGCAGGAGTATATGTTGGCAATGGCCAGGGGATGGGGACAGGAGCGTGACTTGCAGCAAGGAGATTCCCTGCCCTTTGGTCTGCCCAAATCTCGGTCACAAGTCCTCACCAGGGAAATTATATGGAGCTTTGCTACCAACCCTCAAGAGACCAATATCTGGCATCTTTCCTAAAATAAGAAGTTGAAGCCTTTCTGCATGAGCATGAATGCCAGCTGCAACACGATGGGGGGCAGCGGGGGGTCCCAGGACCTCACTCAGATGTGCCACAGCCCTCCGAAAACGGGAGGCAGCTTAATATCGAGGAAACTAGAGATCTATCGGGTGCACCAGCTTTAAGTGCCACCAAAGGAGTGGCTATTTCAAACAGAGTCAGCGCTCACTGCCACCTGCTTTTCCAGCTTTTAGCACTCAAAGTATGATGGATGAAATCCTGGCTCCAACAGTTGAAGCCAACCGACTGAAGCTGAAGCAGGATTTTGAAGTCTCAATGAAAAATACATCTCTTATGGTTTTTCCCAGCACGGTCACTATTGCCTGATACATTCAGCTGTGTCTGTGACTGGCTTTCACAATTTCTTGTGCAGGATAAATGAGGCGAGAGTGGCAATAGATCACGCCGTGGGGAATAGCTTCTGCCTCTGGCTGGGACGGACCTGTCTGGGGTGCGAGAGGCTCGCAGCGGCCAGGGAAGGGTGCCTGCCTCTGCCGCCCGCCTCCCTTCTCTCCTCCTCGAAGGAAAATCACAGCTGGGAATGGCGTAGAAGTAACCCGGAGCCCTTCAGCAAATCTGGGCAGATTTGCTCTTCTCTCTGTTCAAGCTGCTTTAATGCACGGCTGCACAACAGTCACGGTGGCTGTTCCCAAATGATGCACCAGCACACGGCACTTGGGAAGGGCATGTATTTAGTAATTAAAAAAATGGGGAAATTGAGTTTGCTCTTGTACATGAGCTTCTGGGGAGGAGGGGAAGGGAGGCAGTGCTACCACTGCCCCTGAGTGTGCCTGTGCTTTTTGGCGAGGCCCCACTTTTCTAGCTCAGTGTTCCTCGCCAGCCCTCTGCCAGAGCTAAGCGTGATGGAGCAACGCTACACCAGATCCTGCACTTTGCACCCAAGAACCTGCCAGTGCTTCACAGAGGGGTGCAAACATCACCCCTCTCCCCGGGGGTGAAACCCAGGCACGCAGAGATTAAGGCCCAAACTTTTCTATTTGGTTTCTGGTACTCGGTTTTGGCCACTCTGGGAGGTGCTGAGCATCAGCAACGCCAGGCAAAGCCCCGAGGAGCTGCAGGTACTCAGCATCTCTGGCACGGACCCCTTGGGCTGGATGCACCCCGTGCCAGAGGCCAGGTGAATTTACCAGGCTGGTGGATTCAATGTCTTGCTCGAGGGCAGCACAGCAAGTCAGTGCCAGAGGAGGACTATGATTCCTGGCCCTGTGTCTTCCTTTCCTTTCACTCTGCCTGTAACACACAGCGACTCGAAGGAGATAAGAGCTGCAGGATGAGACCGTGCTCTTTCATTTCATTTGCTCAGCTCTGGTTGGCTCCTGACCAGCACCGTGTACCTGCCTCTCCTCTGAAACAAGGGTGCTGCAGATCCCCAGCACTACAGGAATAAGGCCAAGGATGAGCTGACTCCCAGCTGGTGGCAATTTAACTCTTGCCATGGCTTTCAAGGAGGAGGAGGGGAGGGAAAGCAGCAGTTTCTTAATCTGAGCAGTAACGGCTCTGCTAAAGCCAGGCAGACTTGCAGTCCAATTTGAGGAGCGAGAAATGGCATGCTATTGAAATCCTCCCGTGTTGCAAAGTTAATGTTGATTCCTACCTACAGAAATAGCCTATCCCCCAGCAAACTGGAAGGAGGGACATTACTGGAAGTAATTTTTAAAAGAAAAAAAAAATAATGCTCAGAAAAGTATCTCTATTTAAATAATCCAGTTGAGATGTTCGTAGTTAATGGAAAAAAAATACAACATATACTGTTACCTACACTGAGAAAAGAGTAATTCACTGGGGAAAAGAATGAGTGTTCATTAGTTAGAACATTGCTAGACTCACATATATATATATATTTATATATATGTATATATATGTACAGCACCAGAGACTGTTAGATCCATTCCCCCTGGAGTCATTGCAGTTTGTGATAAATGAAACATTTCAGAATTGCAGTATAAAATATGGCCATAAAAAATCTTCTTTCTTCTAGTCCTTCGCTGAGCGTGCACTGCAGGGTGGGATCGTGCAGAAGAACCCTGCCAGCCCAGCCGCCTGCCCGCTCCACGCCGCCCCGGCTCTCACTTGCTCCCTGTGTGCACTGTGGTCACTGTGGTGGGTCTGGGTCTTCGGTCCCCTCCTACTGCAGAAACGCCTGAAGAAGCAGATGAAACAAAACTACAGAGAGTGGATGGAGACATACCTAAAAGGAAAGCCAGAAACAGAGTTAGAAATGTTATTTTTGGAGGCGGGACTGTGGGCAAAGCTGTGTTTCTTTCGTAGCACGCTACAGAGTGGAGGGGACTGCAGCTGGAGAAGGCGCTCCTGCTCTTCCTGCAGCGATGGGTTGGCTGGGCACCTCCACGGGGCATCTTCTGCCCTCCTGGCCCATGGCTGTTTGCTTACTGCCACCACTGGCAACTGCATATGCATGTCGCAATGAGTAAATGTGCAGCTTTGGTACATGTTCAACCAGACCGATTCCACTTTTCTGGGGCTGAAAACAAAGAGTTCTGGGATTCAAAAATCCCTCCAGCATTGTACTTGCTCAGAATAATTTTCCTTGTGGGCATGTTGAAGATGATTAAACTTCTCATCATGGCCATCTAGCTAAATGAACAGACTGTGCACCTGGACTAAAAAAATTTCCCCAGGCATCCTGCAAAGCTGCTGACAAAAAAGTACAGTGGGTCAAACTCGTTGGTGAGTTCCAGTAAACCTAGAGGGACTGTAAATTTGTGTGACTTGGACATCATTCTAGCGACAGCTTATGTCGCTCCAGGTTTTGCTGGTATGTCTCCAGGACTTCCAGTTAAGAGACACAGGTTGATGTAGGTTGAGTATCTGGACCCAAAATTTACCCAGGCAGTTCCTTTTGAACTAATTAAAGACTTCTGACAGATAATTTTTATGAAAAAAATGGGGGGGTTTAGCTAAATTAAAATGTTTATAGAAAGTGTCCACTTCCAGTGAACCCTCCATCACAGCTTTAAAAAACACAACCCTCCAAAACATAACCCCTGAAAACCCAAAGTAGGCTGGGTTTTGAATGACAGATTCAAGATTTTGCTATTCCAGCACAACGTCAGCAGTTTCTACAGAAAGCATTAATGAAGAGAAATCAAATATATCCTTGCCAGAGCTTTCCATGGATGAACTACCCCTCTCCCAGTGGCCGCTGAGACCCACCGGGGAGATCCCTAGATTTTGCCGGCATGTGCAGCTCTGCATGCAGTTTGGCAGCCTTGTAGGCACTGATGTGCAAAGGTAGCTCTGGTGCGAGAAAAGCTGCCGAACAGGGACCCAGCATGGTCACCTTGCTCTGACAAGATGCAGGCTTAGAGTGATTAGAAATCCAGTTCATTTTTCCAGCCTGGTGAATAAAGGATGGATGAAACCTATATTAATATATTCTTGGACTGGAGTTTGATATGGCCCCTTGACTACTCAGGATCTTTTTGATGCTTGTTATGACTTTTAACTACTTTTCCATGCTTCAAGGTGGCATTTCAACCTCAGGGATGACTATGCTGTACCTACACTCGGCCACATCCCGTTTCCCAGCGGTATCAACATTTGACACGTTGGCTTCACCTTGCAATTTATCTATTACCTTAAAAATACAGAGATCTAGGTCCTGTAATTAATCTAGGCAGTCCAATCATGTCTAAACAGAATAAACCAGGCACGGACCGAGAATCAGGCCAATATACTTGAGAAATCCCAAGTGATGCACTTAGACTTTCCTGACAGGCAGCATAATCCAGCCTAATGCATCCTCTCTGCTCTGCCCTAATACAGAGAACAGAATTAGGATGCAGCCTGACATAACCTACTCTGAGGCGAAGGCTGTATTTAATTGTCTTCAATGATGTGAAATTGCTGCATTTGAAAGTATTTGGAGAGCTCATTAAATGTCTATTAATAGCATTAGGCAGTATTATATTTTGTAATTGTGGCACAGCTGTTTCATGTAACTTGCTGCATGGGATCTTTCTTGTGCAAGAAATCTGTCCCCAGAGAAAACCGCTGAGAAAGAAAGAGGCAGGACAGAGACCTCAGAGGTTTCCTTTTTCCCAACAGGAGGTATTTGGTGGAGTGCATTTGATATGTCAGCTCCCTCTTAATGTCACTTCTTGTATTTGCTGCTGGCTCTCCTCAACTGGTTCTCTGGGGCTCCAGCATCTCCTAACTCTTTAATTGATTTCTTTGAGGAAGGGAAGCTCTTCTGTATTGTTTGTCAAGCTAGACTTAACCTGGGATGCTTGGAAATCTTTTGACACTTTTCTGCCTCATATTTCTGACATGAAAAAGCTTGACCTATCTTAACACATCTGGTTTTATCCTTCGTATCCTGGCTGACTTCTCCACCACTGCAAAATATGGTCGGATTCTGTACAGGGACCTGCTGGATTCTGTAGCGGTTAAAGAGACTTTGTTCTCTTCCCACCCTTCTTGTTCACAGATGTTTTTCCATTACTATTCAGACTACTCAATGCTATTAATTAACACCATTTGAGATTAATCACCCACCAGTTTAACAGCAAAACATGCCATCAGATGCTCTAGATCTAACTGGGGTCTAGCTTAGCCATACTGCAGCAGGAACCAAAATAAAGGTGTCTTTCTTCCCTGTAAGGGGTTTTCTACATCACTGCATTGCCAGTGCATGGTTGGAAGTGCTTTGCGGCCAGGCAGCACTGCATTGCTCCTTTGCAGGTGCCAGATGTGTGCCAGGAGCACAGTGATGCTTTTTCAGTAGCAGCTGGATTTGGCATTGGGCATTGCAAACTGGGCACTGGGCATGAATCCCCATCAGGCCCAGGATGCGGAGGGAAGGGGCTCTCCTCTGGTTCAGGCACAGCACAGGCTGGGAAAAACATCTCACGCAGCGCCCAGAAGGCAGATCCCACCCCAGCCGTGGGGGAAACCATGTTCATGACAGCAAGAGAAACCACAGCTTCCATACAGAGCCACGGGGACTGTGGCTGGTGGCATGCCCTCGTCAAGGAGCAGAGGTTGGCAGGCAGGGGTGGCAGAGGCAGATAGCAGTGCCATCCAAAATCCATCCTGAATAGTAGGTGCTTTCTGTTCCAGAATACTGTGAGGTATAGTTTAGAAATGACCACTTCAGTCCCCAGTGAAGTAAGCACTGACTTGCAATACCGTAAGCTATTAGCATTCCTTTTTGGTGCCGCACCTGAAAATAATCTCCTCGAATTGTAAAGTCCCCATCCCTCCATTTCATGATATAAAAATCTCTACAGATGGACAGAAGGAAATAAAAGAAATGCTCAGAAGTCAGAAATTAAATAGGCTTCATTGCAAAGGACGCATTTCTGTCTTCCAAATGATCCCTTCACTGCCATGTCTCCTTCCCTGGCATCCAGAAAAAAATATATATCCCAAGCATCTGACTCCATCGGGCATCTTGCAAATCTCAGTTATAGCATATAACTAACAAGGCAGCGGGCCAAGTCCTGTTGTGTTGTACAGAACCTGAGTCCTGCTCAAATGAGCCTCTTTGTACAGGAGCTTAATTTGGCCCAGGAAGAGGGAAGCTGTGTCAGACTGGCAGGATCAGCCTCCTCCATGGAAAATGGAAATGGAAAGTAAGCCAATTTTTACAGAAAAATGTCTTATCATAATACTGGAAACTCAAACATAAACAGTTTGAGCAAACTTTTTCAGTTTTCAACCAAATACAAAACTTTTCTGCTGTGGGGGTCTGGGTCTTTTTCCCAAGTGAAAGCCCTTTTTCTCCATAAGAAACAGTGTTTTTCTCTCAAAAATGCACCGAGCTAAAACCTCACTTTTTTTAGTGCATAAACTTTTCCAATGGAATCGTTATTTTTTTGGCCAGCTAAAAATGAAGGCCTCGGTCCCTTTTCAGTCCTTATTTTAAACACCTGCTTGCACAAAGCCGAACCTACTGGCAGTGAGGACTGCAGCCTGGGCGTCAAGGAGAAAATGGGGATCACGCGAATTTGCTCAGCTGCCGCGGCGGGATTTTTCCCGGGATGTTGGCTACTCACAATCTTTCCGTGTGGCTGCGTCAGGAAGTGGCGCGGCGAGGCTGAGGGTGCTCGACACGCTGGCGCTCGCACTGTCCAGGCTGCTGCCGAGGTGTAACCGTCTCATGTGTCGCACGACTGCTGTGGCATTAAACGCTTGCTGGAGCAAAGGAAACAAGAAAGAAAGAAAGAATAAAAAAACTGGAGGTGGAAGGGTTACTTCTGCTCCTCTCCTGGCTGCTCAGAGTTGTCAGAAGTGAATGAGCCCATCATCTTTCAAACTCTTCCCAACTTCTAGTTTCTAAGCTAGAATCAGCAATATCAAACCATATGAATTTCTGCCCTGCTCCCGCTCCCCGTCATTCCTTCTAGCACTCAGTTGGGATGTGGCAGCCTACAAGAAAGTCATATTTGACACATCCTTCCCTGTACCAACACACAGGGTGTCCGCATTGCTTCATGTCCCCCGCACAGCGCTGACCCCAACTCTGCATATAACTGCTGGTGCTGTAGCCATGAGCAGCCCCAGCCCCATCTCTCACACTCATCATTACATTTATACTCTTGGTTAGTAGCATCCTCCTTAAAAGGCCCCACAAGACCATGTAACCTAAGACTGGACCAACTATTTTGACCAAAATTTTGGGACACAAAAGCACTAACATGCTGAAAGGGTGGCCGTATGGCCGCTGCGTTAGCAGAGCTATGTGTCCAAGTGTCACCCCTGAGGAGGGTCACTTACTCTCCATTTGCTTTTTGCAAAGTTCTTCCGGATCTGAGCGCTGACCGACTCGTGGATGTTTTTGTTGAGCGCTGTATCACCAGCGATCCTGAAAGAGACAGACAAGACAAATTTTAAGAGATCTTTTACTCTCCTTGAATACTCTTTCTTCTTCTCCTCAACAGAGAAGGCTGGTCCAAGGTGTGATTGCTCCTGCAGTGATGATGATTTCATTCACATGAGGGCTCAAACTTCCCACCGCTGTCTCTGCTGGCAGCAGTGGTGGAAAATCTGGGGCAATAAAAGCAAGCGTAGATAAGGCTTGTAGGTCTGGCAGCTACAAAGAGGCATGATCTTATTTTGTTGGTGCACGGCTGCTTTCTATCACCATTACAGCCCTAGATGAAAACAGTCTATCTTTTTTTTTCTTTACATCTAAAGATTTAACATCAACAGGCTGAGACTACTTTTAGCCTCAACCATGCAGCAGCTTCCAGAGCCACTCCAACCTGTCTGATTTCTGTTTGCACTGGAGATTTTCCTGCCACCCTGCAACATACATAGCCATTCATCATGATTGATGTAGATTTACAGTAAAGCAGATACATGGACACTCACTACAGCAGCACAGGCTGCACAAATAGCTTAAGCTGAACAACACTCAACCTAAAAATTTAACTGATCTTGCGCAGTTTCTTGAACAGATAAAGACACATTCAAATCTCCGGGAAACACAATTATTTCAAGGGAATTTTATTGATTCAATTAACTCCTCAAGGCATGAGGTCTGTTGGAAGAGTAGGCACCGTAGTGAACTGATGTTGGGCCATGTGCTGAGATAATTAGTGCTATCTAACATAGGTGAAAGCAAGGAAGCAAAGATTGCCTCCTATGTTGTATGTGATATTTTAAGAAATCAATTTTTTAGCCACATTGTAGAAATCCAATGTCCATCAGCAATTAAAAAATCATAAGAAATTGAAGAATCCATCAGGCTCAGAGCCTCCCAGCCTGGGGACCTCCAATAAAATAATCAGAGGGTCTGGGGGACTCAGCGGTCATCTAGTCCTTCCCTCCAACCCAGCTCTGTCAAAATAATTTTGACAGATATTTGGCTAATCAGTCCTTAAAGATCTCCAAAAGATGGGGACTCCTCAGGCAACCTATTTCAGTGCCCCACTATCTCCCAGAAGACATAGAAAATAGTTTATTCCCTTTGTCTTTGAAGCATCCTTTCACATATTTGAAGACTGTTATCATGTCTTCTCTCCGTCTTCTCTTCTCTAGACTAAACAAACTGATTCCTTCACTGTTTCTTCATAACTCATATTTTCTAATCCTCTGATCTAGTGAGCTTCTCTGGACTTTCTCCAACTAGTCCAAATCTTTCTTAGAGGGCGGTACCCAAACTGTTCGCTGTTTTCCAACTAAGGCAGCAGAATGGCAGCATTGCTTTGTGTTTCTTAAAAGATGAAACTCTGCTTACATACCCCAGCCTGCTGTTTCCATTTATGTGTCCCATGAATTAGAGACATTCATTTTGCCCAGATCACTCCACACATCTAAGAAGTGCTCTCTGGGACAAGTGTCCTCCAAATTGCTCCCCTCCTTCCTGCTGGTAATACTCACCCAAGAAGTGAAAGAGATGAGAGGAACTACTTACTCTTGGGAGGAAGGTGAGGGACTAAACCCCCATCTCCCAAAAGTGGAGAGCCACGAATCCCATCCTGTTGCAACTGAGCTGATCTATATTGAGTTATTCAAGAGTACTGGAGCCAGCAGGATCATGGCCAGGAAGGAGCAGGGTTCCCATTCAGGGTAGCCACCTCCAACTGGGACGGGCACGTGGCTGACCACCACGACCACATAACCTCTATCTCAGGTAGACAGAAGAACTGGTACCATGAGCAAAGCATAGCTCCCAAATGGCACCTGACATCCTCACTTGGGCCCCTATGCTGTTGATGGAGAAGGGGAGGTGTTTGACTGAGAACTGGAAGATCTTCAGATCTTCCTCTGAAGAGGATTCCTTCTGATCACCTCTCCCACTGACAGGGAGGCAAGTTGGTCTGGATTTCCCACTGGGGCTAGGCAGCTAAAAGTTTAGCGAGGCAGCATCTAGGTTAAGCATTATGTTCGCTGTTCCATCCTCTGTCCCTCACAGGCAATACTGCCAGGCCCATCACAGAGCGTGATGGATCCCATGCAGTATATACTCCCAGATGGACACAGAGCCCACCTGGCCTTGCACCCACCATAGAGTGCATTTTCTGCATTTCTCTAGCATGAAATCATCATGTGAAGTAGCTCCTACAGCTTTGCCACAGCCACACCTACATGACCCAAATGACATAACACAACACAGAGTGTCCCTGACTGCCTCCAGGTCACTTCTATGAAGAGATGACCCAGCAGCCTGAGAAGACTCTAGTTGTACTGCCTGCCCTGCACAGCTCCTTAGCTTAGGTGCACAAGCGTGTGCAGATTTGCGTCTGCTCTCCTTGCACCCGCTCAGCCTTTTGGTGCAGACAGGCCCTACAGTCACTCCAAAATGTCATGAGCACTCTGCTCTGTCCAAGGACACCTCCTCGGTGAAGGCAGGTGTCCTCAACACTGTGTCCCCAGCCAGCTGGGAGCACTGACTGTCATACTACAGATCTGCAGAAGAAAACTAAGCTGAACACTTAATATGTGGACAGCTACAAGCCAAAGTATCAGTTCAGTAACTGATCAAAAAGACCAAGCTGCAAAGAGAAAATTTACTTACATTTGCAAAGAACATTTTTCCTCCAAAGCTAATGAAGCATTTTGCTTTATGAACAAGTTTGTTAACAAGCTGTATAAGCACAGATCATGTTTCCCACTTGTGAAATTTTTACTTTGGAAACATGGGCAGAACAAGTTCTTGGGGTATGATACCCCTGCCAGCTCTTCCAGAAGATCTTTCCTGCCAGTCTCCACAAGGACTCATAAATGCATTTTTGCTATATGAAACTTTTCATAGGGCGTGTAGCTCAAATACAGGCTATATATTTTTTTTGAGTTTAGGGATCATTTTCTGAAATGATGGTGGTTTCAATAAGAAACTGCTGGTTCCAATAGTTTACAAACTGTCTTCTGCCACCACTAACTCTATGTTCACCACGCAATTCTTGTATTTATAGAGAAAAAGTCTTGGTATTTGGGTGTTTCCCAAATAGGCAGAATAGTACTTGTATACTTCACAAGGGGATGGACAGACACCCTGTGAAGCCTTCGAACACCGCAGTGGTGGGAACCATCCTACATCTAAGGTCTCTTCAGCAGCATTAGCATCTTACAGATGCTAGTTTTTAATCAGAGTAAAATAACAGCAGTGCTGGGGCTAATTTAGCGCAGCAGGATCCGTTCAAACACGTGCTGGTATGCCGAACAGTGTGGCCCAAAACGCAGCCCTGGCTGCCAAAGCCGGGTGTGGGATCACTCTCCAAGCTGCCTCTGAAGAACTATCCTGTTAACGGAGCAATGCTGTAACATGAGGACTCTGCTTTTATACTGTATTTTGCCTTGGAGGATCTTCAAACTTTTATGAAATACTCATGGCATTATAGTGTTTATAGTATAGTTTTACTTCTAGGAAAACAAAAGAAATGTTAACATCCATTCGCTGTTGGTGTTTTGCTGGAGATGTGGTGGTTTAAGGACACAGGCAAGAGAGGTGGAGGTGAGCAGGTAGAAGTCATATCTTTTATACAATCCACTGTTAGAGTCTGAACCACCCTGAGGTGGGTATCATGAGCATCATCACATCTATACTGAATGCATTTAATCACAAACTTTACTTCCCATGCTGAGAAGATAATGCATGACCTGTTATCATGCTGAGCATCACCCAGAACCGAGCAAGGACTGATTAGCCTAACTGGAACCTGGCTTTTCTCTCGGGGTCCCCTTTTTGCAGTGCCTGAAAGCAGCTACATCCTAACAACGGTTTGGGGAACTTCATGTTGAAGCTGGTCTTACATCCAGTTGTAAATATATTAAGTGTCTCAACACACAGAATTGTATACCAAAGGCTATAATCTGACGACTCTCCATCACAAATACTTCCACTGAAGCTAAGAAGGGTATTTCTCGTGAACAACCATAACAAATCTAGCCCTGCACATGAGAGGAATCTAATCTAATGATCAAATATTGTTTCATAGTATCTAAGTTATTTTAGCTCTCCATCTGGGTTCAAAGCTATCACAGCAATTTATCTGGCCATACCACTTCTAAGCTTTGAGAGGACCCTCCAACAAAGACAAACCCAGTAAATTTACTTTTGGACGGTTCTTTGTTAGCATACTGCAAGCATATGTCTCTCGCATCCTCCCTGCCCACGATGGCAGGCAGAGTCTTTCTTCTACCATTATTTTCTGAACCTTCATACTGAAGGCAGCCAACTCAAACGCTGTGCTGGCCAAACAGTGCTTGGAAATACTCTTGATTATGATGACAGGAAACATGAAGTTAGCTGTAATGGATAATGCCGACAGATCATAACTCTTCTATACATACACACACATATATATACACACACATACACACATGCATGCGTATATATATACACACGCACATACTGTATCAGTGATGCTCCAAAATAAATAGAGTGCAGGGACGAAGTCGATAAGAGTTTGATTTAATGTTGTAAACATCAGCAGTTCCCTTCAGGGAACCCTTTTCACACTTCAAACAACATTGTCTGAGAACTGAGCTCTTTGTAAACCACGTCCTTTCCCTGGGTGGAAATTATTATCTGGCTCGTGCTCTCTGGCACATAATAAACACTCAGGGTCATGGTCACAATTTGCAGAGGCTCAATCCTTGCCAAAGCTTTGTGATTCTTCAGCGTAGGCGGGGATGGACATCGGCACGTCCCAAGTATCCACTCTCCATCTCTACAAGCAGTGGGGAAAGGCGAGGGCCACACTCGTACCTGTGGACACAGGTGTCTAACTTAGGTGCCACAACCTCCTTCTCCCCTACACAGTCTATACAGGGAGGCAATACATACATCACCCTTTAATTTAGATGTCCCAGGTTGCCTTCGATGCTGTAACCGGCTTCAGCACACAGCTCTAAATCCCATTTAAGGTCACTTGGGTAATGTGTGACAGAGCAAATAAATTCACGGCATGCCTTCCAATTCCTGTACTAGCTTCCTAACTGTTGGACCTTCTCCTCGTCCTCTGAGGACTGTTTTCTTTCCCTCTGACCCGAGCCTGGAGGCTGAATTTGGGGCTGCAGGACCCAGCTTGATCTGACGGGGAGCACAGTGTGATCCTACAGCTGGGAAAAACAGGTTCTCAGGTTTCTGCTGCTCGTCTTTAATCACTGCAGCCTGAGTGACTGCCCTAAACAGGATGTGGGCTCTGACATGGCAATATATTTAATAAACTTAATTGCTGTCATTAATGTGAGCTAGGGAAACATTAAAATGTATCAAGCTGCAGCAAAATTACCCCACTCTTCTGTTACCTTCATTTTCCACGTCCTTTTCGAAAAGTCACAGTGGAACAACTAAGCAGAACATTGCCCCTTTGCAACACACCATAAACAGTGCAAACCTCAGTGAAAGACATGCTATAAAACAAATAAATAACTTTTCCAATGGCAAGCATGTCACCTGTATATTAAACTGGAGAAATCTGTATAAATGGACAGATTGTACAGGCTGGGGTGTAATCATTATACCAACAAGTCTTACATATTGTACTGTTTCTGCTACCATACTTCACTGCAATTATTAGCCTCCTTTTCTGCCAACTCCGAGTTTAACATACCGTCCCCCTGCCAAGGCCATTTGATTATAAATAGCAAAACATCACGTAAATGCAGGCATGTGGGGAGCAGATACAGCACAGAAAAGTGGGCCATTGGGAAGAAGTATTTACTTTTTTTAGGGTCTGATCCTGTACAAACATTTAGTCATGTGAATAGCCGGCTATTCTAGAGCAGTTTCCCGAAATTCAAAGAGATTATTAACCTTAAAGGCACAAATGTAATATCTTGCAAGATCCAGTTCTTGCAAGCCTTGTTTGGAAGTTTTTAATAAAAACATGGTAATTAAAATAAGAGGTATATTTTGGAATCAGTTTGTTCTTCACAAATGTTATATATTGAAACAACAAAATCTCATGGCCAGGTAGCCATCTCACGCACAGTTAACTACTTTTATCACAATCAGATTATAACGTATGCGTAAGTGCTCATGATTTGATAGATTTCTTCCTAATTTGTGTCTGATCCCAATGATCTGATTCTGCAGGGGCAGATTTCACAGGAGGAAGAAAAAGGGGAAGCTGGAAAATGTCACTACATGCAGCCACTTCATTGTATATATTAATTATCTACCATTTGCACAGCAGCAGTGACTTGGGTAGATGTTCTGTGTTCCACTGGTAAGACAAGGAGACAAACCCCAACTCTCACTGAAGTGAGCGGCAAAACTCCCATTAACCTCAGTGGAATCAGGATTTCACTTCATGCGAACTCTAGGGTTCAAAGATGCTTCTCCAGTTACGTTGCTCTACAGAACCAGTTGTGCAGACAAAAAAAAAACCTTTTATGAGATGCCATTAAGGGCTACTTGAAGTATAAGCACTCTGCAAGAGTGTATCATTTATGGGACCACTTGAAGTCTGCTCTGACCATCTCTTCCCATTAAGCCAGTAGCCTTAAGTACCTCATTACTCTTGATCACACACAAAGAAGACAACGCTATGTGGGCCCTATGGAAGGTGATGTTGCTAATGGGGACATATGCTGAAAAATGCATGCTCATGTGAAAAGGTGGTACAGGATGCCCCATTATAAAAGTCACGGTAGCCTCTCTCTGTTGGCTAAACACTTGTACCCTTATCTCCAACTGTTGCCACACTGAATGCAACCACGAGAGAGAGGAACTCAAGCCTGGACTTGTGAAAACTTAAATATGCCCAGGCTGAGAGAAGGACACAGCTGACCATTGAGAGGAAGCACAGAGCTCTCCTCCTCCTCCACTGAAAAGGCCTTCCCCTCCTTCAAAGGGGAGGGGAGGATGCCGTTGCAACAGATATAATGGCTAGAATGAGAAAAGAAGCAGTAAAAACCTCATTATTTCCTGGCGTAAGCAACGTGGGTGGAAAATGCTTCTTTGAGCAATGGCTTGGCAAAAGGAGATCCTAGGACTAACTCTGAAATAACAGATAATACCCGGGTGAGTAGTCTTGATTATTCAAAAAGGCATTTTAGTAGCATTTACCACTACAGGATCCAAACCCTCCAAAAAATCACTGCACCACTCTCCAGAGAGGTCCATAACTGCAACATTTATGTTACAGGAAGCTTTTCAGAGCAAGGAGGAATGAGATATTGAGTTTTGCTCAAGAGCTCACTGGGGAGGACAGAGGCAGAACTGAAGCCATATCTTTGGTTTCACTGTACAACTGTCCTGCTCTTTAATCCACTGGTACATATTGTCTCTATGTCGAGGGGAGGTGGATTTGGGATGGGGTATGGAAACATGGTGAATGTTTTAACCCTCCCTACTGCGGTGCCATTTGCATGTCTGACATCTCGAAGGCTGACCCTGAGCCATGCTTTACATGGTTGGGAGGTAGCCCTGCAAATGAACCACTGCCTTGCAAAGTCAGCCTGGCAGAAGAAGACCCCCTGCAACAGAAATAGGGGAAAACTTTTTTTGGGGGGTTGTTTTTAAATGGAGGATTGGATTCTGTAGAAAATATAAAAAACTATGGAGCACTCTGTGAGTTTCCATTGGCCCCTGGCCATGACATGCAAAAGAAAAAAAAGAGAAAAAAAAAGGAATGAAAACACTTTTTATCATCTTGTTCCTTTAGGAGGGCTCAGAAGCTGTGAGACTTACAAGTGCCACGTTTCTTTGTTGCACTCCAGCAACCAACACAGATGTAGAGGGGCCAAGAGCTGGATGCTTACGTTTTGTGTATCTTGGATATAAGGCTTTGGAAAATCTGACTCTGAGTTATACAAATGGTCACCTCATTCTCTGCTGGGAGTTGCATTCCCATTGTTTATTCTGTATTTCTAACACTGACTTTTGTAACTTGTTTAATTTCCTGAGGGTCAGGTCAGTATCATTTAGAAATGCATTTTTTTTTTTTTTCATCTCACGGAAGCTGGATTTCATTTCCCAAATTTCCTTTTTGTCACACAGACAACTCAGTTATTGATGGGACACTGGAAAAAGGGCAGGCCCAGGTCGTGACTTCTCGTCATCTCTCATTTGTATGGATGCCAGCCACTGATGCAGCTAATAACCATCTGTAAAATGTTTCTCATTGTCATTGGTATGGAGGATGAAAAGCAAGAACCTTGTTTTTCTCAATGATTTACATTGCCTTCTGCATCCCAAGCCTTTCGTAAAACTTTTTAATTGTAAAGGCTGAGCCTCACTCTTATCTTCAGCCTGATTTGTAATCACAGCGACTGACAATCTGCAGTCAGACATTGGTACATCATTCCCACTACGGAGAAATCAGTGCCATTTCACTGTATTTCTAGCACTTGTGTAGTCTCACACAAGTTATTATTCAGTAATAAGTTACTGAACACCTTCATGAGTGCCAAATCATTAATTAATGAGGGGAGTAAGTCATCAGCCTGTGTATTGGTAAAACTTTATCAGCAAGTAAGCCAGAATGGTAAAAACCTTTGAAAGGATTTACTTTCCATCTAGTCCCAGGACTGAAAGCAGCAATGACATGAGACAAACCAGTGAGTGTCACAGAGAGAAGCATAAACCCCTTGAAGCCAAGCTGAAGTATTTGTTCTAGAGCTATAGCCATTAACTTTTACTCTGCTTTGAAATATAACACGATTTTAAGCTGGGTACCAAGTTCTGTCCCTTCAGAGCTAGAAAGGCCAAGGAACGTGTCCAAAACCCATGTCTGCTGAGGAAGCAGAGGTGACCAGAGCCCCGCTGATAAAGCTCCCCAGTCTCAGAGGGATGCAGACTCCATCCTCTGAATGAATGTCTCCAACTCCCAGCAGAAAGCAGTGCTACCTTAAAACTCACTGACAACTTCTATGCCCATGCTTTTCTTACCATGCGTTTTATACTCAACTACACTACTCGAGGTTGATCCCTGGGCTCAAATTGCATCGCCAGGATGGTTTTGCGGTCCATCAAGCTGTTGAGCTAGTTATGACACTGGCCCAGTTGCTTTTCTGAGGGGCTATGGATGCTCAGAAAAAACTTTGGTTCCCCTGCAAATGCACAGCTTAATGCTTTTATCCAGCCAGTGCTCTAGAAACTGCAAAAGGAAATGGTATTTGTGGTAATTGTGATAGCATAAAAACACAGTCTAATACACACCTGGGGTGAAAATGTCATGCCATTGACTCCTTTCTGTTGCAGCTATTATAACAATGAAAATAATATCGCGCTTCATATATAATGATCCCTGCCCTGAAAGACTTACATCCAAAGCCCATCTTTGGGTGCAGCTGGTAGTGTGAGGTGATGCTCAGTCACTCAGGCTTGGTCAAAAGTACACGAGCCACTCTTGTTTCAGCTACATAATACTTGGGTAACGTTGGTGAAGTCAGCCATGTGCAAAGGTATCATCTAACTTAAAACACTTAACAGAGGTCTAAATTATGAATACAGTCAGACCAGGTACTTTTCTGTAGTCACTGCAGAGAGATAGCATTGCTATAGCCAATTCAGACTGAGATGATCCAATCCCTCTCTAGGGTTTCCTATCTCTTCCATTCAACAAGAGAGGGTAAACAGCATGTGAAACCAGGTCCTTACTGCAAGTAGGAGGTGGATTATCATCCGTGAAGCACAGATGAGGACTTCCTACTTCATGGGATGCTCTAAAGTGCTCTGATATTACTTTGGCAAGGACCTCATGAGCAGGTTGATACCCAGCTTTCTGCACACCTGCAGAATTTGACCTTTTGCCCCAAAATATGATTTCTGGGTTCAATCATTTTGGCATATCCCACTGCTGCAGTACAGTCAACATAAATAATTCAGCATTTCACTGAATCCTTATACAGATACTCAACAGGTTGGTGCATGAGATTAAAGTCCATCATGATTTTCCAGGAAAATCTGGAGGACAAAGGCAGGGGTTGTAAGAATAAGAGCACAGAGTTATTTAGTAGAGGTTAGTATACTATGTGACAGAAAAACCACTTCCACTCATGAATGTAAAACGATGCTGTCTGTCCTGAGGGTTTCACACAGCAGGGACTGTTGCTTACCAAGGGTGCCGTGCTGCTTGCTCACAGGTGTATCTTTTATTAGGGTCCTTCTCCATCAAATTCCGAATGAAGTCTTTAGCTGTAAAAAAAAGAGAGAATAATTTATAAATAAATTACAAATAATAAATTTGCCCCTCACTACAAGAAGGACGTCGAGGTGCTGGAGCGTGTCCAGAGAAGGGCAACGAGGCTGGTGAGGGGTCTGGAGAACAAGTCTTATGAGGAGCGGCTGAGGGAACTGGGGTTGTTTAGCCTGCAGAAAAGGAGGCTGAGGGGAGACCTCATCACTCTCTACAACTACCTGAAAGGAGGTTGTAGCGAGGTGGGGGTCGGTCTCTTCTCCCAAGTAACAAGTGATGGGACGAGAGGAAATGGCCTCAAGTTGCGCCAGGGGAGGTTTAGATGGATGTAAGGAAAAATGTCTTTACTGAAAGAGTGGTGAAACATTGGCACAGGCTGCCCAGGGAAGTGGTGGAGTCCCCATCCCTGGAGGTATTTAAAAGACGTGTAGATGAGGCACTTAGGGACATGGTTTAGTGGGCATGGAGGTGTTGGGTTGACGGTTGGACTCGATGATCTTAGAGGTCTTTTCCAACCTCAATGATTCTATGATTCTATGATTTAAAGCAATAGGGTTGATGTCCAGTTCTGCTGCAGGATGATCAGCCAACAGCATTGACCAGGCTACCAAGTGCCATCTGGCCACAGTGCTAGAAAATGGCCCTGGGTCATTTGTCATTTATTAGTATAGGTATAACCAAAGTGACTTAAGACCAAATCCAAGCTATTTAATATGGCAGGTAAAAGCTGAAGGTGTCTACTCCTGCAGGTATATTTAGGAGTGGGATGAATAATTCAGAGTCAGCAGAGTTCAAGCCTGCCAGCTCCCAGCTCCCTGGTCACCCAAGTGCCTCTGACCATCTTAGTCATCTGCATATGGCCACATCTGTTGGAGATGCTGATAAACTGAGTGGGAAAGGCAAGGAGGAGGTCAGATGCCACAGTAAGAGGAGCTTCTCATTGCTCACTCCAAGCAATAGCACACATGGGCAGCTGTGAGGACATGCTGCATATTTAAAAACAAGTTACTGAGGAAAATGGGCTCCCTTGGGCATAAAGTAGTGTGTTTTTAATCGACACTATAATAGAGGGAAAGGAGATCACAGCATGGTGTGCATCCAGTAGTTTCAGCAGAGAGTAGTTGAAGGAGCCACAGCAAAGCCAAATATGGCAGGAAAATCTTTGTCTGTTTTAGGTGATGGACTTTGCCCCCAAAATGCAAAGGGGTCTGCCAGCAGACCTCCATATTTTCTCAGAAAACCCTAATGGGCTTAAAAAAACTTCTCATCACATATATTTTTAAGCAATCCATCACAATGATATCTGGACCACAGATGTAAGCAGCATGAAATGTTGTTCTATGCAGAGATAACAGGATATATAATCATCTTTAAAATGAAACACTTCTTTTTATATCTCCCCTGCCTTAATCAGTAGTACTAATGAATAAGAAAACTGCATTTCTAGGGATATTTTTGTCTGATAAAATGTTCCTAGAATTAATGTCTTCTCCTGTGTGAAATGGCAGATGTTCCCGCGGGTTGGACAGAGCAAGGACACCGAGCTTGCGTGACCTCTTGGAGACCACACAGCATGTCAGTGGCACACGCAGGGTGCAAGGCTGAACATGGCCCCGCTGTCACCTATAGACACTGATGCTGGCAGACCATGAGCCATGCTGGAGCCAGAAGCCTTTAGGCACATTTGCCTGTAACAGGGTAGTATATCTATCTGCCTCTCCTCCAGACTGACTAGAGCAGGCACAGGCAGGCGCTATGCGTTAAATGTCTTCTGCACTAGGTGGGGATTTGGGCAAGCATATGGGCAGCTATCTGGATCCGACCACACGGGCAGTACTCCCAGTTTCTGAATCTGCTTACCCACCTCATTTGGAAGCCATTAATTTCTTGGGTTTGTCTTTGGTGTATACACTGCAGACTCACTTCAGACCTGCAGTACAGTTCTAGTAACAGAGTCAAACTAGGTTGCCTTATTATTAGTAGTGACACATAAACCATCTGCATTTTATTTGGATATAATGGAGAAGTTAAATTGCTTTGTCTTCTTGGGACAGTCTTCTGCTATCTTCATCTTCTGTTCCAGCTACGTTTTAGTGCTTTGTGTGTAACTGGACAAAATGGTATTTAATTTGCTTTCCTGCAGAAATAACCTCCCATAACTATTTGAGCTAAAAGAAATTAACATTCCCAATGATTTTCAGTTAAAATGAGCTCCACACATGATGGAGGGTGCGTTCTCACGCCCAGAGGAGGAGCTCTGCAACAGGCAAGCATGCATGCATGGTTGTTGCAATTAAATGAGCAGTAGCTTCTTACCAGACTCGGAGATGTCATCCCAATATGGAGAGTCAAACTCATACTCCGCCTTAAGGATCTGCTCAAAGAGTTTGGAGTCATTTTCATCATAGAAAGGGGGATACCCACAGAGCCTAATGGAGAACAAGAAAAGAGACATGTGACTCTTGGACCCATCTCGGCGAAGAAGGTGAGAAAGAGGGAGGGAGAAGAAGGAGAAACTCTTGTTTAAGACTTGTCCCAATAAGTTTTCAAGCAGGCAAGCACTAGCACAAGAGAAGTTTATTCAGGGACATGTAAACCCACTTCTGGAGATCGGCACCATCCTGAACAAAGAGGAATTCTGCATGGAAACCCAGTGCTGTTGATCCTACACTGACTTATGCAGATATCGTGGCCTCCCTCTGCATGCTTTTGGGTGTTTAGCCAGAGGAATAGTTTTATTACACAGCCATGAGCCCTTCCATCCTCTCCTATACATGTGGTAAGAGGAGTTTTCATGGGCTACACCCTACATCCACACAGCAACCAGTCCCTCTCATCCCTCAGCACAGCCATTCCCCATCCAAGAGTCTTCTCCATACTGGCTTCACTGGTCGGGTTGTCCTTCTGGACTGTTCTCACCCAACACCTTACACAAGCCACTTACACTGGCTTTACTCTCTCCTGGATGGTGGAGAGGCATTGCAGTGGCTCTGTAGACATGTGGGCACAGCAGAGCCCTGGGAACTGAGGACACACAAGAAGTGACGACACCTACCCAGTCACCTGCACGGCATCAGGACAGGCTTTGAGCACAACCTATGGTCTCTATATTGTGCAAGAGATCATAGCTCTATAGGAAAGTTTGTTGTACATCTGGAGAGCCACTGGCCACCTGCATGGACCTCTTCTCCAGCACAACGGGGAGGAAGAGCTGGTGCAAAGCAGGACAAGGAGCCCCGCAGCACTACCAGACAGAGGGCAGGATGTGTCTGTAGCTTGTGCTGGGCTCTGCGTCCCCACGTCCCTGCAAGGAGGATGTCTGGGAGTCGTTCCACCTCTGCAGCAGAGCCTGCGTGGGCTGCATATGGACCTGTCACTGCTGCAGAGACACACGGAGATCCTCTCCCTTTCTCACTTCTGCAAGTGATTTTGCTGCCCACATCAAATTGCCTACCTTGCCTAAGGCTAACGACAGTCCCGTCCTGTTTTTCAGCATTTATAATCAGACTTCTCAGAAAACCTAGCCCCAGGACAAGCAGAACATTGAGCATTATTTGCCTAGTTTGAGCTAAAACACTCAGGGTGCACCGTCCCAGTGCTGCAGATAGCAGGACAGTCACTCTGCCGAGGCAGGGCTCGTCCAGCCCTGCAGACGTGGGAAAACCACATCTCCAGCACTGTGTTTAGCAAATGCAGTGGTAAAAACTCGTGTGTCAGAGATCCCTCACGTCAGTCAATGCTGCATGCAGTAGTCTGTCCCTCTCTGTGCAGACATGCCAGCAAAGATACCCCTTCTTCAAGTTTTAATAGCAATGTTGCAAAGTGCCAGATTTACCTCTGAGGCTCGTCCAAGGTTTTAGCAAACCCATCCTGCTCACCGTTAAACAGGCCTTTCTGCCTCTAATGTCTCGTATAGAGATGACACTTTTTTTTTCTCTTATCTCTAGTCTGTGGTGTAAATTATTCTTTCACACACTTCACTGATACTGAAATGACCTTTTTCCTACAGTTTTCTTAAACCCTGAGTCAATCAACCTCAATAAAGCATTTAATTGGAGAGAGACAGCCATTGTAAACAGACTGAAGATCTAGCTGAAACTCTACACTGTAGCAACAACAGAGCAAGGGGGGGGGGAGAACTTTAAGAAATGAAATACTCAAGTTATTTATAACCCAAAACCAGCCGGCTGCCCTGGAGGTTATTTGAACCAACTCAACACTTGAGGGTGAAAGGAGCAATGTTTCATTAGCTCTGAGGAGCCAGTGTGCTTGATAAATAATTTAAATGCTGAGTGAGATGTTGATCTGCGTCAGACCCATATTGACCTGGAAGAACTCTACTGAAATTTGCAGAATTATAATGAATCCACTGTTGTTCAACTGAATCAGAAATCTCTCTCTCTATCTTGCAAAGCAGATGAGCCAGTCCTCATTTGTGTCCTACTGGATGACTGCCATTATCAAAAGCAAGTAAGATAACCTCATGCCAGACAAGCATTTACATTCAGAGCAGGATTGCATACCTACTTAATGGCCACACGCTTGTGTATGGGGCTCGATACAGCAACTCCTATGTGAAACCCAGTGGTGGAAGTGGCGTATGAGAAGGGCCATTAAAAATGGTGTATTTAAGCAAATGCCAAAAAGCCACTACGCACCTGGATAATGAAGGAAAAACATCTGGTACCCTAATGCAGAAACTGGATCCACAACCGGGATCCAGCTCTACAGGTATCTATGAAGAACATTTATGTAACTTGCTTTAACGTAATAAATATCAGTGCTTATATTCCACAGTCTTGTGGGGGGATGCACACAAACTGATTTTCACCTTCCTCCTCTTTTGTCACAACCCTCAAGATTTTGGGTGCTTTACTGAGGGGTTTGGAAAGGCTGGAGTTGACAGCACCAGCACTGCAACTGTTAGGATGGCCACTGGGGTAGAGATGTCCAGGCTGGAGTAAAACTGCTCCTCCAAAGGCACTCGGAGCCATCGCTCCGTCCCTCTTCCCTGGGGGACACATTGGGCTCCATATAAGAAGCCTGACAGCCCTTCATTAATTTCTTGCCTTCCTCAGCACTTTGCTTAAACAAAACCAAACTGCTCTGATAAAACATTTTAGGGCGAGCAGACAGCGCTGTGCATGCTGAGGTGCTGGCAGGCTGCTCCAGAGAGAGAAATAACTCTCTTAAAATGTGCACTGTTCTAATTACCTTGGCAAAGGTACAAGAGCACAAGTTAGGGCTGCTGTGATTTATACATGCTCATGGCAGCAAAAGGAGCAAACTGCTGAGCAGCACAGAGCTGGAGGGCTATAACCCTGCAAAGCGGGGAGCAGAGAGACATGAACCCCAGCAAGAGCCCCAGCCTCTCCAGAGACTTTCAATCCCTTTCCTACACACAACCAGCTCTTCCCCTGCTCCTCTGCATGGCCTGAGTATCTACACATGGCTGGGGTATCTACCTCTGTGTCTGGGAGACCACCACAGCCCATCGCAGGGGTGCATGGTGGAAGGGCTGTACGAGGAGTCAGCGCCACGCAGGACAACACCAGAGCTACTGGAAGCTGGGCACAGGGCAGAAAACAGACTCTTTTGGCACTGCTTTTCCCTTGCTGGTGAGAGCTTGAGAAGTGCTAGTCTCCACTACAGGTCATGGGCAGGGACGCCCCTCCAAACCAGCCCCCTGCCTGAGACTAGGCTGAATGCAGGGCAAGGGCTGGTCCTGGCTCGGCCAGGGATGGGGATGAACCTCCTGCATAGGGGTACCCAAGGATGTTCCTCCAGGAGGCAAACCATTGAGGGCCTACACCAGGAAGCATGTGAGAAGGAAGGAAGCTCCTTAGGACAGAGGAGGTGGCATGTGGGAGGGGAACACCAGGGCATCCTGGCACAGGGAGGGGTTGGGAGCCAAAATATAGGTGGTGTTGATGACCCTTCCCTTCAAATCAGAGTTTAGGAAGACACAGAAGTTTTAATGTTACTTACTTTAATGTTTTAACGTTACTGGCTTTGAAGTAAGGGATGGGAAAGCTCTGGTAAATTAGCCTATCATGCAGTTTATGGCTGGAGGAAATCTTGCTGGACTTCCAGCAACTGGGCCACCTTCCAAAGTCCATAATAAGTTTTTATTTAATTCTTACAAAATCAAAATCCCACCGACTTCATTTCCATCTGCTGGGACATTTCTGTGTGAAAAAAATGACCTCACTATCAGAGGTTCTGCTGCTTTTCTTTAGATATGCAGAAATACAAAAATAACCCCTCTGTCTTCAATGTGAAAAAATCTTGCATTGTCCTGGGGGAGCTTCAGGCAGCTATTAGATGTCATCATTTTCTCGCAGTTTCACCAAATAAAAGCTTTTCAGAATTATTTAGCAACCTTATCACATCAGCAACAGATTTTCCCTTAACCTCCTATTCCCAGTCTTGCCTTAAAAAGAATGGGATCCAGATACGAAAAACACAGATGGATGTACAAAAGAAAGATATTGCTAGAAGTCATTTCTAGAAGCCATCAGGAGAGCACAAAAGGAATACCAGGAATGCCTTCTCCTCACCAGGCAGAGAAAGCAAGCCCCTGCAAGCTCCTGTTACGTATTAGGGGTGATACTAAAGGCTAAATAACCCATTTGCATAGTCAGTGTATACAACCTGCAACACAAGAGGCACTGGGGTTAGTTTTACAAACAATTTTGTAGTGAGATTAGAGCAAAGAACTCAGTAAATACTCAAAGACCTGAGATATGTGGTGTGGGAAGTGGTCCAAGTGCTATTTATAGGGATAAACACATGTATTCCTTCTTATTTTAGGAACGGACCCTCATACTGGCTGACACTGGTGCCCTCATGAAACTGTGGACAAGGACATTACATGGGGAATAAAAAATGAATTAAGAAGCAAGCAATGAGGAGCAATCATTTGGGGTTGTTTTCCCGGTGTTTAACTGTGATATCCTGAGCAATCCAACATGCCTGTGTACATTTTGCCACCGCTAATTCTCCTTCTAGTACCAAATAAGTAAGTTATTCCTCACTTTCTTGCTTAGGCTCGTATGAGATGCTGAGCAGCAGGCGAGATGCCTGACCAGCTTTTCCCAATGCATGACTCCAGGACGATGGTGGAAATTTTTTCTGGCATAATATACTTTGTACTGTCCCTGGTTAATCCTTCCATACAAACATCATTGATGATTACATGCACATCTACTTGAAAATCAAAAGCAACTCAGCAGCAAAGAAGTACAGGGAAGTATGATCCAAGATTTATCTCCAGATACTCATTTATAAATAACAATAACAAACCAGTAATTCTCTTGTCCTACCAGTGAACAGAATCGGAAGAAAATTCAGGGCAAAATGTGTTCAGCCTAGTGCAGAAGAGACAGGAGGTGTTGAGGATGAATAAACAGGGGCTGAGGCAGAGCATTCTGTGGCCCCGGGTGCTTTTCCACCTTTGGACCATGATCTTCTATTTTTTGCATAATTTAACTTAATCTTCATCATATCAGGTATGCATGCAATCAGTATTTTAGCTCCCCAAGCTTTTGTAACCTCTCATGTGACCCAGACAGGTCCAAAATGCAGCTGCTGGGAATCCAGTGAAGTCTCTTGCTCTTCTTATGCTTTATGTTTTTAAGCTGAACGTGTACCAAAACTACCTTGTGATAAGCAGAAAGCTGAGCTCAACAATGAGGCTGTTTCAAATTGAGAAATATTGCAACTGGAATAACAGGAAATTTCAGGCTGCTAAAATTAGTTTGTGTGAATAATGACTTCTCATGCAAAACAGGTTTTGATAAAAACTCCACTGGTGCAGCCTCTGCAATCTGGCTGTCATTAACGAGAAGCATTAGAGACTGGCACTGAAACAAAGGTATTCCTTCCTAAGACATCCTTCACCTTGCATATCACAGAAACAAATATTTGTCTAGAGCGTCGGTGTCCCAGAAACAGTTTGTTCTTCCAGTGTCATAAACTGAAGGCTCTCATGTGAGACTGAGCTTGCATCTGGAGGCACTCAAACCACTTGCAGTAATAATAGCTCAAAGCATCTTTAATTTATGCCTGGCTTCTGTGTTGGATTCCCCTGAGTTTCCACCTTCTGAAATGACAACAGTCTGTTCAGAGTGGCTGTGAGGATTCGTGGGAGAGGTGGGGAGGTGATGCAGGATGATGTGCTTGGATTGCCCTATGCATAAATACGTCTCCGACTGGTTTGGGCATGTGCAAGTAGCTCCAGCCGTGCTGACTGTGGAGCTGGAAATGGCATATCCAGGTGGGTGTGGTGATATATTGGAATTAATAACTCCTGCTCAGGGCAGGATTAACTACCAGCATTGCACCAGGGTGGCTATGCTGCTGGTGCTTGTGGCATCTCAGCGCCATGCCGCACTCTGAGCATGCTGGCTCTGCTGCCTCTGGTGGTGTGGCACTGCTGAGACAGCAAACCTAGATGTTAAACCTGTGCCCATCACTGGTGATATCAGACACCCCAGCAGGGCTACTTCCTTCCAGCTTAGGGAAGGACCCCTCTTCCTCTCTGTCGTTACTGTACCCCTGACATCCACTTTCTTACAAGGCCACATCTGCAGTTTCTGGCTATTACTGGAAGCAAGGATGAGACCCAGTTCAAGATTAGGACACGTAAGATGTGGGCTGGGTTTCTAAGCTCTCATTGTAGTCAGTAGAGATGGAGTCAACAGAGACTGGAGAGTGATGCAAATGTACCATAAAGCAGATGAAGGCAGGGGGCCGAGTACAGAGCAGGATGTGATCCAGTAGCCTCAGCATGGGCATCTGGTGCTATTCAACACAGTCCATGGTCTCCCGCTTAGCCTCCATCTGCCACTCCAGAAGGAAGGTCTCCGCAGTGCGTTACACTTGCCAAATCCACGTGGCTGTCCCGGACCCCCCAACATGGCACTAAAAGCATAAGTTTAGGCAACTGAATGGCACATCCCAGTGAAATGACTGCTTGCATCGTCCCAGGCTGGGTTGAGGTGCCCACACGTAGAGCCCAGTGCCACTGGAGAAGCAGTTGAGTGCACAGGACCCCCGTCCCCAGCTGGCAGGTACGCCATGGGGCTATGGGGGCTGACCTTCCTGCAGCCACAGTATAGAGTCCAGGTGGGACACTGTATGTGACTGAAACAGCGCTAAGCACCTATGTTAGGGTAACCAAAGTGAGCCCTGGAGTGCCGCTGACTGTAACAGGAGCTGAAGGATGTAGCTCACATGCAGAAATATTCAAGGAGGTGGTTTGATCTCAGACCCAATCCCATCCAAGCAGTAACAGTCTGGCAAACACATTACCATGCTCCTTCTACATCAATGGATTATTGCCATTCATTTTGACTGTACATAATACAAATCAAGTCCTTTATTACATAAAGCACAGAAACCCTGAAAAGGTTTCCTTGTCCTGCAAACAGGAATTCACAGTGACTTGTTCTTACTAAACTGATTTAAGGCTTCAGGGTTGGGAATTCCCCATACAGCAAATGGGAAATTTAGATTTGAGGAGTGTGCATGCCTTGCTTGACAAGCTCAGCACAAGCTGATTTGGAAAACAGAGCAGGAAACGACTGAGCTGAACCTTGCAGAAAGAGCAGCCTTGCTTAGGAAGGGGGAAGGATTTTGGATGAGATCGAAACCTTCCACCTATCGAAGATGTGTTCATAAACTGGGTGTAGAGGACACATTACTTAGCACTGTCTCACCCGTATTCCTCAGCAAGACGCATAAAAGCAACAAGTGAAATAACAACAGGTCTGCCAGCAAAAAAGACCTTTGGCGCATGAGCCATGGTTGAATGGGACTGAAAACTTGGAGGAAAGCAGAGCCAAGTTTATCTCCAGGCAACCAGGATGCAACAGTTCACAGCCCTCCTGTGGGCCACCAGATGGACACACATTTTCATGGTGGATATTTGACAATAAACTGAACCTAGGCAGCGGTCGAGCCTGGAAGTGAGGCAGCGTACCGCTGTCTTCCACCTGCATCCTCCTTCTTCTCTCTCTCTGAAGCTGGTACTCAGCAAAGTACTACAAAAGCAACAGAAGAGACTCTACCTGACTGTCGTGCCATGGCTGGCAAGGACTGAAAACGTCAAAAAAGCCAATCCCTAGGCCTTCCATGCTCAGGTTTGCTTGTGGAAGATGGTAAGTTTGGGTCAGCACACACCATCCCCATCTAAAAGAGCACTAGGGAGTGATGTGTGAAGCAGCCTCCAAGGTATTTTGGCATGTCTGCTGTCTTCCTCACTGCCGTAGCATGTCCCGCTGGGCTTTGCCACAAAGTCAGAATCAGCACTGTTGATTTTTGCTTTGTTATGCAAAAGCTTTTTGCATCCTGCTATTGATGGTTGCTCCAAGATAAATCCATCCCCCTGCAAAGTTGTGTACTCAACAAGTTTTGAAATACTCATGTAGATTGGAAAGCCAGTCATAAAGCTGATGGTTTTTAGGCAGGACTTTATTTTAAATAAATGAACGTACATGCAAATAAATAAAGCCCTCCTATACTATCTTAATATAAAAAAGCTATTTTGGGTAGCATATCACTTATGCTCAAGACTAAATGAAAATGTAAAGAATTAACATTGCACAGCAATGAGGTTTGTCCTGGCAAAAAGAGTTCTACTACACCATCAAAAAGTTATTCATGTTGACAAGCCATGAAATGTTTGCATAAGGAGAAAGGGAACAAAGTAGGAATGCTTTAATGCTGTGCCTCATTGGAGCTGCTTTTTCCTTCAGTCTTGTATAACTGTGACAGTTGTGTAAAAGAGAAAAATAAAAAAAAAGGGAAAACACTGGTAATGCTGGTATGAAAAGACATTTGTTTCTGCAGCAGTCAACAGCTACACAGCAGCTCTGTGCTCTCTTGCACAAAAGGAACAGGCTTGTTGTGCTCTGCGTGGTCACCCTGGGCCAGCCCATGGCAAAAGCCTGACCTCTTCTTGAAGATCTACATGAATAGCTCCTGCTTCAAAGTCTGCTAGGCTGTGCAGATGTAACCTACGCAATTGTCATTTCAATGACATGCATGAACTCACAGACCAGAGCCCTGAGCACAGACCACCCCATCAAGACAGGCCCCTAAGCTAGAGGGAGTCTTCCTACAGGTTCACAGACAACAAGTTCTGCATTTCCTTCTCAATCCAAATATTAGCAGTGATTTCATATGCTCATGCACACAGAGCTGGATTCAGATGATGGTGCCTAGAAATGTTATGGGTGCCCTTCTCTGGACAGCACTAACGACCCCTGGCACCAGGGCATCCCTGTGACCACAGTGGCCAGGACACCTCTCCAATCCTTCCAAGTGTTGTCGCTGGGACAGGAGTTGGCTTACCTACTTCCATGGCTCAAGCACTGAAGGTACACCCGCATCTAGAGTACTGGCTGCCCCTTTCATGGAGACAAGTCTGGATATAAGAAAAAACCTTTTCCCCATGAGGACAGTCAAGCAGTGGAACAGGTTGCCCACAGACCTTTTGCAGTCTGTCTTCGGAGGATTTCAAGACCCAACTGGATAAAGCCCTAGGCAACCTAGTCTGACCTCAGGGACAGGACTTCCTGAGGTTCCTTCTAATCTAAATTATCCTATTAAGCCTTTGTGAAGAAGGGTGGCAGATACTGAATGAGGACAGGCACTAAACCTCCATAAACGTATGAGTTCTGAGATCTATCCACCACTTTGGAGAATGCATAAAAATCCTGGTCCTGTAGCTTTCTCAAGCAACCAATCCCCACTCCCTTGAGCAGTAATTAGCCCCATTAGAGGAGCAAATCTCAGCCAAGAATGCAGAGGCTTAATGGCTTGATCGAAGAGTGACAGAACTGACAGGGCACAAATTAGCTCACCCTCTCCTATGGGACCTGATGGTTGGATGTGTTAAGGAAAATGATCCCTCATTTTCAGTAAAAATCTCAATACTTTGTATTATGTTTTGGTGAGAATATTCACTGCAGTACACGAAAAGCTTTTCCCCCCTTATCTCCCTCTGTGCCCTCCCCTGGGAACAAAAAGCCATTACGGTGACGCTTTGACAGAGGTCGCCCTTCAGGATACAGCTGTGGGCCCGATGCTGTGCTCTGTGGACATGGCCAAATTTGTTTCTTGTCAAAGCTAACCTGATCAGGGGAGGGAATAGCTTCACTAACATCACAACCTGGACAAGTCCATACTATTGCACACAGTGTAATTCAGGCAGGAGCAAGGATTTTTGCTTTTGAAGGGTCCTGGTTCGTTTCCTACCACTTCTGCCCAAATTTCAGCCTTTATGTAACTGGCAGGTGTCCAGGGTTCATGTGATCCTGGGTCACAAGTGTCAGAGATGAACTTTCTTGGACCAGACGAAGTGGGTAACTACATGATGGGAGAGCATGTTGCATGAAATCCCAACTCTGTGATTGAAAACCCAACAGATACTCACAGGATGTATGCGATGACCCCAATGGACCAGCAGTCCACGGCTTTGCTGTAGGGTTTCTGGGCCAGCACTTCAGGAGCTGAAAATGAAAAGCCAAATGAGCACACATTACAAGACCAAACATTTGAATGTGGCCAAGAGGTAGGACCCTGAAACTTGAAGCTCCCTGAGACCTTGTGTTGCCCTCCACATACAGCCCTTGCATTTGCGAATATCCTGATGTTTTTGAAGCTCACATTCTCACAAAGAAGGATGACTCCTAAAGTGGAGCAAAATCCCTATTTTCTGGCTCCAAGGACAGAAAACAAAACCAAGCGCAGAAAAATGTGTGAGAGGCAGAGGACCATCACCTCTCTGTCAAAGGAACTTTAGGAGACTTGGAGGAAAACGAGGCCAAGCTTTGCACCGGTGCTGAGATGCACATTCACCCTGACAGCCTTGCAGCTCCACCGCATCGTGCTGCCAAACTGGAGATTTCAAGAGGCAACTCAGAAAGTGCAGCGTGTCAGGGAGGTGATAAGTCACATCTGCAGGAGAGGAAGGAGAGCTGTCACTATATCTCCCAACAGCCGCCTTCCAAAGCCTGCTGGATGTCAGAGTCGGAGGGAGTCATTTGTCCTTCTGCCTCTGGGAACACAGACAACTCAGAGGGAGAAATGAAAAATAGCAGGAATTGGACACATGCAGAAAGGAACTGAGCCTTCTGCCTCTATAGCTTTCAGCCACCATCGCCTGAATTTTGCTAGAAGTGAGAGCCTGGGCATTTATTGAAACTCTTTGTGGGTCTGCTTTCCTTTTTTACACCAGTGAGAGTTAAAAAGGTGCATTTTTTGTTTGGGAGCCTGGTGTATTATATTTTCCCTGTTGGGAACTTTCAGTACAAATGCTTAAACCTAAATTTTAAAACTCTGTGACTAATCTTTTTCATGTAAAGAAGCTTTTGCTTTTTTCAAAGCAAAATGTCCACAATAATGCAAGAAATCATTGTTTGTGGCACTCCTAAAGCAGACTTGCCACACTGGGTTTTAAAAAGCACAGTATTTCCTTTGAGTACTTTGGAGTTCGAACGCTGCAAAAGAATCATGAAGGGGCAAGTTCCAGCAAAAATATTTCTTTGGGGTTACACCTTCCTCTACTAGGAGTCCTACCAACATCAGTTAGTTACTTGAAGAATAGCGAAAAATTTGTGAAGCACATAAATCTATTAAAACGAGCCTCACATTTAGTTGCTACATATGCTTTGGTGTACTGGTAAGGACTCTTCAAAGAGTTAGCTTCTTAAGCTAGACAAGTCAACAAAACTAAGGTCAAAATTGCCAGAAAGGAAGGGAACAGAAAGCAATAATGAGAAACAGAAAAGACTTTCTGGTGCTTGGGCATGAGAGCTTATAGTAGGGATTGAAGGGAAGACAGTGCACGAGGCAGATGAGGGCATCCATGTTGCATTTCCAGAAGCAGCAGAATGATGGAAAGGGTCAAGTCACACTGGGGAGACGTTGTAAAAAGGAAGAAAATCCAGGGGAACGTGGGAAAAGTATAGCTGGCAGCCAGGTTATGAATACTCTTGAAGATTGGGATATGCCCCAATCTGCAGCACAGGGTAAATATTACCCCAATCTTCAAGTCATCCAGCAAACTGGGACCACTGCATGTATAAGAAATTAAAATGATAGTTCTGTCCATCTATTGTTATTCCTAATACACTGTTGTAATGTGTGAATACTCCAACACCTATCCACTATGTGCCAAAGGAGGTTTCTTTCCACTGTACCTAGCATGAACGGCTCCCAACTTGGCCCCAGCTGCTTGGCAGAAACCTGCACCCCAATTCCCGAGACTACACCCACACTGCTGTAGTCTATCAAGATAAAGGTTAAAATCTTCTTACTACAATAGGGGACAGAGGTGTGGAAATATAAAAGGCATCTTCAGTTGGTGCCCAAAAGGTAACTCCTTTCCCAACGGCTAGGTCAGGGTGTGTGTGTCAGGTTGGTGCTAGTCTGGCGGGGGTGAATTTGAAGAAGAACTCGGGATAAAAAAATAAAGCACTGGATAGCCATCCTATTTGGCCTGCCAATGCCTCCCAGATCACCTGGTGAGTTTGCAGAGTCTGGCAAATTTACATTTTTCTTGTATAAAACAGTTGCACCTCAAAGTTGCTCAAGACAACCTTCCCAGACAACCCTTGTGTCCCCTAACCTGACTCTTTCTTTCCTGATTCATCAAAACTTGCCTCCAAGTTTTCCTCTAAAAAGAATCTTTTTTCAAAATATGCATCAAATAGGGTTTGTGAGACTCTGTTTCCTTTTTTGTCCCATCTCTTGTGACTAAATTTTGTGACAAATTATGCTGAAGAAGGGAGTTCATTTTCCCTTGTCCTTAGGTGATTAGATGTCTTCCAACTCTCCAGTCCTTCCAAATTCCCAATATTTTGTTCGCATATCCCTTCTACCTTTGACTGTCTGCTCCTGTTTGCATCATTTTCAAGACTGGTAAACATTATACATCTTATATCCCCCAAAGAAAATATTACGCAAATGGCTCCTGAGCACCACAGATCCTAGTGAGCTCCTGACATTATACAGATATGCCACATTAACATAACAGAAAACAAATCTGAGGCAAGGGAATGTGAACTATATAAAGATTCTCCCTGTTAAAACATCAAAGCTGTGCTGGGGCACTTCTCTCTGTTTTAAAGCAGTGAGGAGCACTGATAACAGACAGTTGCTGCTGCAGATGGTGGCTGTGAAGCAGGTAAGAAGACCGCAGAATCAAGCCCAAAGCAAATGTAAGGCTGTTACCTCCCCTTTGGTAAACTTTAATGAAGAAAGGCAGGAGGTTTAAATAATTATTTTAAAGCCAAATGGCTGCTTTTGGGTTTTGTTCCAAAGAGCAGACATGCAACAGGAGCAGGAGAATATAGCTAAGCATCATCTGTCTCTGACATATGGAAAAGACGGAAATATTTAATGAGCTGAAAAACAAGTCAGAGGAGCTCTCAGAAATGACAGCAGATCAGTGCCAAGAGGCAAAAGCAGGAGACGCAATGAAAAAAATCCAAGAGCTGACGGCATTAAAGGATCAACACAGACGACTGAGGAGACAAAACAGCAATAAGGAGAATGGGAAAATCAAAGCTCCCATTTCTGGCACTGGGGAAATGCCAGCTGAGCTTCCAGTATCGCACCTCCCCAGGGAATCATTGTGGGCTCAAATGCTATGCAGCAGTCATCCAGAGATGGGGAAGTCAACAAAGCAAACCTGGACCTTTCCCCAGTATATTGCCCTGTGGGTGCTTCACATCCAGGAACGGTGTTTCAGGCCAAATCAGCATTGCTACCAGCAACATGTCATAGAATCATAGAATAGTTTGGGTTGGAAGGGACCTCTAAAGGTCATCTAGTCCAACCCCCCTGCCGTGGGCAGGGACATCTTCAACTAGATCAGGTTGCTCAGAGCCCTGTCCAACCTGACCTGGAATGTTTCCAGGGATGGGGCATCCACCACCTCTCTGGGCAACCTGTGCCAGCGTTTCACCACCCTCAGCGTAAAAAATTTCCTCCTTATATCTAGTTTATATCTACCCCCCTTTAGTTTAAAGCCATTCCCCCTTGTTCTGTCGCAACAGGCCCTGCTCAAAAGTTTGCCGCCATCTTTTTTAGAAGCCCCCTTTAAGTACTGATAGGCTGCAAGAAGGTCTCCCCAAAGCCTTCTCTTCTCTAGGCTGAACAACCCCAACTCTCTCAGCCTTTCTTCATAGGAGAGGTGTTCCATCCCCCTGACCATTTTTGTGACCCTCCTCTGGACCCGCTCCAACAGGTCAAATGTGGCAGATAAAATGTTGGGTAGTGGTCCCAGGGCCTCATCCCACCTGCAGGTACATGAAGATGTGCTTCCCAGGGCACTCCACTTCCAAGCCAGATGATCTGCTGTTTTATGGTTAGGAGTTTTTTTTGTTTAGTTATGTTTTATTTTTAATAAGAGAAAAAATTACAAGGCTTGTTTCAAATGGAGGTTTTAAGAAAAGGTACAGAACAGGAACATTTGGAAACCTTTCAGAGCACTATGCCATTACCCCCAGTGAGCACAGCTATGCTAATAAGCTCCTTGAAAATGCAGCTGCTGGATGCCAAAACCAGCAATCCATGTTCTTGCCAAGAGTTCAAGTGATGGGGATTGCTCTGATACTTTAAGTCTGTTGAACCAACTGTACAAGTCATGAGGGTGCCTGTTCTTCATACCAGCCTCATACTTAAAAGCAATTCTCCTTCACTCCCATGACAGTGCTACTCCCAGCAGATTTTGCTGTCTCACAAAAACTCAGTCTAATGCTATTTTCTGTGGTTTATATGGCTTCCCACAAGCTGCATGCCAGAAGGAACGAGGCATTCAAACAAAGGGTGATGGTTTTGAAGATCCCCATAGGAGTGACAAATCAGCAGGCTGCTGTAAATGTGGGAGGAAAAAAAAGATCTAAACAGGGTTAAAATAACCAGGGACCTGCTTACATTGGGCAGGGACACAGCTCAACTGGCCCAGCAAATTGGTCTGGTGCAAGCCAGGACTAGTAGTTCAGCTGGTAACTATTTTAGTGCCAGTTTCCATCACGTAGGCAGGTCCTGCAAGTAAAGAAGGGGAAACATGAATGGGCTGCACAGGTACAAGATGGCCATGAAATCTGAGAGGGAAGGTGAGTAACGGGCAGAGTTTGTAAGGGACACCAAAGAGAGATGGTGCCAGCCCCGTTGCTTAGGACTCGAAGGTACCACCTCAAGAAGATGGACAGAGAGGAACAACCCTGCACCATTGAGAAGATGGTTGGATGCATGAAGGGCCAACCCAGCCCCTCTCCTGAAGCCAAAGACGGTGCAAGAGCAGTGTGAGCTCCCCTGCCCCCATATAAAGCATCTTCCTCATGGTACAAACAGGCTAAGAGGCACATGAAGCAGCTTCACCACAAGACCAGAGTCCCTATTCCACTGACTCCTGGGATGAAAACAACTTCTTTCCCACTTTCACACAGTCCTCCAGTGCTCATCTTGTTCTGGTTGGCCAAGTCTTTGCAGTTTGGGGCTGTTTCCGAAGGACAGCAGGGTTTCAGTGCAGCATTGCTGGCTTCTTGTGCTCCTGTTGTCCCTATTTCACGTTACTGAGTCAGATTTAGATAGCTGTCATGGAACATAATGCAGCTACATGCAAGCAAACCCCATTTCAGGATACAGCAATGGAGCTGAGCGATCACACTGTCATGAGCTTGTGCCTGAGCAAACCCTGATGAGAGCAGTTCCCGTGCTTTATTTTTACTTTATTACTCATGTTACTGCCTAAACAACTCCTGGGGTTGCTTTTTGCTAATAAGGATATTCCAAAGGCTTATTGAATATATTCAAACCTTTGACTCAAAGGATACCAAATAAGTCAAAATTCAACATGGAAATCTATTGCTTACTTAAATGCTTTGGTCTTGCGCAGGGCTAAGAGAAATGCACAGCTTTGATATGATCTGAAATTGCTACTGGATTTCTGGCAGAGCTGAAAGGTGTGAAATGACCTTTCATAAACGCACTATGGAGAATAAAAACAGTGAGTGAGGTGGGGTGTACAGGGACCAACTACACATCCAGGGTCCAGCCCAATCCCTACAACAGGGAAATACAAGAAAATTTTACTTGAAGTTGGGTTGGGACTCAGAGCAAGAATTTTAAATCTCAGTAGGATTAAGATATTAGCCTGCCACAAACACAGTTCATAATTCAGCATTTCTGCAAAAGGAGATCAGATTGCCTGAGACAGGCTTTCTAACATTTTTTCCAAACTTTTTTCAATGCTCATAAGCGTTTTGCGAGCCTAAGTCCTATCTGCAGAAGTAACCAAAGCTTTTGAGAGACCAACTCTCACGGAAAGTCAGTCAGCAAGACGTAAGTCCCAAACAGCCAAAATCTCTTTAGAGGAATTTGCTGAGTGACTGGAGTCACCTCCTGGTGAGTGCCCAACTTGACACACCTCAAGGATGACTCATTTTCAGGCAGTTTTGAATACCTCCTTCATCAAAATCGAGTTCTTATAAACAGTCTCAAGCTGAGCAGCCCATGACAGATTGCTAATGGCTTATACAGATCTTGCCCATAATCACACAGATCACTCAGGGTTTTGAAAACACCACTTCTCTAGTCTAGAAGACGGGGTGGGATCCATACAAGCCAGTCCACACACCTAATTTGCAATGAAATGAGCCACACAAGCTGCCTCATCTTACCTAGTTTAGGTAAGTCTAGTCCCAGTTCATCACCTAGACTCAGTCCATTTGAAATGGAGAGAGATAAGAATCCTAAGCAGGTAAAAAAACAGAAGTCCTTTTCATTAGAAGAGGTTGCATTATCAGACCCCCTCTTCAGTAAGTAAACATTTAGACTTGCATCTTAACAAAAGTGCCTCAACTAAGTCTAATTGGGTTAAATTATCCTGTCATCTTTTCACCATAGGACCAAAATCTCTGACAAAACTCCTGAAAGAATGAGATCTCTGAACTGCTGACAGTAATTTAATCTGTAAGGCAGAGCCTTAAAAGGTGATGTGCTAATGCGCTACTGGTTATGCACATTTTAGATATACTCTAATTTGATAAGTAATACTTTGATTTTCAGAAAGAAAACTGGTATTTATTAAGAAGATTAATTATAATTACACCCTCACTTATTTGATGAATTTCTGAACCACATAAACAGGAATTTAGTGTCTCAGGTACCACTGTTCTTTGGAGCTGAAACTAAGAAAAGTTGAGTTAAAAACTGAAACACAGAGAGTTGAAAGTATATCCTAACCAGGGAAATTAGATAGAAATGGCAGGGGGCCTTGCATACTTGCAAATGCTTGCACAGGGCAGCAGACCCGAGTTAAGATCAGGTCTGCTACCAAGTCAGAACCTTGTCTAGCACTTTGCACAGCAGGGTCCAACTGGATCCGTTTCTGGAGGTAAAGAAGTATAAATAGTAGCAGATGTTAATGACTTCTTAACAGAGCCCTGGTGCATTTGGCATGTGATAGGTGCCTAACTTTTTTCCAGGAATTAAAAAGCAAAGTGGTTAAATGACAAAAATAATTAATTCCTCAACATATCTTAGAAAATGGGATGTTCTACATATCTTTAAAGAAAAGTGCCAGGAATTGTGTTGTAAGTGATGGATCTCTGAGTGTTACTTCAACGCCAGGTAAAATGGAAAAAAAAACCAGAAAGAGTTGGCAGAGAGGACATTTCATGGGCCAGCACTGTGGCCCGTGTCTGCCACAATCCAGATGAGGACACGTATTCATGTTGTGCCATTAGGAGGAAGGACTCTTACATTTATCTGAGGGCATTAGGCAGGTGCTGCAAATTGGAGCGACGCTGGAAGGCTTGAAAGCTTTTGGATGTGGACAAATTGCAGACCACGTATGCAGAAGCCGTGTCATCAGGTATAACACTCACGGAGGCCCATTTGTGGGCATCACCACAGCGACTGACAACAAAAATTTTCTGTGCTTGGAAAATGTTGTCTGGGCAACCAATTATATTAAAAAAAAGAAAAGCAGCACTAAAGAGGAGCCATCTCCTGTGCAAAAAAGAAATAGAACAAATATTTAAAGAAGTTTTTCTTTGTGAGAGAGGGGAAAAACTCCTGTCAGCACTTTAGAAATAAGCTGCTGTGACCTCTTGAACCGTGATGAGTAAATCCTGTGTTCAGTAAGGTAACAATGGGCCTGGAGGCACTTGTGTAGCTATCAGCACCCAGACCATGAGTAAGGAGAGCTCTCAAACATCTCTCAAAGCACTAGAATTCATGTCACATGCTCCAAGAGCTTCCTCTCCAAAATAGCCAGTTTTCTTATGTAAATGGCTATGCTGAGAGGCCATATGAGATCACTTGGTGCCCAAGCAGAGTCACACTCCCTCATTTTCATCAGCGCTTCAGCAAACATCATCTGAACTTCCCTGCATCTCGCAGACTTATTCTAGTCAGTGCCCACTTCAGAACAAAATAAAACATGTTAACTAATGACAGAAGAGCTGACAGCAAAAATTATGAAAATTGCTGTCTCAGCTCAATTCCCGCTAGTGCTTTGGAAGAAGATTTCCAGTCCAGGATTATACAAGACAGCCATTCAGGCTGTACAGAGTGCATCCTGACTCACATGTCTTAAAATAAAAAAAAGATGGGCTGACGGCTTCACGATGGGAAACGAAAGAAATCTGTTCTTTTCCTGATGTTATCAGGATAGAGCGTGCCTGTGCAGTGGGAAGATAATGCCTGGAAAAAGGTATTCCTGGGACAAATCTGGATCACTGTGTCATAACCACATCATCTGTTTGAGTTCTCGTAGTACCATGGTATCATCAGAGGTATGAAAACACAGGTGAGGTGGCAGCTGCAAAGCAAAAGGAGCCTCTCTCTGACTGCTGGAAAACATCAGGTCTTTCCTACCAGAAAGATGTGAGACAAATCTATCCCTGGGGAAGCCACTGTCACTTTAGTTTCATGGATTTCATGGATACCCCAGAGATTAATTTTACTGTTTCAGCTGACTAGCTAGGTATTGTAGGCGGCACAGGCTTGCTGGATCCATCTCATGCATGAAGTGAGCCTTTTAAATAGTGTTTGTTCAAACAGATCCTGTCATCACCTGCCATATAATTCTCACATTCAGTTACTTTAACTTTTTTACAAGTATGCTGGTAAACACACGGCTAATCAGTAGCCTGGTACAACGACTACCTAATGGACAAAAGAGCAAAAAATAAATGATAGGAAACAATTTGATACTGCCCAGAAAGGCCCGAGGATCTAAAGAGCTTTTGCACACTGACATCTAGGAGTCATGGTTTTAACAGAGGATGACTGAACGTGTCTGAATAAACGTAGCTCTTGCATTCTACTGTCTTCTGTCAGGGGAATCTGGCAAATGCTATCTTTTATGATTAAAATAATGTTACATTAGGTAAAGCTTCTTGGTTTTATAGGTGCTTGCAGAATCGATGTGTTTGAGGATATTCTTCACATGCTCCTAATTTAGCTACAAGCAGTGTCTTTGAGAAAACTCATTTTGCAAAGGATTAAAATCATGAAAGTGAATCCCACAAACCCTGAGCTGAATTGCAGGATGCAGACCCAAAAGAGAAGAGCACAAAAGGCAGAGCACCAGCAACTTCTGAAATCTCTATTTCTAACGAACACCTGTAAAATCTCACGCGCACTATGTAGTGGCACTGGAAAACAAGTATTATTGCCTTTTCACTATGCATCTGTATTGCAGCTGGGAAGAGCGGACGGACAGTATAACCAAACCTCTTACCAACGTAGCCAGGAGTCCCGCAGGCTGTGGACATCACATCTCCTTTACCCTCCATCTTTGACAATCCAAAGTCACTGATCATGATTTTTGACTCTTCATCCTGGCTGTAGTAAAGCAGGTTCTCAGGCTAGAAAGGAGAACAAGCAAAGTGGGTTTTGAATATGTAAGTCCAGTAACAACATCTGTTGGCTGATGCTTTGCATTTAATAAAAATCATTAGTTACATCATACACTAATATAATTTGGTTCCCCTAAATCCTAAAGAGTTGCTCCTACAACCTATATGGAAAACCTCTCCAGACTCCTGTATGGTGACTGATGGAAGAAGCTGACACCTTGAGCTTTGAGTAACTTTCCTGGGATAACAAACTTCTCCTTTGGCACTCCAAATAAGAACTAAGGCTCATCCTTTACTCGTGAGGTATGTCCAACATACCATCACTTCAGAGTGATAAAACAGAAGGATTCATCTGAAAGCAGGTAAATATGGTAAATCCAGGTAGTGTAATGAAAAATTTTTATACGGCATTTAAAAAAATAAAAAGGAAAACAGTAGGTATTAGAGAATTTTTGTATCTTCTCTACTGGAAATAAACTGCTGTGAGGGAGGAAATGCCTTTACAGTTAACAGAGTTGCAGCAGGGATGTTTTAGCTAGAGCTGATTAGGAAAAAATACCACAGAACGAAGCTCAGCAACTTGTTTATGCTGAGAGAAAACAAGAGTCAGTCCGCAAAGCCCTGTGACTTTATACTGACATCAGGCAGGTTGGAGAGCCCAACCAAACTCCATCTGCTACAGCACAGTCCTCCATCCATGTGTTTTGAATGTGCTACTGCTACACAGTAAAGCTCTCACTAGGTGCTGTGAGAGCACGCTTCTTCCCCTAATTAATACCTGGGCTTGCAAAAAGGTCCAGCATCTGCTGGCACTCTGACAGGCTGGTGGTAACGGGGTACCATTGCACCACCCAGACCTTGGGGTCTTCATGTATAAAAGTGACGGATACCCAATGTTGCAACATAACCCTGGTGTAGACTTTTGCCCAGAAGCTGGTACAAACACCTACCCACATGCAACACACTTTGTCTACCAGCCCACCGTGTGCTCCAGGAAATGGCGAGAAGCAGCTGGGGCCACGGCCACACAACATCATCAAACTCCTTGGGACACATCCAAGCTTGGATTTGTAAGGAGGAGCAATTGCACTGCAGCAGCACCAGCATCTGTCTTCCCTCCTCCATCGCCGTAACCTCCTCTAGGGAAAGCAGGGACGAAGAAGTGCCGGGGGGAGACATCCCCTCCACCCTACTCTGAGGTTCCCGTTCAGCTTCAAGTGGAGGTTAAAGCACTTTCTGGCTCCCCAGCCCCAGCATGAAGCCACGTAGTGATGGCTTTATCGATGGCACATGATGGCCATGAGAGGATCTACAAGCTGAATCCACAACTGTGAGCCAGCTGGGACTGAGGCAAAAAGGGAAATGATTTTGTTCATAAAAATGATTATGAAGGTGTACCATTTATGTTTCTTTCTCATGATACCTCGTAAGTCCAGTGTTTTATCTCTCCATTATAATGCTGACACTGTTTTTAGGCACCACGTCAGTCAGTTTTATGCCACGGTCTGCCCTTGGTTGGAACTACTCCTGATTTTTACTAGTGCACTTCTGATCTGCTGAGGGGTTGGTAGAGCTGGTATTAAGGGAAAGACAATTATTTCCCAATGATTTCTGCTAACTCACCTCAGGCCACCACTTACTCATATTTAGTAAGGCCAAGAAACCCACCCATTTAAAACTTAAACTTTAAAGTTTAAAACCTGTTTAAAAGAACTCTGGTTCTTCAAGCTGGTTAACTCAAAAAGCGTTAACGAGGTGGCTCTGTACAAAGCAGAGCTGCTCGAGCCTTTCAGTCCTTTTGTACATCCTGGACTTCCCTGGACTTCATCTGCTGCCATCTCTTGTTATCTGCTGCTGCATTATTTCGATTAGAGACTTGGAGCACAGATCTGCTTTTCCCAACTACAGCAAGTACTATTTTGGTATCTGAATAACACACAATTACAATAAATAATTGTTATAGATGTTTCAAGGGTTGTATTTTTGTGGAGTGGATTCTTTCCCAGAGTTTCATTTTGGGGGATCACAATTCGAAACTTGCACTTATCTTGGTATTTTGAGATCATAAAAAGCCTTATTATATCCCTATTTTTGCCATCCTGGTATGTTTGTGCTAACAGAAATTCACAGCAGGTGTTCCTCATATACCATATTTTATGAGTCATTTTAACAATTGATATGGTACTGACAAAGACTTCCAAACAAAAAGAAAGAAAGAAAGAAAGAGAGAAAGAGCTAGCCTTTGCCCCAAAATACCGCTGGAGAAGGTTGGTTTGATCTAAATTCAGCATGTCCTTACATAAACTCTGAAAGTAATTTGTAGATGAATCCGCTTCCCAATTACCAGATCTCATATTTTATTATAGGAACTTTTTAATAAGATTAATCTGTTTTAAAGCGAGAGCTACAGCCTTCCTTTAAATTATAAAGGCAGGAATATTAAGAGCTTGTACAATTGAATATCTGAATTAAGAGGACTCAGACCTCCCTCCAAAACCTCTGGCTGCAGAAAGAAGCCTGAAGCTATTTCCTGCAAATTGAACTTGAGAGAAAGCTGATCATGTTAAAATACTAAACAACACGTCCATACTGAAATGCGATGGAACTCTAATAAATACGAGAATATTTCTATGTACTTCAGCGTAAGAGCAAGAAATGAATGGGAACTGAGGGCAACATGTGAAGACTGTAGGAGATGGAAGACTAACCAGTGCCTCCTTACAGAAAACCCGTTATTTGGGACTGTCAGGACTAAACTGCACAACACTGAGGAAATATTATTTGCAGACATCAGTGTATCTTTTCCTTCAGTGGATTCAAGGTTCTGCCTTAAAAATGTGCCAAACCAATACTTTAAAAAATATATTTCTACTATCTATTAATCTACTCTCTTTTAAAGTGAAGATCACAGGATGCCCACTTCTGGCAGAGGTGTCCAGGACTGAGGAAAGTCCCTTGCAGCAGTAAGGTGTGGAAAAGCTCGCAATCCCAGGGGAAGAATCTCTACACAGCAAAAAGAGTCACATCTGGAGTCAAAGAGTGGCAGAAGGAAAAGACCGTGTTAAAGTTTTCACAAAACGAGGCCATGTCTGCCTGTCTTGGGCACGGCTCCACCTTGGTGCCAGTGGCGACACGGGTAACAGGCTCTGTTTTGGCCCCGCTGCATCACATCTTGGAATAATTATTTTACTGCATGCAGCATTTCACATCAGCACTTAATTTGGAGGAGATAAAAAGCAAATAAATAGTATCTCTCATTACTACAACTTTTCATCCATCTTAAGGCAAAACAATGAGGTCATATTACCGGCACTACGATCTTCACTAAGAGGACTTGCCAAAAATTGCAAACCTGCAGTTTAATGTTAGACTGTATTAAAAATACAACTAATTTAAAAATACATTTACTAGAAAAAGGTATTTAAGAAGTAAAAAAAAAAAAGAAAAACCCCCCGTCTTTGTGGCTCTTGACTGTATTAATGTTCGTTAAGCCTTTACATAATATGACCTGTTTAGCCACATTCCACTGTCTTCTTACATGGGGACACTTCAAGGCCACAGCATCAACATCCAAGGCAACTCCTGTTTGGAGCATCCCTCCAAAACACAACCAGAGGTGTTATCTCATTCACTGAATTCTTAATTTCTGGCAGTAAACACTGATAGCATTAACTAGCTCAGGAACTGAAACCACAGTTTTCTTTTGACATTTGTATCTTTTTCTAATGCCTTCTGCTAATTTATTACTTAAGATACTAAAGATGGGGACATTTAGCTGTGTTATGAAATCCAAGCCTTTCTGCTTCTTTTAATGACAGTTTAAGATATAGGAAGGAAACAATACAGAAATAATGTTTTGGGATTTTTTTTTGCCAGAAAAGCTGAGAGGTTTTGATGTGATAACACAGTACAGTTGAAAGGAAAATTATCTAAAAATCACATTGGCACGCAACGTTCCTTAGAAGAATCCTTGCTGTTAACAGTGTCTCCAAAAACACTGGTCCAAATAGCACGATAGGAAATCATTCCACTTTCCCACACTATTTATTGTTACTAATTATTATTAAGTAAAAGTAAATATAGCACAGCAAATCTTCAAGATACTTTATAGCAGTAAACACTTACATCCCAGCTGAGATGAGTTTCCTGCCTTAATGTAATGTTTTGGGTCTTAGTGAATGACTTTTCTCTCACATGGTATGTGCAAAACTCCCATTGTAACAGCATTGATTGCAAAGTCCTCATTAAAACCAATTATGATGGGAGGATACGGAGCCTGCGGAGCATCCCTCTTATGGTAAAACCTTAGTGAAACAGCCAGTCCCAGGGGAGGCTGGATTTTCATGCGTTAGACTCACATAATTGTGCAACTTTCATTAACGCTGCCTGGAGGACTGAGTCACACTCGAGTCACACTGCGGTCGTACCTTGAGGTCCCTGTGCACGATGCCCATTCGGTGCAGGTAGTAGACAGCATCCAGGACCTGCCGGATCAGGGTGCTGGCATCCTTCTCGGTGTAGAAACCTTTCTCGACGATGCGGTCGAAAAGCTCTCCACCAGACACTCTGGAAAACATGACGGGATGCAGAAGTGTGAGGATACGCTTTAACGTGCTTTCTACCTCGCTCAAGGATGGCCAAGGCCACGCACTAGCCGCAGGCAGTCCAAGCACACGTCCGTCTGGAGCCCTGGGGGCTCCTCCACTGTCCCAACAAGCATTTGGTTTTGTTTTCTTCATAGTCCAAGGACTGGTCTTTGCCTCAGAGACCAGAAGAGTAGCAAGGGGCAAAGAAAAGAAGTAACAGAACTAAACCAGAAATAGTCATGCTATAATAGACAATAAAATCCATCACACATCAGACAGTGGTCAAAGACTCACTAGCACTTGCAGAGGGAAACCACAACTCCACCCCAGCAAGAGCCAGGGAGAGCAGACACCAGCTTCCACGCTGTCCCACCCTAGCGAACTTTGTATAGGTGAATTCGGTCTGCCCTTCCTGCTGGTGCTGGCCCACTGACGTTGTAAGGCTCCCTACTAGTATGAGCCCTTGGGGTTCACTTTCACTCCACCAACCAGGGTTTTGCCCTGGAGGAATGGTCCCATTCCCCTTTCCCCACCAGCGAGTGAAAGGCATACAGTAGTTACTGCCAATAACTAACTATAGAGCGTTAGTTCATTAAAGGACTCTGGGTCTCTAGTAATTTTAAATGCTCTCAGGGGTGTCCCCCCCCTTTACTCATACATGGATATTCATTTATCAGCAGCCACAAACTCTTTAGGCAGAGCACGGCCTCTGCCCGGCACTGGTAGCAGACAGTTATTGATGAGGGTGCACAGATTACCAGCGCAATTAATCACCAGAAGACACAGACGGGGAAAGGATTCCACAACTCAAAGGGGAAAGAAAATAAAACCTTGGCATCCCACTATTTAATGTCTGCTATATTATGCTTTTCCTCTGTCCTGCTAGAAATAACACGTTCTGAACCCAATCTTAAATAAAGAATGGACACATTAAAACTCCCTGGAGGAGTATCTGGGGAAACAAAAGAGGAAAGAAATGTCTGAGTAATTGAAATAATAAAACTGTCAGCAAAAACCTGCCATACTAGGGTAAATAAAAGATTTCCATTTTAACAAGCAAAACCTATTAAAAAATAAAATGTATGCGATATGTTTTTTCAGCAAGTTGCACCACTTAGCATATCATAAATAGCACAGTAAAACTTTCTTTAAAAACAAACCTAATAAAGGGAAAATAATAAATTATTACAGTCATTAAATACATATGGACTGGGAGCTTGTCATTATAAGAACACTAGGTAATTCAGCTGCAGCCACTCCAAGCAATAATCTGCTTGAATAATGCCATGAAGTCACCTCCTAGGGAAGTTTGGAGCCTGAATGGAAGAGAAGGCTACCACTAAAAATGAACACATTCAACTTTGAAACTGAAAAGCAGTCTTGGAAGAAAAAAAATAAACCAGATAATCCCCCTATTAAGTGCTAGGGAAACAGACCAAATAGCTTGCTAAAATATTGGCATTAAACTGAAACTCTGCAGTAAAGGTGAAGTTCACCCAGGGTCTGAAGTCCACCCAGGAGACCCCCTGGCTGTACCAGCAGCCCTGGAGCTTGCTGCTTGCTGCCAGCAGAGAGGGACCAGAGCAGCAGTGCCAGGCTGACAGCGGGGCGAGGAAAACGCCCTGGTACCGTACTGAATTGGAGAGTCCGTGACTCATGGCACAGCGGGGAAGGAGGTATGGCACGTAGAAGTTGCACCGGCAGAAGTGCCATCACACAACAACCTGCTGTGAGATGACACCCTGAACACTGCACAGAAAAACTTGAATTAAACCCCCTTCTTTCCTAGTTTCTCAGAATAGGAGTTGTATTCCTCATATATATATGTGTGTATATATACATATCTATACATACACAGGGTGTTGCTCCAAGCCCCTCTCAGCCCTACACCCTTTGCCTGACCCATCGCATGCCTTGGGAATGGACACACCGCTGCCTCGCCGTTCACTGAAGGCAGACACAGTTTTATTGAATCTGGCTCCTATTAGCTGACTGTCTTTTTATATTTCCCCTGCAGCCCTTTTGTTTCCCATGGATTGATTGCACTGAAAATTGAGCCCACGCAGTAATTCATATGACTGAATACAGCACATTTCCCCATGAAAATGCAGGGCGTGCTGTTTTGCAATTTCATAGTTACTTTTGTTATATTCAGGAGATGGACTGCTTTAGTAGATACCGGTTTACATCAAGTGCTTTCCTGCACAAGGATTCTCTCCTTCCACGTTTGCAGAGAGTATACTTCCACAAAAATTTTTTCATTAAAATGACAAAATTTCCCTCTGTGCCAGCTCACTCCCCATCCCCCTTAAGCCTCATTCTTTAATCGAAAGCTTTTCTTAGTCAAATCTAGTCCAGTGGATCTACTGTACCCAGGCTCAATCTGTTTATAATTTTCTTTCAACACACGGAAAATATTTGCAACCTCTTAAATGATGCATTGCAAACCAGGGCTTAATCCAAGGACTCAGGAGGAGCAGCCGGTAAGTTTGCAGCCATTTGCTTATTCAGTGTCAACAGCATCCCAGGTACACACAGACAATCGAGGGACCCATGCTCCTATTTATTCGTGTGGTGACTCCGTGTTATGGCACACGGGATTTGCGTTACATGTTTGCACTCACCTATAGAGTATCCCTGCTCCGGGCAAGCGTCACGGCTGGGGTTCACCTCCCAGGGATGCTCTGCAACTCAGCACCCAAGGCCATGGCTACTTTCCATATGGAGCTTATGTCCATATGGCTTTTCTCCTCCAAAATGGTTAACTCAACCGTAAAGTCATTGGGAATGCTGCTCCCTGTATGCCGCCCAAGGACTGACGGAAGTCAGTGCTGTACTAGGAGCAAACCAGCAAGGGCAGCTGTGGGAGAGCACTTCAGCTCTAAACTCATGGTGGAGATGCGGCCTGTTTGTCTAAAGCTGGTCTCGATCCCAACCCTCTCTACCCTGCTGACACGGGACTTGGCATCCTGCTCTGAACAGACCTGGGCACTCACAAAGCGCTGCTGCAATTTGTTTGTTCCAGTCTTTATTATTCTGGGATACTTTTCTTCTTTTTTAACGGCAGCACCAGTTTTGCCCTCTCTATGGCAATTTTGAGCAGTGCACAGGAGGCAGAGTTGAAACTGCAGGCAGTAAGAGCAGAATTAGGTCTTTGTCTCAAAGAAATTTAAGACAAAATTTTCTGACCAGAAAGAGAGGGTAGGAGGAATTTCTCATTAGTGGAAGAGGACTGCTCCTGTCTTGCAGCTGGCACTGGCTCATGGAGCTGGACACACTGTCCCAAACATCAGCACAAGGAACCTTTTTCCCCTGCTGATTTCGATCTTAGTTCCCTGCAAAGAAAAAGTCAAAGGAGGAGTAGCCAAGTGCAGTTACTTGAAACGTATTTAAGCCTGGGAACAGCTCAAGTGTCACGCTGAGATCCAAAGTAGCATTAGCCCTGCCCGGGGACTCAGAGCTGGGCAAAAATCAGCAAAGCAGCTGCAGCTGCATCTTCTGCATGGATGCCTGCTGAGACTACCTGCACGGCATGTGCGGCTCCATCTCTTGGTGCCTGCTCGGCCACTGAACAGTGGCTCTCCCCTGGTTCACCAAGGGGTGTGGGGAAAGCCCAGCGCTTGGAGAAGGAGCTAAGCTGGGTGTCCACATCACACATGGACACCCCCAGCACATGCCCTGTCTATCTCCAGGAATAATGGGAATCACTTTCAAAACAATGCCCAGAAGATTCATTTAGTTTAAAATGAAAAAAGAACCCCAACCATAAATATGAATACTTTTCACTTCTACGACATCTTTTACCTGAGGCTATGTGCCTTTAGCTCATGCCACTGACTATCAACATGAGGAAGGCCAGAATAAACATTATTTCCATTTTCTCATTGCAGGAAAGAGAGAATCAGACTTGTCCCAGTGAAACAACCAGGACATACAGCAATGTCCTGTTCCACAAGCCCTACCCCACTAAGAAAGATGCATTGTCATCAAACCCCATTTTGAAGAGCGGCAGTAGGACACAGCTTGACCATATGAAAAAAGAAGCATTATCTGCAGTTCCAATGGGGACACACAGATTGCACTCTGGTTCCAGGGTTTCCTGAGATAAAACCTTACGGACCTAGTGTTTCATTACGGAGACTTCATGTACTGATCATGCAGATGATGCAAATCTTTCAGAGGATCTAGCCTGGTGCTGGAGTTTGCAATAAACTCCTACAGTCCTCTGGGCTGGGGTCAACTACAGAAAGTTTTCCCAGCTCTAATGAAGATGAAGGAGGGAACAGAGACAGTTGTTAAAAACAGAATCAGTGTCCATTGCTAGGTTTTTAATCTTTTTTTTTTTTTTTTTTCTGGCTGGATTTGGGGATTTTGCCTCTTGTTTCTTCCCAATTTGGTGTTTAAATGTAGATCCAAACCTCCAGCGCAGGCCGCTACACTGTCTCAGTTTAGGACAGGTTTCAAAAAACTTTGAAAATGCCAATGGTTTTGTGTACACAGATGAGCTACTTAGTTATTTGGGCTCTGCGTGTGCACACTGTTGTCTAAACACTCTGCACAGACACTGAAAGACCTTACAATCTTCATTAGAGGCAACGTCCTAATAGTTATTAAGGCTCTGTTCAACGGTTGGTGTCAGTCCATGTCACTACACAAGTTCTATATTTTTGTAATTTCTAATTTACAGATGTAACTTGGGAGACATGAGGAGACATTTCAGCATTAGTATTACACCTTTACTTTACATTAACCTGTTTCACCATCAAGTTCATCAGGAAAGAGCCAAACTGACAAATAAAAAGAAAACAGCCCCTGTTGCAGGGGAGGAGAAAGGACACGATCAACCTTTTTCTGAAGCAACCGATTCCTTTGTAGTATCATCAGGAAAGCAGAACATGCAAAGTTTCAAAGAAACACTTTGATTAAAGATGAGCACCAAAAAAAAACCCCTCCCTTGTAATTTAAGACTCCTAAACTCATAAACAAAGAGCCAACCTCTCTGGATTTCTGATGTTTTTGCCAGCAGTGTGAAACCTGCACCTGCGTGTTGCAGGTCAATCTACCAAGTACCTGCCGGACCACCACCGCAGTGGGGCTGCCTGGCAGGCGACATCCCTACGTATGTTAGCCTTCAGGTAAAAAAATACATAATTAAAAGAACATATAAATGTTGGAATTAAAAAGATGTTAGTCACATATTGATATTAATTTATTCATGTTACCCTTTCTTTCTCTTGCTGGTACCATATGTGTGTACAGACAAATCCTCTCATTTATTCACCTCTGCATCCCCCACTGTTATCAAGTGTAGGAACCTTTCTGCTTGTTTTAGGAGCTTGAAAAATAACACCCTTTGAAATATCACTTTGACTTCTTCGCCATTTGGCAAAACATTGATGTTTTTCTTTTCTGTCTCTTTTGGAGTACAGGCTGGAATTGCTCTGGATTGTTTGCTGCTTAACGGTTTAATTGCTTTTTATCAAAAGTCTTATTGATGAACTCATCAGCGGTGGATTTACACAGAGAATCCCATCAAAGCTATTTAGAGCTTGTAGGCTTTTCCCTCCAGAAGCGCATGAAGTTCACCTGATGCTTCACTGCAGTTCAAGCCATGATCCAGCCTCTGATGGACAAGTCACCAAAGCACCACCAGGCTGGGTTAGAAAAACCAGTGCAGAAAGGCAGAGACATCCCTAGAGACTCACTAACACTGTTTAAACCTGCAGATTAGGGATGCCTAAAGAAAAGAGGGCTGATTTCAGAAATTTGGAGCAGGAGACATCCCAGGCCAATATGAAAAATAGGTAAAATATGAGCATTACCCTACAACTGTGAACAGCTCACTGATCAGAAGTTACACATTCGCAATTTCCTACAATATAAATCAGAAAAAGCACATAACTCAGCCCCCGGAGCATGAAGCTGGAAGTGTGAGGTGAGATAAGAAAGACCGAAGGGACCGTTCCTGGGAAGTTCTGGCTCTGAGTATTAGTTTTCTTTAATGAAAGAATTCTTATTAATACAAGTATTTCCATTTTATTTTTTTTTTTTTTTAATGGAGGGCTTTTCTGTTTGGCTTTAAACTTCCTCTGCATTGTGAAAATGCATGAGAACCAGAGAGCAAACCTGGCCACCTCGCTGTTCGAAAGGAAAGAGAAATTGGCTGCCCTCATCTCATCGTTCAAACGACATAACACATAAGAAGAAAATGAGTAAACAGATTAATAGATTTTAGACCCAGAAAGGAACATGATGATTATTCAGTCTGACCTCTTGCAAATGTAAGTATGTGATTAAAATTCTCCTTGTGCCAATAATCTAAGGTGCTAATCAGGCAGGGACAGATATTGCTATAGAAATACTGTATGTCCTACAGAGATTTGCCTTATTCAGTATACGCCTCAGAAAACTGCACCAGCTTTCTCATTAGCAGCACATCATAAAATATTCAGCCTGAACGAGGCAAGGACTTTCCCTGTTATTGTAGCTTTAAATCACCTTAAAATCTGATGGTAACATAAATATTATGTTCCAAGGCCACCAAAGAAAGGACATGGGATTAATTTTGTCTTATTTTTCCAGAATACAGGTGTATGCATGTGGTAGAGAGGGATGGATGGGTGTTAGCACCCTCTCCTTTGACAGCACTGTTCAAAGGAACGTTGCTGTGGGATTTATTCTGGAGGGCTGATGGTTCCTCAGCCCTTCATCACCAGTGCGATGGTGGCTGCACCAGAGGGCTGCCTCCCACCCTGAGGGGTTGTTTTGGAAAAGTTTGGGCAAAAATGATGTGATCATCTCTCAGAACCAAACTGAGCAAACTAAAACATTTTTTTCCCTGCATTAAAAGTTTCATATGACATTTGCTGAGCAGCTGTAGTGAGGCTGTGCTTTGGAGAACAGAATTCTGTTTCCACTGGGACAAGACCATTAAGTCTCTGGAAAGCTCAGCTCAGGGATATAATGTAGTTTGGCAGTTAAAATCTTTGGAGACATTTTCCTTCACAGAATCCCTACTGCGGAGCTCTTTTGAGGTCCATGATTTTTCGAGGTCAATGCTGTCTTGTTTTATTCAAAATTTTATTCTGTATTCAAATATTCAACATCGTATTCAAAATCTCCCCTGGTTCCATCAGCGGTAAAAAGTGTGACAGCACTAGGAGCAACCAAATGGCAAAGGACCTCAGGATTTTAAGTCTCTTGTGACTAAACCTTACTGACTGACAGCTTATGACAGCCTTTCAAATGCCAGCAGCCCACTTGCCTCTATGCTTTTCCCCCCAGGCAGTTGTGTGTGGAGGAGACCCAGGACCTGCCAGCTACAGCAACACTCCCCCAGTGCTGCTATCACTATTTATGAGGCACGTAGCTGTAGTAAAGCAACCTGCATTGAGAACCCCACCATGCAATCAAATCCTAAGGAATACTGTAGCCAAGTTTCACATCTCTAGCGCTCTGCTGAGGTGTACAAACACCATGATGGGCAGAAGATGGGCACATCTTTTTTCCACTCTTCTGAGCTCTTATAGTTTGACTGGCACCTCCACAGGAGCCAAGGAATCATCTAGTATTAGCAGCTTGATCACACTCAAGTGTGCTCCTTGTCATTTAAAAAAGGACCTATGGACATACACGTTGGTTATTCAGCCTGCTTTTCTTCCTGGCTTTGCACTAAATTAAAAGGCAAAGCTGAAGCTCAGCAGTGGTGACTTTCACCTGTGCCCACTGTGTCAAGTCAACAATTTGATGTCACCACATGTGAATCCACACATACAATGGATTCACCACAGGTTTCACTGTGCAAAAAACCAGCATTTTAAAAAATGTCATTAAAATATGCACAGTATGCATTAAATAACTCAAAAGTTCAGTTTTAAAGAAGCAATTACTCCCTGACTCATTAATTTCCTTATGTGAGATGTCAGTAAATCAGCCCGCTTATTGTGTGTGTGTATATATATATTTATATATATGTGTGATTTTGTTGCCTCAACCTTTCTCACTTTGCTTCTAGAAAACAGAAAAGTAGAGCTCTGTAGACAAACCACCACACAAAATACGTTTTCCAGTGTCTGAGGGCTGGAACAATGTGTTTCCTAACTGCTGTCATATTCCTCCAGCTCTCCATAAAATAAGCGGATAGTTAAAATCTGGAGGAGATTCCTCACCTGACAGCAATTTAAAAGTAGGTCATGTTTCAGCACTAAGAGGTTGGGTTTGTTTTCCTTTTGACTTGTTTTCCAATGGAAACCAACCTCGATGTCCTGCCAGCATTAACTAGGAAGAACAGACCTAAAAATAATGAGAACCGATGTAACTGAAAACGGATACCGTAAATTATGCAATATATAGTAAACAATTATGAAATATAAGATGAATGCAGCACTAAGAATTGTCCTAAATATCAACAAGGACCATAGAAAAGTATAGTAAAGTCACTCTCAGCTGGAGCTTAAACAGCCCAGCTTTTCTGTGAATAACACTTAGTAGAAGTTTGCTTTTGTGTGGATATTCCTTTTTCTGAGTCTAATTTCCACGTTTTCTCACAAGTAAGTTTGCAGGCAGATGTCTTTGTGAAAACAGCTGATGTTAAGATAACATTGGGTGATACTTGTCTCAGTGCAGAAAGAGCTCTGAAGCCCCTTGTATCACCTGTATCTCACATTGGCCGGTCACGAGCGGTGTTCCCCAGGGCTCAGTACTGGGGCCGGTCTTGTTCAATATCTTTATCAATGATCTGGATGAGGGGATCGAGTGCTCCCTCAGTAAGTTTGCAGAAGACACCAAGCTGGGCAGGAGTGTTGATCTGCTCGAGGGTAGGAAGGCTCTGCAGAGGGACCTGGACAGGCTGGATCGATGGGCCGAGGCCAACTGTAGGAGATTCAACAAGGCCAAGTGCCGGGTCCTGCACTTCGGCCACAACAACCCCATGCAGCGCTACAGGCTTGGGGAAGAGTGGCTGGAAAGCTGCCTGGTGGAAAAGGACCTGGGGGTGCTGGTCGACAGCCGGCTGAACACGAGCCGGCAGTGTGCCCAGGCGGCCAAGAAGGCCAATGGCATCCTGGCCTGTGTCAGAAATAGTGTGGCCAGCAGGAGCAGGGAAGCGATCGTGCCCCTGTACTCGGCACTGGTGAGGCCGCACAGGCTCGACTACTGTGTTCAGTTTTGGGCCCCTCGCTACAAGAAGGACATTGAGGTGCTGGAGCGTGTCCAGAGAAGGGCAACGAGGCTGGTGAGGGGTCTGGAGAACAAGTCTTATGAGGGGCGGCTGAGGGAACTGGGGTTGTTCAGCCTGGAGAAGAGGAGGCTGAGGGGAGACCTCATCACTCTCTACAACTACCTGAAAGGAGGTTGTAGCGAGGTGGGTGTTGGTCTCTTCTCCCAAGTAACAAGCGATAGGACAAGAGGAAATGGCCTCAGGTTGTGCCAGGGGAGGTTTAGATTGGACCTGAGGAAAAATTTCTTTACTGAAAGAGTGGTGAAACATTGGAACAGGCTGCCCAGGGAAGTGGTTGAGTCCCCATCCCTGGAAGTATTTAAAAGACGTGTAGATGTGGTGCTTAGGGACATGGTTTAGTGGGCATGGTGGTGTTGGGTCAACGGTTGGACTCGATGATCTTAGAGGTCCTTTCCAACCTTAATGATTCTATGATTCTATGATTCTATAAATTCAACTTCTTTTTTAGCTTTTCTATAGGATGTACAATACCTACAGTCTTTGAGTTGTTCCTCTGTACTGGATGAAGTACACCAAGGAAAATTTATTTTGAACCAAAGAAAGAAGTCAGGATATGTTGTTGCAAAAATTAACTTGCCCAAGCAGTGAAACAATACATTGGGAGCTAAATATTAAAACCAAACAGACCAACTTAACTCTAAATGATATAGGTATCTTGTTTTATACTGTTAAAACAACTATGTATACATTTAAAAAGTCATTAATGTGCTCAACTTTTGAGAAAGTGTGAAGAAACTTGCAGAGAATTGATAAAGAAAAACAAAATTCTAGTTGCTTATAATGCAGTATTTCTTAAGAAATCTGCAAGTAACTGAAGTAAATACAAGGAAAAACCCATTTTATGGTACATGCACAATTTTAGGATATACAATATCTATAAAAATCAGGAAATAAATGTTGGAGTTATCAAGGACAGTTCCCTGAAATGCTCGGCCATGAAAAAGCAAGCAAAAGGTTTGGGAGAAAACTGAGTGCAAAGGAGAAAATAATCTGTCGCCCAAACATCCATGGTACACTCACACCTTCAACATTTTTGACAAAGCTCATCTCACCCAATCTTGCAAGTCTACAGAATAAGCACCCATATGAGAGCTACCACCCTCATCTCCTTCAGCCAACACAAGGAAGGAGGCATTTCTAGGGTGTGATGCTGCTAAGGGCACTCTTCAGGGTGTGAGGTACAGAAATGTCCATTTCTGTGTTCATTCGGACAAATCCCACCATGATAACTTTTATGGAAAAGAGTCCTGAAGATACTTTGGCCAAAAGTATAGTCAAACTTGGGAAAGTGCAGAGTAGAAAAACAAGCAGGACCAGAGAGCTTCTCCATGAAAAGAGAGATCAAATTTACAAAGAAAAGAGATGACAGAGGAGATACGATAGCACTCTACAAAATCATGAAAAGGATGGAACATGGAAAAGGGAAATATAAGGAATTATTTCACACCATAGACGAGAAATGGGCAACCTAATGGAATTAGCAGGTGGTGGATTTAAGACAAAAGCATTTGTCATCTGAGAAGCAATCCTGGAACAGATGTATGTTTGGTATGACCCAATGAAACGGCGCTCGTGTTCTTATGTTTGTGCTCATCAAATTAATTATTGAATTATTCACTCAACTCTGGTCTGAATGTGCATACCTACGTTAAGTGAGTCTTTTGATTCACTCACTTAAAATCAAATATGACAGATTCATACATTTTAAAGCCATTATGATAATGTAATCTGACCCCAGACAAAACAAAGACTGTACAATTTTACCTCAGATCCATAGCTCCTGGCTGGACAAAAGACTATCGTTTAGCAGTGTAGCCAGGCTTGACTTAGAAGATACCACTAATCCCTTGTCTGCTTTGTCCAGTGGTTAATTACACGCGCTGACTAATTACATTGAGATTTTTTCCAATGATAATTTCTGATGTCCTGTCATTGGATCCCTTTCAACACTGTCTGCAGACTCTTTAGCCATATTAAAGCAACCTTACTCTTTTCAGGTTTTGGTTACTTAATTTTTCTTGCTTCTATCTGACATTTCTCTCCAAAAAAATTATATTTAACAGCTACTTTCACAGCCTCTGTGAAGAGATAACTAGAAGCTGAGTGGATATACAGCAATGCTCATTTCCAGTTCTCCATTTGGAAACTTAAATTACTATGTTGAGTATCTTCACTTACATCTGCATCAGTAATGATTTGGCCATTCCTGGACAGGATATGGACCAGTACTAAGTATCTGTATTTCAATATTGAATCAAATATAATCTAAATAGAATATAGAGTCTCCAACTACAACTCTCTTCTGAGTATCATTTGTTCACTCTACTACATCTCATGATGTTTCTCTCACAGCTGTTCAATCAAAATATCCCTGTTTTCCACAGCAGAGAGTGAATTTCTCCAATTTTGAGCAATGTACAGAGACATCAAACTGAATTCTTACAGCTCGGATGCAGTCTCAGCTAAATAAAACTTATGTGACTGTTTAGAGCAATATTATATCTTTAGCCAGTAAATTTAGTTTCGACTGGAGCTGCAAGGGCACTTGTAATGTCGTTGAAAGAACCAGGAGGAACAGGAATTGAATTTGGAGACCTCAGGATCGTACACAATCTCTTGCCTAGTCATCTCTAAAGAGGGGACAGTGGACCCAGGCCATGGTGAGTGAGGATGAGTGGCATACACAAACAGATCAAAGCTGTTAAAAGCAGTTTATGGCAAACACAATGGTCTAAATCCCACTGCTCCAACCCCACTGCACACCTTGCTGTGTCCCACCTGAGACTTTCCTCTCACTTACCCTATTAATTGCAATTTTTCACATTACCCATTCTTTTCGAGCTCCGTGCAGGAAGCCTGTGAGTGGACATGATTTGTGATGCTGCTCATACGTTACTGACAGGCCAAGAACAGCACTCGTGACTAAAGCTTCATGTTTATTTGCAGATCGACAGCTGCCTTCTCCCATTAGCAACAGCTAATTTCCAAGCTGTGCCCTTTGCACAAATAAGGCATGGCAGGGGCTGGGAGGACCCACTGATTTATTGTGGTTTGGCTGGAGGGTGGGCAGCACAAATATTCTCTCATGGCCTCGAGGGAGGATTTATGGTGTTCGAAAGAGGCATTTTCTTAAAAAAAAAAAAAAAAAAAAAGAGAAAAAAAAAGGCATCTGGTCCCAATTCCTGATATCCTCAAAAAAACCCCAGAAGTCGGGCATGTGAACCACCAAAGCTCATGTGATTTCTGCTCTTCAACTACCGTGGGATGAGCTCCTCAAGGAGACGCTGTCCATGGCATCCCCGTGAGAGACGGGAAGAATGAGGTGCCACCAGCAGCCAATGAAGCAACCAGGCAAAACTGGCCAGCAGAAAGGACAGCTTCCAAAAATGCTGGGAAACCACGAGTGACACCAGCTGGGCATGGAGAGGACAGAAAAGACAATCCTGTCAACACCCTGTGCTTGCTCAGTCCATGTTGGCTGCCCAGCACTAAAACCAGGTGCCACTGCCACAGATTTACTGGTTTTATTCTGTGCAACAGCTGAATTTACTGCCTTTTGAAAGAAAAAAAAACACCCTTCCTGGAGGGAAAGTATTTGTTGAAAGATATAGTAGGAGCATAGCACACAAAAGAGAAAGTTTCCAGAATGTCCAACATAAAACAAAGGTGCCCCGGGGCTTATTTTAATAATTCTTCAATTATTGCCTCACTGGTGGCTGATTTAGTCCAGGCCATTGAGATGTTTCTAATGGAAATCATCAATTCATCACAGAGACGACTTCCAAGAATCTAATCACGCAGATGAAAACAGACACATGTTCATGCTAATAATGAGGACTCCAGCAAAAGAGGGAAGATTTTATGTATCTCTTATTTTTAAAGGTTTATTTGCTCCTGTGTCTTAACAAACCAGGCTGTCCGACTGCCAGACATTCTGGTTTTTACTGGGACTGTCCCATGGCCTCGGGAGAGATTTTAAATATTCACTTATACATTATTGCTCTGAGGCTGCTGTCTATTCTAACACTTTACACAGTTTTCTTGACACAGAAAATGAAAGTCTCCAGCTAATTCTTCATTAATCAACAGAAGTAGCTCCGCAGTAATTTTATTTTCAAGACAGAAGAACAAATCAATGCCAACAAGCAAATCCTTACAGTTCATGCTCAGTATTTTAGGAGTTTGTGTTACCATCGCTGCATGTCTATTTCTGTAATATCTTTCAACAGATGAATTAGTGACAAACTGTAAAAGCTGATGTTTGAAAAAACCAAAGCCATAGTTGATACAACAAATAATCAAACTTAGCTGGAAAAATTGAGAAAAGCTCAACCAGATTCTCTCAGATGCAGTAATCTGTGGGAGCTACATCCACCACCAAAAGCCCAATACAGCACTGTTCAAAGACTCTTCTCTATCTCACAGCAAACACCTGGGTCATCTTCTCAAGGTCAGACCATCAGTGCGAGGATGGCAGTGGTGCTGGGGCAGGGCACAGTGACGCTCCTGTCCATCCCTCATGACACCACCATAAAAATCCCCCTCCTCCCAGGAGTGGCACTCCAAAGGAAGATCCTGGGAAGCACCACCCCAAAGCAGAGTGGGCAAAGAGCAAGGACATGGTCCTCATTTCCCACAAGTCCCCCCCAGCCTCCAAAGCATCCAACAGGACTATCCCAAAGCCTCAAAGGAAACTTGCTGCCTCCTACTATTTGCCGTGCCCCTCGCACAGTTCTTCCTTGAGCCCTACCTCCTGGGGACCATAAAGGATATAATTCCCCCGTTTCACATTTCATACTTAAACTGCCCCATAAAATCCCATTCATGAGCAAGCCCCAAGCAACAGCAAAAATACAAGCTGTAAAACTGCACCAGCTTCAGATTACAGCCATCAGACTGCTCCTCCAGCTCAGCCTTGCTGCTCTCAGGGAGGCCCGTGGCAGATGACCCCAAGACCTTGCTTTCTGCCACGCACACTGGCAACGGATGAGGTATAAGCCAGCACATGTGGTTTGGGACCTTATCCTACTTCTGGGGGATGCAAAGGGTTGTGCTGATGGACGTGATGCTGAACCGGTCTGAACTGCCACCGTAAGAGCTCAGTACATCCCATAGAGAATCCTCAGCATTACTGTTTAATTGCTGTCTACTTAATCTGGCCAGTATAGGATCTGGTAAGATCCTGGGCATTCCTGCTGACAAAATAATATGACCTCATCATTTCATGGATTCAGCTGTGTCTTAAAAAAAATAAGTTTTTAATCTTCTTTTTACACTTTATAGGGATACTCCTAAGTGCCAATGCTGACTCCTTAGCATCTGTTGCATAAGTTATAAAAACAGTTATGTGAAAATTAAATTCAAAAGCTCCTCCTCCATCCTAGACCAAAACTTATGATTAGATCAAACCCAAACAATAATCTAGCAAATATAGCCCTCACTATGCTCCTGGGCTGCATGATTTATACGCTGACTAAGAATGCCGGGGCGTTTAGAAAACGGCTGGACACTTAGAGTTTGCTAATATGGTAGTCAAAGCACATTGCAAAAATTTATGGATAAAACCGAAACACAGACTTTGGCTGCAGGGCTCACAAGCCCTGCACAGTGATCCCGAATGTCCTGCATTCGGCAATAGCATCCGACAAGTGATGGGCAAATACCAAGTGGGACAGACCCAGACATGCCAGTGGTGTTGCAATGATTACAGCAGTGGAGGATTTCACTCAAACAGAGTTAATTTGGGGCTTGACAAGGAAGCAAGTCCACAGCCAGTGCGACCAGCAATGACCCTAATATTATGAAGAAGGACATAGCGAGGAGGTAGTGATGCGATTCATATAGCAGAGCAATTAGCTTGGAGTAAAGAGACTTTTATTCTGGCACAGACCATATCTGTAGGAAACTTATCTATAGTAGCTACTCCCGTCACTGTCCAGTACAGACAAGATCTGAGCATCACAGAGCGAGAAGCCCAATGCACTTAGATGAAGTATTCCGCTATTTTAGTGTCCTGGTTTCGGCAGGGATAGAGTTAATTTCCTTCCTAGTAGCTGGTACAGGGCTCTGTTTTGGATTTGGGATGAGAATAATGTTGATAACACACTGATGTTTTAGTTGTTGCTGAGCAGTGCTTACACTAGTCAAGGACTTTTCAGCTTCCCATGCTCTACCGACTGAGAAGGCTGGAGGTGCACAAGAAGCTGGGAGGGGGCACAGCCAGGACAGCTGACCCCAACTGGCCAGAGGGACATTCCATACCGTGTGACGTCATGCTCAGTACATAAACTGGGGGAAAGCTGGCCGGGGGGGCCGCTGCTCAGGGACTGAGTGGGCATCGGTCGGCGGGTGGTGAGTGATTGCATTGTGCATCATTTGCTTTGTATATTATCATTATTAATTATTATTATTATCATTATTTTATTTCAATTATTAAACTGTTTTTATCTCAACCCACGAGTTTTTCTCACTTCTACTCTTCCAATTCTCTCCCCCATCCCACCAGGGGGGGAGGGAGGGAGCGAGCGGCTGTGTGGTGCTCAGTTGCCAGCTGAGGTTAAACCACGACATTTAGCTTTTAAAGAGTCTGTGCCTTGTATGTGCATATAACACATGAGAGAGCTTTTGCAGTATGCCTGCTTTTGTCAACCAGTTGCCTCCCAGCACCTTGGAGCCTGCACACTGATGCACAAGTATTAGGGCAAAAATATCTGTGCAACTGGTTGTCTGCATGAGAGCAATTCTGAGGTTGAAAACAGAGGAAACGGTATTAAAAATCAGTGCACTCAGTCCAGGCACTGCCAGGGAGACACTGAGTCTCCTACGCCAATGCATTCAAATCAGTAAATGTCTATTATGCTGGTCCTAAGGAAGAGATCAAAGAAAAGTGCTAGGAGTTTAAATATCCACAGCTAGATGGTCTGACCTCTCTGCTGACCAGGCAATTTTTGGTTGCCTGCGTGCCATACAAGGACTCACTAATACCAGATATGGCAAAGAAATGAGTATTACTACAGTGATTACATCTGATACTCACAAAGTGCGTGCTGCCACACAGCCCCACAATTCTTCTCCCCAGGTCTCTCATGCTGGTGGGCAGGGAGATGCAAGACATGCAGGATCATCGCACTTGCCTGCAAACACGAAAGTGTGGCCAAGGCAAGAGCTTCAAGGCAGGGGAGCGGTGTTTAACCTTTGCTCTGCCACTGATTTCCTGTGTGACCTTGGGCAAGTCACTGAAGGATGAATCTAAAAAGGGACTTAGGTCCCACAAGGGGGAATTAGGCATCTACGATCAAATGCGTGGTTCGGATAACCCGGGTACCGACACTGCCAACAGGTCAAGACCCACCATGCAGCCAACTGCGAGCAGCAAAGCTCCCAGGACATGGGGTACAAACTCTGCTCCCCGCTCCAGCTGGAAGAGAGGAGAGGGGGATTCAAGCCAATAGGTCCAACTCTTGGAAAGTGCCCTACAGCACAGGGTGTTTTCCATACCTCCTTCTGAAAATGTTCCACCTCTCAGAAAATAACTCAAGACTCCCTCAGCGCCGTAACACTTACTCAGCACTGTGACTGCTTTATTGATGCTAATGTCACGGAGCAGTAACGGGGTCCATTAAAATGAGTATCAATTGTTCCCTTAACCTTTGTAGGGAGTCAAATTCATCCCTTTAAGAAATATGTTCATCCTGTCATGCTTTTAGTAGAAGGTAATCTTAACCCATGTCTTCCATAACTAACTGGAAAATCACCAAGCCAAGTTTGGTCTTGCAGAGTGAGAGTGCGTCCGCCTCTCCGGCAGGCAAACCAGGTGTATTTACGCAGTGGAAGAAGTCATTCACTGTAGCTGTTTATTACAGACCAGTACGGAAAACAGATTTCACACTGATGATTTATAAAGTGCTTTTAGACAACCCTTAAATAATGAGTTATAACCAGGTACGAACATCCAAAGCCACTGCTGAAAATGGTCTCCTGCTCTTGCCGTGTTATTTACGCTGTGCCGCTTGCAGGAACTCAGCTCCCTGGTCCGGCTCCTCAGCCCAGCGCCAGGATTGACCCGTCTCAGCGCCACAGATGTCTGTTTTCTATTTGGCTGTGGTATTCCCTGTGCAATATTAAAATGTCATCAATTCAGTTTAACAGGCCAAGTAAAGGCCTTAGTCAACCATTTAACAGCTAAGTAAAACATATGGCAAATGCATATCAGTCCAGGGACTGCATTAAAAGTTTAAGGGTTCAATTAAAAGGAATCTTGCTGGTGTGTTCTCAGGAGGTTAGGAAAACAGAAATGCCAAATGTTTCCCCCCCTTGTAGCTGTTAAGCACCAGGCTGAAACCCCCTTGTTAAAGTGCTTTTTGTTAAAATGCTACTCCAGTATGTTAAAAGCACCTCTGTATAATACTCAGTTAAAATAAACTATTTATTGGGAAAATGGAGCCAATATTTTTATGATTTGGGGTTTTTTTCATAATTGTTGTTGTTGTGCTGCAATGTCCTACCTTAAGCGCTCATATTCATTGTCGCCACCTGAACGCTGAGGCTGGAAGTGCCCAACCTTCCCACAAGGCAATGCCTGATATCCCAGCGCTCCCGAGGCTGAAAACTCAGACACAAAACCAGCTGAACTTGACCTTCAGAGCTGACCGAAGCCCTATTTGAAGATGCAAAACCAAGCTGCACTATTACAATTTTTTCCATGGTTCAGCTTCCTTAAGGACATGGTCACCCAGCAGAAAGAACTTGTTCATCAAGTAACACACCCCACACACAGCAGTGTCTCCGGATTCAAGCAGGTATTGACAATATAATGGACTGACAATATTGTTGTAGAATAATAAACATATCCCAAAACACCTCAGCTTGCAAGAACAGACCTCCCAGCTCCCGAGGATCTAGTACAAGAGACTCCAGGTGTTGGGTCTCAGACAGTCTGATGTGTCCATCGCATGACCATGGTGTGCATGTCCCATATAGACGATGCAGACACCACCACAAACCTGGCCCAGCGATGCGGAAGGGGCAATGGCATTGCAGCTGCAGTCAGGTTGTCCCTGCAGTGTAGGCCCCCCTGGGACCCACAGTTTCTGCAGCGTCCCTCTTGGTCACCCTGACACCAGGACCCCCCAGCAGCACAGGCAGGAGATCAGGCTGAAATGCGATATATAGAGAGCGTGCAAAAAAGCAGCAGCTCCTTGGTGGAGCAGTTAGATCACAAGACTGGGCTTGCTCCAGAGACAGACGGCACAACAGTAGTCACGATTTTTGCTGCCGTCGTTATTTATAGGCACAAAAATGTAGATCATTTAGAAACTCGGAGTGAGCTGCCAAACCAGATACGGCAGCTGAACCCATTGCCTAACAGTGAGCCGTGTTTTAGGATATTCCCTCCTGCAGCAGCAGATGCAAACACTGCAGGGCAGCGACTTGGGCAGGAGGATGCAGCTCTGCTGGCACCTGGTCCACACCAGCACACAAGCCATCAACCCAAGGCAAGATCGCAAATTTCGATATTCATACTGAAAAGAGCAGTGAGATGCCGAGGCCTGAATCATTACAGTCAACAGGCATTTTCTCCCCTGACTACAAACGGGCTTTGAATTTGGCCCTAAAGTCCTCAAGCAACAGATGGGACATAGGAGAAAGACGTGATCCCACAGATACTCTGCAAAGGACCCCAGCTGCAGGGAAAGATGACTGCAACCACCTAGGAAAAAATACACACACACGAGTGATTTCAGCAGGTCCCAATACAGTGAGTCAGGTATTACCGACTTCCCAGGTCTCCTCTCTGCCATGCTGCTCTCCCCTTTCGCTCTGATGAAGGTTTCCTCCCTCTGGCCTCTCCAGGTTTAAGGTACTGATGATGCTCAGAGTTTATCTCACAATCCCGCTTCTGTACCGTGCTCCACTTCTGCTCATAGCTGACCAATTTTGGGAGGTCACCTTGTCCCCCTGCCCTCATCACCCCACCTGAGAAATACCCTTCCCACCTCCACCAGCGCTGCGGGGGGGGTCCAGACCACAAAGTGCCACCACTTTCATAAGTGGCACAACACTGAAACTGAGAATGGGGAAGAATTAATCTATTTTTTGTTTATTTTCTGTAATTTGGTACAACTAAACCCAAACATTAAAAATATTTTTAAACAAAAGCCATACTGAGAACAGATGACGGGGCACAGTGCAAAAGCAACCAGTGATTCAGACGTTAATGCTTTTTATTAAACAAATAAAACATTCCGACAAATGCCTCAGAGTCTACAAATTATTCTCACAACTATGCAAAACTACTTTATGTTTCAGCTTTGGGGCATTGTTTAAAATTTACTCTAGCACTGTTTTCAAGAAAAGTCAATTTATTTCACCCAAGTGGAGATTTAAGACATCAGGGAGCCATCTGGTGGTTTGATTGCCTTCTAATTAAAATTCATCTCTTGGGCTCTTGACTTCCTCTGATGCTGAGCTAAACTGGCTGGCTCAGAGCATAAATGCAGAGAAATTAAGCATCGTTAAGATGTGTGAAAGTAAAATTTAAGTATATGGAATTTCAGACAAGATTTTATCATTGCTTTGTAAATGTGAGCTGTCCACAAGCACGAATGATGCATTTACTCTCTGATTTTTTATATCTTTTTTTACAAGTTTAGAAGTGGGATAAAGTTTCACAAAAATCCCCCCATGATGGAAAAAGAAAAGTATTAAGTAAGTTTATGTTGCATTTCTATGGAATCGATGTTTTGTTTCTTAGAAAGCTTCACCATTTTCCCCCATGACTTCATACATTTTGAAAGAGAAATATATATGTGGCTTTGGAAATACAGAAAACAAAAAGAAAAAAGAAAGAAAAAAAGCAGATACTGAAACTAAGCATTACTGCTGGTTCAGGCATTCCCCTGGCATTTTTTCCAGGAGGGAATCAAAGCCCCATCACCAGTTTCTGGAAGGGTACCCACCCTTGAAGCTGCTATGGAAAGGGTGGAGGTCACAGCCTGGCACCGTCTCCTGGGGCAGAGGTCTGAAACGAGCAGAAGCTGCAGCTCCATTTGCTGTTGGACCTAACCATGTTGGTGCGTGTTAAGTGTGACGGAGTCCGGCTGCCAAACTGAGCTCCTCCAGGGCTCGGCAGAGGAAGGACTTGATAATTTGGCGAATTAGGTTAGCGCTGAGTTGCTCGTTACTGTTCAGAGACTGGAGCAAATAACAACAGGCAACTTAGGAAGCTCTTCCCACCCTCAGGGATGGCAGCAGCTGAGTGAAAGTCTTCATTATGACAACTTTGGATGCCAACATTTATATCCCAGCTAAGTAATTTTGGATGCCCAAGACCCTCTTGGCATTTGGCCCTTACCTCTCTATTTCTGCATAGACGTGCCCTTATCTCTCCATCCCTGCACAGATGTGCCTCTGCAAGTCTTATTCCCAGATCTGAACCTCCTAAACAGAAGTTCAGGCAGGGCCAGATTGGATGCGTAATTCCATTCCCATGATAAATCTACTCTCATGATAAATCCCAATCTGGTACAGGGTCACCACTGGGTTTATCTGACAAACAAATCCATGCGTTTGGGGTTTTCAACCGTACTGAGAAAAGTCAATTTTGCAGAGCTTCACTGCATAGGTCTCATCGGTAACTGTGCAAACCTCCTCTTGGACTACAGAGAAGTGTTAACTAAGAGCGGGTAAAAGATGGTGACAAGGCAGTATGTCCTCCCTGGGAGGACAGAGTAGGTGTCATTCCCAGAAAAGGTGACAGGAGTTACACCTGAGCCTCAGCAAAGCGATGCCATGCTGCTCTCTGGAAGGCAGCGAAGCCTGAACCCTGGGATGTCAGGGCTTTCCTAGAGCTCAAACACCATCGTTAACCTGCCTGCGTTTCCCTTAAAAAAACCCAAGCCCTTAGGACCCTGATTTCAGCCTGAATCGGTGCCACCGCTTCCAACAAAAAGCGCAGAGGAGAAAAGTTACTCAGAAACAAAACAGCAATTTCTGAAGCTTTGTAGCAAGGGGAGGACAGATACTGGTTTTGTTTTATACTTTTCGCAGGGACACTGTATGATTCATTACTAAGACTTTCATCCTTCAGCGGTCAGCTGGTGTTCCTCCTCCTGCTCCTCAGCCACTTTTTCTACTTGCTTCCAGTATTTTCATCATTTGTATTTCTCCGTGATCCCCACAGGAGGAGCCTCAGTACCGCTCTAGCAGGCAGAATTTGAGATCGCTGAAGAGCTTTTGCAGTTTCACCCTATATACACGGCTGTCCTTTCAGTTATTAGCCAGGAAATATTTTTTTAAAATTACTCTGAAAGAGCATATTGATCAATCTGGAAAGAGTTTCTAGGGGTACTTTTCATGGACTGAGATCTCTTTAGTCAGAGGCACTTGGTGCATCGGGAGCTATTGTGATTCTCAATTCCCTGTGTAGGGGATTATTTATGGGGGCAAAGTTACATCAGAAAGCCTTTGCAGGATCACGAGATGAAATATACCTTTAACAACAACTCTGCCAGCAAACCACAGGAGATTTCTGAAGTGTTGGAGAGTAGCTGGTAAGACAGCTTCATCCTGGAATCAGGAAAAACTAGGTTTTGAAAATTGTGTGTTTCTTTTTTGACACCACCACAGGCTCCTTCTGCGCCCTAAAGCATGTTTTTCCCCTACGAATGCTTTCATGTCACCTTCTGCTGTTTGTCTCATCTATGAGCTCCAGGGCTTGTGAGATCTCCAAGGCTAGAGCAATGTATCCGTGCCATTGCTAACCTCCCAGCACAGAGCATCACAGCATCCTCCATAGCCCAGGCTGGGAGCACAGATGGATCCTTCCCCCTCCATGCTCTCAGGTTTTCCAACCAGCAGAGGACAGGGTGCATCGTCCCACAAACCCGGATCCACCTAGAGCACATCCCAGGCTCCCACCTTAGATGTGGCCCTTGTGCTAAGAAAAATCTCAGTTGGCCTCTGGTCTCTGTTCTGGCACAGAAAAACAGTTAAACTCCATTTCTGCGACTCAAATTTCCTGGTAATAGCAACAGTTGCTGGAGGAACTGCTTCTCCATGCTCTAAGGCTGGTTAATTAGAAATCTATAGATTGACGTTACATAAGAAATAACAGATCTTTTATTTTTCAGGTGTTTAATTATTAATAAATTAATGAGATGGAAACTGAAGTGCAAGGAAAAATGGCTCTCAGTCTGAAGGAAGTTAATATAAAATCTAAAATGCATTCTCTTCCAGCTTATTAACTTTGAGATTGATGTAATAACCTCAAGAGGTTTTTTTAGTTTGTCTCTTCTCTTAAGTTTACATTCAGATTTGCACAAAAGTAGTTTCTATATTCAGACTAGATCTTGAAAGAATTTTCTTTTACAGAGAGAATTTTCCTATTTGGGAAAAGAAAACAGAACAAAGCCATTTATAAAATGTGGTAAAACCTGAAGATAAATGTTACTCAGAAAATTCTTGCTCTTCAGAGAAGAATTAACCTGAGCCCAGTTTTCCACCACTAAAATACAAAATGTACTCTGCAAAATTTCAGGAGGAAATTAATTATATGGCCCATTACTGCTCATGCATGACCATGCCTAATGCATCTGCAATATTGGCCAGTTTCTGTTCTAATTTTCTTGGCATTAGAGGCAATTTCAAATTGCAGAAGGCAGAATTGGGGAGAAAAACTCCTGCACAATTTTGTCCATCAATCTTTTGATTGTTTCCTCTGAAGTTGCAGGATGTCTCCCTACTTCTCTGTCCTGTTCAGCTTTGAGTGACAGATCTGTTCACACTTCATTCAGAGGATAACTTCAACTATTAGGAAAGTGTCCCAATGCTCACCATAAAAATTTCCTTTTCTTTCATTCTTTTCTGACTTTGTCACCATTGCTACCCTCTCTGAGGCAGATGTCTCAAACCCAATACCACTATGGAAACCTCAGCTTCAACGTCCTTTGGGCAAGTGGCTGTTTCCCAAGGTCTTGCAGCCAGCAGGACCCTTCCCCAATTCTCCTGCTCTTCTCTGTGAGCTACCACTGGAGTCACCACTGCTGTTATAACATAAACCCCGTCAGGATCTCCTTCTCCTCCTTCTGAGGGTGTATGGAAACCCCATTACTAGTACCAAAATCACAAACACCTCTCTTCTCTGCCACCGGGAAACGCTGAGCTGTTTATGAAGCACGTTACTCTTAAAATTCAAAAGAATATGTTAAAATTACCATAACTTAATGTCACAGGAGAGATGAGCTCCAAAGTTTTCTTTGGAATTTCTTGCTGAACAGAAGTTTCTGCAGACGGTATTTGCTTTTCTCTGAAAAAATGGATACATCTTTCTCCCCACCTCAGCAAGAGCCTGAATCACAGCTCACCAAGCATATGGAAAAACTCACAGTGACCTCAATAGTTTTGAGCAATGTCCCACACGCACATGTAAGCTATTAACCTAAACGTCCTTCCAGAGCATAGTTTATCCTAGACTGGGTGCTTGCTGATGTTTCTTCTCCAGAAAGAGAGAGGTTTACAGAGCTGTACTTGCTGTTGCAGGTTAACAGAGCTGCAGAAACTGATCTCCTGGCTTTTTTAACACCTGCAGTCAGAGCGAGTAATCAGAAAAGGTCTGTCACAGTTTTCCAACAGTAGCCAATTCCTCTCCCCTAGCAGTCTGCATCCACCAGATAGCGTGCATAACATATCCCGTATTAATCATTGCTTGGTCAAACTAACCTCTTGAGCTCTTTTAAACTCTTCCCAGGCATTTCTGCCAGCCTCTTAAATAATTTCTGTACTTCTTGTCACAGATAGTCTCAATATCCTAATGCTTTTTCAAACATTGTGGGTGATGCATGAAACTCTACATTCCCCTGTCAAGCCCTCAAAATAACCACTCTATACTTAGAAAAGGAAACACCTCTCTGTTTCAGCCACCGGGAAACGCTGAGCTGTTTATAGGGCACATGCTACCGCTTTCAAAACTCACAAGAATAGGTATTTCCTTCTGCTGAAGGCACTTGTAGGCTCTCTTTTTATCAGGGAGATATCTTCACAAAACTCATAGAGATCCATTTACATCTGAGAACTCTACTCCTCCATCAAATACATCTCAAATTAGCCAATGTTTCAAAAATTATTAGGAAAGATGTAGGGAAGGAACAAAAAGACCCATGTTTCTCTCTGGGAAATCAGCTTGACAGGGATGCTGTAAGTAACATATGCAAATATCCTTTTTTGTGTGTGACAATTTAGTTTAGACCTTAATTGCTTAACTGAATCACTCTCAAACTGCATAGTAAAATAAATGGCTGCAGAAGCCTAAATGTACAAGTATAAATACCTTTTTAAACATCTTGAATTTTTAGACAGTGAATCAAAGAGAAACAGAAGGATGCAGGCTTATTTTTAATCACTTTCCTACCACTCAAATTATAAGAAACAATGAAATACATCATAAGAGACATCTTGAGATATTTTGGCATGCTGCTAAACTGAAATTCAATGGCTTGACATGCTATCTCGGATAATTTAACTTTGAAGTCTTTGCTAATTCTTCCCTGGATTATTGCCGAACATAAGCTTGATTTCAAAGCTCACCCTGTTTGGCTTTGCACATCTGAACCAAGAACTACATAAAACATTTTAAGTAGCTCCTGGAGAACTTTCTAAAAGTGTTATTGATGAGAACAGTGTTTGTGTGTGCTGGGACAGCCATGTGAGCGCTGGAAAGCCCATGACACAAGGGCAGAAGGACAGCAAGGAAGGGAAACTCATTGGATGCTGCGGTGGAGATTGCACCATCTTGCTTGTTTGCTCTCAGCAGGTCAAATGCGGTGGCTTGGTCCATGCTGAAGGCTGAGCCTCCCAACGGCCAACCATGCTGACAAATTCATGGTTCCGGGGGGTGCGAGACAGCACACCAACACCTGCCCACTACAGCCCTCCAGCATAGTCTTCCTCACCCTCATCCACGCTGTAACACCAGGCACAGCCCTTCAGGTTTGCAGCCCTTAGACTCGGGGTCCTGTTGGATCTCTCTTTCTCATAAACCTGTTTTTGAGTGTGGACTTTCCCCAGAGACCACCCGCGTGTCTTGCCTTTCCCGCCAGGTCTGACTCAGCCAGCGTAGGACTGTGAGCAGCAATGAGAGGCAGATCCGTGACAGCTTCCTCCCAACATACTCCCTCCTCCCCTCCCTCACCGCCAAGCAGCTCTTCACACCGCCAGGGAAGCACAGGATGCTGCCTTAGCGCTGACTCCTACCCACCAGCTGCTACATTTAACTTGGGATCGGCAACGGCCTCTCCGCCCTGGTAGGGTAGCAACCAGCCCAGCCTCCAGGACCAGAGACACCAAGACCAGCCCTAAGATCCCTCCCGATCCTGAAATTGGCTGGGATGGGAGACATACTGGTCTCATCTCAAAAGAGGTTGTGAATTTGCTTGAGGATCTGACCATGCAGATCCAATTTCAGGATTTGGGGGTCTCCTTCTGCTGGGAGGGAGATGTAGGACACATCTACAACACCAACTAAATGAAGGCCAGGAAATGAGTTTAAGCACTTAAGCACCGAATGCCTGAGGACCATGGATCCCCTCCTAGCTCACACCCTGGCTCTGTTTTGGATTGCTACAATGAGTTCTCTCTTCAACACCTCCCAGCTTCCCACACCAGCCCCCAGGTCATGCAACTCACACCCTGAGTGTCACACTATAAAAGCACTGTTGTGGTAGACTGCAACATGGTCCTTTACATCCTTTGAGGCACTCTGAACTGAGAAAAGCCAAGCAGCATATTGATCATGTGTGAGGGCCATCATGGCACCATCTGGGGCCTCGAGGAGACCAAGGGCCAAATGCTCTGTGGTGTGGATGCACCTGAGATGCAGAGCAGACTGGTCATAAGCAGGGTAGGTGCAAGCCTGTCCTAGCCACTTGGCCCAGGGGTCATGAACGAGCCCCTTAACCTCTTTATTTAGCAAACCCGATCCAGCCAGGACTGGGAAGAATTCTTTGCTGTGAACATCGGGTTTGGTCCATTCCCACCCTTTCTTTAGATATTTTATCTGGGAATTTTGTTTACCAAAGTATTTTTTACTTCCCTAGCTTATCACAAGCACTCTACAATCCCATGCAATGCTGAAATTATTTCAATTATTACAGCTCTATCCAGAAGCAAAACCTAATCTTTCACCTACGAGGACTGATCCTATCAAAGTTAGCAGAAAAATTCTGGCTGAATTAAACAACAGCATGTTGTGCCCCTATATGTGAGCACAGACACACTTGGTCTCTGCATTCCACAGGGTTGAGAAAGCCTCAGGGAGTGTCAGAGCCAATACCTGCTCCTCAGCTGGGCACACACGGAAAGCAGATCAGTGCTGCTCGCCCCCATCCTCATTCCACTAGTCCTATTTGTTCTCTGTCTTGCTTCCAGTCCCTCCACACAGTCCTTGAAGATCCCTTTGAGGCATTTGGCTTGTACAGTAAAAGGAGGAGGATGTTCCTTACTGAATGTGGAATGAGATTATCTAACACTCCCAGATGGTTTGATGGTTGTTAATTTTCATCAGTCCATTGCTTAATGCAGTTTTGATAGGGGAGGCAAGCCTTTGCTCAATGCAGTTGAGCAGATCAGGACAGAAACCACTGGGTCTATAAGGTTCCAAGATACAAATGTGACCCCTCATCAAACTGATAGCAAGCACTGGATCTTCACAGCCACAGAATAGCCATGCAGAACAATCATTTCCTAGTTTTTGAGGGCAAAATCTGCCATTATGGAAGCACATACATGGTGCTTCCTCTGCATCGCACAGCGTGTGTGGTCACTTGTGCTGGTCATTTGAGAGATGATCTTCCTAGATAAACTACAGCCTTTAAACCTTTACGCAATTAGTATTAGACTGAAGTTTTGTACCTAGGGCTTTCAACCAATCTGTCCGACCACACGTAAGTCATTCACCAAATTGCTTGTAACCCAACTGAGAAGGAGCAGATTTCAGGGGAAATAAAGCAAGTGCAGCTCAAAATAGTAATAAAAATAGCCAAAGCTGGAATTCACAGTCCTCCAGATCAGTTTTGGGCATAATTGTTAGGTCTGGTGGGTCTTTAGTCTCTGTCCTGTATGTACCCTACAACTCCACCAATGTGTGGTACCGCCAATATGTGGTACCACTTCTCAACATCACCTTCATTTATTTTTGTCCTATGACACGACTATAAACAACTTCCCTGCAAAAAACATACCCAGGGTATTACAAATCTTGATAATCTATGATTAATGAGATTGTAGGAGTGGGTCTTTTTTTTCCTGGTCAGTTATATTTTTACATGTTGCTTTGACTTAATAATGCACACAGTAGAAACAAGTCTATTCACTATGCCTCGGATTTGTAAAGGACTCATTGAAATGATAAGTGAAATGTTTAGAAAACTGCTGAAAAAACCAAAGCCATCAAAATCTCAGTTAATTAGCATTAGCTAAGTAACTGCAGGAATAACTGAATTAGCCTATTTTCTTGCTGTAGGTAAAGATTAAAAAGTATTCAGTTTATAGCAGTTTTCAAGTTGCTAAGGATTATAAGAACAATGCACACTATTTTCAGCTCACCAAGGAGAGTGAACCAAATGCAAGAGCCCAATCTTTCAAAAACAATCCTTCAGATGATTCATCTGCAGAAGCCTGGCTGGAACGCCCTGCGTAGCCTGACACCATCACATTGCCTCTCTGTGGGAGCCAAGGCAAAGTCCCCACCACACACCTGGACAAGTAATTAAGAGACTGGACTTAAAAGGGAAATCTTGTATATGTCATGTATGTCAGAGGAACTTCAAGAACAGGCAGATCCCATGGCCCAGCCAGGGTGCAAAGGCTTCACTCCAGTAAAGGAAATACCCGGTGAAAGAACTTTGGACAAGTCTCGTTATGTCAAATTTAGCTCCTGGTGCTGGTTAAACTTTGGTTCTTTGTGTCTAAAATAGGACATTTCTATCACAAATTTTATTATCCATTATTTATCTATATAGACAGGCAAGGAAAGAGAGGCATGTCCCCTTTGTAAAAAAAAATGATTGATTGCACAGAGCTGTCTTTGAAAAACAGTGATGAACAGGCCAAGCCAACAAAGGAAAGCTCGTGGATGGTGTTTACTACAGACCGCCCAATCAAGAGGAGGATGTTTATGAAGTGTTCTTACTTCAACTACAGCATGCACCACGCTCGCAGGCTCTGATCCTGCTGGGGAACTTCAACCACCCTGACACCTGCTGCAAAAGCAGCCAGCAAGCTGTGAGCACTCCAGGAGACTCCTGGAGTGTGTTGAGGGTATTTTTTTAACCCAGATGATAGACAGTCCAACCAGAGGAGAAGTGTTACTAGACCTGTTGCTCACCAACACAGATTGACTTGAGGGTACTGGTGGATGAAAAATTGGAGAGGAGCCAGCAATGTGCTCTTGCAGCCCAGAAGGCCAACTGTATCCTGGGCTGCATCACAAGCAGCATGGCCAGCAGGTTGAGGGAGGTGATTCTGCCCCTCTACTCTGCTCTGCTGAGATCCCACCTGGAGCACTGCGTCCAGCTCTGGGGTCCCCAACACAAGACAGACATGGACCTGTTAGAGCGGGTCCAGAGGAGGGCCACAAAAATGGTCAGGGGGCTGGGACACCTCTTCTATGAAGAAAGGTTGAGAGAGTTGGGGTTGTTTACCCTGGAGAAGGGAAAGCTTCAGGGACAACTTATTGAGGACTTTCAATATATAAAGAGGGCTTATAAGAAAGATGGAGAGAGAGTTTTTACCAGGGCCTGTAGTGACAGGACAAGGGGCAACAGTTTTAAACTGAAAGAGGGTAGGTTTAGATTGGACATAAGGAAGAAATTCTTTATGATGAGGGTGGTGAGACACTGGCACAGGTTGCCCAGAGAAGTTGCGGATGCCCCACCATTGGAAGTGTTCAAGGCCAGGTTGGACGGGGCTTCGAGCAACCTGATCTAGTGAAAGATGTACCTGCCCAATGGCAGGGGGGGTTGGACTAGATGATCTTTAAAAGGTCCCTTCTGACGCAAACCCTTCTGTGATTCTATGATTTATCAGAAAATAAACTTTTAGAATTTTCAAAAGAAATTCTGAACATATCATCAGAAGTAAAACCTTACAAGCAATTGTGTTTGCTTTCCATCTCTCTGGACCAATGAGTTTTACAAGGCAAAGGCTTCACAGGTTAATTGTACAAGACAGAGCTGCACTGGAATCTGATGCTATCTACTGAGTGAGAATTCAGTATGAACGAAAGTCGGATACCTTTTGTTTTAGGAATTTCTCTGAAAAACATAAATAATGCTGAATTCTCTAAAATGGGTCATTACATGAGAAATAACGCATTGGAAAGAAAATATGTTTCCTGAAAGCAATGTTAATATTCACATTCTAAAGGGCACTTGCGTGTTCAGACTGAAAAAAACCACTATTTTATGCATTCGAAGTCCAAACAGAATAAAAACAGTACTTACTTCCTTTGCCTTGCAAATAACTATTCAACAGGGCCAGGACCTGGAGGCCATGAATATAATTTACTACCAAGAGGCTATAGATTAAGTAAACAGCAAGAAAGTAAATTTTGCACTAACAGCCACATGGCGTGGTATATGCATGACTGAGGGTACACAAGAGAGTGTCTTGAAGACAGAGTCAATTCTCCTGCTGCTAGTTCAGGTTCCGTCTCCCATTTCTTCTTCTCCTTGTCCTGCATTTGGGAGAGACCTAATCACCATGCAGAGGCACCTGTGGCTAAATAAGGGCTGACATCCCCAGGTGGGAATTAGGTCATAGAATGTAACTCTGCAAACTACTTCTAAAACCCTTGTGTTCATGCCAGTGGTGAGACTGTGGACGGACTGAAGTTTGAATTGTGTCAGAAAGCTCTGAAAAAAGTGTGCCAGGAAAAAGCTCTTGCTGCAGTGATTTGTGCCACGGGGCGATGGACAGCAGTACCAGTGCCAGACCAACAATGCTTAATGGATGAACTGATGTGTCCTGCTCTGAAATCTAAAAAGTCAAACCAGGAGAAATCTTCTAACTGCTTTGCTTTTCTTTTTTAATGGCTTTTTGATGACAATGTGCTTTTTTTTTTGCAGTGAGGGAACAGGATTCAGAGTAGCTATTTTGAGAAACCCTTTGAAATCAAACTAAACTAGCCTTTAAGCAATTTCACTGTGCCAAAAGTTGTACTTTAAACCACTTGGTGTTTGCACAATATATTTGTCTGAGGCACTTACATGCCCAAACTGATTTTATTATCTCAAAACTTCATAGATTTTAACACGTTTATCATCACAGCATTCACACATGGCAGAAAGGGCTATTATTTCCACTTCCCAAAGGAGGAGCAGAGGCATGGAGGTTGTGCCTGGTCTATCCCTGAACGGGAACAGGGCACTGCCCCGCAATTGCCCACGCTGTCAGGGCTACTGGCATGCTCCCCGAGACTGGTTCACCCTGAGCCAGCCATCCCCCTGGCCAGTGCTGGGACACAGTTCCATGGATAGCACTGATACAGACTTTTTTATTTAGTAATACAGATGTAGTCAAAAAGGTCATTCATATCCACCCCCCAGAGTGGGAATAAGATGCCTGAGCACACCCAGACAACTTTCCCATCAGGGTCGGTGCGTTTGAAGGCTTATATATCAAGTCTAAGGCTCTCATGCCCCAAAGAATCCTCCTCCAAAGGCCCTTTCTGGTGTTTGTTATTGAGGCCAATAAGTATTTCAAACATAGAGCTGATTACTAGTTATCTTAGTCATTATTGCAATGCGTCCTGGGGCATCCATCTCTTTGAGCTCACTCCTTTGCATGTGAACAAGAGAGAGATGGGGAAGAGACCCAGTGTGCCTTTCTTTCTGACCAGGAAGGGACCTGGGCACACTGGGGATTCCCGAATCACCCACCCCACCCTGCCCCCACAGAGATCCAGGCACACTGCACTCCTGCTGCACAGGGGGAGCACGAGTCGCGGTCCCCAAAGTTGAGGGAGGCGATGGAGCCAGCCCGCTGTACTGTGTGCTTTGGCACATCGCTCCTTCATCCCCATATTTGCAATAACCATTTCCACCTACCTGCAGCATAAAGAAATGGATATTGAAATTCAGGATACTGCTGTTCTGTTTTTATCCAGCCTGGGTTTAAACTGCTGTTTTATAGCTCTCCCTTAACAAGTTTTAATTGATGCCTCTTTTTGTTCCCCTCCATTGCTGGTATGATGCATTTGGCTGCATCCACATCTATGCACAGTAGGTGAAATCCTGGCTTTATGTAAGTGGATTTTTAACTTTGGACGTCATACCGCTGCTGCTTTAGATTTCCACACATCTACACCATAAGGATAAATAAATCTGTGCAATGATGATGGCCATCACCGGTCATGCTGTTACACCGAGTCACCGGGCAGCCTGGGTTATGTCCTGTACAGGTTTCTGCACAGACATGGATGGGATGGAGGGATAAGGCGCTTAGGGACATGGTTTAGTGGGCATGGTGGTGTTGGGTTGACGGTTGGACTCGATGATCTTAGAGGTCTTTTCCAACCTTAATGACTCTATGATTCTATGATAAAGCCACTGCACAGATACTGTACAGCATGGGGTACCTAGGCAAGCACCGGAGGGGATCAAGGCATACTTGAATATGTTTTTCAAAGTAGTCAATAGGTCCCAGCAAACAAACCCATTCACTTTTACTCATTCCCAGATGGACCACAGTGCTCCTTGGTGGACAAGGCCAGAGGCCAGATTCCAGTACTCTTATTTTTTTTTAACAACTTACTGCATGAAGAGTAGCATTGACTTGAGGAAAAAAACCCCAAACCAAATTAATCTTACCCAGAATTAATTAGGAAAGTATTCCCTTTCTGTAGGCAGGGAAATTACAAGACAAAATGATCTGAGACTACAATGTAAATCAATGACAGAGTAAGTCAAGAGCTCAAGACTTTCAGATCTGTGTGCTCTAACCACAAAAACATCCTTGCAAGACTCTGGACAGCAGCAGCCTCTGGTTCCTGTTACACATCGCTGGTAAACAGGTTAGAATATTTTTCTGTAGATAGAGACCTGTCCCTTACCCACTCTGCACTGTTACATTTTTCAGTTTACAGAAGAACATTGCAACTCCTCTAACAGAATACACTCAGTCTTCCCAGCACATCAGAGACAGTCTAATGAGCACCTACCACTGAGATACTGTGTCTGCTTCTACTTTTTGTACCATATGGCTCAGCTTCTGCTTTTCCCTCCTCCTCTTTCAAGCTGTGAGCTGTCTTCTCTGCCACTGTCCCTGTGGTGGCAGCAGGAGCCTCTGCTCCGGGGGCTGTGCTGGCAGCACACACAGTGGCGTACCGAAATTTAGAGCCAGCCAATCCTTCCTGACTCATTAATGGCCGACGGGTATTTGCAGTGGTCCTTCACCACATTAGAGGCACACCATTATGTCACTTGCCTCGCCAGAGGCTATCACACAACAGGAAAAGCAACCAAGTAATAAAATATACCTACACCTGCCTCCCGCCAGCATCCAAGGGGTTGTAAACTACAGGCCGGCTTTAGGTGACCTATAGCAGCATATGAGATGAGTATCAAGTACGGTTCTCTCTGGGCTGTCTCTGGCACACTATGCTGCTGCAGTTTTGGAGAGCAGTACATCTGCCTGTGTGATGAGGGAAAACTGTAGCAAAATATCTTGTGCAGGAGAACACCCTGGCTGAAGATACGCGCAAGTGGAGCGGGCTGAGAGCAGAGGTGCGGTCAGGAAAGAAGCTCAGCCACAAGTGATAGCCTATTAAATGACTATCACCTGGTCACATTTAACAGCATACTCCAAGGAAAACAATATTCAGGCCAGAGAGCATCTCTAGACCTTCAGCTAAATGCACAGACAGCGGCTATATCAGTTTTGGGTTTTTTTTTTCTTTTCCTCCCCCTTTGTTTTTTGCCTGTGCTGTTAGGCAAACAGTTGCCTTTTTGCACTAAATTTTTGAACATACACAGCCATGAACGCACTAGCAAATTTCTTGAGCTATTTCAGCTCAGGTAGGGTCAGGATTAAAGGAGAGACTGTTCAAAAGCACCTCTCTCCAACTCAGTGGGAAGTGCTGCCAGCAGCAGCCCTGGCTGCTCCTGCCTGCTTCTGCCTGCAGGCAGCACTCCTCGTTCCCACTTCATTATAAAGTAAATGCCCAAACGCAGCAGAGAAATGGTCTCTCCCCAGAATGTTCCCATATACTGTTTTCAGGAGCTGCTGTGGCTCTCCTGAGAGTGGCCACATCTCAATAGTGAGGAAAGGGACTCTAACTACAACCATGTTAAGCTCCTGGGGGAAGAGGGTGCCAGACAAAATGCCTTTCCCCAGGAAATTTGCTTTTAAAAATATATTTCATCTGGTGTAAAGTATGACCCAATCTTCAGTGACAGAAATCTAACCTACATTTCCCTCGCCACCCTTCAAACTAGGCAAGACAGCACCGATGTGAAGCAAACCCTTTATACAGCAAATCCAGCTGCGAAACCATCTGAAAATAACAGATTTAAAAGCTTCTGGCAGAGAGTTTCCAGCCCCAAGAGGCAAAACGTCAGAAGCACTTTCTGCAAACGGTCCTGCCCCATGCTTGGGGAAACGAGCATTAATCGATGGAAAAGACCCTGGGCTGTGATGAGATAAATATTCCCGCAGATAAGCCTGGTGAGCAATCAAAGCGAGGTAATTTCCCTCTTCTCTGCTCAGTATCGCTTAATTATGTTTACACGTCTCCTGTCCAGTGGCACTGGGTAATATTTTGCAGCAGGGTGACCATGAACTTTAGGACTGAGTATATATAACACCACCGTCACGACAAGAGGCTTCATAATGATGGCAGGATGGATGCTTGGCTCTGTTTTCTCCTAAAGGAATAACCCCTTTTCTGGAGCTGTAAGAGACTGACGGCAGAGTTTTAATGGCAAAAAACCCTAAGGCAGAGATGAACAGTCGGATGAATTGTATTTTGCTAACTGCCTTTTAATCTCAAGAATGCCAACCCCAGTTTTTAGTAATGCTGCCTCTTTGTATGCTTGTGTAGGTCTTAAAATCTCAGCTCTCCTTCAGTGGATTTCAAATTGGATTTCTGACTTCTTTTTCATTGCAATGCATTTTGGGGCAGGGTATCTTCTTTCCTCAGGGTCATACCGACATTTAAAGGCTCCACTACGTCTCACCCAAGGATGTCAGTGCTCCTTAGAGTATCATCAATTAGGAGTGAAGAAAATAGAATTACAGAGTGGTTGAATGCTACTAACCAACAGAATAATCAGACAGAATAAACACCAAACTCCTCCAAACCACCTTCAGTACTCTAGTACAGGCAGCCTTTTACAGCTAAGCCAGGATCACACAGCCCCAAATGGGAATTTTGCCTTGGAGAAGAAGGGAAAAGACGACATAAGTATTTGGGTCTCTGAACACACTTTTCCTCCAATTTAAGGGAAAAAATGGCCTTTACAGGCTAAGATATAACCATGTGGCATGAATCAGAATAAAATGAGCACATATTCTATAAATGCAACAAAGAAAGGCTTCACTACCAGCAGTATTTTCTTTTTCTATAAAATGCTTAAAAAAGTAAAAGTTTGGCTAGAGCAGACCTAACCACTGTTTCAGAAAAAAAGAAAACCCCAAAACCCTCCAGATTTATTTTCCATTGAATAATTTTCCAGGGAGAATGTTTAAAGCAGAAAACTACATCAAGAACTTCTGCAGTCCTATGAAAATAGTTTCTGTAAGAAGAGGTAACCACAGCACTACAAAAGGAAGTCAACACAGGATTTCAAACAGCAACCTGTATTTCCATTAAAAATTCTAGGTTTTACACAATCCTTTTTAGAGTCCTGGCCCAGACCAGCCACAGAAAACTGTATGAATCTCCCTGACTTTAAAAATAGGCCCTATGTAGAGTCTTTGGGGCAAGTGAACCAGACAAAGTGTAAAGCAAGAGATCTTTTCTTTCAGCATAAATGTGAATGGGATGATAATGCTGCATCATCATCTTGCTTAATGGGTTCTTCTTCTGTAAGTTGTACACAGAGTATCTTGATAATACAAGAAAAATATAACTGCAAGTTAGTGCAACACTGACGCTGGAGTCGCATACAGACTCTTGAGCAGAGTAACCTACCTGACTACACTACCTAGAACAGAGGTTGGAGCTGAGATATGAGCATGCTTGGGAAATTGAGCCTATTTTTTTGCCACAAAATCATTAAATATCTTCTGGTACACACTGACATGTAACACTTGTGAGCCAACTACTGTCCCCTTTGCTACAGTCTGTACAACTTTCCTCCAGAAGAAAATTCAAGAGGGAAAACCAACTTTTAATAATGGTTTCACCATGTAAAAGAACGGACTTGTGAACGCCAATGTTAATTTTGCATCTTCCTTCAATGTCGTGTTATTTCACTTCAAAGCTTTCCAGGTTGTTATGAAAGTCCTTTTCTGTTTAAATGAGTGTAACCATTTAATCAGAATTCCTCCTCATTGTGCCTGAGAGGGATCCTGCCATATCATAATGAATTCTCATACTGTGGCATATATGGATTTAACATTTCTTATCCGCCTTGCTGCAAAGCCCCTGCCTCCTGAAGCAAACACCAGCTATTTAATTGATTTTAGTGCACCACAGCGTAAATTACCAGGTACTGAAACATGCAGAACTAAATGTAAAAGACTCATTCAGTGACTACGTGAACATCAAGTAACCAGCAATGAAACTTCTGGGCAAGGCATGAAAGGAAGGAGATGGTTATCCAAAGCCAACAAAATGGAGAGAAAATTGCTAGGGCTCTAAATAGCCGCCTGCCTGCTGTTTGGAGAGAAAGGCCTCACTCCTGCTCTCAGGGAAGCAGTGATATTATACAGGGTTACTGGCAGATACATATTGCTGCCCTGTGAATTGCCTATACCAGACCAAGCTATACAATATGGACACATACGCCCCCGTGCCCAGCTGCAACAGGGAGCCCTAACTGGGGAGTTAGAGAGGGAACTGCTGGTGGGCTGAAGGAAGAAATTCAAGTCGATGCTGCCAAAATTTATTGCTGTAAAAGAACAACCAAGGCACATACTCTCACTCCAAGGATTTGGTACCGGCCCTTGCTGGGGACTGGACATTACATCAAATAACCCTCAGAAAGTATTTGCTTACTGTACTCACCAGTATAGGAAAATAATCAGATATGCTGGTCTGACTTATGAGCCCTTCAAATCTTTCTGTAAGTTTAAAGAATAATACATTAGAACAAGGTTTATTTGGAATTTTGGCCAAACCTCTTGTTTTCCTTATTGACAACAGCAGCTTTGCAACAATAGATATCTTAAAGAAAAAATCGATTTTCATCTGAACTGTTCACATTTCTGTAGAAGCAAACAACGTTATAATGCTGCCTGTTCAATGAAAATGTGGAAATGTTTCTCCATTATCTCTTTATTCCCAAGGCTACAGGGGAAAAAAATTACTCTCCATCAGATGTAGCATAGCACTTTGATTAAAAAAAAAAATCCTCGGTGTTGTCTTGCTAATGAGTGCATACTGGGACACTTCAGACTAAGCTAACATAATGAGTGCAAGCTTAGGAGCAAGGATGTTGACAATCGTTTACACCTGTTGAAGGTGACTGCCTATAAGTGGTTTTGGAAATCATCATGAGAAAGTCTTTTATAGTCCCCAAGATGAAGAAGGTTCTCACCATTCCTGTGTTGCTGTAGGAAGGCTACACTGATGCCCATGGGATCTAAAATGCCTGCTCCTAGCCACGGCTGAAGCCCTTACACATAAAACAGTACAAGGAAGCCACAGGGCTGCTGTTCAGTGCTGTTCCCAGGAGAAGATGCTGTGTTTGGAGGGGACACGGGGAGCAGGAGCTACCGAAACTCCTGCCATAGCCAGAAAAAAGCAGAAGAAAAACCAAAGTGCTAAAGGCAGCTAGGACCATCCAACGAGCACATATGCCGCTTTCGGGACCATACACAATCCACACAATTACAGGTGTCTAAAAGTCATCCTGGAGATCACCCTGTGGTCTATTAATCTGTTAGCAACAAGTCTGCCCATGCCCTGATCTCTACCCCAACATTAATCTTTCCCAGTCTGCTTATAACCTCTCAGCCACTGGAAAAGGGGAGATACTCCTTCATATTGAACACTCACCAGCGTAACCCAACTGATGTAATAATCTTTTTTCCCCAAAGAAAAAGATGTGAAATTGATGCTGGATTAATAACTACTACCCAGTTCCCAGGGGCATGATGCCAGCGGTCCATTTATGTGGTCAGCAGCTTGCAAAGCTCTAGTGGGAAAGTACTGAAGTACAGGAAGATTAACTCCTTTAGCCTTTCAACAGGGTGACATGTGTTGTTCAGTCAATATGCCTTTGAAGATAAGGCATGATTTTTTTTAAGATATCTTTTTTTTGAGCTATATTGATAGACCATGCTCTGACTGCATTAAGCACTAAAAATGGGCTGCAACCGAAACCTGTATTGCACATGTCCAAATAATAAGGACGATTTCAAAATCTAACATCCCAGTTCTGCAGTTTGGGCCCACGTCTGCAATATGTCCATGCTGTGATGGGCCCAGGATTAATTTTCCTGAGCGCTTCTCCCACGATCACAGTCTGATGCTCCCAATCGTGTCACGCATGCTCAACCCTGTTGCTGCTGTCCCACTTTGCTTTCCACGTTCACCAGCTGGATCCATCCCTGGAGAGCTGTGCCTTCTGTAGCAGTTCAAAAAACTCTTGTCCATAGAAGCAGCAAAAGACTTTTTTCAACCACAGGGTGTAGTTAGTGCCATTTCTTGTTCCACTGCAGACTCACGAAGGCTGCTTTGCCCAAATTACTGATGTTTCACTCCACAAGCTGTGAGGAAATGAAGTCTTGCCTAACTAGAGCCCAAGCTAGTCAAAGTCCAAGCAAAGCTCCCTTGGCACCTCGCAGGCTCCTTCCTGGCATGCCCAGATGTGCATCAGCTTTCCTGGTGCTGTAGTTCTTAAGTAGCATTTGCTCCAAAAAAACCAAAACAAAGTGAACAATTTATCCAGTAACTGATTAATATAAAATTCATGTATATTTGCTTGACCAAGAATTGGTAACAGGTCTTTCCCGGCCCATCCATTAAGTGTCCTAGCCAATAAACCCCATGAGATCCATCTGCCACGTACATCTACCACACACCTCATACCTGTACAGCACGAGGAGGTGCTGGAAGCATGGGATCCAAGGCTTTCGACACGGACCCAGTGTATTTTCAATGGGTGCCGGGCACTACTTCAGGCTGGCCCTTTTGAGACACCTCATCTGAGCTAGGAGTATTGGAAATAAAGAGCAGAGTCTATGGGTGTGCAGCTGATCTCCCATCCTGTACCACGAAATGAACTGAATCCCCTGGCCCACGGTCATCAGATCCAGCGTTCTTCATTACTGGTGGTGTTTCTCCTGTTACCATTCCTGTTATTACTAATAATGACAATAACACCATCCACAGAAAAAGGTGATGCTGAGGGGCTTCTCTCAGGTGCTTGGGCATAAGTATTTTCTGCTGCTAAAGAACGCATCTTGCTTTTATCATTCGTATAAATCCCATTGTGAATGCAGAGATATTTCCTTCTGTCTTTTGCACAATGCTTCACAGGCACAAAAAACCCAAGTATGGGAATAAATCTCCTCGAAGGAATGCGGTGCGGCAGATCTATGTTTTGCTTTAATTAGCATCCTGATGTGATAGCAGCTTGGCGTGCGTATCGCTGTTTTGTAACACAGTGCGTCCTTGCTAGACTCCTTAAGGAACCTGGCAAACATGGCACTTCCCTCCATTGTCTGTTGTTTTTCTTGGAGGCTGAGTATTTTCATTGAAATGTCACTTGCACACCCCATCCATGCCCGGCTGCTCTCCGAGTGCACTCAGGCATCGGGCTTTCAAAAAACAAAGGGAATTCAGCACTTAATCACAGCTTAGTGCTCCGCTTACTTATTTGCAAAACATACAGGTGAAAGGCAAAATCACAACCGGCGTAGTTCCAGTAATAACAAAAACTTCTGCAGATTTTACCGCAGGTAGGTACCTGCCTGTTTGAGCTGCCTCCCAAGCCATTAGAGGGTTATAAGGCGCTTGCGTGTGGTAGGGGAGAGCTGATAAACAGCAGGAATGGGACACTGGGGCTCTAAGGCTGCAAGCTTCTGGGCAGGGCTCTCCTCGGTGCGTGACTTGCACCCGGCAGGAAGGAGCTCACGTCATCTTGGCTTTTCTGTGATGGAAATCATCTGAATAATTCAGCAGAGTTAAGATGCCAAGCTGGAAAAACCCCAAGGTCAGGGTTTTAGGCTCAGTTTGGGCTGGGTTTTTTTGCAAAGCTAGGGAGAAGCATTTTGGGGTTGACTGAACCGGGCTGCTCACCCTAAAAGCTTGTTCTGAGCAGAGATGTCAAAGCCTCGAAAGACCTCACGCAGGGGAAATACTCTGGTTTCCTTGGAGAATCAGAAATACCAGCTGACAGGATCCGGGTAAAGCAGCCCTCCTGCTGAGAGGATCAGACCCGCTCTTTGGGAGCACAGCCCCCAACGAGGTGGAAAGCTATACCAGACTGGCGGTAGGGTTTTCACTTTCTTTAACTAGATCCTGGTATTAATAGGAATTCCTCTGGATTTGGCACTATTCTTGACTGCAAAAAAAAAGTGCAGAGAAACTCAGAGGTGGGTGTTTGAGTTCAATCATTACTCACCCAGCCACATGCTTTCCAGGGCCTGCTCCTGTAACCTTTACCCATTTGAACGGTCTCATTACTTTCAGGAGGAATTAGAGAAATAAGACTTCCAGCACAGCAGGTTAAAATTGCAGCCTGGAAGACTTAGATACCAGGAGATGCTCCATACCCACAAGCAATGGTGTTAAGCAATGGTGTTGATTCCCTGGGGAGCATGCGACTGGAGGTTTTTAAGAACAGGTTAGAAAAACATCTGCTAAGGCTGACCGGCCGGTACAGGCAGCATATCCTGCCATAATTCCGTAAGTTTTGGAGATGTCTTTTAGACCTATTTTTAGCCCGTTTTCCAAAGGCAGTAAGGCAATGGGTCTCCATCCCAGTTTGCCAGCCCTTAGTAACTTCTGACCCATTGGGTGAACTTCAACCAACTTTCACAGAAGAGTAGAGATACCAAAAATATTAAGTTCCTATATATTTTAAGGAAATATGGATGAATAAAGGAGAACAAGGAAATCAATGCGTTTGTCAATTTTTAACATGGCCCCATATCCTCTCGGAGAGGCAACAGCCCCGGCTCCTGTGGGGCTGTGACTAGCACAGGGTGCACATAAATCTGCAGGAAACCAAACTTCGCCACTTCACGCTTCAATGCAGGCGAACAATACAGATGAAGTCAGAGTCGAGCTTTGGGAATCTGCTCCGACCCGCCCAGGCGGGCGTTTGCACGTTCAGAAACAGTGTTTGCAAATGGTCCCGTAACACTCAGACAGAAAAGATGTGTTTATGTAAATCTATTTTTACGCATGATTTTCCAGCATGCAGAAAATGAATCATCAATACCCAAAGAGGCCGATTATGCCAATGAAATATTAGTATCTGACAGTACTAACCACAACAGATTATCAGGATATTTCCCTATACTGATGAGGTGAAGTAAGGCAGATAGCTAAGAAGATACGGTAGGGTAATTCTTGCAAGTGGCACCAATAGCATCCAAAAATCCTGTAACTGCTCACTAACAAAGTTTACTATCATACCAAGACATAATTCAATAAAACTTTTATTTCTGAAAGCACTTTATTTCCCCCTGTCTTCTACAGTATCCTCCAGGGAAATCTCACCTGGCATCCAGAAGGAATGAAACTTTCAGAGTATTTTAGTGTTTGTCTTTGTTGCCTGTGTAGGTCTTAATGGTACTATAGGAAATCCAAGCTTGGAAAGGAGCAGGTGTTTTCTTGGTTTGAAAGCACATCATCCTAATGGAAATATGATAAAATCTAAAAGCTCTGCAGTACTTTTCTATAGCGCCTGCAAAATTTTAGCAAAATCATCATAGGAGAGGCAGCGATTATCCTACATCTGTGTTCTGCTTTGCAGCTGCACCGGTAACTCCACCTCATACCAAAGCTGAGGCATGGAGTTGTCCATAACCTTGCCAAACTTAGAGTTACTGGGTTGGAATATCCTGTATTTTGGGAAAATAAATAAAGAAAAAAAAGAAAAAAAAAAAAAAGAAAAAAAAAAAGAAAAAATGGCCCAGTCATTTCTAAGGAACAGGCTAACACTTTGAGACACCACATGAAATTCTGAGCTGTCAAATCTGGGGATCTCCAAGCTGGACTTTGGTCTACCTTGCAGTAAGAGGACTGTGACAGTTTGAATAGTTTTATGATGGCTTCTATACAATGTATGTAAAAACAAGGTGGTGAAACCGAAGCCAGAGATCAGATTTCCCCATGAACAGGCCAGGAAACACACTGGACAGATTGACCAACAGCTACATAACCCTGGGAAGAGCTCCCAGAGGGACTGGCAGGAATAAATTAAGTGTTAAGTAGACACAGACAGCCGCCTCTTCACCTCCCTTCCTACCAACTCCAGCACAGACACTGCCACCTGTGCTTGCCTATATCTTTGACAGAATAAATGAGGTACAATATTTATCCTTTAAGTTGACCTGCTAACAAGCATGGCTTTCAAGCAAAAGCAGACGTACCAGAGGGCAAACATACACAGGGAGGCTTGGTCTACCTCCAAAAGCCTTCTCCCACAGAGGTGCTGTGAAATGCTCAGGGGCTGTAATGTGGATTTTCCACAACATTGCAAGGAGTGCTCTAAAGGCTGGTAGTGAAAACGTTGACCATGCAACAAAAAATCTCCCTTGGGAAACATTAGTTAGTGCCCACTTAGCAAACAATGAGCCAGGGGGAAGGGCACATGGATTTGAGATTTGTTGTGCCCATGGTACTGATCTTTGAGTGGCCCCAATTTCATCCCCCCCTTTTTTTTCTAATCTAAATGCTGCTTCCTGAAAGCTGCTTGATCAGAGCCCCTTCTACTTCATATCAAACCCCAGTTTTAGATGTAGGCAACTATTGTCTTGTTTAGGAGAAATACACAAAAAAGAGAAGCTAAAAAACCCACAAGGGATCTAATAATAAATAGGGCAGAGATATAAACAAACAGATACCTCATGCCGTGCAATGCTTCACAACTATTGTATCAACAAGTTGGTGTTACCTTGGAAACAAGAGATTATCCGTGCATGCCTTCCCCCAGATGGAAACCGGGAAAGGAGGCATGCAGAATTGATTTTGAATCTTTTGGAGCTGCCACCCAACTATTGATGCCAATTGATCTGAATCCCAACTATTGATGAAAATTCAGAGGCAGTGCAGAGGTTGCACCATCCTTAATGCAATGTCCACAGTGATGAGAGTAAGTACCTGGCCATCTTGTCCTCTCCACCTTGGGATAACACACCCCTTTTCCAAGAAAGCGCAGAAAAGTTATTCCCTGGAAATAACCCTGTGCAGAGCAAAGGACAACATGGCCTTGTTTGATTCGCAGCAGCAAGGAGGGCTAACAGCAATGGCTTGGCACAACATCAAATGACTTTAATAAAATCAAGCTTAAGCTAACGTGTTGTACCCCATAGCTGAGGCAGATTAAGAGCATGCACACACACGAGGTTTGTCACACAGGCTCTCTGCGTGAGTGGGAGTTTGTTACGGTGCTGTCCCTTGATTGCATTCAAGCGTGTGCCCCTATTCAAATAAAATGACCCTGTAGTTTTTGAGGATTTTTCCTGCTTTTTCTTAATAGGAATGATAAAAAGCATCGATCCTGCTCCCTGGCAGATTCAGTTCAATGCATTTGTATGCAGGATGTCTTGGTCTACCTCGTAACACAAGCCACAGCTCTTCGTCAGGGCTGGGGAGTGCTCAGAGCTGCCGCCCCGAACTCTGCGGACGGGTTCCTGGCTGCTTACTTCAGCTGGGCGTCTCACCCCGGTGGGCATCAGTGAAGCTGTGTCCATCTGGAACAGCGAAATGCTTGGCCCTTGGAAAGTTAGTTGGCTGGGTTTACAAATACAGCTATAACAGAAAGGATAATTCCCTAGTAAATGTTGAATTGTGAGCAAGTAGAAATTTATACTAATACTAATTCAGTGTCACCTATGATTACAGATCATTTGGCCTCTTCAGGGATCTGCTTGGTAGCGTGCCATGGGACAAAGCCCTGGGGGGAAGAGGGGCCCAAGAAAGCTGGGTAACATTCAAGGATCACCTCCTCCAAGCTCAGGAGCGATGCATCCCAACGAAGAGGAAGTCAGGCAAAAACGCCAGGAGGCCTGCGTGGATGAACAAGGAGCTCCTGGACAAACTCAAACACTAAAAGGAAGCCTACAGAGGGTGGAAGCAAGGACAGGTAGCCTGGGAGGAATACAGAGAAATTGTCTGAGCAGCCAGGGATCAGGTTAGGAAAACTAAAGCCCTGATAGAATTAAGTCTGGCCAGGGATATCAAGGGCAACAAGAAAAGATTCTATAGGTACGTCAGGGATAAAAGGAAGACAAGGGAAAATGGGGGCCCTCTCCAGAACAAAACAGGAGACCTGGTTACCCGGGATATGGAGAAGGCAGAGGTACTCAATGAAGTTTTTGCCTTGGTCTTCACTGGCAAGTGCTCGAGCCTCACCGCCCAAGCCGCAGAAGGCAAAGGCGGGGACTGGGAGAATGAAGAGCCACCCACTGTGGGAGAACATCAGGTTCGAGACCATCTAAGGCACCCGAAGGCGCACAAGTCCATGGGACCCAATGAGATCCATCCGTGGGTCCTGAGGGAACTGGCGGATGACGTTGCTAAGCCACTATCCATCGTAGTTGAGAAGCCATGGCAGTCCAGTGAAGTTCCCACTGACTGGACAAAGGGGAAACATAACCCCCATTTTTCAAAAGGGAAAAAAGGAAGACCCGGGGAACTACAGGCCAGTCAGTCTCACCTCTGTGCCTGGCAAGATCATGGAACAGATCCTCCTGGAAGCTATGCTAAGGCACATGGAGGACAGGGAGGTGATTCGACACAGCCAGCATGGCTTCACCAAGGGCAAGTCCTGCCTGACCAACCTAGTGGCCTTTTATGATGGAGTGACTACGTCAGTGGACACAGGAAGGGCTACAGATGTCATCTCTCTGGACCTCTGTAAGGCCTCTGACACGGTCCCCCACAACATCCTTCTCTCTAAACTGGAGAGGTATGGATTTGATGGGTGGACTGTCCGGTGGGTGAGGAATTGGTTAGATGGTCGCATCCAGGGGGTAGTGGTCGATGGCTCAATGTCCAGATGGAGATTGGTGACGAGTGGCGTCCTGCAGGGGTCCGTACTGGGACTGGTACTGTTGAATATCTTCATCAATGACATAGTGGGATCGAGTGCACCCTCAGCAAGTTTGCACATGACACCAAGCTGAGGGGTGCGGTCGACACACCAGAGGGACAGGATGCCATCCAGAGGGACATGGACAAGCTGGAGAAGTGGGCCCGTGTGAACCTCATGAGGTTTAACAAGGCCAAGTGCAAGGTCCTGTACCTGGGTCGGGGCAACCCCTGGTATCAATACAGGCTGGGGGATGAAGGGATTGAGAGCAGCCCTGCCGGGAAGGACTTGGGGGTACTGGTGGGTGAAAAGCTGGACATGAGCCAGCAATGTGCGCTCGCAGCCCAGAAGGCCAATCGTATCCTGGGCTGCATCACAAGCAGCGTGGCCAGCAGGTCGAGGGAGGTGATTCTGCCCCTCTACTCTGCTCTGGTGAGACCCCACCTGGAGTACTGCGTCCAGCTCTGGAGCCCTCAGCATAAGAAAGACACGGACCTGTTGGAGCGGGTCTAGAGGAGGGCCGTGAAAATGATCAGGGGGATGGAACACCTCTCCTATGAAGAAAGGCTGAGAGAGTTGGGGTTGTTCAGCCTGGAGAAGAGAAGGCTTTGGGGAGACCTTCTTGCAGCCTATCAGTACTTAAAGGGGGCTTCTAAAAAAGATGGCGCAGACTTTTGAGCAAGGCCTGTTGCGACAGAACAAGGGGGAATGGCTTTAAACTAAAGCGGGGTAGATTTAGACTAGATATAAGGAAGAAATTTTTTACGCTGAGGGTGGTGAAACACTGGCACAGGTTGCCCAGAGAGGTGGTGGATGCCCCATCCCTGGAAACATTCCAGGTCAGGTTGGACGGGGCTCTGAGCAACCTGATCTTGTTGAAGATGTCCCTGCCCACGGCAGCGGGGTTGGACTAGATGACCTTTAGAGGTCCCTTACAACCCAAACTATTCTATGATTCTATGATTCTATGATCTACATTTCAGATAACCCAATGATCTGGAAGTAAGAAATTTAGAAAAGTGAGGGTTACACTACATTAAACAAGCTAATAATAAGTAGGAATAATATTGATTTATTTTTTTCTAAAGAGATTAAACAAAAATAAGGATTTGTAAATCAACTGATTGTGAAATTGGTACTTCCCACAACTCAGCTGGTTTGTTGGAATTTGTACGATACTGATGTTCCCGTGCAAGTCCTTTTGCAGCACTCTGGGCTGAAATGTAGGGCTACAAAAACAGATTAAAAATGTACAGGGCACTATTCTTCCCACACTGCCAACAGAACAGCTTTTAACGACATCTCCATGCCTGGACGTTACCAACAGACAAGGAACTGGCATGGTCTCCCAGGGCTTCCCGTGGGGTATTTGACCCCAGGGCTGCCTCTATCAGATGTTCCAGGTTTCCCTATGGCATATCTGGCTCTTCGCAGCCATGCTTTATCCCTCTGCCCTGTCTGCTCTGCTCTTGTTTGAGGTGAACTCATCACTGAAAAAGAGAGAGACTAGAGATGGTAAGAAGACATTTTAACTTCAAAGTGAACTTAGTCAGTCCAGTTATCCTCAGGGTATTCAGCCCCCTGAGCTGGAAGACAGGGACGGCGAGCAGGATGAACCCCCCGTAATCCAAGAGGAAGCAGTCAACGACCTGCTACGCCACCTGGATGCTCACAAGTCTATGGGGCCAGATGGGATCCACCCGAGGGTGCTGAGGGAGCTGGCGGAGGTGCTCGCCAAGCCACTCTCCATCATTTATCAGCAGTCCTGGTTAACGGGGGAGGTCCCAGATGACTGCAGGCTTGCCAATGTGACGCCCATCTACAAGAAAGGCCAGAAGGAGGATCCGGGGAACCACAGGCCTGTCAGCCTGACCTCAGTGCCAGGGAAGATTATGGAGCGGTTCATCTTGAGGGCGCTCACAAGGCATGAGCGGGACAACCAGGGGATCAGGCCCAGCCAGCACGGGTTCATGAGAGGCAGGTCCTGCTTGACCAACCTGATCTCCTTCTATGACCAGGTGACCCGCCTAGTGGATGAGGGAAAGGCTGTGGATGTGGTCTACCTGGACTTCAGTAAAGCCTTTGACACCGTCTCCCACAGCATTCTCCTCGAGAAGCTGGCGGCTCACGGCTTAGACAGGTGTACTCTGCGCTGGGTCAAAAACTGCCTGGACGGCCGGGCCCAGAGAGTTGTGATGAATGGAGTTACATCCAGTTGGCGGCCGGTCACGAGCGGTGTTCCCCAGGGCTCAGTTTTGGGGCCGGCCTTGTTCAATCTCTTTATCAATGGTCTGGATGAGGGGATCGAGTGCACCCTCAGCAAGTTTGCAGACGACACCAAGTTGGGTGGGAGTGTCGATCTGCTCGAGGGTAGGAAGGCTCTGCAGAGGGACCTGGACAGGCTGGATCGATGGGCCAAGGCCAACTGTATGAGATCCAACAAGGCCAAGTGCCGGGTCCTGCACTTCGGCTACAACAACCCCGTGCAGCGCTAGTATGTATGTAAGCAGTATGAGCACCACTTCCCTCCTCCCTGCCAGGTGGATGTGACAGGAGGACCAGGTCAACCACAGCATATCATGTACCTGATATGTATCATGTACCATGACATATCATGTACCTGATCTTCTCAGGCTCAGAGGGAGAAAACGGGGAAGAAGAGGGGCTCTGGTGAGGGAAACGTGTCAAGGATGATATGAGCTACCACTGCTGCTGAGACAAGGATGATACTTTCTTGCAAATCCAGCACCCATGCACATGGTGGTCACCTCTCGCTCAGTGCAGACCAGGTATCTGTTGAGTCACAGAGAACTAAACAGTGGCAACTCCATACGTATGGAGCCAGTTCTGATCCCCTTAACATCTCCTCTTCACTCTGGTTTGATTTGGGTAAGACTATTCACAAAACACCTTAGTTCCCAATTTCACAACAGCCCAGCCCATCATGCCTAGAGATGCATTTTTAACCACCTGCTGAAGATTTTGCAGACTGCAGCACACAAGACAAATACCTCTCATGTATCCCATCTTTTGGGTTAAAGAACAAAATCATAACAAGATGAGTTGGCGATTTTGACACAAAAACATCATTATGTTCAGTACTTACAATTGCATGACCAGATATAAATGGTTAGGACTCTCATAGATGTCTTCCAGGGCAACTATATTTTCATGCTTGATCCTGAAAAACCATAAGATAAGATAAGATGAAATACTGATTTTTATTTTTTTACGTGGCTGCAAAACATAAAGCTATTTTTAGTTAGATGCTACTTGTCAGTGCTTTATTCAACATCATAAAATATGATCTTGACCAAAGTAAACAGTCAGGAGTGCTTTGCAGCCCAGAATACTGTTATTACTCACAGAAAATTCCTTCAGTCCTCTCTGAAGCCAAAATACTTAAGGGTTAAGTATCTGGGGCATTAGAGGTTTACAGTTCCCGTGTCAGATGCATGAAGATGGTTGGTTGGAGGTTGAAATCTCCGGACAGCAGCAAAGCAGGGTGTGAGGGGGCAGGGTGCAGGCTGGCAGGGAGAAGGCAGGGATCTGCCCCCGTGCAGAAGCTGGCACAGGTAGGCAGCAGCTGTACAACAGCCCCAAGCTCCTTCCCACCAAATTCGCCCTGCTCCAGTGTCACACCTGCTCTGGACGCCTGAATTTCCCTGCAGCGTTATTAAGCACCACGTGGTTTCTGTGCAACAGCTCCAAGCATCTTCATGGGTTTTCTACACTCTCGCCATTCCCACCCATCATTCCCACTAAGCCTCTTGTCGAAATGCAAGCTTTAAAGAGAAAAATCATCTCTACAAGCATACATCTAATTAACTACTCAGAGCAATGCCTCTCTGGGTTTGTTCCTTAAATGCTTACAAATAATTTCCAAAGGATACATTTAACTTGTGCAAACCCTCAAGAGACTACTAGCACAACTCCAGGGTCAGAACACTAATTACATCAATTGCAGACAGTTCTTTTAAGAGCAAGAGAAAGCTGGGAAATGCTAAGCAGAGACCACTCATTAAACAACAGATGGACACGTTCAGAAACTAAAAGTGCATTGTCAGCAAATGCAAAACTCTCTACATGTTTCAAGGTTCAAGTAGCTTAATTAAGATGCTTAATCATATGTCAGAACCTCATCCTCAATGGTCCCAAGTGCCCTAATGTCTGCATGAAGATGTTGAGAGCAGAAGGTCCCCTGTGCCCGGCAGGATCTTTCCCGTAAGAACGCAGAGTAATCCAATTTCCTCTGAATTCACTGGAAAGATTATGACTGACCTGAATTCATGCCCATAATCAGCCATCAAAAGCTGCATTCATATAAGGACCTTCACACACAGGAAATTTAACATCCACAATAAGTGAACTCAAATATAATGCACTACAGGATGTCAGAGCAACAAATACATGAGTAGGCTCCTCAATCTACATAAATATCTGGGAAATCCCATGATATTTTAGCAAAATTTCCAGATAGACTGCGTCACAAATTAAGTTCTTAATACTGACAATAGGAAACCAATACACCACCCACTTGGCTTCACACAGCACATGTTTGGAAACCTTTATTTTGTTGTGCAGGTCTAGTGCCTGGTCCCTTAAGGGTTACAGTTAGGGCAAGGGCAGTTTTGCCTTGTTGAAGTTAGCTGAAGGTACACTAGGATCCCAAATGACATTTCAAGCAAATAGACACTTTTAATGGAAATTATTATATGTATTTATCCATTTTCGTCTATGCACACGCACTTTCATGTGATCATTTGTGTATCTCATACCATCATGATCAGGCAGTTTTAACACAAATAATCTACTATAGCATTTTCTGTTTAAAGCCTCCATCTTAGTCTGCCATATGACTTTTACCGTGCGCATATTAATGCTTTGCATTTCTATTTTTGAGAACCTCAGAGGTTCACCAAACCACCCTAACCCCCTCTGAGACAGCTGCCAGCAACACCTAACTGTCACACACAGGGCTAACGGGTGGGTTACCCACAAAGACGAACAGCGAGGGAGGCAGAGGCCAGAAAAGAGCTCATCAGACACGCAACGCTGCACGCTGAGGGTTGCTGCAAGACCCTCTCCCCTTTCTGATTTGCAAACCAAATGGGCACTGTGCCGCTGCGCTCTCTGAAGGTGGATAAACTTGCTCGGTTTTAAAGTGAAGGGGGGAGAAAGGGATTAGTCCTACCAGTGTGGGGTTGTCTGTATTGAGCCAATCTGCCTCTCTCTGAAATCAGATGCAGGATGTGAGCACGTGGGATTCAGGGAGACTGAATATAAAGTGTAATCTGGAAGAAGGCAGCAGAAGAAGCTGAATCACCCCCAAAGTACAAAGCGAGCCACCCCCATAGGGATGAGGGTATTTGGAACAAGATGTCCCTTTGGGAGGTCATACCTGCGCACACCAGCCACCCCAACCACTGGTGGCCACTGCACTTGAGGGGCTGGCTGAGATGGGAAGGAGGTATTTTTTTCCACTTTCTCTCATCCTCCCCAAGACCAGCAAGGCCTTAATCGTGGCATTACACACTGCTTAATATTCCTGGTGAAGTGCACATCACATGCCTGCAAATGAAGCAGCTTGTCCCACACAGCATTTCTCTACTCAGATGGACTCTCAAACGACAAGCTATTTAAAGGAAAATGGAATTCAAAATTAAAAAAAAAAAAAAAAGAATCAATGGAAATCACTTGGGGAGAATCCTATGGTTTAGATTAAGTTGCAGGTTGTGATGCTGAAGCTGGACCAGAGCAGCCGTGGGCTTCCCAGCAGAGGTCACTGCAGCCAGCAGCAGCCACCCGCTCCTCTGCCTTTCACTCCACCCGCAGAAATTAGTGCGCTCCTTTCTTCACTTTAAAGCATGGGCGAGTGATTGCCTACAGCCCTGATACACAATAATTAACCCTTCAAGGCTGAACACTGTTCATTACAGTAACACTCCAGGATTTGGGAGATCGGGTGTGATATCCTCACAGCATTTTGTCCACACTACAAAGGCCGATGGGGACTGGGACAAGTTTGTCCCACTCCTCTGCGAGCAGATCGGCAGTGCCAGACATGCAGGTGACAGCCAAACAAGACATTTCTGGCTTGCACGGATGCTCAGTTTCATCAAGAGCTGAGGAAAGCACTGTGCAGCGGCAGCTAGTTGATGGTCACGGATCAGGAGGGATTTGGGAATGGCTTAATTAACTCCACTTTTATCCCCCTCTAGAAGCGCCGCGTGAACCTCAAAGGTTCAGAGGATTCATTCTGCTAAGCTTCCAAATGCCTCCACACAGCCCCACCGGTGATCTCGCTTAGCAGAAATACTCACCGGACTATCTGATCTCCTCAAGACCTGCCAGGATTTATTTTTTTAAAAGGTGCTGCTCTCATTTTACAAAAAGGGAAGTGGTATGCAGAAAAGCTATAAGTTTTTCTGTAATTACATGAGAGGCAGGAGCAGAGGGGGCTGAGAAAACAGATCCCCCAACCCCAGAGTATTATCTTAACCAATGGGCCGTATTAGTCCAATCCCTTCTCCTTCCTGTCTCGGTGAGAGGATCTTAACCCCACTTCTCCGCAGCCTTTTTCTTCCCTCTGTCTTTCCTCTCTGGCCTCCCCCCTTCCCAACGTGTGGCTCCCGCGCTGCAATAGATAAACCTGCCCTGGATTAACTCTGAGCAAAGCAACGCACCAATGTTGTTGTGGTACGTGATGGTGCAACATTATGGCTGTAGCAGAGGGGACATGGACATGGACTGGGGTGACAGCAGTTCCCATTAATTGTTTCCAAAAAAAGAAAAAAAGCCCCAAAAGTGAACATTAAAACATGGGCTTGGTTAAAGCAAATTAGATCAGATTACATAAATTGTTATGAACAAGGAAACATCCAGCTAAGGAAATCTCCCTTACCACCCTTTTAACCTCCCCTTCATCACACTTGCTGTTTTCCCTGATGCTCTCCCTCCTTCCTGGCAAACCCCAGGTGCTGCTCGCATCTCCCACACCCTGGTGTGTGCCCGCAAATCCCCCATCTGTGACCCAAAGGGCAGGTGCCACCTCCGGCCACTGCTGCTTTGTTAATTTTCAGGAACATTCTGAGGCCATTCGACAGAAAGAAGACAGCTAGAAATAAAAATACAAATAAAGAGAGGCCAATATTGCAACCAATTCACTCAGGACTCTTCACCCTGCAAGGCCCATGAGATGCTGCAATCCAGGGGACAAAGAAGAGGAAAATAAATCTAGAAGTGACAACCGGGGAAATTTAAGTATACAAAAAACCATGAAGAGTGATTAATCCTGGTAAAAAACTGTGAAGAGAAAGGATGGATTCACCATTTTCAGGGCAGCGCTGATTTGGATGCCATGCCACAGGCAGACACGAGCCACAAGGCTTGATGCAACCATGCGAAATTATCAAGTTTGCCCTCGGAGCTTTCAGGTCTGTGGTTCTGTCCATGTGCTGTTACAAAGGTGTCAGCAACACAAATGAATGGAGACAATGTTGCACCTGAGCAATGTTTTAGCATATGAGCAAATCGCCAGGCAAGACTTAAAGGAGCAAACTGAACTGGGCAACCAACGACTTCGGGTGACTTTTCCGAGCATGGCAGCTGTGCAAACAAGGGCTGACGGGAAAGTGTTTGATCTGCTGCAGAGCCCCAAGCACAGACTGGTCCCCTTTGCTTGCTGTGGAGTCGTTGCGCAAGAGCGTTGACAGGGGAATTGTCGTTTTTCCCTGACTGCTACAGCATCCAGTGCTGCTGAAACACAGACACGTCTGCCTCTGAAGGAGCTGAAACCCGTCCCCGAAGCAAGACCCGACTTGACCATGCATTTGGCCCCGCATGACAGTTTCCACCATGCCAAACTGCGTGTGCTGCGGCGTTGGAGTAGTGATGAGTGTGCGGCATGGCACTCCAGTGATGCTAAAATCCACCCTCACCATGGGCCAGAACAGAGCCGCCACATCCTACTCACTGCCACCAGAAGGGCACAAGTCCCATAGGATCACAACTAGCCCTAATGGGTAAAACTCGCTTCAACATTCACCAAAAATAAAAAAAAATATCAATATATTACATGGGCTTTGGCTGGAGATTGCTTTTAAGAAGCAAAGGATTAAAATATGGAAGTTGATGTACAATAAGGGAAACTAAATCCTTTAATGACTGAGCTTCCTGTTCATCTCTGCTGGCTCCTGACTATCCCAGAGGCCAAAGAGCTGAAAGAAAACTGGTTGCATGTTGCCGCAGATCATTAACTAGTGGGGTAGCACTCTACATGGCTAAAAGCAGAGGACCCAGATTTTGCTGTAGCTTTGGCTGCCGAGCTGCCAGGAGAGCATGTTAAATATCCCAGCTGCAAAAGCATGCTATAAACTATGATTGAATCACTTATATTAACATCTATCATATTTAACACTGAAAACTAGGATCAGTTAGCAGAACACTGGGCAAAAACCTTGGGCAAACACGAGAGCCATTTAAGTAGGGCAGGTTCCCTCCATAACAACTCTTTCTGAGTCAGAGTGTTATATTTGCAAGACATGACATTTAATGCTGCACCTCCATGAACAGCACGTGTCATGGATAAAATGCCACAAGAAAGCACAAATAATTTTGTGAAAGCTAGAACTAACAAAGCCTGAGTCTGTAAGGATTTGTAGCTTTGAGTAACGAAATGTCTTTGCGAATAAATGTTCCATTATTTCCACATATAGAGAGTATTGCCGGCAGCATGGGGGTTACTGGGCTTGATGAATTCACTAGTTGGCCAAGGGAAGAGTTTAAATCACAGCTTCTGCTCTGGAGGACACTAGAAATTTACCTCTGCTCAGCTGTCTCATTCAGTTGAAACAAGTCAATAATTTCAACAGATATTAGGATAGTCTCACACATATTCACACAGAGTGATCGTATCAGATTGCTTTCCACATGAAAGAAAACTACCAAAAAATCTTCAGGATGGCTCATAATGATGTGAGAACCCATGGGAACAAACCAGCCTGCTCCCAAGGGGAAAACGTGACAAGTCTGCTAAGAGGGTGTTGTGGTTTAACCTCAGCCGGCAACTGAGCACCGCACAGCTGCTCACTCACTCACTCCCCATCCCAGTGGGATGGGGGAGAGAATCAGAAGAGTAAAAGTGAGAAAACTCGTGGGTTGAGATAAAAACAGTTTAATAATTGAAATAAAATAATGATAATAATAATAATAAAGAATATACAAAGCAAGTGATGCACAATGCAATTGCTCACCACCCGCCAACCGATGCCCAGCCAGTCCCTGAGCAGCGGCCCCCCCCCCGGCCAGCTTTCCCCAGTTTATGTACTGAGCATGACGTCACACGGTATGGAATGTCCCTTTGGCCAGTTTGGGTCAGCTGTCCTGGCTGTGCCCCCTCCCAGCTTCTTGTGCACCTCCAGCCTTCTCAGTCAGTAGAGCATGGGAAGCTGAAAAGTCCTTGACTAGTGTAAGCACTGCTCAGCAACAACTGAAACATCAGTGTATTATCAACATTATTCTCATGCTAAATCCAAAACACAGCACTGTACCAGCTGCTAGGAAGAAAATTAACTCTATCCCAGCCGAAACCAGGACAGAGGGGAACAGGGTAAGTGAGATGGCAAGGGTTGGTACAGGGGAGGAACCTGATGGCTGTCCTGGAAATGGCTGGCTGACTGCAGCAGAGCTCTGCCCACCACTCCTGGTCTGCAAAACCTTCAAACACTGATGCTGTTCATGGGACTTGCAGTGCCTTACCTTGATGCAAGGCCTCTTATAATTCGGAACTTTGAATATCAACTGGACATGTATGATGTGAAGTACCATATCTCTAACTTTACCTCCTCCCTCTCTTATCCCGTAGCCCCCAGACATCCTCCAGGATGGGTACTTTACAGATGGATATTCCCCATATAGCCTCACTGATATTTGCGTGAGCAGAGTTCAGCATGACACTTCTCCCATCATCCAGGTTTCCCTCCCACGTGGGCTTTCTGGTGTGAAAAGAAGAAATGCAAGCTCCAGTTCAAGCTTTTTTTTTTTCCCCACAGTTGGTATGTATCAGGTCTTTCTCATCCATTGACTCTCTGGTATCTTGTGTCTTGCAAAAGGTGACTTTATAGCAGACCTTTCGCCCTCAAACAGGGCACAAACTATCTTGTGGGATTTTATATCTCAGATTGAAACCTTTTGTCTCCTTGATGATTTCAGGCCACTCAACAGGAATGCCTTTTATACCACCGTTGCATCGTCAGCAAATAGTCTACTGACAGCACTGTACGATGACTCCAAGCAGCCATGAGAGGTGGCCCCAAGCAGTTCACAAGAAGCAAGCAGGAACTGCATGGGTTGCGGTTGCTTGCAGTAAAGTTTGCAGAGAGAAAAAAAGGGGGTTGGTTGATTTTATTTTCTTTTGCACACAAAAGTGAAGTTCCAGGTTGGAAGATCATAAATTTAAAAATGCTCATGCCAACATGGGTATAGTACCCTTGGATTAGTATCACCCGAGGGTTCGGCAGCCCATGGTAAATAAAACGCTACCAGATTCATATCACCAAGCCAACCACCCTCCTCCTGAAATGGACATCTTTGGAGACAGCTTTAGAAGAAAGGTGGAAGGTTTAATGGCACAGAGATTAATTTCTACTACTTCATACCCCACGTACTGTTCCTCCCCCCCGCAGTCAACAAGTACGTTGCATTGCGGTGGTGACAGCTTCTGTGGCTACAGAATGGGCTTTGGTCTCCACCATCTCAGATCAGCAGTCTCCCTCTCTCTCACTCACAAACACACATGCAAATAATGTGAAAGTTAGCGAAACCTCAGCTAGACACAGAGCAGAGATGTGAACAAAACCAGGCACATGTCAGTTGTTCTTAGCAAAGGTGGATCTATAGAGCTTACAAAGCCAAAATATCTGCTTTTTCTCTCTTACTGCACTTAGATTGCTGTTTTTTTGAAGTTTTATGCTTAATTTGCGTATTGCAAAGAGCTGGAGGAGGTTTGCTGGATTCAGTATTGAATATTCCCTTGCATTAAAAATGAAAAAGAACTCGTATTTATGAGCAGAAAGATAGAAATGGTGCTAACTATGTCTCACGGCCATATGGCGGTTTTGACCTCTTCTGATCTCCTACCACTGCGATACCTTTTGTTCCCACCCACGTTGCTCATCTCGCCTTGCTTGATCTAACGACTGGGCAAGGGAGAGCTAATTCCAGCTCAAAGCCAGATGGTTCAGTGCCCATATGTTGATTGCCTGGCCAGATTAGCTAAATCTCTGTCTGGAAGGCCAAGGAGTTGAACTTTGGGGTCACGTGTGGTCTCCAAACCACAGAATGCTCACAACACATGAAGGAAATTAGTGTCTTCACTAATATCTTTCAGATCTCTATGCTTCTGTAAGGTTAGTTGGAGCGGGTAGGAAACATCATCAGACAGTCCTGTCTGCTTTGGAAAACCGGCTAGAAGAGAAAGACCCTGGATGCCCTAGAAGATGGGACACAAAGGCAAACGTAGAGGGATGAATCACTTCATACACCTTCCCTCAGCTGTGACTGAAGAGCAGACTGTGATAAAAAGCCCCAGTGCTGGTAGCAAGAGGCAAGTGGCTCAGAGCAGGTGTTCGAAGGAAGCAGGGGCAGCCAAAATTCAGGAGAGAGACAGATGCCCACCAAAAGACCCACTTCTATTGGCCTTAGAAGATGGTGATGATTTTAAAATTAACATTTTTTGCCAATTTAGTTATTTCAGGATTTAACACTTCAATTTGGCATGTAATTTGCATGCCAAGATTGTAATCTTTGCATGTAATCTACATGCAAAGACATGCGCCAGAATGGGATTTGTCCTGAGCCAGTGTCCTAGCAGGATGCTGAGTGATTCTGCTATCAATGCAGCTGCCTCCTCTGCGGCTTACATGGGGGTATAACCCACCACACGGAGGAGAAAGGGTGGGGAGGTGTCAGGAGACCTTGTCTCAGGTTTATACACTTGACTTCTCTCCATTTCATCTTTCAGATCCTACCCATCACCTCTGTGATCTCCTGTTACTCAAGGGTGAAGAACCAGAAATCTTTCCAACAATTTCAATGTCCTTTCTTCCCCAGCACTGCATGTCTTCCATTGCAAACGCCAGCCTTACGTACCATGTTCATAAAATATTCTTGTGAGATTTCACGGTGATAATGTCAAGTTGGAGACATTTTGCAGCTGGAAACCTGAGCTGTGTAGTTAAGCAGCTGTAACACTAACTGGCTGTGACAAAACATACCCACATACACCTCACAATTTCTGATCCATGCCCTACCTCATGTTATACTCCCTAGCAGTGTAATCCTACTCTTCATTTCTAATTTCTCCAGATCCTGCGAGCAGACACTGGTCTGGAGTAAAGGTCTGGATCCTTTACTAGCAGGGGCATTAGCTCGCCAGCAGTCTGCATGGTGGCATGCCTTCCTGCACCACTCTGCACAGTAGTGCAGCTTGAAGAAGGGGGGACTGTTTGCTCATCTTAAAAAATAGCTTGGTTCCCTCATGGGAAGGGAAGAGAGATGTATGAACCTCCTCAGGCCCAGAGCACATGTATTTTCCTCCTGGAGGTACTTTCTAGCCATCAGGCACGGTGCAAAAGGGATGCTGGAGGCAGCATCCTGATGTTTCTGAAACAATAGCTGACTCCAGCTGTTGTTCTGGGCATGCTGCTGAGTCCATTAAGCATGCAATGAGTGAGCCCACAGGCTCGTTGCTTCCCCGGGACACAGGCGGAGGTTATGCTCTGTTCCGCCTTGTATCCAGATCACAACAGAGTTCAGACAAAGGCTGAACATCTCTGGCACAGATGCATGGGTTTTTGCTAGGCACCGGTGGAACTTCACAATCCCACACAAACGTAACAAATGAATATAGGCACTTCGAGAATAAAAATGAGGGATTCCTAGATTGCACACCTGGAGTTAGGTGCCGACCTTGTGTCCGCTTGTCTCAAGCATTTTCATGTGAAGCCTGCTCAGTAGCCTTTAAAGAAAATGAAATTCAAGTTCTGGGTCTTCTATTAGAATAACTCACAGCTTCAGCAGGAAGACTAGGACCAAATAACCTTCTTAAATGCTTGGATTCCTACAGTAGGACCTGCAGCCCATTTAAGGCAACAGGAATATCCCTGTGTCAGTGCCATCCCTGATTTCAGGAGTATCCCTGATTTCCATGAGAAGCAGACCAAGGCATCAGAACAACGGTTTCCAAGCAGTGGATCCCAATTGGCAGCGTTCAAAAAAGGCTTGCAAAGCTTGAGTAAAAACCTCCAGACTGTTTAATTTGAAACACATCAAAACAAATATTAATGATGAATTAATCATTAAAGGTGAAAAAGATAAACGTAGTGACTGCAAGGATTTATCTCAGCCAAAAACAGTGAACCATCTTCTAGTTGTTGGCAACAGCCCTGTTTTTCCAGTGTGGAGGAGTGTGGATTTACATGTGCAGCCAGTAATTATAGCTGATTCCCACTCCCTTGCCTCGGAGACGTGAGGAGCTATGTGCAGTTAAAGGTGGTGAGCAGCTCCTGAGCTGAGGTGGGTTGCTCTGAAGGGGTTTCATGCAACGACAGATGAACAAAAAAGGAGGCTCTATTCACAAAACCCTTGAAAACATTGCGCTAAAGAGGAAGACTGACACTCTTGGAAGGGTCCAAGGATCTGGCTGTAGGCAGAGCAACTCTCCCCGTACCTTGCCTCACAAAATGAGAAGCTCTTATTAGTTTACAGTGAATGAAGAGCTGAATAACTGGTACAATACTCTTCTTGTAGCCTCCTGGTTCTCAGATGAGTGCAGTATGTACGCATACATTCAGTTATATCTGAAACCTGGCAGCAGACACTACACTTCTGAAAAAAAAGCTCTGCCATCCGTGAAATACCCATTTGACACAGACACAGACACGTTGTTATCTCCTATTACCTCCTTCACTGGTTTGAATACATACTAATGAAGGGTGAATGTTATACCACCCATGCACCTGTATAGATACGTTACACAAAAACATGGATCGGATCGAAAGATGTAACAAAACTAGGTATTTCATTCCACCATATGGGAAATAAGTGTAGCTATCACCCAGGAGATGTGACAGAGCTGGGACTCCCAGCTGTGGTTTGTACAAGATCTTTAGCTATTGGGTTACCCTAAAAGCTAGTGCATATGGGTGAGGTGGAGCCATACTGCTGATGATAAGGACAAGTAACAGTACAAAGGTGGAGATCGTTTATGTACTCAGAGAGCAGCGATGTAACCAAAAGGACACTTTGGCTCACAGCACAAAGCAGGGCTATGCTCTACAGTCATATCCAAAGAGGTTTACGCCTCAAAACTGCATTTTCTCCACAAGAGAAGCGGAAAAGCAAATGGGCAACCAAGCACAAATGACATCCTGAGCATAAACTTTTTGCCCCCCCGATGAAGTTGATGAGTCCTTCGCATGCTCAGCTCTGCAGATTGGGCTACCACGTACTGTTGCTGGGCAGCCTAGAAAATCACAAGCCTTGATTGAGTCCCATCTGCTTGAGTGCACGTGTGATAATTAAAGCCCATTACAGTTCCTTGGTGCCATGCTACAGGCCAACAGTGTCAGACTTGCCCAGCTGCAGTTCTCTCCTACAGTGAGGAACAGCAAATGCTCTCCAAAAGTGGTGGGAGATCCTGTGGGTGCAGGAGGTACAATAATACTAGGAGGTACAATACTACAAGGAGGTACTTTGCTTCTCCTAGCATGTGTGGTTTTGAGTCTGGATCAAGTCTCGATGTATTTGTGTCACTGGAGCCACTGTGCATCAGCTGTGCTTGCCTGCACGCTGCCCACCTGGCTGGCCCCAGGGCCACGTGCCCAGGGAGCGGCGAAGCCCCACAGACCAGGATGCTGGAGCACAGGTCTCTCGGGGCTCCTGGGCAATCCTTAGCTTGGCATCTCGGCAGCGGTCTGACTCAAATGCTCAGTCTGCAGGGACGAGCCGCATGACAAACTCATCAGCAGCAACCCGCCAGAAAACCCCCTCCTTCCCATCAAGCTACTGGGAAGCCAATTTATTTTATTTATTGAGAAAGACAGAAGGATAAGTAAGAGGCTAGGCAGGTTTCCACGTTTCATCATCACTGTATTAGGACACTCCTACACAGAAGACTGCTCCCCCAGTTGCCTGTGGGAAGTGCCAATAGCCCTCGGGTGAGTCATATACACCCTATACCATACGAGAGTAAGTGGGAAAGCTCTGCACAGCGAGGGATTGATCTTGGAGGACGACTGTACCACTCTGTGTTCATTATGAGTTACTGTCCTCAATCACAGAGTATAGAAAGCCAAACTCAAAGGCAGATTCACTTCTCCTGACACCTGTGTGAAAGCAGTGGGACTACTGAATGTCCCGGAGCCACTCCCCTGCACAGCTGGTAATGACAGAGGAAAATACGGCTTCAGTCCTCCGTAACTGAACCTGCCATTTTAAAGCTTAAGTGAAGGCTACTGATGTTCAAGCTTGTTTTATTTTCAATCTTCCCAGATACGGGAGACAAAAATATATCTTCTACTTCCACTGCTATTGGGCTTGCTTTGCACGTGGTCTTCAGGAAAGAAGCAGAGGGATGGAAGAGAAAGAAAACTCCCAGCAATAGGCAGAATTAATTGTGGCGTAATTCAGCTGGGCCAAATCTTGAAATCTTTAATCAGGCAAGACCGCTGGGGGTCTCACCTGGCTGGATTCAAATCTTGGCAGCATCGCTGTAGAGTCCAAAGTAGACCTGAACTTGACACACCAAGTGGCAGAAAAGTCACTTAACCAGAACAATATAATTAGCAGAAATCCTTGCTAATAAGGATGCATTTGGCTTGTGTATAACAGCTAATTGGTTTCTAACCAGGTGAGAATAGGTCTGAGAAAGTTAATCTCCCCAGTTTTACAAAGGATATGATAAAGCGGGTCTAATTAAAAATTAAATAGTGTTGAACTTCATTTATTCTTGCTACTTGTATTACTGTGGTGTACAGGGACCCTATGTATAGGTTTCTATTTTTAGGAGAGAGAAACCTGGATTCACAAATGTCCCCAAAGTGCCTTTGGGGAGGTAACAGAGAAGTTTAAACCAGAAGCCAGGCCTATACTTGCAGTCACCTGCCCAGTAAAGAGTACTTTAAATTGCAGTTCCCTCATTTCCCATGGCATGGAAGTAAAATTTTTAAAAACACCCACTTAGTAGTCAAGGACCAGACTTCTAAAGATTATTAGGTACCTTATGATGCAAGTAACTTCCTACAGTAACTAAGCATCAAAGCACTTTCAAACATCCTCCCGGGTATCTTCAGATAGCTAAATATCTTAAAAATATATCTCTGAATGATTTCTAAAGGTGATATAGGCACTAAAGAGCTTGAAGCCTGGAATCTTTCCATAGTTTTAAACCCCTAATATCCACTGCAAATGGAATTTGTTTTTTAGATATGTCACTGTGGCACTGTCCTGCTCCAGAGCATGGAGGTTAACAATGCCAATACTTCAGACAGTAACAAGCAGAATATTAATGTCATAAGCAGTAATTAATGTTAAAAGACAGAAAATCCTTCATGTAAAATAAATGCATGTCTAACTGTAGGAACAGTAGGGCTAAAGAACAATATTGCAACGACACGTGGGTTATTTTGCCGTTATTCTAGGTTTTACTACTGCCCATTGACTTTTTGCATGTCATGATGAAGCAGAAATGGGAATGAAAATACTTTGAAAACAAGAGTTTACAAATGTATTTCAAAGGACAATGATAGCAGATTTCTCTCTGTCAATTCCTTGTTTTCGTTCACTCAACTAAGAAATCTGTATGAAAAAGTGGGTTGTTTCATGGCATTCAAGAGAATGTTTTCTAACCAACTGATTTACAAACTACAGTGCTATAGATTTCTAATATTTTATGCAGCCAAGTCACACATACAAGTCACACACAGTGACTCATTTTTTCCTAAGCAATACATCTAATTAATTCAAGGTATTTAGAATGAAAGGTAGCTATTAGATGAGGTCTAAAATAAATGGTACTAAATGCAGCCTTAGTGCTGATGGACACAGGGCATTCTGGTAACATCGCCCTCTCCTCTGCTGCACTAAAAGCTGTGTTGCTCCCCACAAATAATACCAAATTAATACATTTAAGCTGTATCCTTATCGCATCTGCCAATAGAGCTTGTCGGGATGATGCTAGAGGACCCCTAATACAACAAATCTTTCCTCACAAGGGGTGCATCAATTTTGAGCTGGGTGGAGCATGTGTTTGGGAAGAAGGGTTCTCCAGCTCAGCCTTTGAGGCTACTCAATGCTTGGCTTCTCCCACAAGAAAAAAGGAGCTACAAAGCAAGGGGTGTGATTTTATAGCATTCACTCCTGCCTATTGTCTGCTTAATTAGAACAACGCATTCGTTTACGACACATCATGAAACAGTCATCAAACCTGCCTCTTTTTTATCATTACCTCAGCTTTACTTGGCGTCAATAAATTCAATGTCTTGTCACAAATTGCAAGTATATTGGTGCTTCATAGATGCTGAGCACAATAAGTAAAAACCGCTGGGAAAGTAACTGGTGATGTGATTAGCATCACAAACTTAAGAGGTTAGAAGTTCATTTCTAGATGAATGTACATATTCTCACGGGTCTTATCATCTGCGATCTGGTGATCTCTCAAGAGCTGGATTTGGAATAAAATTTACAGAACATCTCAATTCCAAATGCAACACAAATACAGGCACAGATGTTCCTATACAATTCCTAATTTGCGCCTAAGCTTAAAACCTAGAATTGCCCAGGTCCATATCAATTATGTGTCCTCCCACGTTTCACACTCTCCTGCCCAATGCCCCTTGAAGTTTAGCTCCAAATTGCATCGGAGTTGCATCCTGACAGGCATCCTGTCCTAGTCTTTTTGCCCTGTTTTATTGCTATATACACCTAGTTATACTTCAACTTGTATATTACTGCATTAACATGTTACTCTGTGTCCTGGTGGGATTTTAAAATAACAACATATTGATGGAAATAATTATTTCCTCCAGTCAGGAGGACATTTGTGTGTTCTCAATAGGATTGTAAGAGAGAGGAAGCTACCTGCTGAGTTAATGCTTCAGCTCTGAGTTTCCATTAACCTCCTAACTTCAACCATTTTTCATTATGAAATCATGACCTTCAAACCAAACATACGGAAAAAAAGTACATTTCTCCCCACTCACATAGCTCTGAAGTGTGACTGGAAACACTGTTCTCACACTTTAAAAAAAATTCACCTTTGAGCTAGGACCAAAAATGAAAGCTTGCAAAGCCAATGGAATTTGTTTAAGAAGTTATGAGCATTTCAAAGGGACCCGGAGTTAGCATGGAAACATGCTCAGGCTTCAGGATGGCACAAGCAGACATTATCAAAAAAACTTTGGAAACATTTAGGAAAAAAAAATTCATGAATCCACATTTAGGCTTTGATGCATCACTGCATGCCAACTAACAGGCACATCGAGAGGCACGAACAGTAGTTAAGAAACCAGCCAGAAACCTTCAGAGATACCAGACACCAAGGAATGTCTATCACCTTATAAGTCCTTCTGAAAGATAGAACCGAGAAGAACCGGTCAGTTGGAATGGGCAGAAGAGTGACAGTTCTTACTCCAAGGACACACACTTGTAGATAGCTAGTTAGATGATAGGATAACCAAACCTTGTGTCCTTATTCACACTTGAGCTTTTCCACAACCGTGCTGGCGTGGTACCACTGAGCTGGTTCTGATGACACCGTAACATACAAGGCAAGGGAGGAGCAGACTCTCCAAGGGGCAGACAGGTTTCAGCGACCTGAAACTAGGTCTATAGTACTGGTAAAGTCACATAGTCATAATAATCCCTTGTACAAAATCTGCTGAGCAATTAATATTGCATCAGTCATGCATGTGCTTAATTCAGACACAATTCACTGTTATCACTGATTAATACAGACTGTTGAATTATGCTTTACAAATTCCATACCTGATACAGGTGGGGAAGGTGAGGCTCTGTTTCTAACATGTCATTTTGCTTTTGACAGGCATAAACACACTTCTGAGTAGATAATCAGTCATCAAATCTCATAGCACTTAATCACTCAGCATGAATGGTTGAAACACTTAAAATTAATCTCACATTAGTCTAATTGTTATTCAGTGCCTCCTGGTCTGTTTGCATTTTTGGTTTGTTTTTACGTCTTATTTTCTCCTCTGGTTTCAGCTGCCTCCTCCCCATCCATTTACTCTTTGTCAGAAGCCCACCTGAAGGTGGAAAGCTCTTTTCTTCTCCGTGGCAGTCTGTCTCGCATATACAAGTCATCTCTGCGTCTGCTATTTGTGCCAGCCATGCCATGTAACGACAGAGGGTTACATACGATTTCCGAAGGCTTGTGCTTCCATTTGTGCTGTCTGTGAGACCCTGCTCAGGGGAGCAATCAGGAATAAGAGAAAGGGAAGGGAAGCATCCCAAACATGCATGTTTCAGTTACTGCGATCTCCTCCTCTCTGGCCTTTTTCATTCACTCACACTGTAGCAAAGCACATTTCCTAGTCCGTGTTTTCGACTGTGCACTTCTATGCACTATCCATTGGCTCTTACGCTATCTGTTCCCTGAAACATAACACATTTATCTCCATCTTTAAGGACCTTCTTAGCCTATCCCCATCTTATCTATCTCACTGAACACTCAGTTCTCACCTCTAACAAGGTGGTGATGCCCATCAAGAAAAGAACCAGATTTTCAAACAACTACCTTTATGCTGCCTGTTACACTTACTGTTTGCCCACACATTTTGGAGCTGCTCCTTATCTTCAGGGTGACCATCACCACAGCCCTCCTCACAACTCTTCTAGGCTCCTAAAAGCCTGTATGCCCCTGCCCATGGCAGGGGGTTGGACTAGATGATCTTAAAGGTCCCTTCCAACCCAAACCATGCTATGATTCTAATGATCTTCCTGATTCCTCGTGCTCTCTCATCTGCCTCTCACACAACATGTTACCCTGTGGCGTGAACTCTTTTTGCACCACATTTGAACAGCTTTTAGCTATCAGGAATCTTTCTGCTGCTAATCCAATATCTATAAGGCAGAGGACATAGCCATGGAGCAGAGAACAAAGATCTCCCTACTCCAAGTCACAACTAGGTGATCACACTATGGCGTGGTCTTCTTCTGACTCTTGAATCCTGCACTCCCAGTGCCACTTTCTGTAGGAAGGGGTGAAAACACCTAAACCCAGGAGGTTCGTTAGCCCGGTGGCAGGCGGCAAAGCCACCCAGAAGATGGGACTTGTGAGCTGCCAGGTGTCTCATCACCTGGTCACACATCCCCACCAGGAAAGGAGCACGCAACCACAAACAGTAAGCCCCTCTCAGCTGGATACCCACCTCCAGAAAGGGCTGTAGGGTCTGGCTCCAGGATGAACAGAGTCAACTAAGGTACTGCCTGGAGGTAGGTCTCCGAGCTCCGGAGAGGGACAGGAGCTCAGGCACTGCCTTTGCCTACTTCTAGGCAAATCTCCATCCAACATTTTGACTTTCCGGAGGGCTGCTCTCAGGCTCCCAGCTCCCTCCACGGATCATTTCCGCAGGCCTTGGACCACATTAAGGCAACCTGCATCCTACCCTGGCTCTCAGGGTTTCCCTTTCCTTCCAAATAACAATGCTAAACTTTGAAGGTGGGACTTGGCCAAAGAGCTCTGCAGATAAACAACCTCCATCTCTTTTTTGCCAGAATAACAGTCCTCTTGGGAGGAAGAACATAGATGTCTAATGGTCCAAAGGAACTCAACTTTCAGTTGATTAAAGCAGAAATGGCCCTTGAAAGTGGAAAAATTCACCAAGGGAGGGAACTGCAGGCCTGGAAATGAACTGAGACCTCTCTCAGCACCCATTGAGAGGGATATGCCAGCTGGGAACAGGACCTAAGCAGAGCAGCCTGAGATATGCTGACTCGGCAGACTGCAAGCACAGCTCCTTTTGAAAACTTCCTCTCCCTTGCAGAAACCCCGAGGAAGGAGCTTGCCTTCTGAAAATAACTGTCAGCTGCCTCCCAGGATGAATCCACCCGCTGCATAAGATGCTTCCTAGTCCCAGAGTTCACCCGTGTACGTGTCTGCTGAGGACATTAGCTATGAAAAGCATTTCTAAAGGTGGTTAGAAAAAGCTAGAACATGACTTTCTCGGAAACGTTGCTAACCTCTTCCAAGACTAAAATGTCTCCTTGCTTTCTTGCTTACCCAGGTCACCCACAAAAGATATTAAAAAGAACTTTCAAACATAGGAATCTAAAATTAGCTACCAAATGTCAAGAAGCTATGTGTATGAACTGTATTTTATAACCCCAAAAGCAAGGTGATTAACACCTCCATTAAGTTTGCCAGAGACCGGGCAATTCCTAATCTAGCTGATGCATTACTCAGACATTGTGGTGATGGTTTGCAGTATAAAACAAGAGGACAGATGTGTGTACACCCTCTCTGCTCACTGCAGCCCCTTGACTACATTAATCCTCCATTTCAAACAGGATTTACTTTTCTTCATTTTATAAACAGGCTGAGTGGTATTGTGGATGAAGTGTCCATCCATAGCAGGGAGTGGGGCCAGCAGCTGAAATCAAGAGGTCATTTTCTTTACTGAGCTTCAAATCGTGGTCCAGAATTGATGCAGAAGTGCATACCTCCCTGTCCCTCAGCATGACCATCCACTCCCAGCTATCTCTGGTATTTCTTTACTGAAAGAGTGGTTAAACATTGGAACAGGCTGCCCAGGGAAGTGGTTGAGTCCCCATCCCTGGAAGTATTTAAAAGACATGTAGATGAGGCGCTTAGGGACATGGTTTAGTGGGCATGGTGGTGTTGGCTTGACGGTTGGACTTGATGATCTTAGAGGTCTTTTCCAACCTTAATGATTCTATGATTCTATCTCGAGAAATCTCACCTACAGCCTGATTTTTTTTTAGTCAAATACTCATGGATTTCTAATGCAGAGATCCACCATTTCCAGGTGATTGCCCTTGAAATGGGGACTGTTACACATTTTACAATACCAATTCATTTTTCAAGACTAAGACATATTTTAAATTTTAATAACTTCTAAGGATTCAGTATGATTAAATACGCTGTTTGATAAAGAGGATACCTCCCATGCATAGTGCTAACCCTGATGCCATCTTTTATCCAATAGAAACCCAAGCAATATTCATCTCCTTAGGGATCCTTAGGGCTTATGTGGACCTGATAAGATGGTACAAAAGCTACTGTCAGGCATTTGTACAGAAAATATGCCTTTGCTTCTCACAATCGTGAGCTTCCAGATGCTCTGGCTGATCCACATAAAAAACCTTCAGCATCCCACTGGCACTGTTTGCAAGCTGCTCATGCTAATAGCTGATTACATCCAGTTAGATTTTAATTCAGAAACAACCTTGTTGAGGTAAAAAAAATTAACCAAATGTAAAACTAACGTAACTAGGAAGACATTTAGAGCCTGAGCCTCCAAACAAACAAGTTATGCTATTAGATAATTTAAAAGGAAGGTGAGACAGTATTTCCTTGTGGTAGCATTTATTATTTGTTTAACTAAAGGTCAGGCGAAATAATAAAAAATCTGTTGTCTCAGTCACTACAAAGGCAGTTTTCAGGGCTGGGAATTTGCTCAACTTTAGAAGAAATAAATTCATGTCAACAACCAGTGCACTTTGCCAAGCACTTCTTTCACCTCTTCCACCTCTCTCTGGGTTGAGGGCTTTTGGCCAAACACCCTTGCCCCACAACTCTAATGTGCAGACTCTTTGTTTTCCAGGCACCTTCACGCAGACGGTCCCTCTACTTTTGGCATCTCTCAGCCTTTTTTCTGTGGCCACTGATTGCAGGAAACAATCTCTTTAAACAAACTCACTATTCATTTCCCAAAAGATCTGTGGGAAGCAAGAGGAAAAAGGCTGAAGCCTGGATCTAACCAACCTTGCAGACCTTCCTCCCAGTACCTCTCTCTGATGGAGATTTCTTGACAATACCGCTCCCCAACCAACCTGTCCCTTCTCTCCCCAAAGCCAGGATCATCAAATCTGTAGCAGCCCCTTTGGTTCTCATTTTAGTTTTGAGAAGTCTTAGCTTTGCTAATCTATTGAGAGCTAAGGAAACCTGTATTTCACCACTAAGAGCTTCCTCCACTCCCTGTTTATTCAAGGACATTTTCTTCCACAGTGCCTTATCTTTGCCATTGTGCCATGGTCTAATTACTTCCCTTCCGAGAACTTAATTTCATTTATCTCCTTGGAGTCAGACAGGATCGTATCAAATATGTAAACTCAGCTGTGCATGATATTCATACAAACAACAGCTATATCCCTTGTCTGCGTACAATTCTTGCTGTATCACAAGCAATCCCACTTAGAAAAGGGAACGTGCGTTTGTTAAAGTCACCGTTTATTGCTGTTACAGAGGCTGCAACATTTTACTGTGCAAACTCAAGTTATTGCTAGCTGAAGCATGCTACAGTTCACTCTGATGAAACTAAAATATTTTTGGATGAAGAATAAATAACCATCTCGGAAGAGTCTGAACGAAGAAGCCTCTGACTGAATTCTAATGGAAGTAAATTGTTTAAACAAGTGTTTGTTTTCTGAAATTTAAACAGGTTTCTGGTGGTGAACTGTACTGATCAACACAGTGCAGTACAGCTAAAAAAGTCTTTTTTCCCTTCTTTGTTCTTTATATTCCTGTGCTCTTCGCTGAGTATCTGTCTGGGTTGGTATCTCAAGTGTTGGTACATGTGCCCCATTCCCGGACACATTGCCATGACATGTTGTGGCTGCAGTCAGTGGTGATATTACATGTGTTTTGTTGAAACGTGGCACAACAATCAGATGACAGGGACTTTTGATGAAATCTTTATTCTCTCTCTGTTACTAATATGGACTGCAGAGATCTTGAATGTATTCTAACAGGTTGCTTTTTCCAGGCACGTTGCTTTCCTCTCACAGTGTGAGGAAGAGGGTTTTATAATACACAAAATGCGTAACAGAAACGACAGAAAAGGTTCATACAAATAAAAGGGAGACAACCTCAACCTAGATAACCAGAAGGCAATTTCATTTAATAATGTAATGATTTTTGATCAAATAATTTCAGATTTTCTTTTTAAAGTGAAAGCATAAAGAGCATTTGGGAAATTCTTAGAGACACTTAATAAATAATATAGAGTAATTATACAGCCATCATCTCCAACATGCTGTATGGGAGATCTTCTAAATCTGCTAGTCAACACATGGAATAAAAAAGTAAGCTCAAATCAAAGCTGCTGTCATTATCCTGCATGGAGGACAGCAGAGAATGACGCTGCCCAAGGCCCATAATTTGCCCAGAATCGCTGCTGGTGGCACAGTAAAGGTAGGGGATGGCAATTTCAGAAGAACACACAGAAGTGTTCAACAAATGCCAACTGGTCTAGTGGTCTGTCACTAAAAATGAACTGGATTACTTTCCTTTTCACTCTGCAGAAATCAAAGCAGTATATTTCAAAATAAATGTCATTTTTGAGGCCAATTAAACTTTGCAAGCTGTGACCAGGGGAGAAGAGAGGATCAAAAGTTGGGCTTCATAATGAAAGTTGACTGCAATCTCAATTATTAAGAGATTTGGGCTTGTCTTGATTGCGCATTCCTCAAGACACAACTCTTTGAAGACTGCCTATTCTGGATCCCCCTCCGTACCCCACGTGTGGTTGTTAAGAGCCTGTTACAACCCTTCCTGCAGAGATGGGCTCCTCTAACTTAGGCTATAGCATCTTCTGTTTTTACCACAGAAGAGCCCTCTTCAGTCCCCAGCTGACATTACAAGCACTAACCTGTTGAAATATGCATGGGAAAAAGCAAATAATAAAAGCAAAAAACATAAAGCAGAGACAAACTGATGAGAAAAAAAAAAACTTTTTTGCAATTTGGACAGACACTGATCCCTAAGATAACAATCTTTCCTAGGAAATATCACACCCAAGATCTTACTAAATTTGGGGCAGCATGCCAAGTATAAAGACAAGTCATTACAACTTCAAGACATTTTTTTCACTCCAGTGCCAGTTTGACATGTGTCCCACCCTATAAAATTATTTGCTATTGCTTCTTCCTATGTGAGATCACCTTTAAAACAGTAATTAGAGGATGTGTTTGTTTAGAGGAACGCAAATGACTGCTTTGCTTCGGGGCCTGCTTAGCATATCAAGTTAGCGTGGAACCACACCTGGCTACCAGAATAAAATCATCAGTGAAAGATAAATAGTCTGTGTAGAGTTTCATACAGAATGTAACACTTCCCTCCAACAGGGCTCATGCATCATTTAGTGCTTAACACATTCCCCAGAAGAGGGAAATATCTCAGACAAGCATCAGCACTTAACCATTTGAGGGCAGGCATCCTACTGCAATGATGTCTTGAGCAAGGTGGGACTGTTTCCAGTTCCCAGAAAGGAAACAAAAAGACTTGATCACCACCTTGACTCCCGGTGAGCATATCTGCCTTGCCCGTCTCTGACCAAAGAGTTCACAAAGAAACTAGGCTTGCTGCCTAGTTTCATTCTCACCGTGGGTCAATCAAACATCCGTGTGCTGCACCACACCACTATATTTCAGCCTGTGCTGGTCCCCTGCTCCGTAGGGCATCCAAGAACAGGTTTTGGTACTAATCTAAAAAACTCTTACATTAAATTAAGCTCATACTATCTGAAGGAGCATCCACCTTTCTACCAGACTCAGTTATTTCAGCAGTGGCTGTCAGACACGACAGGTTTAACAGGTTCAAGGGGACAGGAGAAAAGAGATCTCAATGGCTGACTCAGTGCTCTGGAAGAGCTTCCTGAAGGAGAGGAGGAGGGGACACAGTATGTGTCCTGGCAAAGTTATGTTTTATTTTTCTACAGAAATTACTATTAAAGGATTTTAGTCCAGGAATGGCCCTCAAGCACCACCACAATCCAAATGATGATTTCTACCAATACTCCTGTCCTTGCCACCATCAAGTCTGCTGAAAGACCTGTTTCTTCATGAATGCTTTTCCCACAGACCTTAAGAAAACTCTTCCACCTCTCCGCAGGCAGAGGGGGATTTTTTTGTACTTCATTGTTTGCAGTGTTGCAAACACAGTGCCAAAATACCATGGTGAGAGCGAGCTATGAACCATGATGGTTAAAGATATTCCTTTGGGGCTAAGAGATACACACACAAATGGGTTTATAATATGGTTCATACCACAATGCATGTCACATCAAGGACAGCTTGCATGTGGCCTTTCTGCTTATAGCAGACAAGCCAGTTGTGTGAAGAACCCCATTAACTCCAACTAAAGGAAACAGCAAAATACTGGAGTTCTTCGTGGGACAACTATGCTCTACACATCCACCCCTACTGAAATAATTTGGCTTAGAGCAGCATTACCAGCCAGAGCCTGGACAAGAAGGTGTTAAGGTATCTGATGGGGAGTGACAGCACTGAAATGGCTTAGCCTTTCCTAAGTCAGAAACACCACACGCAAATTACAGAAATCACAGTGTTGTCTACTCGGTGGAGTATGTCTCCTCAGGGCACTCTTTTCAAGCAGACCGCACCATAGTAAAGGTCAGCATCGTTTACAGACAAATCTATTTTGTAATACATGGCGCACGCTGTGCTCTGTACGAGACAACTTACACACAAAACTAGCTTTCTCAGATCGACACAAATCCTCGTGGGCATCTCACTGCCATCTCAAGGCGGAATGGGAAGCGCTGGTTCAAGCAGCAGATTGCCATGCCCACATCATGCACATCGGGCAAAACGGACCTGGGTTAGCCCACGGTACGAGCACCTGAACCCCCACTCCTCTGCAGCCCTGAGTGCTTATTGATCCCTGTTTGATTTTGTTTTGACTCAGGCAATAAACACTGAGGAGGTTCGAGCCCTTGTCCATGCATTTTCAAATCATTTTCCAGCCATGACTATGGCCAGCATCTGGCCTTGAGTCTCAGCCATAAGGATGCACTTCTGATGACATTTGGAAACCGCTTCCTCGAGTGCAAGAATGATCTGGCACATAATTTCACTTGGCTTTTTATAGCTTTTAGAGCTTACCTGTAAAATTCCACCATCTATAAAATACTAAAGGCAAATTCAAACAAGCTGCAAGCTTGTAAAGGAGTTCACAGTTCCTGTTCACATTCCTAGCATTTGACAACACTTTCAGGTTTTTTTTCTATTCCAGGCGAGGAGCACAAAAAAATGCAGCAGGAATTAACTGTTTGAGAACCTCTTTCAGCATCCAAGTTGGTGAAACTTTTTTCTTGGATCTTTTCATCTTGCTCCCATACCTCCTCCATCCCCCCGTTCTCCTGGATTACTCAATCATAAAAGCATCCATGTGGCCATGTGTCATGTTTAAATATATTTTCTATTTAGAGTAATGTGTGTGTGTGTGTTATGCCTCCTAGGGAAAGGTGGATCACTACAAGTGTAACGATCCCAAGCAAGGAGCATTTTTGCTGTGCTATAGGACAAATAAGTCCTATTGGCAGAGCTATGGAAAAGCTTCTGGTCCTACCATAGCAGACTTCATGCAGCTTCTTTGATCAGCAGTATAATTCCTCAACATTATCAAAAGTAAAGAGGAGAAAGCGTGGGGAAAACTGTTTACAAAACAGCAAGACCAACTGCTCACAATACTCCACTTTATTTTTAATACAAGGAAAAGCACAGCACTGCAAAGCAGTTTTTAATTAACTGCTTTCTCCCAGCAATACTTTTGGCTCTGTGTAACAGTGCCAAGTACTGATATTTATATAACTCAGCAATGGTTATGATTTTGCTTCAAAAATGTTATTTCAGTGGGGCTCTGCCACCACCCAATGAACCCTGGGGCACGTGTGGCTACAGGAGGAGGTTCGGGGAAGAGGTGCTCTTTTAGGACCCTCAAATGAAAAGTTTAGGTTGGAATAGGCTCAGAAAAACCCTATTTTCTGACCTGGTTCCTCCACATTGGAGAAGGAAAACCGTGGCCAGGATCAAGAACAAAAACACAGATGCCAATACTCTCAGTGACACCAGCACCCCTTAACACTGCCTTCTGCCTCATAGAGCGGCCACAGCACAGGAACAGGCAAGGACTGGCTGAGATTCCTGCGAGGCCGATTAAAAATGCTGTGAGCTCAAGTACTTACTGGGGGAAGAAAAAAGTTAATATACAGGGATTTTCTGAAAACCGTAACCGATATACTAACTGTATATCTATATATATATCTATGTATATATATAACTCCGCAACTGTACTGCTACTGGAGGCATCCAGCATGGCTCCTCTGTATTAGCTTTAACCTGCCACGGTTAACTTCTGCTTTCTCCTGTGTTGTTTTCTTTTTAATTTCTTTTCATTCATGCTTCAGAGGGGTGGTTTCCACCCTGGGGAGTGTAGACCCCTGGGGATCTGTGGGCTTCACAGTGTCTCTAAGGGATAACTAAAAAAGTAAATCTGTTGTCTGTGAGTTTCAAATTAAATTGCTGTGCAGGAGCTGGCCCTGCCACTGGAAAAAATTAAAGTACCTGCCTATTCAAACGGCTGAAACCCGTTATTATAAAGCCGTTTCCAGAATAAGCTCTTGGGCTTATGCTCTTTCATTTTACTAAAAACAAGAAGCAAATTGCCCACAGCACTTGGGGAGCTGATTCCCCCACCAAAACCCCTCCTTTTGCCCCATTTCCAGATATTTCATGTCCTTGGCTACAGGTTCCTGCTGTGCCTCCCCCCCACGGCCTCGGTGTGCTCCTAAAATCAGCTATTCCTACCTCTCAGTTAACCAAACCTTACAAAGGCACATATCTAAAAAATGAAGATAAAAGCTGGATTATCACTACGATTATTACCAAACCAAGCAGTCTTTTCAGGATTCCCCCACTCTGAAAATGCTTTTTTTTTTTCTCCCGTCACTCTCCGCGTAAATCACTATCTGCCATGAGAACACTTCTAGCTGCAGAGTACACATGAGGAATGACCAAAATATTCTCCAAATATTTCCAAAATATTCTCCAAAATGTCAAAGTAAAGAAGTACCCTACTCAATTCTGCTTAGTAAAAACAGACAGATTACACAAAACAAGCACCTATATAGGCAGAAAATTAAAGAAACACCAGATTTTTTAATACATCGAGAAACACAACCACAAGTAAGTAAATAGAAGTCAAACCCAGACAAATTCCTGGACAAATGGGAATAATAGAGTATTTTCTGGCAGGAGTATAAGGATGCTTTTGCAGTTCTAGTGAATAAGCAGGAGACTCTCACGAAGCCTGGCTACCTTTCTAACCAATCCACTTGACCATGCATTAGTCAAATCCAGTTATCAAGATCTACATAGCATAAACAGATGAAATAACACAGCCCACTTGATGCAGAAGGTCAGACCAGCTGAGTGACTTTCTCTTTCCAGAATTAACCACGGAGTTTAGAGAGGACTTGCCTAAACCCAAAGTCTTCTCCAAAATGAGCCCGAACTTTTGGGCAGTTCAGGTCCTGTTTTTTCCTTGAAAAAGGTCTATTGCTTCTTTACAAGATAGTCTTAAAGAGGTTTCCAAAATGGTGCAAGACTGTGACCAGCAGCATATTGAGTCAAGTGCTCCCTCTCACACCAGACACGTCTCTCTCGACTGGACGGGAGAGGCACGATGGAGGATGGGCTGGCCACCCTCGCGCTGAAGATACTCCCTTTACCTTGCCCACTGGAGATAAACTGCTCCGTTGGGTGAAGAAGACCTAACAGGTGGAGGCTCCTGAGGTGCGTATGGCCACATGCTGACTAAAGCACCTGTGTGTTGTTACCGAAGCCAAACTTGCTACCATTATTTTTCAGTTTACCCTTACATGCCACAATCCAAACTGTCCTGACATGTAAATTGGATTAAAAATGCAATCTATAATAAAGAGAGTGTAAACCCTGCATTTTGAGATGCCCCAGGGTATGCATTATTTCTAACCTGCTGCCTTCAGGGAAGCAGACAGCCGGGGCTGATGCTGAGAGGGATCGAAGTGCTAACGAAGGCAAACCCAGCAACTGGTTCCTGGGAGACAGGAATGACATTATCTTGGTTTGTAGTCCAAGACAGCGAAGGACTGGAAGGACAGTGATGGACTACATATGACCAGCCCCCAAGAGCAGAAAGCAGTCATCTCCCACACGGATGCTGTAGGCATAATTATGACAGGAAATTTTATAGCTGACAGTACCAAACCTCATGAGGTCTCCTAACATCCCCTAATTCCCTGGATAGGGAATTTCATTGCGATCCAGATCCCTCTCCTGTGCAGATGCTTTTAAAAATGTCACTCAAGTCTACCTGAGACATGGATGTGACAGAGTCAACACAGGATCAGGTCTCTAAAGCTTGTAAGACTTCCCTGTGTGTAAACTGATGCAAAGCACAACCCTCTACACTCATTGACATACCCTTTCTGTGATTTACTAAATCCTCCAGAAATTACCTTGCTAATATGTTTACCTATATCAGCTACTCTAGGAGCATATACAGCACTAAAATAAAACAAAACAAATTATGTTAAAATAAAGTGGTATAGGTGTTCCCAGCTTGAATAGTTATTTAACACTCAACTATGGGGAAAGAAAAACAGTGAAAAATTGCCAGAAATACTGACATCAATCTTCCATTTGAAGAGCAATTCAGAGTCATTCCAAATATAGTTGGTCCTATTAAGAAAACAGCTCTCGGGTAAGAGTGCAAACTATGTCATCATAAGAAAGAAAATCAGAAACTTATGCTTCTAATGAAAGAAAGAATTTTAAACAAAGTCAGCAATTCAGGGCCCTAATAGTAAATCAGAGCCAAGAGGGGAGAAAATCTCTATGTGCCAACCCCATCCTTTTGGGGTGAAGTTTGGTGGTGAACTCTGTGCCTGGCCTTTCTATTTCTAGAAGGAACACCAACTTGATGCCAGCAGCAAGACCTAGGAGAAGAAACCCCCACTTTGTAAGACGCAGACCATGTCCCCCATCCTCTCACAGAACTGGCCTTTTGGGTTCCCTTGTTCCAGCTCTACAGCTACATGGAGGGAGGAGAGGGGACATGGCCAGCCCCTGGCAGATTCCCTCTCTGCAGGGTGAATTCTGGCCTCAGCCATGGCAACCTAAATCAGCAGTAACACCATAAAACACCCACTGTTCCCACCCATCATCCAGAGGCAGCAGAGAGCTATCCCTACAGGAAAGCCAGGATCCTGTGTTGGTTTAGCTGTGCCTGAGTTACCAGGGCATGAAGATGGGAGCAACTACCTTTGGAAGAGTAAAGCCACATATATGAGCTATGGCCTTTTTTTTTTTTTTTGATATAGCAATTCAGGAGGCACTGGAAACCGGGAAAGGAGGCTGTGCAGCTCATCTGCTACGTATAAAGCCCTGAGTCCACACTGCATGACTGCACAAGGCAAAGCCCCGCAACCCTCATGGGCGACCTCAGCTTAGGCTTTCTTTCCACTTTTGCTTTGGGCTGAGATTCTCAAGGGAGCCTCGAAGAGTCATGTAACCAAGTTCAACGACACTGAATTTTCCTATTGACCAGAATAGCATTAGATCATATTACCCATGTCTATTTGTTAACGACGAGCGCTCTTTTACCCATGCTGATTCCACATGGTTTGGATGCGTGTTTTGTACACCATAAATGGCAAGGACGATGCCTTCAAGACAAACTCTACGGGACACGCAACAGCTCCACTCAACGGCAATTTTCTCACGTGCCCAAAAACCACAGAACGAAAAGTTTCAAACTTCAAAGTTTTCAACTTCCTTCTCACCAACCACTTGTAGTAAATATAAAGGCAGCCAGCCATCGCTATTGCAGTAACATTCTATCTTTAGAAAGGGAAGAACTGGCATTTTTATATCTAAATGCCAATAAAAGCTACATCTTTGTGGATCATGCCATATCCACATATTTGTTGTGACTCACATAAGAGAGCATTTAAAAAAAAAAAAAAAAAAGAAAAAGTCCTTTTCTCTGTTTTCAGTTAGAAAACCCCTATTATCCTTTTTAAGAGCAAAGTTGTGAACAGCCACTGTTTTCTGTTCTCATTACCAAGTTTAGAGGAGACACGGGAGTGACCAGATTGCTTTGCTCTGGAGAGATGCTTCTTGACAAAATGTATTATGCCAAAACCTGCTGCTGCATGTGGACACTTCTGCTTTTGGTAGAGGGGAAAAAAAGTCTTAAACAGCTGTATTTTTCAAAGAAGTATTTCGGCATGAGTTAACTATTGCACTCAGTGCCCGGTCCGCCAAGGTCTGAACCCGTTCCAGTTGCCCGCAGGGAACGGCTGCTTAGCTGAGGCTGTAAAGATATATATGTGTAAGTCCAAAAAGGTCCCAGTTTAATCCCTGGTGAGTCAGTCAAGACAGGAGATATCACAAAGGTATGAAGATATTTGAAGCAGGCTGTTATTCTATTTGGTGGGAACCAAACAGATTATATATAGAAATTTTGGACTAATCTCAGAAGGAGTCAATGCTGGTGTGCAAAAACATATCTGGCACGCTTCACTGCTACGCATTTTTCAGTTGTTTTTGATTCAGTACGGAGCTATAATATATATTAAATTATTTGCTAAAGCTTCCTACTAATATCCCTTCTCAAAGTTATTGAACAAACTTTCAAGAAAAATAAATCAATTCTGCTATTTATATTTTTAAATGCCTTCAAAAAAGAGCATATTGTCTCTAAGAAAGCTTGAATTCAGCTGTGTCTACTCTCCTGGAAAAAAAAAAAAATAATGGGGAAGTAAAGGAGGCAATAACATCCCTGTTTAATGTAATGCTCCATAATTTTAATTTGATAAAATATCTGGCAAAGTAAAAGCTAGCTGTCACATAACCTTAGGGAAATTATTTCATAGTCCACTTACTCATACAAATTGTCAGTATTAAAACTAACCCAGAGATTTCTGCACTTACAGAAGTTTAAGAACTGGGCAATGTATCAGATGTCTCTGATAGCCAGACATAGAAACATGGATGCAATCAAGGAAAATATTAGGCTTTACTTTGAAAACTGATTTGATTAATAGGTTTAAAGTCCTATAGTTGCAGAAGCACAAATCCCTAGTACGGCCACTCTTAATTCAGACTAGAAACGATCTATTCTGATTAAACCAATACCTTGTGAATATAAGGCACAATTTAAAAATTAGAATTTCTATTTTTTTTTTTTTAATCAATGTTTAATTTGGAAAAAAATTGCCAGCACCATTTCCTTGGTCAAACTGAGCACTAGGGCAGCCGACAGACTAAATGAGTGTCTTGTATTTCTTTATTTATTAAAAGACAAAGTCTGTACCTACAGATTTATTTTTTTTTTACGTTTTTTTTTTTCTTCGAAACTCCTACTGTGCACAAACAAAGTGTTGTATGGGTAAGCATTATAAAAGTGAATCAACATATATTACAGATGACAACTGCAGACTTAGTTGGCAAATACCAATTAATTTATGCAGCTGTCAATTCAAGAGATATTGGATATATTGCAAACACAGAGGTTGCTGTTAGGTTTAACCTCGTGCAATTGAAAGTGGGATGGAGTGCAAATATTTCCCCATTTTCCTATGGTCGGAGCCAGCCCCCCTCTGCCAAACTCTGGTTCAAGACACCTAGAATCATGACCTTAAAAGAGGCACAACATGTAATTGTGATTCATCTTCTATAAATGAAAACAGGAGGTAGAAGTTGCCAACGGAGTTGTTTTAAATTCACACTGGGATCACACATCACAAAAACTGGCCCACCGATAACATTACTGGTCTAATTTCATATAATAGAGGCCGAAAATACATCAACTTGTATTCATAAAGCATTTTCACATGCAGCTAAGAGCAAACAACTGCTTTGGACAAGGTGAGCTCACAAAAACTGTCATTTCTGATAAGATTTGTGTTTCTACCTTCCTGAACTGACATTTTTTGAATACTTCTTTCTCCTCCCTGTACATTCTGATCCACTTACAAATGCATATTTGATGATTTCCACAGCAAGTGAGATTTGAGCTCAGATGCAGCTGTGTACCTTGAGGATGCTTCCAGCTGGCCAGATGAATCCTACCTTGCATTTACTTGTTTTCCTCTATGCTGTGCTTCATGAATTATAGCTCTAATTCACCACTCAGATACTCCAGTGTTTTATGAGTTAATGCCATGGATTTTAATAGCATGAAAGTAAGATAAAAGAATATCCATTGACGTGCATGGACTGTGCATTTAAATAACTTACCAGTCATCAAAATACGGTGATCTTGTGGTTAGAAACTAACCAGCTCCCAACAGTACATCACAATAACTTAATACAAAACATTGAATTCCTCCAGTTAATATTTCAAGATTAAGTTAGAGAACACAGGCAAAATGCAGTATGTCGATAATATTTTGACAAGGACATCTTCACTTTGCTAATGCCATGAGACCTTTAAACAGCCTTTTATACTTTTTCCAAATGAAGAAATTACTTTCATGGAAAAAAAAAAACAACTTAGTTTTGTAGAAAATATTTCAGATTACCTGTGAAGAATCTTGTGAGAAAAAACAGAAGAGGAAGTATTTTGCCTAACGAAGCCACCTAGGACTACATCTTCAGCAGCTTTTAGGCACCAACACATCCTTGAAGATCTGGACTGCAAGCACTTGTGAAAACACTTTCCCTGCATCCATATTCTCATTCTTCCGCTAGGAGCTCTGAAAGGACCCTGCCTTTGTTTTTCCAGCCATGCACAGGATGGGGTCCACATAAAACACACATCTGGCGCAGAAGCAGACTCCAGCTAAGGCTGAAAAATCCACTCTGCTAATTTGAAAGCATCTTAGAGCAACTATTTCAGAAAGCAGCTGTTTCCTCCATAACGCACTGAATTATTTTCCAAGCCAGGGTTCTGAACGACGACGTACTTTCATCCCGCTGACCTGCGCCCTTCTCCCAGCACGGATAGGCCATTTTTTGAGTTGACTCAGGGTATGGGGTGACCTTGAGGAAGAACAGTTATGCAAGGGAGATTTGGTAAACCGTCACCACCCAGAAGACAGGACAGCTGCATTGTCACCCAGCGATTACAGTGAAGTGACTTATCACACTATAACCTACTTGAGGGAACACAACCGTCTGCGTACGCACAGCACAAAGGCAGGCTGAAACACAGAAATGCCACACGCCATTGGTAAAGCTATTACGGAGCACACTGCATGTAAATGAAACTGTGTAAGACCAGAGAAGATTCAAGGGATTTTGTTTGTGTTTACTATTTCAGAGGGGATTTTTTTCTCTTTCATTTAATGTATTTTAGGATTTTTAAGATGCCTTGATCTGCTTCCCTACATCTGCTTACATCTAATCTAGCATGAAATACAATCCAGGCAGTCCTGGCTGCAAAGTCTTCCCCTGCAAAGTTTCCAGCATCTCAGTCATCAAAAGTGGTGTCAGCTTTGTTTCAGGTTTCACATTTTTTTCACTCGCATGAATTCTTTGCAGCAAAACGAGTTGCTTAACAAGAAGTCAACTACTAGTGCCAAGGCAGAGCTGTCCTGTGCCATACCCACATATACAGGGTCAGATTCACTTTTGCCTGAAACCCGAGAAGGGCAATTCATCCAGTCTGCATCTCCTTGATTCAGGAGATGAGCTCATGGTCTAAAGCTGATGTCAGCCTCCAGGCATGCCCAACTGTCCCCCTACCCTGCAGCGTTTTGTCGATCCTGGCTCCTGTCCACGCCTAACCTGCCTCCCTAGCAGGGATGCCTGCAGTAGTGCCCAGCAGTAAGGGTGGCTCCAAGGGTGGGCACCAGGCACCCAGGTCAGCCCAGCAGATGCATGGGGGCAATAATGAAGTCTGTCCATGCGAGATGCCAACAACTATGTTCTTAGAGGGGCCCTACTCTTCCACCACTGACATCAACATAATTATTAGTACCACTGGGTATCACCCCCTAACCGGTAGCCGCACGCCTGGGCACCCCGAGCCACCCTCGGGGCCCTGCGGGGAGCCAGCTTTCGGGGTGCCCTGGATTTGCAGTTGGCAGAGCTTTGAGCACGGCCATGCGGGGAGGGTAGAGTCAGCCTTCTGTCACCCCAGCACAACCGCAACGGCTTGAGCAAGCCAGGTTTTAACAAGTAAATCTACATAAAAGCTTTCTCTGAAAGTGATTACTTAATATAACAACCAGCTGTCTCTTCAATTCTTGCTGAGGCAGCCTATCTTCTCACCATTATTCACAGAGGGAAAAAAAAAGGAAAAAAAAAAAAGCAGCAAGCCTGTTTTGTCTATAGGGTAAGCAAAGCTTCAGAGAAATAATGTTACCTGACAGACAGAGACGCCAAGTGCTTTTTTATTTTTTCCTTTCCTAACCATCCCATTCATTTCTTTACAGGAAAAAGAGCTCTTACTGCTGGGGCGTAGAGAGGTAATTAGTCCTTAACCCCTTAAACCCCAATCCCACAGCTTTTTGTACACCAGCTACACAATCTAATTACCATCACTTTTATGTTAGCACTTATCAACACAGGATAAGAGTGTCTCCTCTTCAATTCAGCTGGCCCTGTACTCCATTTGTGTGACCTCGCAAGAAAAATAATTACCATAGGAGAGAATTAGTGGGCACCAGCAGAGCCTCTGTACTGGGAAACTGGAGTATGGGACCATCCAGGCCTGCAAGGGCTGTATTTTTTGACCCAGAGACAACCATGGCTTGAATAGATGGGTCTGCCCCACAAAGTCACTCAGGAACGTTTATCTGAATTAATTAAATGCCCGAATTTATGTTAGGGCACATTAAACTTCTGCATGGCCAATTTTATTCAGAATTAATGTAGCCTTTGATTCTCAGTTAAATTGCACAGAAGAGTTTAATAAGATGTAACTAATGGGTTTCAAAACTAAATTTGGTTTCATCTTCCTAGAGGCTATTGGGTTAGTCCCGGAGGGATAAGCCCTTACAGAGACAAGAATCTGGGACAGCGAGGTTTTAGGGGGAGTTTGTCAGTGGGTGACTGAAAAGGAGCAAAAAGGTACAATATTTTAAATTACCGTTTTAGTCTTCACGTAAATCTTGAGAAGGGGTGATTTTTCCACATTTCTTATCCAGGGTGTCCTCTTTAATGTCAGGAATGGCGCTGTCTCTTGGGATGGGGCAAGTGGCCCCTTTGACCATCCTCTGATTTATGGGAGAGCAGGAACACCCACACTTTCACCCACTGCAGGAAAACTTTTCATTGCTGTTTTTTGTTTAGTTTTGAGATGGGTACAGACTTGACCTCCCAGACTTTGCAGGACAATGCCTCCCCACTCCTCTCCTTGCTCCTTATTATAGCAGCAGCTCCTGGCTGTAGGTGCAGGCATATAAGGAGAGAGGTAGCCGCCTGGGCATGAATCACTGCCTGAACACCCAGTCCCCCCATCTTCTGAGGAAAGGGGAATGGAGGGCACCGGCAGAATTTTAGCTGACCTGCTAGAAACAGTTGGATCATGCTGTTTAACAGAAAAATGGCTTCAGTCTGCAATTAGGGATGGCTCTGATTTCTAATAAGGAATTTAATGGTGCCTCTCCCAGAGGATCTAGGAGAGTAAAGAGGAGGGGGTGAGAGTAGGAGATACCTAAATAGTTTAGAAATTATTTTTAAAATCCCTGTTCAGCAGAAACTAGCTAAAGCAGAGTATGATTTGCTAGTTAAACAGTATTTGCTTAACAAGACACTTATTTGTGCACATTACTGCTATTAAGTAATCAATACACCTGGGTGCAAGGCTACACACAGTTTATTGTTCCTCCCCTTGCTTTGCTCTGACTCAGCACTGGATCTGTATGATTGTGCGGGTATTACCCAGGCAGCTAGAAAGTTTCTTGTGATAAATAGTGGTGTAGCCAAGGGAAAAAAAAAAAGTCAGGCATATTTTTCACTGTCTGACTCTTACAAGGTTGGGGGTTTTTTTCTATTTAACTAGAACCTCAGACTGGTGCTTCTCTGCAGTCCAACTCTTCGCACCACCTACTGCCTTCAGGAACCCGTCTAACAGATGATTCATCTTTCAGCATGTTCACACCTGCACAATCACCATAAGTGGAAGAAATTTCCTCTTCCAGCAAACAGTGGAAAGGATTGTATTTACCTTTCTGCTCAAAACCAGAAAACAGTTGCTTTCAGATCAGGTTATGAAACTCCCAACACCTCAGGTCAGGAAAAGTTTGTGTCACGCAAAGGTGACCATGTGCTGTCGGTCCCCACAGCCAGTTAGTTAATAGAGCTGTGATAGTCCTGTCTTTGAGATCCAGTTTTCCTCAAACAGTGTCTAAACCATAGCACGCTTTCCTTTGCAAAAGAAATAAATTTGAAAGCCTAAAAATTATGCAGGCCAGCTTCTCACCTGATGTTGTGTTGAGACGTACTATTTTGCCCTGTGTCTAGCTCCAGGCAGCCAGCACACAATTAGAAGAAACAGCAATCCTTGTGCACCAGCGCATCATCCGGGCACTAATCGAAGACATTAAGAAAACTCCCCTCCTGATGCGGTACCAAACACAGGTGACTTTCACCCTGCTCTGAAGCATCCCTTTAGGCCTGCGTCCAGCAAGGTGAGCTCAACCTACTCACTGATTTCACTGGTACGAATTACTGTCTAAAATTAGGCACATACTTAAACGCTTTGTCGGGCTCAGGCTCCTGGATTAACTGCAGAGTTAGTCTCTCCCAGCACTGCACTCGACAGCGAGCTCCTTCCCACTCTGTCCCCACCCATCCGAGTCTTCAGGGAATGTTGCCATGGATTTCCACAGGACACAAAAGAGTCCATATTGGAAGAACCCTGTTAAGGTTGCTAGGCGTAAATATTGACTTAACGGCTCTTCCGCCTTTTTTCTTTTTTAAGAACAGATTTGTTGGCCATGGCTGGAAAAATAAAATGCTGGAGTATGCATGATTCACTCTGGCACTCACACAAACATGCAGATCAGTTGGCTGGCAGCTCGCTCTTCTGTTAGCAGAACATCGCTTCTAAAATGTGTCATTTTGTTTTGGCAGCAAGAGCGTCCAAGCCCGCAGAGAGAGAGATAAAAATCTCCTACCTTCCATGTACTTCACATGGGGACTGCTGACCTTCCCCAGCACAGAACATTTGATTAATACTTCCAACAGCTTTTTGGCTGAGACACGCAGAAGGACTGACAGGGTGCTGCAATCGTTTCACACTAAAAGCCCAGCCCAGAAACGTCCCTTCTTGGACCCGCTCTCCTGGATCTGCTGACACAAGAAAGGACTGCAAAAAGAACTGCAGGTAAAACTTTTTATTCGAAAGTCTTTTGAATAAAGGCTGTTTCACAGACAACAAATATTGAGACAGAAGATACTTAAGGTCACACGGGAAGTCAGCAGCAGAAGTGAGAGGGGACCCAAGGGTTTTGGTCATTGGAATGATGCTTTCACCACAAGGTTCTACTTTCTATAGTACTCCATGCACAGACTTTTAATCCCAAATTTAAAAAATGTTTTTTAAAATACGACTTCAACACATGACATCATCCAAACCTTTTTCCATATTGATTCTGCCAGATCTGGATGATTTGGCAGGATGGACAGGGGGACAAACCTCCTCCAGGGCAGCCTGAAGGTACAAAGTGTGTGTACCAGTTCTGGACACAGCCAGCACAATTCCCGTCTGTCCCTAAAAACCTGCTCACTACACACAGGGGTATGAGCAGCTCATCTGAGAGCTGGCAGAGGCTGCAGGGAGGATATTCAGACTCCACAGTAGAGACCCCAGTTTAACAGACAACCAGGAGAACTCAAGAAGCGTTGTACTTCGCAGATGTCTGCCAGAACGCAAATACCTCATCAGCAGGAAAACAAAAAACTAATGATTGAATACAGGAGGAGAAAGTCGAGTGTCAGACTGACAAGAGATCCTTCTCTAAAGGATCACAAGGAGTTTGCTTGCATTTCAGCTGGGCAGAGTGTCCTTTGGGACTTTTATCCCACTGGAGTTTAAGCACTCCCCAAAGGCATAATGCAAAACCAGAAAGGGAGACCAGGATCAACGCATGTGTATATTTATATTTGCTTTGCATCCATCCTCTGTGGCTCTACACCTTCCTCTCAGGGAACAGGGACCAATTCCTCCTGCCAGGCATCCTCTGTGCACATCCCCTTCAGAAGCAGCAGTTTGGTGCATGGCTTGTTGAGGTTGCGGGACCTCACAGCCATGTAGAGCAGCCCAGGGCTCTGGCATCCTACCCGTTAATTAGACAACACACAAATTAGTCATCCGCACTCACTATTAAGCTACCAGAAACAAAAGCAGGACACTTAGATACCTTTGGAGCTTAGCAACAGCTGCTCGGGATCCACTTCACCTCCCTCAAAACTACTGACAGCTTTTGAAGCAGAGAATTCATTGAACAGAGAAACAGGTTGATATCCCCCCTCCTCAACTGTAGGCCGATCCAGTTTGTTATTTTCTAAGCGTTTCCTTGGTGCCACATACAAATTCAATACTGTGTCTGCTAGCAAAGATGTCTATTTTCAGAATACATACAATGACAAGCAAAGTTTGTATTAGCAACAGCTAAGTAGAAGATATCAGGAGATAAAAAGGAAAAATCTCTCTTAAGGTCCTAATGTGCATAAGGACAAGAGACCGAGTAGATCTAATTGTATGAAATTAAGGAATTTTCCACCCACTCACTCTCCTGCCCTTGCAGCTGGAATAGCACAGCCTGGGTCCTGCCTCCTGGTTTCTCAGGAAATTGTTTGTAGAGAGCAGAAACGTTTCACAACACAGAGCAAGAAATAACCGCAATGATTTCTCTGCTGTACTAGCTTAGGGTCAAGGCTGATGCAAGGCAGTCCTTACTGCATGCCAATATTGCCGTTCTTATACGTACACATGAGTATCAGGGGACAAACCCATATAGACAAAGACTGTTTCAAGCTGCCAGTTATTGGCCATTATTACCTGGTTATGGAGATGGCAATGGTTGAGGTTTATGACAGGTTCTCAATAACACTACACAGCAAGCCAACATGCTGCATTTATCACTGGGTTTACATTGTACTGACCTGATATGGGTCCAGCAATGGGAAGGCAGCTGCAAATGCTTGTAGCTGTTTGGAGCCCCACTTATGTCCCTCCACTGAAAAGGATCCCCTCTGCCTACTGAGATGGCTGAGTTTGCCCTTGAACCTGCTCCTTTGACTTAGGCTGTCTGAGAATTTAGTTCAGAAGTATCTAGTTAGTTTTAAAGATTTAGGATCAGTTTTGTCACATGGTGCCCAGATGATCAGCTGTCAGCTTCTACATGACCAAGAGCTGGGGCAAGAAGTCCCACTGGGGACAGCAGTGCAGCAGGAATCAGAGTGCCCCAGCCTGACGTAGACTTCTATATAATTGTACTACCTTTAATTCAACAAGACTGTAAGAAGTTTAAAACAAGTTACATGGACCAATCCTAAAGTGACCAATCTCTTTCCATTTCCTAGAAAGAAAGTCAAGGGTGACGAGTTCAGATCCAAGTGTCTCCAGTCAGGTGAGATGAATCCCACCTTCAGGGCATAAGATGAGGAAGAGGTAAGGATCAAGCCTCTAAGGACTACACTGAATTCACAGCAGTTGTGAGCTGACTTTTTCTTATCCATGTATTCCAGCCACGGTCAGGAAAAAATACACACTGTGGACAACCCTGATAAAATAGAAGTTGCCCCCCAAAGTCACTTCCAGAAGTGGCAGTCTCCGTGGTACAGGTTACCACCACCTCCTATAACAATCCATAGCATGCCATAGTTTTAGAGCAATTAGTATAGAGACTGTTTTAAGCACTTGGAAATAATAAGCCTGGTCCTGCTCTCCTCAAAGCCAATGACCCAACTGCTGACATTATTAGTGGATAAGGTCTTTTTAAAGCATCATAGGCTTTACTCCAGCCTAACTCCACTCGTTTCCCACTTTGCAGTCATCTGGCTGTATTAATAAAAAAGAAAACCACAGCATTTCTCAAAATGATTTAAGCATCATTTAAACTCAGGTGACCTTGTCTGCCTGTGATGCGCTGAACAACCTGTCAGTCACACTTGTCAATCACTGTTCCTGCTCCTTAAAAGCAGGAGTCTAATTGAAGCGAAGAAGTAGAAATGAAGGTCTGATACCTACTTTCTCAGAACTGCAATTTCATTCTCTATGCTGCTTTCCTTTCCTTTCAGTGCCTTCTTGGGAATGCACTTGACCGCAAAGAGTTTCCCACTCGCTCTCTCTTCAGCCAAAACAACTTCGGAGAACGCACCCCTGAAAGAAGAAAAGAAAAACCCCGGTTTTAAGTGGTGCCTTTTCTTTGGCAGCTGTTAACTGAAACATAACCACCAAATCTGTTTCTTCTAGTGTCTTTTGATAGCTGCTCTTGTTAATCACAGCAACAGCATTATGAGCATCTTTCTTTGCCTTTACAAACCTACGCAGACATTCACAGTCACAATACATTAAAGGCTTACCAAATACAACAATTTTAATAAAGAACCATAGTCCAGCAGAGGTATGAGCAAAGCTTGAAAGTCAGAAAGTACCATTTCCACACACAGGGGCATGGACTGTTGTCCGGCTGCTGATTTGATGGATGATGTACTTTTCCCCTTCCCGAAGTTTTAGGATGTTTAATTCACATAGCAGTACAAAGTCCCTAGGACTAAATGATGCACCAGTGCCAAGAGCGCTCCCGGTTCCTCAGTGACCACAAGAGGTCAGGGCCTCCGCTCTGGTCCTCCCTGGCAGCCCAGAGCATCTCCTCTCCATTGGCTCAACCCTGACTCAGACGGGGAAGCAGCGTCAGAATTTCTCTATGTACACAGAGTTATTCCACAACACAAACTGCTGTGTGTGTAACCGCTAAAGCCAAAGAATCGGATTAAATCACAAGTCCAAACGCTGGACTTAATAGCAGCCCCCCTACAGTTACCCCAGAGAGGATTACACAAATAAAGAAACTTCATCACAGCAGCCAGTAACTAATTGCCAAGAGCGGGCAGTGCCTCTCCTTCATTAGGTTATTCCGTAACAGTGTATTACTTCTTGCACTCTCATCGCTTCCTCCAAAGCATCTGGACCTTACTGGGGAGAAGCCAGGAAAATGTTACAGTCAGTGCTATATACACTTTTCTTCTATTCTCACACTGTTTTCTGAGCATTTGAGCATCATTCAGGCACTGTTGGTCTGGATGGACCCTTGCTCTGGCACACTGGGGCTGCTCATGTTCCAGTGCTCGTTACTGATTTAGCAACAAGGTACTGGGCAAGACAGAGCATTGGCCTGATGAGGAACAGCAAATCTTTGCTCATATTCACCAAAACCTCCTCCTGAAGCACCCGCTTTGTCCAACAGACATCAGAGCCAAGGACTTGTCTAACCAGATCACAACTGAAGGATTCACCAGCTGAAGGATCATATTTTATTTATACAAAATAAAAAGAGGTAGGACACTTTCCTTCATTTTTTTTTTCCCCCTCATCAGTAGATTATTCTGCTCTTCTACATAGCTCTCTGTGAAAAGAACTCGGCAGCAGGCTGAGCAAACCCAACCATGCTCCAGCCCGCTCTTAAAATGTTAACGTTTTATCACAGCCTCATTTGGCTACCACCAACTTTCTCTGACTTTCATTCCCCACAACTGCTGCTTGTCTAGATGTTTGTGGATAAACAGAAGCATTTCCTTTCCTAGCCAAGCTCTTCCTTTTTAAGTCATGCACTTTGATGACACAACCAAGCGCTGTGACCTCACCAACGGTTCCTGAGTTGCGAAATGACCGAATGAATCATTAAGCCAGTGGATAAGTGGATAAGCAAAAGGAAGAGGCTGCTGCTTTGGAAAGAAAGCACCTGTTTACCCAGAAAGGCTTTTGTAGCCAGCAGCAATAGGAAAATGGTGACGGGAAGTTTAGCAACAGATTAAAAGAGACTTTTGCAAACTGTTAGGGCAGATGTTTGACAGCCTATCTACACGTGGTAGTGACCCTCTGAACCAGGAATGTTTTGCCTCAGTTTGGACAGTGGTCCAGACTCTGACCACATTTACGCCACTCTACTAAGTACAGGAACGATTCACTGTTTTCTGCTGTGTGTATAATCTACCACGGCACACCAGAGCATCACGGGCTCCAATTTAGAGTCCACATAATTGGTCCTAATGGCTTGCGCAATAAAGAAATCAAGCCACCCAAAGTGTTTTTAAAGACCTATTCTTCGCTTTCCTATTATCAACAGTCCTAGACATTCGATTCACCAAATGGGGTTTTCACCCTGACCCTCATGCTTGGGACAGCCAGACCAGAACTGCAATAAAATCCTTTTACTGGAAAGCCCTAAGACCTCTCAGTGCTTATCAGCTTTGGTTGCAGACCAGAGTGCTCAGAAACTCACAGGACTGCTCCCAGCTATATTTCATGAACCCCTTAAGTCCCATCTGCTTAAGCTTTCAACACTGCACTTCACTCCAGCTGTGTCTTGAACAAGCTTTTTGCCCTCAGTTAAATGCTGTTAAAAGCAACATATTCATACCAGTCGTTCACTGATCACACGACTCTCCCAATGTTTGTGATACTATAAAAACACAGAGAGCTCCCATCCCGATCTGGATTTCATTGCTGTTCTCAGACAACAAAATAAAGGAAGTCCCCTTATATCCCTCTACACAATAAAGCCAGCTTTGGGAAATGCCTCTATTTCAGCTGGCTTCACCATTTTTGCTGGATTTCTTTCTCCACTTACCAGGACAGCCATGGGGTTCAATGGTTGGAAACAGCTTCTGTGAATGTAAATTCACAGAATTTTTTGGGGAGCTCTAAGATACTCATAAAAACCAATTCCATATCTCCTTAATAACCTTTCTCATTAAAGCATTAAATGAGCCAAACCTCAGCTAAAGCATTCGCTCACATGTCAACCCTTGGCACTGACAGGGCGTTTTTTTACATCGAGTTTTATATGAGGCCATGGCATGAAATTGCTGGTGCTGGGAAGAGCCCCTGGGCAATGAGGGGGGAGTGCTGGGGTGGATCTGCCGGGAAGGCAGGAGGGAGACGCGAGGCGATCTGCGCTATCCTGTGCGCTATATATGTCCTTGAGTTCACAGAGCAAGGGAGGGGGAAAAGCAACAAGGCAATGGATAAAAGAAAGGTAAGTAAGTGAAGCGATGGAAGGAAAGAGAAGGGAGGGAACAGATGCAGATAGGGATCAAAGAGTTAAACACAGACTGAGAGGAACGAACGGTATAGGACAAGAAGAAAGAAATGGTAGCAGGGAGCATCAACAAGGAAAAGGCAGCAAAGACACTCCTGGAGTCTGCTGGAATCAGGGGAGAGTCAGAAATAATAGTGTATAGATGGCCAAGCAATTATCATCATTTCAAACACACAGCTGAATTCATCCACCTTAATGATCCAGTCCAGCCCCCACTGAACCCTTCTTGACTTACGCATGAATAGATAAATACCGGAGAGAAAGTCAGAAAGACAAGGCTGCTCTTTTTCTTGCTAACAGCAATATATCCTACAGCAAATTGTCCGTCTCCTCTAAAAAGTTCCCCAGAACTACTGACCTGGCAGGCCTGCTAAAGAAGATTTTCCCCCCAAAGAATTAATGTGCCCTTTAAAATCAGGACATTAATGAAGGACGCAATTTATCTCTAAGAATTTATTACAATTCTTTATTGAGGATTAAAAATTAATTGCGTACAAAGTTCTATAAAGATGTTTGGTTTTGGAAAATGTTGCCTTTTACACCATCAAAGTGACAGGATTTTTTGTCAAAAGGACATGGCTTCCATTCAGCATCATCAAGCAGTGCTACACGATAAAAAGGAAAAATACGATACAGGAGATATTGCAAAACCAGAATGCTACACGTCTGCAGCTCAGACAGGGCTCTGGATTAAAACCCCACCTCTCCTAGGAGGTACTGCATGGTCTCTATAGTGACATGATGTTCCCAAGATCTGCCATTTGCAACCCATATGCCAGTATCTCCATGGTCATAGCACTGACCCAGAAAGAGATTCAGAAACCCCTTGGTAAATCTTGTATTTTGAATTATGAGTTTTTATCTGAAATTTCATGCATGGAAAAACACAATTTCTGTGACGGACACAAGCAAACAGGAATATTTTTTACTCTGTGTAATACTGAGGAAGGTGTTTACTCTGTGGAAAATATTTGGGGGAGTTTTATTCTCCTACCCGCAGAAAATATGGTCCAAAAATTATTTTTACACTCTGATACAGATTTTTAAAAAATAGGGAGAAGTCGTTAATTGATTAAAAGTTATGATTTTAAAGGTGTCTGCAATGGTTGGGATGTCTCATTCCCTTCAGCTGGGAAATAGGTAATCGCAACCTTTCCAATGGGCCTGGGGATCCAGCCTTCACCTCTCTGAAAAGGGACTTCAAACCCTTTCAGGAGCTTTCCTTGTCTTGCCTAGAGATTATAGCAAACAAATAAAAAAGCATCACGGTTTTGAGGAAGTAGGACAGCGGTGGAAACAGGTAAACAAGAAACTTCTGCAAAATTAAACCACCTAGTTAGCTCCTGAAATACGTGTGTGGCAACTGAACCTATTTTTGAAAGTTTTGACCATGTTATCATTTACCCTAGAGGATCGACTCTTTTCAAACTTCTAATTAAGGCATGGAATAATTTTATGATCTAGATCATTTTTATATGAATTAGGAACAACGTAAGAGAAAAAAAACCCAGAGGTTAAATGACTTGACATGTCACATTGAGATAATGGCAAATTCTAGAAGGTGGTTGAGACATTCTGACTCCTTACCCCTTTGCATACATCTGGACCATGCAGCATCCTATGAGATGTCAATCTTTTATAGTTTTAATTTAAGTTATTTCTCATCCAGTTATTTTCTTTAATCTAGATTTAAAGATTAGGATTTCAAAATTATCATTGGAATACGAATGGCATTCATACCCAAACAGACTGGATTTTCTGTTAGAAAACAACGGCTGCAAGGCTAGGCTATCCTGCAGATCAAAGCAAAATAAAGGCCAAAACTTTTTTCCTTCATCTGTTTGAACTATAATTTAATATGAACACTTAATTTCTGAAATACAATGAACAACATATACTGCGACAGCAAATCTGTTCTTATTCATCAAAAAAAATTGCTGACACAAAAATACTGACAAAATGAAGACAAATAGTTGATGGAGGGATAAAACTTAATTTTTTCCATTTGCAGAGACCTCCATGTTGAGCAGTTTTCCACTGCATTAGCAGGTGCTCTGTCATACTAAATCAACAGACATAGTCAGGAAACAGATTTCACATCTTCGGGCTGTGTATAACTAATGATCTTAATTATGATACAGTTGGCTTTCTGTGTGTACTTTGCCCCAGCCAAACCATGGAAAAAAATAGTGAACACTCATGGTTTGAAAAATATACCACGTCCACAGTGAAGATCACTGAGATGGGAGACCAACCAAATCAACGTAAGACCAACCAAATCAAAGAAGAAAATTTCTGTAGCGTGGCTTCAGCAACCACACACAAATTCTGCTCCTTAACTCCCCAAAGAAAGGCGACTTTGAACTGCGCTACAAACAGAGGCAAGTATGTAAGAAAAAAATCTTCTCTGGCATTTTCACAACTTTTCCCATGGACCTCAAGGAGTTAACTGTGGGATGAGCTCAGTCTCTGTGTAACCAGCACATATGTCCTGGTTTCGACAGGGATAGAGTTAATTTCCTTCCTAGTAGCTGGTACAGTGCTGTGTTTTGGATTTAGGATGAGAACAAAGTTGATAACACACCAATGTTTTAGTTGTTGCTAGGTAATGCTTACACTGGTCAAGGACTTTTCAGCTTCCCATGCTCTACCAACTGAGAAGGCTGGAGGTGCACAAGAAGTTGGGAGGGGACACAGCCGGGACAGCTGACCCCAACTGACCAAAGGGATATCCCACACCATATGACATCATGCTCAGTATATAAAGCTGGGGGAAGAAGAAGGAAGGGGGGGACATTTGGAGCGATAGCGTTTGTCTTCCCAAGTCACCATTACGCGTGATGGAGCCCTGCTTTCCTGGAGATGGCTGAACACCTGCCTGCCGATGGGAAGGAGTGAATGAATTCCTTGTTTTGCTTTGCTTGTGTGCGCGGCTTTTGCTTTACCTATTAAACTGTCTTTATCTCAACCCACGAGTTTTCTCCCTTTTACCCTCCTGATTCTCTCCCCCATCCCGCTGGGGAGGAGTGAGCGAGCGGCTGTGTGGTGCTTAGTTGCCAGCTGAGGTTAAACCACGACAACATACCAGGGAGATTCTGGTCCTACAAACTATTTTTCTACTAAGCCATTTTTCTGCACAAGTCACATTTTTTTTTTTTTATTAGATTTTCTACTCAGTCATTTCTGTACACACATCCTCACTCTCCCAAATTCCAGGCACATCCCAACATAAACCCAAACTAAGGCTGGAAATAAAGTTTTTCACTCCAAAGTCATGTCCATGAATGTCCCGACATCTGTGTGAAAATTAATTTACAATGTAGTTTTCAATAACTCAGCGATGTCTGAATGCAAAGTTAACAAAACCAAAGTGTGGAGGGTGTTTTTACCCAGCCAAGAGCAAAGGAGAAGGCTTTCAGGTCTGTTACATGTGGTACAGAAGTCAAATATCCCTACACATTCCCAAGAGTTGAATATAAATTTACGGGGAAAGAAACACACTTCCTAATCTGGTTGCAGTCATCTATTCTTTAGAGAACAAATGCTTTTTCTAGCTATTTTCATTCATCAAACACACAGTCCCAACCCTGCAGCCCCTTCTATGGCAATGCTTCCTCCGCCTGGGCAAGAGCAGAACAACCAGGATCGCTGTATTAACACCAGTATTTTTAGCCTCACTACTCATTTAACTTCCACTAAGCCACTCAGCCACAACTGAAAATGCTGTTTTCTACCTTGGGGCCTGGTGAGCGTCTGCTGTAACACCAGACATGGCCCTGCTCTGGGCTGTGTCTGACCCTGGTTCCCCTCCCCAGGGCTGATCCTGACCCCCACCCACAGTGATATCCCCCATCCCCATCATGGGGGGATGTCTGGGGCTAGGGGCTTGCTGATGCCCAGGGCTGGGGCTGCTATTTGCACATTACAGATGATGAACAGCACTTCCAACTGTGCCAAAAATGCTGTTGCTGTTGCCTGACGGACACCCAAACAACAACGGCAAGGGGCAAAAATACTCTCTGCTATGTGTTCCTGTAGCAAGGAGGTCCTTTCTGGACCACTGACCTGTCTCTCTGTGCCCTAAGCCATTGTCCCATGCCAATACCCTCAGCCCTTTGTCTGAGCTAGAAGGTCCATTAAGACCATTGGGGTCTTCTGATGAGCAGCCGCTTCCCCACAGTGTGAGAGGAGCCCAGGAATCACCATGCCCAGGGACGGGCAGCACATCCCCAGATCCAGACTTCATCTTTCCAACCACCTTGCTGCTCCCCCTCTAACACAATTTTTTGGGGAGAGGAACCACATCAATATACAGATCTCTGCTGGGACTTACAGCCATGACCATAACAGAGACACCTGATGATATCATACTCCAGGTAGAGCTGCTTCTTTCCCCTCCTTATAAACCAGTTTGTTTTTCTCCCACCATTACAGGGCAACTCGCTGCAATAGAATGAGCAGCAGAAAGCTTTCATCTTGCGTAGTCACCAAAAGCGTTTGGATTTGTTTGGATTTAACTTCCATTTTTTGGGGTACTATTATCTACAATTACAACAACAGCTTAGTGTTTTGACAGTTTTTTGTCACCAGAGTCAGCTGCAAGAATTTTCATGCCAATTTGAGGCTTATCGTTTCTTCTGTTTTAGCTACTCAATATTTTACACTCTCAGGAGGAAAAAAAAAAACCCAAACCAAAAAAAAACCCACCAAAAACCCCTAGAATTAAGATTGAAAATCCGTGTCAGCTACTTAAAGGAAAGCTACTTAGAGGAGAGAGACTTCTATGAAGCCAGAAAACACCCATTTAAAGTTGCACATTATAAAGCATGAAATCATGACAATATAGTTAAGGTGGTTTCCTTCACACCCCTGCCTCTTTCCCTGGACCACCTTCACCGGAACACAACCAGCTCCTTAATGGGCAACAATCATTTTCACCCACGGAAAAATTGCTGGAAACCATTTAAACCATTCTGTAGTTGAAATTAGTTCTTTACTCCAGGTGTGGCAGTGTGCTCCCCCCCTCCCTGCGTAAGCAATGACCACCAGTGGGGTTCATGATGGCTGCATCCAGCTTATGCTGGACTTTAGGGACTGATGGCAATGTAGCAGCCAAGGGCTGTCTGGAGCAGTGACCCAAACGTCTTGCTGGTATGCAAATATGACTATAAATCAATCATCTTACTCTATAAATAGTGGACAGCCCAGGGCCTGTTGAGCTCTCCTGCACGGCAGCGGGCTGCACGCCAGGATCTCCCCTTGAGTAGGGACGCCTCTCAAGGTTGCTCTTCGAGGTTGAGAGATTCCTTGCCACAACAGATCCTTGGTAAGTGACTAATGCATGCTAAACTTTGAAATCTTAGCTAAGTGATATAAAGGATTAATTGCGCATGTATAATCCTTTAGACAAACTGTTGACCAAGTCTGGGACTAGGATCGGATCCAGCTGCATCTCGACTCGTCTCTGGAAAGGAGTTTAGAAAGCAAGGGCGTCCTTTCTGAACCTCATGACTCAATGGGAGGGTCTCCCTGACAGTTTTGTCTGACCCTGTCCTCTATGCAGTAAATAATCGTATACCTTGCCATCGAATCTTGTTAAACCACTGTCACATTTACCATTGAACTTTGTTAACTCACTGTTTTCTATCAATAAAGTGTATCGTTGCTTCTCCCTTACAAGGGATGTGCAGTCTCACTCCATCTGCGACACCAGGATGAATTTCAAGTTCACTATGGGGCACAGCACACACCACCAGCACTCCGTGTCACTGAGAAACTCCCTTCCCTTCCTTCAAACATGATGTTGTGAGGCATCAGCAATGATGCCACACTGCTCCCTTGCATCCTGAGCACTTCTCCCTGCCCACCACTGCCAACGAGCTAGCTCAGCACCCACTTTGGGGGTCAGCAGGGAAACACCAAGTTTGAGACCTGTGTTGCAACACAGGCAGGAGAGCAGAGCGCCTCTGGGATGGCTTCCAGCCATGTGGATGGGAAATCCTGCAGTGCTTGGGGCACTCCAACTCATACACCAGCGGGGTGAAGGCACCGAAGCACATGGGTAAGGAGACTCCCGGGCAAAAAAAGCCATTATGTGCAGAGCAGAGCAAGGAATATAGGCTTCAGTGACATAAAACTTAGGTTCAAAGATGAATAAATCACATAAAGCACAGAAATTAAGCCAAAAAGAAAAGTTTCTGCAGAATCTCTTCCCTTTCTGAGATGAACTAATTTGTTTTAGCTGCCTGGAGTATGCTAATTTAATAGGATGTTATGCAGTCTGTTCTGAGACAGTGATGCATGGATGCTAAAAAGGGAAGCTAGCCCAGCACAGATCCCCAGTCATGTTTGTTATTACAGTCCTCTTCTTTCCTGGACTGTTTGCTCCTTTCTGATTAATCCTGACCCCTGTTAGAAAGGGATGTATTGTCTTTAAAGGCCTATTACATTTACGTGTAATCCATGCCACATCCTCCGTGGCAATCACAGTAAAGCTATCCAGAATCAAAAGCAAAACATACAGCTTTTTGTATTGAGCTCTTCCTTCCATTATACACTTCACAAATGAGCTGTTAAGCAGTTTATTTTCTCCACTGATGATCACTATCTTTCCAAAGTGAATGTTTAAGTACCTTTTTTTCCAATTTCATCTTATAAGACAAAAGGAACTCATTGTCTCCCAGGGTTTGTCTGATGGCAGCATTCTCACGAGGAAATAACCTTTCTTTTTCTAATAATGACCTCAAACCTTTCTTGAGGCATAAGTGATCTCCATAATTTTTTTTCAAAGCGTTTCCCTGTTCTGACACTGATATATGCAGGGTCTATTACAACACATCTGATTTCTGGAGATCTTATCTGGCCATATAAAGCAGATTACACCAATTTGAAAAAGCAGGTTTCTTCTTCTTCCTCTACATGGAAACTTAAGAAATTATCTGGCACACCATGGCACTCTGCAAGAGGCTAGGTCAATTAAGGAACAACTGGATGACATTGCATCTTTTAAAGCAAAGCAAAGATAGTGCAGACATTATAGTTATGCTTGCAACTATTCCTATGTTCCTTCTAAAGAGAAGGTCTTTAGTTAAGATCGAACTAGCAACTGCCTAAAGATCAAATAACTTTGCAGTTGTGTCTAAACCATGGGAAACTCCCATTTAGCCAGGAGTTTTGCCTAAAAGTGTCTGGACCTTCACAAATCCAAGTTGCAAAAGCCTGCACAGCACCTCATTCCTTCGGGTGGCATTTATCTATCTACAGAACAAAACCCAAGTATCAGTTCTGGTGGTCTTCATCAGTGATCATAAGCAAACAATTGTATTACTTGACCTGTGATTTTCAAACACCAACCCTGTCTTTCGTGAACTGTATGGCCCATTCTACAGATGAGGGACCCGAGGAACAGGAACCACATGGACCGATTCTTCTTGCTTAACTTTAATTATTTATAACCAAGGAACTTTGCATAATCTAAAAGTGCACACTCCTTTTGTACTCAACAGAGAAGCATCTCCAACAGATGATTACATTCCATTCTCAAATATATTGAGGGCAGCACACTATGACCCTGTAGGAATCCTTAAGCCCTGTCAACCAAAAATCCCCTGCTCCATTTGCTGCCTGACTCTGGTCAAAGAGATCATCTGAGACGCAAAGACATTAGTGCCGAGATGCCCATCAGGCAGCTGCAATTAAGTCAGATGACTTCCAGCGTTAGGATCTGGTCTCGCTTCAAGAGAAAGCAGAGGCTGACCATCCAGAATGAAACTCCTCTGATCACATCTACATGGATGTTGTTGACATCTAAGCTATTCCCCCATGTCTCCTGGCATGGGCAAGAGATGGCCAATACAGCAGTGCCGTCAGCTTGTGCTGGGGTAACTATCTAACATTGGTCAGATGAATTACACCCTAAACACATTTGATCTTCACTGAGAGCAAAGGGAGCCTAGGGGGAGAGATGAAGATGTCCACAGTGTGGACACTTTGAAGGCTAAGGCAGACATATCTCCTCCCTAACTCATAGGACCCAAGTATGCAGAATAACCACATATTCAAAACAAAAGTAGGATTAGGACTTGTAAGGCTTCTACGCCCATGATCACAGCACAGTTCCTGCCTATTCTAAGGACAAATTTAGATTAGTTAATCAGACCACGAAACCAAGGCACATCTCCTAGGATCTGCCTTTTCCAGTTTAATCCTTTAGACCCAATCTACAGCCCCCAGTCAGGAAGCACTCCCCATGAACGTGATAAGCAGCCACTGAAAGAGGAGGCCACAGGGTTCAGAGCTCTCACAAGCACAGCTGAACAATTCCCATTGTGTAAGAGCCCTTCTGTGACGCTATGAAACTCTTAATTGGCTTGTTCTCATCCTGTTGTTACCTATCCAGCCGGTCCTGCATATCTGTTTTAAATATTTGGACTAAAAATGATGTGTATTTTGTATCCTCACCCACTCCACGTCGTAGCTCAGAATTAAAAAAAAAAAAAAAAAAAAGATAGAGAGGCACAATTCAGTACAATGGAATACAAATTGTTTCATAGCTCAGAACTGAGCTGTGGTAGGAAAAGCCACCACAGGATATCCAGAGCTCCATCTGCAGCCTTACTTCTAATGGCCACCTCTTAAAACACTAGAAGAGTGTCTGCTTTCCTATCCCCAGCCTCTTGACTCATGTATCCACATGTGGTTTCATGTCTGAGGTACATTAAGAAATCTTAGCAAACTGGTTTGCCTAGTAACAGGCAAGCTTGAAAATAAACATTTTGGCAAAGATTATTCCAGTATAACTGTATACAGAAGTTACCAGGCACTTCTGAAACTTAGATACTTCTGCTAAAAGAATTGCCACACACTCTCCATGTGTGCAAGCCTTAGTCCTGTTCTCACTCAAACCTCAGTGCAAAAAGGGTCTTCCTTTCAGCTTCAGTTGACGAGGAATTTCTCCACAGCTCCGTGTTTAAGGTGCTGTGTTGAGACTGCTGAGGTTACTCACAAAAGAGGTGCAACACCAGCACAACGTTCCTCCCATAAACATATTGTCATGAACCTCCACACTGCTCTGAAGGAACATTTTTGATGTCATGGAGTTATACTGGGATTAGCCAAAAGAAAATTCCCCAGGAGATGTAAGGAACCAGAAGCTGCACCAACTTCCATCCAAACCAAGCCCAGCCTAAGTGTTGATTCAGATGAAGCAGGGAGCACATGGGGCCTAGCAACAGAGGTCCTCTAGGTTTATGCCATGCTTCTAACAGCAGAGAAGGCCAGTGACACATGCAGCAAACCCACCTCCTGAGGACGGGAACCATCCCTGCCTTCTGCTGCCTTGCCCATATGATGGTAGAAGACAGCATCAGGAGGGAAGGAGTCCCTCCAGCATGGCAGACCCGCACCAAAGCAGCTGAGCCCATTAGTGAATCACAGCAGAGAAAAGGCACTGGTGTTTCCCGCATTTCATCTGAAAGGAAGACAGATCTCCCCACCCAAAGAGTTCAGTCTGGTCCATGGAAGCCATCAGTTATTGAGATGGTCCGTGGCAGCCATCAGCAGTGAGACAGACATTGTCATCTCTGTCATATTGTCCATAAAAGGCTTTAGATTCCTGGTTTAATAGCAACCAGTTTAGTCTTCATAGAAAACAATCACTCATCTATTTACCAACCCTGCTGGTAAGGAGATGAAGACTGGAGACCTCCAGATCTACCTAGGCAAGCTGCCGCTACTGAGCTTCACCTGACTCGCCAGAACCATGATAGACTCAGACTGCCTGCGGCTTCAGCACACCAGACAAACACAGGCCACCTCCCATTCTCCAGTGAGCAACAGCACAGGCGGTATTATCTCAGTGCCCCAACTAGCTCACAAACACCAACCAAAGTCAACTGCTGCATAGGGATGACCTTCTGTGTTGGAAAACTTCAGCAGAAACAATCTGTCAGCAATGCTGATTCCCTTTATCTGAAATGTAATCATAGCACATTATAGTCTCATAATACAATGACGAGTTTCCTAGGAGATGACTGCCATGCGCCCTACCTATTTTTAAAAATGAAATTTCTCGGAACTCATTTCCATCTCAGGTTGACATGCTACACACACATTGACAAGCACCACCACTGTGCTTCTCAGCTGTCATGCGGGTCCAGATAACCCAGTCCAGACCTTGGATGGCAGGTCTGAGCGGTACCGTAACACCCCTCATGAGGGTGAGGAGAGGGGAACACAGCTCTTCAAATCTGACAGTAATAACTTCTGTGTTTCTTTGGAAGCTGTTGCATAATTTCAAACATTAATAAAAAGGAAGCAGCATATTACCCTCCCAGGTGACAGGCACCCCAGAAGATGAAAGTCCTCCAGAAGGTTTGCATGAGAGTACTGGCAAAGCAATGAGGAACAGGCAGGATTGCAGGAATCTCTCTCCCAATGCACTGTAAAGGTTATCTATGAGACAATTCCCAAAAATACTGCAAGCAGCAGGCCACTGGCAGTGAGTTGAAGAGCTAAGCTGAGCCTGGTCCAGCTGGTAAAAGCTGCCACAAGTTGCGTGTGGTACAGATGTGCTGTGGTCGGTACATCAGCCCACAGAAGAGAGAGGCTGCAGACTATTCAAAACAGGTTAAAAGTTGATTTAAAAAAAAAAAAAAAAGCTAGAAAGATTCCAGAAATTTGGCCTCCTGCGGAGCTTCTGTTTATTGTCATTGAAAGGGCTTGGAGAGGAGGAAGGGTTGGACACTTAATCCTGACAGCAAGTACACAAGTCAATCCCTGGGGTCATTTTAGGAATAGATCAAAATGGGACAGTGTCTCTCCCCACCGTGATCAGACAGGGAAGTTCACTATTAAGAAATAAGTTTTGAGTCCTTTAAAACATGATAGGTCAAAAGGATGTATGTGAAACTCTTGGAATAGCAGAAAAAACATGATAGTTCCTTGAGGAAAACCGTTTTGCTTTCTGCTATGAGTAAGAGTCTAATTTGATTAGAAACTTTATGTTCTCTTTGAAACAAAGCCCTTTCCCCATTAAAATATTTTGATTTCTAAGTGAATGAGAACTCACTCCAAGCAAATGGAGACTTGAGGATCCTGAAATGTAAACTCACATGGCTTGCTCATAAAAAGTATCCTTTTTACCTGGTTAAAGGAAGACGTGAAGAGGGCAAAAAATGCTCAGCAGGGTTAAGCAACAGGGTCTCCCCAGTCCAGGGTCCTCTCTTTAGTAATAGCAATTAACAGTTATTCAAAGAAAGAGTGTAAGAAATGGAGCTCATGCAGCATAAGACTCTCCCCCACCCCGCTTATCTCCCTAGCCTCCAACAGTCAGTGATCCAGAAAAGGGATCTCTATTCAAGTGACAGTTGCATTGACTGATCATGTCTTAGCTACCTATCCTCTACTAATCTGTAGAATTCATTTTCTTCAACCCATTTACACTTTAAATTTCAATCTCCTGTAGAATTGAGCTCCACTGAGTACAAATTATATGAGAAAGCAGTTCTTGTTTGTTCATTGTACATTTGCTGCTCGATAATTTCTTTCCATAACTCTCCAGTAAAACACATTTTAAATATGTTAAGTAACCAACTGCTTTCCCATGTCACATAATGGGTTTTAATCACAAATACACTGAATGATTTTTAAACCAGGACTAGAGAGTGGTGCTAGAAACTCCTCTAAAGGAGTCTGCAGAACTGGATTCCCCTTCACTTTCCATGGCAAGAAACTCTTGACCTATAGTAGGATATACATGAGACAAAACCAAAATTCTTAGGACAGGAGGTGTAACCTCTTACACTGTGCTAAATCTTCAGTGTCATGTTTAATTTTGAAAGAAGAACTATTAAAATGAGGAAACTTGTTAAACAGGAAGTGAGAAGGTCCTAGGAAACAGAACCAGGAAGATTAAAACTTGCAGGAAGAATAAAGACTGTTTAAAAACATCAGAACAAATATATACCCCATGTAAAGAAACTCAAGAAGCAGAGAAGTCTGGCAGGCCAAGCAGCTGGGCAAAAGAAACTATGAGAAGTAAGACAGCATCCTCAAAATCAGAAGTTGTGTGCCCAAATGAGGAAACAAAAATGGATTTTAAGTTCTAGTGGGTAAAATACAAAAACTTCAAAAGGCAGGAAAAAGCATCTGAAGAACAAGTTGCACCAGGCAGGAAATTCAGTAAAGACTATTTTGCACATATCAGAAGCCAGAAGTGTGCCAGACTGCTGATGGACGAGGAAGCAGGCAAGTATAGAAGAAGCATGAACAAACCCACATAGCTATAGCAAAAAAAATTACTTTTTTGGCATTCGTGCTCACTGCAGAGAGGTTCGGGGAGCTTCTCACACTGGACACACAACCTTCTTTACAAGGTTGGTAGAAGGGGTTATAGATCGGACTGACCCAACCATTCTAGGGGAACTTAGGCATGAAACTACTGGAGCTCTAAACACGGGCTGAAGTCTCTCCCTTAAAGCTTTATGGGTACCCAAATATTAGAAGGCAGCTTACATGACACAGTTTTTAAAAAGGATTCAAAGGAACAATTCAGGAATTACAGGGAACTCCAGATGAGTAAGTCTGACATCAGCAGGTCAGTAAATCGATAATGAAGAACATCCCTCTGGCAAAAGACAGAATTACTGAACACCTGGAAGAATATGATAGATTGAGGAAAAGCTAATATGGCTTTTGAGAAGGGAAGCCAGGCCTCATAAATGTATGGGAGTACTCTGGAGGGGTCAACGTGTATGTAGATGAGGAGATCTCGTTGATGTAGTTTACTTAGATTTCAGTGGGACGCAGGATCTCTGAGCACCTGAGCTGTTAGGGCATAGGAGAAGCTTCTTGCATGGATAAAGAACTGGTTAAAAGACAGAAAACAGCAAGGAATAAATGGTAAATCCATTTAATAGCCAGTGTTAAGGATTTCTAAGAAAGCAGTTTGCCACACCCTGAATGCTCCATGCTGTTGAGACCCTCCTCCTTGCTTGCAGGATATGGCAGAAGCAGGGAGGGTGACAGGGATGAGCAAAAGTGTGAAACAGCCCCATTATGAGGAATTACTGAATCAACTGGTACTCTTCAGCCTGGAAGGGACAACTGAGGGGGACAGAATAAAGCTCAAAGTAGAGCAGGGCAGGTGATCACTGTCCCTTCCAACACAAGGATGAGATGACGGCACATGAAGGTAGCAAGGATCCACTTCAAAACAAACTTCATCCAGCTTCTTTCCATAGGACACAGTGGATATTAACAAGGATTCAGAAAACAACTGGAAAAATACCGGTGATAAAATCCATCCCAGACCACTAAAGACACCATTTGTGTCTCAGAATACGCCTGCACACATCTCACTGAATGCTAGGGGAGTACTCACAGTATTATATTAATTATATTATTATTAAATGTTGACCTATACTTTCCTCCCCAGACATCTGGCATTGACTGCAGGGATGGGACACTGGATGAGCTGCATTTTTGGTCTGACCCAGTACAGCTGTTCTTACAGTCTATTAATGCAGTGGAGCCAGCAGCAGTTGACAGCAGCTCATGGGAAAAAATCGGCATGCAAAACACATGGAGAGTCAAGCCCATCGCTGAGACAAATGGGAACTTCTTTAGGGTTAACCCATGGCAAAAAGCAAGGAAAAGTGCATGTAAAATACTGTCTAATTCCAACAAGAGCATTTTCACCTAAGTAACCCAGTCAGGACATCTAGTAGTAAAGACAACCTCTGACTTCAGAGGAATTAAACCAGCAGAGAATTATCACAAGATGTCCAGGGAAAACACAGCTTTGAAAGGTGCATCACATACCCATGGAGAAAAGAGCCTTTGTGATCTTCTTGGGCTGATCTCTCTGGAATAAATATAACCCCTGTCTTCCTTTATTCTTGTGTTACGTGAATCATATGATGGGACTTTTATTGCCACTGCAGATAACAGTCATCTCTTCCTTGCGGGATTAGAAGGTAGCTACTGCTAATTAAACTAAAGCTCACATCTGAAGACTTAGTTATAACATCTTAAATAGCACGCAAAAATTTTCCTCTGCATCCCTTCAGTTAGAATAGCCCAAACCCTCAAAATTTCTCATGCATTTAATCCTTACAACATCCTTATGGGATTAGGCAGTGCCGTCACACGTATGAAATAGGTGGGAACTAGGGCAGGGAGAGCATAAAGCAGACAAACCCCAGGTCCCCCCAGTCCAACACCCATTACTGAAATGGAAGAGCATCTTCACGTGCTGCCAGATCGTGCTGCAGACACAGCCTGTTTTCACCCTAGACCTTTTGCTTTAGCTCTCCCCTCCTCCTGTATCGCAGACTGCTGTCCCCACATGCGTATCATCCACAGTAAGGGCTAAAGCTTAGTTCTTCCCTGGAAAAGAGATTCGCTAAAAAGCTGGCATCATTCCCTGCCATCTTGCCACAAAAATTTAAAATTTCAGAAGTGTTTCTTGCTTTCTACATCACGCGCTACTAAATCTGCAGTAAACCAGCAGCATCGTCAACCCAGCAAGTCTGACAGTTAAGTAAACTTGTTTATTGGACCCCCACGTTTCACAGCGAATACATTTTCCTAACTTTAGCAGTGTAAATACACTTTGGTTGAGCTGCCATCAGAGTCTTTATAAGGAAGCAAATCTTTTCTCTTTGTTGACAAAAGCTTCGGAGTAGCATTTATTATATGTGAATGTTAGCAGGTGTTCATATTTAACTTGGTTTTGTGGATTTTTTAAGCCTGAGATGCATATAGTGATTGAGAATTACTGTTTATTCATTTCTGTGTAATAGGAGAAGCAGCATTTCATCTGTCTTATCCATATTTAATAGCTCCAGGCACAACAACCATGAAAGGTCTATTTTTCTCCCACTAGGGAAAATATTGTTATTATTACTACTACCGTGACTACATCTATATTCTGAAATTATTCATACCCGGCTTTCTATATTATTCCTATGTTATCTGTGGGCCAGGGCCTTTCCTGGTACTTACCTGAGTTACTGCGCTGATGAAGCTATACTGATTTATGGTACGCTGAGTCACAACAGCTAAGGACAGAGTCAATTCAAAGCTTCTTGGCAATATAAGCCAGATGATTGAATTTTGCTGCCTTGAGAAGGGGCAGGGACCCTTGGAAAGCTACCCATTTGCTGCTCCTGCTGTTACCAGGAAGGTGTTTTAGGGAGGTATCTGCTGCTTTTTGGAGGTCCACTCCTGTCCCCCAGGACCAGCTCCACCACGTCCATTTTCACACTTCCCAGTCTTGGCACACGCGGGGTAAATGGTGGGGCCGGGGGTGGCCTCCAGCTGCTGCTCCATGTGTCATCCATGCCTAGACCAGACTCCTGCTCCCAAGATGGCATGTAAATATGAAGGATGGCACCTAATTTCCCCCCAGAATAGCAGGGCAGCTGAAGGTCTGTTCTGACAGCTCAGGCAAAGCCCAGGCTGTGCACCACCCTGTCAATCCCAATCCCAGAATGGGATGCAACCCCAATAAATGACAGGCATCCCTCCACGCGTCACCAAGTAAATCACAACAGCCTGAACTAATAAATGGTCCAGAGTGTTATTTATCTAGTTAAGCAGAAAACAGAGGAGATAACTGCTTGCATGATTGTGTTTTCCTTCCCAGCGATAAAGGAGGACCTCAGTGAGCTCCAAGGAAACCTCTTCCTCACCCGAGCCTGGACAGCCTCCAGCACACCTAACAAATGTGCAGTGACAACTCCAACCAGAGAAACAGTTAAGACGTGGGTTTTTCCGGGTATTTGTTCCTGGGAAAAAAGTTCCCTGATAGCATGCCATTAAAATGTTAATCATGAAACTGCTGAGGGCCACTTTCCCCAGGAGGTCACCCGTTCAAATACAGCCAGGGTCAGCGGTCCCTGGCATGTTACCATGAGGCAGTGTTTACCCAGCGAGAAACAAATTTGATAGATTCAACTCAGTCACATGCTGCAAAACCCATGAGCACGGACTCAGACCAATCCCTTGCAACAGCCGTGCTGCCAGGGAGCTGCAAACACCCGGGCGGCTTCACACGGGAGGTTTGCCTGTCCTGGGGCAGGGCTGACGAGCACTGGCAGCACAAGGGAGAGACCTGGGGCAGTCACCAGCAGGAACCTTTATGCCTCCAGAGTTGCCTGCTTAGCCTTAACACCAGTTCAGGAAGGGAAAAATAACCCCCAATATCCCCCCTAGTTATTTTTTTCAGTCTCATATGCCTAAAGAAACTAAACAATCCCATGTTAAACACATTCAGGGGCTGAAGGTCATGATGAGAGCAACAGCAATGCAGAGGATATATATATAAAGAGACACATCTTTTTTTCCTATTACTTGTAATTTGGAGATAGAACAAGATTGGGGGGAGGAACACGTTATCCCCTTTCCTCTGCATATGTAGTTCTCATTAGGGCCAATTAGGACGATAATCACATCTGAAAGGAGGCTACGAGCCAACCTGTGTGATAAAAGCAGAAGTAAACACAACTCCAGTGAGCTTAGGGAGCACACGGTTTCCCCCGCCAACTTCTGCAAGCTTGGACCTGACTCGATTCAACCCAGAAAGCTCAGCCCTTTGCTACATTATCTGGGAGAGCATCCCACCTGGGAGGGGATGAGGTGGTAGCGTGGGTCTTCAGGGACCCACAAACCTGTCCCCTCCGAGGACTTACCCAAGTAATAGGTCTCAGCATGCAGGAGGAGAGAAATTAATTGCTATTTCCAGTGCAATACCTAGCATAAGGCATCTAAGATTTCTACATTAAGAATCGATACGTTGCTCGGGGTGAAGTCAAAGAGAAAACCTCCGCTGAGTTCAATGAAAGCAGGCCCTGCACTCAGCCCTCTAATGCCTTTTCCATCTTCTCTCCCCAGAGCAAACTGGCGAGTGCAATCCTAATGGGATCGTCTGGGCGAGTTTTCCGCACGTCGGCGTTACCTCTGTCATCCCCGTCGCTAATATGTGCGATGCCTTCCCCATCCCAGCTGCCTCCCAGGTGACTCTGTGCAATTACATTTCTAATTGTACCACAATGGTGCTCTCTGGGATGGTACACCGCTGTTTAATTTATAAATGTCAATTTGGAAGCACAATACAGTGAAAAATTACCCACATCAGACACAGAGCAGTTCCCACTTATGAATAGGTAAGAAGGTAACAAAAATAATTAAGTACTTAACAAAGAGAGAGGATGAGGGAATGCAGGCAACCCTTTAATGCAACTCTTCCAAATTTTATATGTGCTTGATTTTGATCCATTTAAATGGAAGGGGACAGGTAGCTGAGTGGCAGGTTTAATATTGGACATGACATTGCACAGTCTGTGCCTGTTTGGGAACCTATTTAATATTTAAATCTCAATTAACCAGTAGGACTGACTTGACATTTAAAAATCTAAACAAAACACTTCAAGTGTAGCTCTTTAAAAAGCATCTGCTAAAGCACCTTCGTATTCCATGAACCTGCTCATTCTTTGCATCCTGAATAACATCTCCCGGGGGGGGGGGGGGGGGGGGGAATAAAAAATAAAACAATTGGGATTTGTTGATTTTTACCCCCATTCTCTTTGCATAGTCAGTCCAACTAAGCAAGAGTGGGCTGAATTCTGTCCCTCTTGTATATCATCAGCAGAGTAACTGCAGAGATATCTAAACTAGTTCTGAACTAGAAAAATTTTGTTTTGCAGGAGGAAAAATCAGCTCATACCAAGCTCTGAACCGCAAATGCTGCTGGTTTCAAACTATCTTGTCCTTTTCTACAGCTGATCCCAAGTGACATAAAACATGAGAAGAGGGCAGATGCCTGGAGCACCAGTCAGGCAAATGGGGAAGGAGGAGCTGCATGGGAGCATCCTTGGTTCAGGCAATAGACACAAATCAACAAGACTTGCCCATCAGCCATCCTGATCTGCTGCAGGCAAAGTCACAGCACTGGCTGCAGCTGGCGCTGGATCGGGGAGTTGCCTTTTCCTGGGCTGACAATGTTCCTCCCGTATCAACCCTGCAGGCAACGTGGGGAAAAAGGCAAAAAGCACCAAGGAAAAGTGCCAGGCACGAGGCAGATTGCTTTAGGTACCAACATTTTCTCTGTGGCCCCAACATTATGGATATTACTGCAGCATGGACGTCCTTTTACTTCCACCCAGTCATGCTGGCGCACCCCACGCTACCTGCACGGACCCACCCATGTTTCAGCAGAGGCTTCAAAGCTGCAAACCAGGGATGAACACAAGAGCCTAGTGGGCATTAAAAACCAGCTCCATTCTTAAACTTTTCTGCTGTGTAATTCTCAACAGCATCACATCAAATATGCTGGTGGCTGCCGGTCCAGCTCTGCGTGCCTAGTGCAGGGCTCCTGACGCCACGCCACAGCCAGACGACCACAGCCGGGCTTGGAACCAGCCCCATGAGATGTCACCACTTGTCAGCCACAAAAATCTCCTCCTGCATTTCTAATAATTTAACTGCATAAACACAATCATCAAGAAACGAATACTCCGCAGATTTCAAGCCCTTCTTTTCTCAAGTTTATCTCTAAATGCTACACGCAATGAGTAACTCTGCAAGGAGTTTGCCCTCTTGCCTGTACACTGAAAAGCTCTAACGGAGACCACCCCGATGTGCATTCACCCTGCAACAGGAGCACTGTACTGCTTATACACACTCAGCCAGAGAAGTTAAATGAAGCAGAGCAAGAGCGACAAAGCAGGTTGTAGTGTCTTCCCTTTTGTCCATCTACTGTGGAAATTACAGACCCGCTCAACAACCTACTTGTGTGGAAGAAGAGAAGACCCACTGCGCTGGGTCAGACTAAAGGGCAGCCTAGCAAAACATCTCCCAGCTTGTAACAAAAGTTTGCATAAAAAGCAGAAGAAGGAGAAAATATGGAGAGATCCTTCACCTGATTCATTCTGCTGACCTCCCACAATCAGCAATTCAGGGGCTTCCTGGGTGCAAGGGTGCACTGGGACCATTGAGTGCCCACCCATGCAGTAGCCCATTGCACATAGGCAAGACCCTTTCTCATACACACAACATGACAGCTATTTCCATCTCCTACCAGCTCTCAGCCAAACAACCCGCTGTGGCTCTGTAGAGAAAAGCCATATGAGCAAGTGTCTCAGCTGGCACCAGCTGCGTGCCATTGATGTTAATGGATTTGTTCTGCTTTATACCAGCTGGTGATCTCCCTCTTCTCCCTCTCTGCCCTCTCAACAGATTTTCTGATGCCCAATATACACGATAACCATCAAGAAGGTGGATCTAGTCTAGCAAGTCCTGTGCGATGCCTGTGACACTGGTTTACGTCCACTCTCTTAGAGGAAGGTGTAAGAGCATTGCCATAGGGCTGTAACAGAGTACCCCGGCCCTGGGAAAGCTTTGTGCTAACCCTCATTACTTAAATATTGGCTTATTCCTTCAAGATGGGTCTTTCTATCCTTTGAAATCCCTTGGGTTGTTCTAATCCCTGCTAATGTAATGCTTTACATTATGCCAGGGGAAATAGGGTGGGACACGCTATAGCCCTTCATCCCCATGAGCACACTGCCAACACCGCTCTTGACACTCTGCTTCTCCATCCTGCTTTAAAGAAAGCATCTGCGATTATTCCCAGAAAAAGCCAAGTTCATTTTACATCTCTGATAGTGTCAGCGTGCTCTATTCCAGCCACCCTTTCTAACAAATCACTGACCTCAGTGAGAGGTGAAGGGAAAATCTGAACTCATTTGGAGACATTACTCCAAATGTCTGCTTCCATCGGTTCATTACTCTAGATGACCTTAGCCCCATGTGCCTCCTGCCCATATTGCCGTGTCCTGGAGTTAGCACTGGGTGCGAAGCATGCGAGGGCCTTCCTCAAAACGAAATGCTGATGGCATCCCTAACTGGCAGGCGGATTTCAGCAGTGCCATCACTTGTGCGGCAAACCATTGCCTTGGCTGAGTCTATCGTTTCAAGTCCTTCCAGCTTTTGTTTGTGTGCAAGCAATGCTAATGTGTTCACTGGAAAGCGTGTCCTCCACCGCAGAGTAAGCCAGAGAAACATGCTCTCTGTCACATAAAAGCAGTTTTCTCATTTATGTCACCTTACGGTCAGGGAAGCCAGTTGCAGTCCCCAGCTCTGATGTGTAATGTCAGCAGGAGAGATGTTGAATATTTAGAACGGGAAGCTCCAGCATTAACCAAACGTACTTCCACGCAGGCAGGACTTACGCGATCAACCAATAACTGACAGCCCTCTAAACCTGCCCCGGAGTGGGATGTGACAGCAAATCAAAGGGTTTTCCCTGAATCAAAGATTCAGGGCATACTTTTATCAGCTGCTGGGGCGCCGAGTTCAAGTTCCCACACTGATCCATCCTGGGCGAGAGGAGAGAAGCAGCTTCTTATTTTTTCCACCCTCTTTCTGTGTGTGATTAGAGATGGGCCCAGGAGACACAGATTTGCTGGCGAAAACCTTCCCTTTGATTAGTTTAGTGAATTGTGAGAGACTGTGGTTAAAACCTCACAGTCCAGTACATCCCGATTAGAGAGAATCCTAAAATACATGGTTTGCATAAAGATGTGAGCTTTTTCTGGTGCCTGGAAGGAGAAAAGGGGGAGTTTCTTGGTTTAGTACTGTTGCTCACCCTGTCATATTTCATACCAACAACTGAGGTCACGTGCTGCTTTCCCTTCCCTTATTTTCTGAAGAAGAAAGCAGAAAGGACACTTTTAGTACAGAAAAAACCCCAAGTAGAACATGGGTCAAATGAAGTTTGGTGTCTGTTTCCCACAGGAAAATTTGCCAAAGAAAAATTAAAGTAAATCCAAGAGGCAACTATAACGCTCTACATGATGAAATTTTTTCCAGCTATTTTCAAGGCATAATTTCCTCATGCAAAAGGAGAAAGAGAGATAATATGTCTCTCTTTGCTCCATAGGTCTGTCACTAAGGAATGTTTCAGCAAGTTTATTCATTTTCAGGCTCTCTTCCCTGCTCCTTCTTTCTCGCCTTTATTATCTGTGGTGAGGCTGCAGTGCCACTCACTCATCGCCGAGCTGCAAAGTTGACTCACTACAGCTCCTTTTTTCTGCTCACCGATCTCATTGAATTATTGAAAAGGGCACTGTCAAGTTGGAAAGAATGTATCTTCAAAAATAAAATAAATTTTCTTTCCTAACTTCCAAATGGCATCTTAAACTATATATTTAAGGAAAAAAAAAAGAAAATATTTGTAAGATACTCATTTTCTTATCATTAATAATGCCCTTGGTTTTCTTTTCAGTCCAGACAACCTAAGTTCACCATCAATTTCTAGACAACTTCACTCTCTGCTTTCCTGGACTCGCAGTAATGATATTGCCAAGTCTCATAAGTTTGTCCTCAGTCTTTGGGTATTTGTGGGCTTTTTTTGTAAAGTCTGAGCTTGTAAAGACATGAATAATGCTGTGGCTCAGCTTTCATTTTTATTTTGTTTTATTTTGGTATCTGTTAGCCTTCAGGGTTACAGGGAACAGTTTGACTGCATGGCTCAAGTACACCCTAAAGGCTTGAAACCAAGAACCCAACTGAAATTTTTACATAATCTTGCTATTTTAGGGAGATTTTTGTGATTCCGGGAAGACTGGATGACTTTTTTTTTTAACTCTGAGACTTGACTTGTCTACAGTGTTAGATTTAGCATCTGAATTTCTTTTACGCTGCAGCTCCTCATAATCGACCTGTAAGTGCAAAATGTCCACAGCTCAAGATCTGTTTCCTTTTCCTTCCCTTTTCATTCAGGGGGCCCAACATCTCCCTTGTCCCTACTACTATCTACTCGTCTAGTGGTCTACTTCTGGTCTACTTCTCTGTCCTACTGACCACAGCCTCAGTTTGAGTGTGCCCATTACCAGAGCACCTAGGCACTATCAAATCAGAAAAAATTAGGCAAAACCTAACATTGCATGTACATCCATAATTTCTCAGCAATTGTACTGGTATAAAATGAGCAAAACCACAGTTCTGGTATCCAATCTATAATCAATGTTTGAAGAACGCGCTGAAATTCAGGGTCTACGGAAGAAGGTGGGAGTTTGCCACTAACACTTAACCCACTGGTGACAACCGTAAGAAAGATGCTGGGCATTAGCAAAGAGAGATGCCTAAAAGCTAACATGAATTGGTCAGGAATCTTTATATAAAACTCTCATAAGAAAGTGTGTAGTTAAAAGACAGAACCTGAGCTGAATTGAAACAAACCAGAAAAACCCCAAACCACTCCACACTTATTTCTGTGTTAGAATTTCTGTTGGAACCTTGTTATAAAATCCAGCAGTGCATCACCTCTCCAACAAAGACTTTTCTCACAAGACACCAGGAATAAAAAAGAAGTATACAGTTCAATCAAGCTACCTCTAGGGCATATTTACACAAAGGTTTTTATTTGCCTTTCAACTTGACATATTGTTTTCAATACCTAACTGAAAGGTAAGGGTATTAAATATACATTGCAGTGCGGTTTATTCCAGAAGAGCTCCATGGTGCATCTTGGGCAGCGCCCATGGAGACATCCAGTTACTGCTCGTGCCAAACCTGACCCTGGCTGTGTAAGCAGGGCTAAAATTTCAAGCACACAGGACAGGAATTAATTTCTTCATTTCTACTGCAAAACTGATGCAGGAGAGAAAATTCAAAGAAACCAAAAAATTCTTCATCCAGTCTCAGTTTACCCTGATTTGAGAAACTTTGGGCCAGACTGTCTCTTTAAGTCCCTTATGTGAATTGAGAGTATAGGGCATATATGAAGGTGATTGCAGCCAGAAAAGAAATAAAACCTGCACTGTTTTCCCGCAGGTGTGGGTTGAGGGCTGTGCTTCCCTGGGCAGCGGTACACGCCGCATGTTTTGGGGAGTATTCAGAAATGGACAAAACCTTTCAAGATCTTGTTTTACCTGTGAATAGTAGGGGCTTGGGGGGGGAAGGGGGAAAGAATTTATTTTTGTAAAAATTTGAATTTCAAATTTAGACAATTTCAAATTTGAATTTCAATTTGAATTGAAAACTCACTGAAATCATCAGTGAAAACCTGATGCCGGCTTTACCATGTTCACCTCCACCAAGGCTCTTCCGTGAAGCTCAGCGCAGGTTATGGCATGACAACACACCTTCAGTGGGGATTAATCACCGTATGATCATACTCGGAGAGCTCAATCCTCATACAAACACACAGTCCCTCCATGAGACATTTAAAGTCTCAACAGTATGGTGAAAAGGATGAAGATACAGTGAGGTTATTTCTCCCAAGGGGTGGTTCACGGAGAAAACTCCAGATGTGATTGTTACTGAATTAAGGCAATTAATCCCTGGAATGAATGCGATGCAATAGTTGGGCTTGGCAGATGTTTGCCTCTCTAAATCAGGAGGTAGCAGCCTTCCAGAAGAGCCCCAGAATACACACCTATCTGCCCAGCCGCACAGACTAGACTGGCACGGACAAAATCATCCTCTCCTTAAAAATGGTAAATAAAGACTGCACTGAAGTCAGGGACAAAATATCTATTGAAGGACCAAGATTTTCACCCAGTTCATATGTCTTGTTAATATACATGTTAATATGCACTTGGCCCACTTGATCCCATCACTGGTTGCAATTAGATGCTCCTAATCCAGACTTTGGCATAACACAAATTGTACTATTTGTAAAAAATGCTCTCTCAGGAATGAATATCTGTCTCTTCTTGTGCTGTCTCTCTACATAACCCTCCACAGTCTGTTGCCAGCTCTCATTATGTCTGGTCCTCTCATTTTAATTGCAAGCACTGTACGATAAGGACTTCCAATTTGATTTTTCTGTAGTGCAGAATGTGCAATAAAGTTACTCACAAATGACAGAGGAAAACATGCAAACATTAAGCATTTGAAAAATGGGTAGGCATCCAAAATAAAATGATTCTTTAGAGGATGAATGGCTACTGACTGGATAAATCCTGTCACTGTTCAAGTTAATAAAAAAAATCTCTTGACAGGTGTTAGGTAATTTTTAGCGAAGTTACAAGGGCGTCACTGCAGCTAGTGTTATTAAAAGCTTTGACTAGTTATGAGAACAGGCTCACAGGTCTAAATCAAAGCTGCTAACTGAAGCTGGTGGAATAATTGATGTTCACAACTAGAAAAAAGCCTTTAATTACAAGAAAACTCTATAAAAGGAAGAGGGCACATACGCTAGACGCTGAGATAATATATGTGACTTTTTACATGCTTTCTGGTCCATCTTAAACTGTGACCCCTTCCGAGCAGAGGGAGCCCCTCAGCGTATGCCCAGGCTGCAAAGAGATGGCACGAGTGCTGCGCACCCAGGTGGCAGCAGCTGGTGTGAGTGTGGTCCTGCCTCATCACACTTGTGGGGTAAATCGTATCTGCTTTAATGCATTTACTCTAGAGGAGAAAGACCCACGGTTTCTAGGTGCTACGGCAGCAGAAATAACATAGCACATAATAACAATAAAGAAATACACATGAAATAGGCACAGCCTGAACCGTTGGCAGGGCAGAGGACTTCCACGCAGCATTTACATGAGGCTGATTCTCTTTGCTGTATTTATGAATGAACCTTATTTCCTTCTTTTCAGACATTTGCATTTCTTCCCTTGGAGAATCTCCTTGAAAGACAGAAATTCTCACTCCCCACCCTTCTTAGGAACAGCCCCTGCTGTGAACGTGCACACTGAGACCACAGTGGCTGCAAACCCAAACCAGGTCCTGGGCACGTCCTGGTCCAAGGCTGGTGCTAAAGGGGATTATCCTTGTTCAGCTGCTGACCCATCCTTCCTTGCCGCAGAGCTTGCACGTTGGAAGCAAAGAAAGCAAATCCATATGGAAGAGGGAGTTAACGCTGGCTTGTATTCTCAAAAATATGGGTCCTCCTGCGCAGCTGGCAATCACTTACAGACCCACATCCCAGTGCACAGCCACTGCGACCCTCCTGAGCCTCCCCTGCCTGCACCGCCTCAGGAGGGCAAGCCCCGGGATGCTGATTAAGACTTCGCACAGCATCATCCAGCAACGTTTCTGCATACCCTAACTAGGCTACCAGCCATTTGCAGCTCAGAAACATGAACTTTTCCCATAGTGATGCATATCTGAAAGATGAACACATCGCGAAGAGACAGAGGAAAACTTGATTCTGGGAATCACTCATTCAACAAGCATAATTAGTTCTCAGCCAAACTGTCTGACAGCCCCCAGTTTTGTATTCTTCTGAAGGGGCTGTGCTCAAGTTTGATCATCGGCATTTAGGTTTATCTGCCCCACTCTGGACGGATGGGCAGAGCTGTAATATTTGTTTCAGATAAAATCATAACCCAATGATTTCAGAAGTGTCTTTTACTCTACAGGACTCTATCTGAAGCTCAGTGGTAGGTATAAGGCCATGTGCTAGCAGCTATACGCTGAAGTCTAACCTGCTGGATCAATTAGCCATACAACCAGACAGCTGAGGGACGGAATTTGGCCCAGTTAATTTTACATGCCATTTTTTGACTAAACAAGTTTCATTAAACCTCAAGCAAGGAGCGTTCAGCCAGAGGCAAATTCACATTAGTGTACCTGCTTATCCTTAAGTACATTATTCCCCTCTTTCTATAAAGACGCATTACTCTCAAATACAGATGGATAAACGTGATGATGTAATAATTTGCACTGAGTGATATAATTAGTTACTTCTCAGTAAATGTGAAAAGATTAGGAGAATCACATTGGTTTGTTCAGTTGGCAGATGGAAACTACTGCTTCCTTTTACATCTCCGAAAAATTATGGAAGCTAGCACAGCTTCCTAAACCCATTTATCTTGATTCAAATAGACAGATTAAATAATTAACCAGAATTAGACATAGCATCAATTATGAGCAGAAGACGGAACTACAGGTGTTCTCTGCAGGCCATGTCTGCTCTGATTTTAGGATGCCCGTGACATTCAAAAGCCAAATCCATATGTGAGAGTGCACGTGGTGTATCCTGAGATACGTTCTCATATATGGGAACAAAACTGATGAGAAAGCAAGTGACTGTAAGTGACAGGCTGAAGAAGAGAGACAGGCAAACACTCCATGTTTGCAAGGCTTCCACAGCATGGTGATGCACATGTGCTATAGGAAGAGGATTTCACAAATTAAATTGCCATATTAATTTCAGAAATTAAATTGCATACGTATTGCAAACAATACGTATGCAAAGCCCAAAGTGAACAGACAAGGAATTGAAATTATCAGCCCTGCCGTTTTGTGTGCATCCCATTTCATAAACAGTTATTTAAAGAAGTGATAGCTGTATTTGAGTTTTTCCATCCTAGTGAAAAATCATATGGATGATTTCTCCAGAATAACGAAAGCCCATCCTTCGTATGAAAGATATCATAAGGTCCAGAATTCACCTGTATAGAGGTGATTAGGAAGGAAGAAACATGAGCTTGAGTGCATTTGCAAGGGACAGAATGAAGGAAGAAGAAAGGAGCGGCAGGCGAGGAACCCCAGATGGGGCAAACACACCCAGAAAGGGGGACTCACTCTGGGGAACACCATCTAGGTGAATGAACAGGCTGTAAACCAGAAAGCCAGAAAGAAAAATCACAAAATGCTTGATCTTCCAACATGCAGGATCATCTCAGCAGAGCTAAACAAAGAGCATTCATTAATGAATATAGATATAAAGACCATGAAGATGGTCTGTACAGTTGGACATCAGACATTCTCCTTGAATTAATCCCACATTGAAGGAACATACGTGTCTCAGGGCATGCCTGATCCAACAGACAATTATTATTTTGTCTCCAGTGATGAATGACCATGTCAAAATCTGTATTTTGCTTCTGGATATGTCTAGCTTCAGCATCACAAGAAATTGTCTGGGAGACGTATCTGATAGACGGAAGAATCCTCTATTAGTCCTTGCACACCTCTGAAAAACTCTCAGCAAGCCCTCCAGGTCTAGTCTTTGGTTAGACGAACAAAGAGCTCAATTAACTTTTAAAGCGTATTTTTTAATTCTTTATTGGAATAATTTTCAATCTACCCACATAGGTCTTGTATGCCAGACCTTCCAAACAGGACACAAAGGCACAGGTAACATCATCCTCCCATCCCTATTCTTACTTCTTCCCGCCTTAAGACTGACAAGGTCTCAGGACCAGACCAAGCACTCAGACAAGGTCTACAAGCCCATCACAGCACTGGTGAGAGGTAGCAACAGCTTCCTGCTGCCCCTGCAGTAAGTCTCAAACCTCTTTTGGCAGCTGTAAAATCAGTTTTCTCTGCCTGCTTAATCCTTAGTCCCTTTGCAGAGACGTCCTACAGAGATGGCAACTTGTCCTTCTGGAGATGGTAGCTTTGCCCTGTGGACATTCCCATCCTGAAACAAATTCGGTTAACAACTGTGACATGGTGAGGACTTCTCTAGTCACACAATACTAAATGTATATTGATGTCCCACAACAAGACAGCCAAGGAGACCAGTAATTTAGAAGATTTCAAAGCCATATATTGAAGGCAAAGGGAAAACAACATATCTAAGTACTTAGCCGAGCTGAAGACCAATTTATGCACTCTGTCTTTACTCCAGTACTACACAACCTTAAAACTGAAAAAAGCTGGTAAAAGCAGCCAGATTTGGAATAAAATTGATTCTGTTGTTCTCCCATCCTGCTTACAGAATCAATGCAATCAAACTATCAAATGAAACTCCAGAAAAACCCTAAAGCCATCACTATAATAAGATGATCTCAGCAGGTCGCTCAAATAATGGCTCATCAAATCAACAGAATAGAGAAATATTTGCACAGGACATTTACTTTCAAAAAACATTTTTAAAGGGCAGTGAGAGCAATACTAGCAAGAAAGACTTCTTGTGTCAAAATTCATGGAAGTCTAACTTCAGAAGGCAGTCTTCTCTTAATGTAACTTGAAATGTCAGAAATTGAGGCTGTTGCTTGGCCACAAAAGCAGAAAGGAAGTTTGCAAATTTACTACTTTTTTTTAATATGTGTGTGTACACATATATATTGATATATGCATATATAACAGCGGGGCTAGTGTTTGCAAAATGCAGTCATATTCACATCTCCTTCATTTGGTTACAACGAAAAATTTAATGCATCCTTTTTCACAGAGGAGTTGTAACTGCCTAGGTTTGTCAAAATTATGTTTACTTTAATAAGTGAAACTCAATCACATCTGAATCACAGAAGGATAAACCTAAAGGCTGTCATCAAATAGAATCACTCTTCATCCATTTGACAATATACTTGATACCAACAGCTGGTGAGAGATGGTAGCACGATTCATATCTCGTCACTTCCTCTCTTCCAAACCCTAGAAAAGAGCGCAAGTCATCCTCATCCTATGCAGACACCAGCACGGGTACAGATGAAAAGCACAATCTCTTTCACCCTTGACTCAGTTCTTCCATCTGTAAAATGGGACACCCAATGAAGACTGTCTCATCTGGAGTCAAGTAGAAATGGAGACTATTATTACTCTTCACTCACTTCAAGCACTTTCTCCTTCTCATCGCTCATCTTTATCATTTATCTGGCTTTGGACCGAGTGGTTTCGTTAAAGCGCTGATTATAGGATAATTTGAAACAAGTATATTAATCTCACATTATGCCTAATTGCATTAGCTTCAGATGTGTCCCCTAAGTATGATTTACATTTTGAAACATGTATAAGACTCTTTTCTATCATCTCCTTTAATAAGATCCAATCTCAGAGACCTTTTTCTTTTTCATAGTGCTTAGTCCTCTGTGAATTTTCTTCCTCTTGGAGATACTGAATTTCTAGGAACTCTCCCTGGAAATCTTTGTAGCTAACAATAAGATGGCATTAAATCAATAAAACACTAAATAAACCAACCATAACTGACAGTACTTGGGTTTTCTCTCATGTTTTTTTCTCTTTATATCTCAATGCACTTTGCAAAAGAAGGCAAATATTACTACATTTAACTGATGGAAAAACAGAGGCACAGACAGACCAAACATCCCATATTAGTACCAGAGCCTACACTAAATCCCAAATACCGCAGGGACAGTGAGCCCCATGAGGAGGGAAGACAGATTCATGCCTTAGGCGATGAGGCTGCACAATAAAAATAGTAATAGACGCCAATTTCACCTTTTTAGCCTCTAGCTTTCTCAGCACATTATTTCTTTAAGCTATTCAATAACTGTTAGTAGGTGACAGACTCTTCAAACCATTAAAATTATGTAACTTTCAAATCTGTAAGATTGAAGTGTTGTTCTTCCCACCACCCCATTACTTTTAGTAACTACTTCCAAACCAACTGCCTATGTGGGAGCAATCGAGGAGTCACTTCAGTTAAACAACTCTTCCAATACACTCCTTCAGAAAGATTGTCAGCAACACCTATTGGGTGACCATTTTTTAGTGGTGAATTTCAGATCCTGGCTGGATTTATCCTATGGAAGCCGCAAACCTGTGAGGTCTTCGCATAGTCCTCGTTCAGAGAAATTCACAGATAATATTCAGAATATATCAGACCTCAACCCTTTCCAACAAAGGGCAAATGGAGAAAATATTCACAATATGGCACAGAAATACCAGATCTCGATGTCATCAAATAGACCAAGATTTCACTACACCCTGCTGTCCTGGTTTCGGCAGGATAGATTTCCTTCCTAGTAGCTGGTACAGTGCTGTGTTTTGGATTTAGGATGAGAACAAAGTTGATAACGCACCGATGTTTTAGTTGTTGCTAGGTAATGCTTACACTAGCCAAGGTCTTTTTAGTTTTCCATGCTCTACTGACTGAGAAGGCTGGAGGTGCACAAGAAGCTGGGAGGGGGCACAGCCAAACTGGCCAAAGGGACATTCCATACCATGTGACGTCATGCTCAGTACATAAACTGGGGAAAGCTGGCCAGGGGGGCCACTGCTCGGGCACTGGCTGGGCATCGGTTGGCGGGTGGTGAGCAATTGCACTGTGCATCACTTGCTTTGTGTATTATTATTATTACATTATTATTATTATTATCATTTTATTTCAATTATTAAACTCTTTTTATCTCAACCCATGAGTTTTTCTCACTTGTGCTCTTCCAATTCTCTCCCCCATCCCACCGGGTGGGGGGGAGTGAGCGAGCGGCTGTGCGGTGCTCAGTTGCCAACTGAGGTTAAACCACGACACCTGCGTAGATGGTACGAATCACAAAGTGGCTTTAATAACCAGGGATGCCGCTGGCATCCACAAAACACGACCTTTGAACAAGCACGAGGGAGACGTTGACAGCTCCAAGAGGAACAGCTCTATTTCACAACCCTTATCTCATCATAATTAATTCTGAAGCAAGCTATTGTTCCCTGTGACACTTCCGCACAACTCCCAGCTCAGAGAATGCAACCACAGGAGCCTACCGAAGAAAGATGTAAACTAAGCTCTCCCGGGTCAAATTCCTCATAACACATGGTTTGATTACATGGGAAAGATGTCCTGGTCTGCCTATCTCAAGACGTTTTAGCTGTTCAACCAATTTTAGTTCCTGGGTAGATGCTGTCAAATCAACATAAACCCAACTCTGATCATTATACTCAAAATTCGTAAACAGACTAATAGCAAAGCAAACCATTCTCCGACAGCTTCATCCAACTCTGCCATAACACCAATTTCCACACTGGATTCTGCTTTTGAAATGGATTTCGGTTAGCTTGTATAATGCCATGTGCTGAAAAATCTGGAAGGAAAATCTGAAGCCCCACTGCAAGCCTTAGACCACGTTCACCATGTTACTAACACTGTTTTTTCCAATTTACCATAACTTTCTGATGAGCTGAGCGGGTATTTCAGACTCTGCAGGGCTACCACTCCTGTGAATCATCTGTTGAGCATGAAAATCAGCTTTTACCTATTATGTTATTAATTTCACTTCCTTCCTCTCTCCATCGGGCATGCTGTGACCCCCAGCAGTGATCAGCCTGTTTCAGGAGCTCCAAAATGTCTTAAGGATGGTAAAAGTCAGTTTTTAGGGGGGTTTTTTCGCTCTTTCTTCAGATGGTGTAAGACCAACTATTTCAAAGCATGCAATACTGAAAGTAGGTGGAGGGAAGATGAAAACAGGAAGAAAGATAACAGCACAACTCTGAACACTCACCTGCTACATGAGATATGCACAAGGCCCTGTGCCACCACAGTCCCAACCATCCATCCTACCAAGTAAGGCCCTATTAAAGACCTGGTTGCCCAAAACGAGAAGTACCCAATGCTACCAATTTCCTCAGAAAATTCAGGTGCTCGATTTAATCCTGGTCTTCGTTTTACTCACACAGACAGACAGAAGCACAAACCAGGAGAAATCCCTCAGTCAATGAATATTCATGGCTGTAGAAGACAGCAATGTTTCTCTATTACCAATGATACAAACATCATGAAAACGTGAAGAATGGCTGCAGGAGCTGGGACAAAGTTGTCTCCTTTTCCTTCCTTTCCTACCAAGCAGTAGCTTATATGGGACTGAACAGGGTTTACAAGGAGATACGCAATGATCTAGAGCCTGAAAAAAAGTTAAGACCTCCTGTTTTAAAAGCAGCATTTGCAGGTACACAGTCTGTGTATCAGTAAGCACATCTTGGCCATGGAGAAACAAGAGAACTCAGTGTGAACCTGGCAGCTGATGACCCTTTTTATTTTCTACAATTCTACACAGCAAACAAGTGCAAGTATGAACATCCAGCTTCCTTAACTTGTTATCTTAAACAGATTGTGCTCCATCAGAATCAGCAAAGCACCCAGGGCTGCATGCAGCCAAGCCTCCAGAAATACCAAGCAAACCAAATACAAGGGACACATGGGGCAATGCCTTCTCTTCTGCAGATAAATGAGTACGGAAGAAAAAAAAAAAAGGATGCTTTACACCCCCTTTCTCTTATTTCCTTTAAACAACCATGGATCAGAGAACAGAATTCAGATTTTATACACATCCTCCTGTAAATAAATGAGAGGCCAATGTGTTCTTATGCAATATCCGTAGTATGAAATAGCTTTCCTTGCCAACTTTCAGGCCTTATCAGTTTGGCAGAACTGTTGGATATACTTGGGACATGTGTTCCAGCTGAAGTATGCCATGGGACACTGATACTTCACTCTGTCCCAATGTGTAAAATATTCTCCCTACCTCTGACACTCCACTAAAGCCGTCCTCTTGATGACAGATATTTGTCCAGTTGCCCTGGTTAAAAAAAGTCCCATCTCCCAACACATCTCTTTGGTAAACTCACTGGGAAAACTAAATTATCAAATTTCTGTTCACTCAGAAAAAAATAATCCCACCAAAAATAACCATGTAAACTTCTGTTAGATAATAATAATTTTGGAAAATGACATAGTAAGAGACTGGCCAGGAGATTTGAGACCCACAACCTAGTTCTGATTCACTCGTGTTTTGCTGAGTGATTCTGGACCTTCTGGGTGTTTCCCCATCTGCAGAATATGCATAAATGAACAGTTTCCTTCACAAATCCCTTGGAGATCAGGGAATGAAAAGAACAGGATAAGAGCTGTGCTATTATTTTTTTGCACTGAACTTTCCTGTTTTCCTTGATCTGAAATATCTTTCATTCACAAGTCATTATGTGATATGACTTGGAGGGGAGCACTGTCTGAGCCTGCCTGCAGGATACAGCCCAAAGGCACAATGTCAGAGATCAGCTTGTAAAAGAAAAAGTAGCTTCTAAGGGGATATAAGTACAACAGAGAGATGTACTTCGTTAACAACAAACACAGTGATACACCCTTGACTTGTAGCTGAGAAAGTCTGCTGGAAATGATCACCATATAACCAGGAAGGTTATATTCAGCGTGGACCTTTTTTCCCCCCATTTTAAAAAATGAACCGCCATGCAGTGCCTCTTCTTATTGGGAACTGGTGGATGCTCAGCACTTCGGAAAAACTGGCCTAAAGTTTTAAATCACCACGTTGGGAAGTGAAGGATGGTCTTGTAGTTGGAAGACTTAACTCAAGCGACCTGGCTCCAAATCCCATTGGGTTGCAGGTTACTGGCAGGACCTCAGCAGTTTACCTTTGGTCTGGCACTGAAAGCTCTTTGGGACACAGCTTCTCCTTTCACAGATATTTACAGCAATGGGCTTTCAATTCATGTGGCTCTCCGTGAACTACTTTAATTTGGCTGAAATTTGCAAGCAATACACACAGACCTATGTGAGCACTAATATTCTTGAGGAAAAATATCTATCTACTATGTTTCCATCGTGTACATCAAAATGCCCAGCACAAATTTCTCTATTTCCATCATCCCTGGAAAGATGAAGAGTAATAGTAAGATACTGAATAATATGATTCATATTCTTGTTATTAAAAATAATTAAATATAGGGCTAGCCAAGAAGGGAAATGAGTGCAACTATGAAATTAATCAGTGAAGCTTCTGAAGTAAATGGATAGGTTATTGCAGAACAGCACTGAAGCAGGCTTAGGAGTACCTTCCACAAACCTTTCTATGAAAAAATGGATAGTTCTCAATAACATTTTATTTTCTAAACATTTTTACTATATACAGAGAAGAAAAACTCACTAGACTTTTAACAAACTTTTCTGAGAAAAATTCATATTAGTTTTCATTTCCAACAAAAACCCACCTAAAAACTGAGGTTTAGAAAACTTTCACTGTTCTTACTACCAAGCGGTTAAAAGACTTTTCCATCCTAAAGGGCTTATGCCACGGGGACAAAATTATCCTTCGTATAACCCCAATAAAATCACTAGATTCACAGATAAATTTGTCTTCACTTTCCTACAATGCTTGTGCTTGCCAAAGAAGTCTGGTTTCCCTAAAGGTTGCTGAACAGCTTCCCCCTGGGACTGCTCTATTTTTACTCGACACAGTCACAAATGCCCATTTCTCCCTCTCTGCATGACACTTCTTCCCCTCGCGTGGCCCAACACGCTGGCTGCCATCACTCATCCCCAGCAGCCTCCCCACATCATTTTCCAACCAGGACATTACAGCAAGGCCGATGAGAAGCACTGCAGAAACGCATAGTGCTAAATTCTTCCCCCTGCACAAGCCCAAGTAAGTAGATTTCCCATCGGGAACCACGCTGGGACACGGGCATGGGCTCCTCTCCTTGACCCCGGGGGGGTGGTGGCTGCTACGAGAGCAGTGCATGCAAGCCCCATCAGCGCCCCGTGGCACGCAAAACGAGCGCCTGTTTTATTGTACATGGCCATGCAGGTTTGATACGGCTGCGGTTATTAGACACCAGCTTGCAGCCTCCTGCTCTTTGCAGCAAACGCCATTTCAGTGACACCCACCTCTGCAGAAGTGTCAGTTCGAGGGGGATCGAAAGCTCAAAGCAGAGAAATGCCAGAGCACAGGGCTCCCGAGTGCAGAGCTGCTCCTTATTATCACACAACCAAACTGCAGCAATTCTAGCCATCCCTGAGCTTGCTACATCCGTGCAAAGGAGACGAGATTTGCTATTAAAAGTACAGGTCTCCAAGACCACTGCCGGCCACTTAGCACAAAAACTTGTGGCTAGGGCAGACCAGGGCTCTGCTTCCTTCTAGAAAGCCACATCTCAAGGCTGATGATCCCCACAATTCGGGGCTCTCACATCTGCCTGCCATGGCAAAGCGCTCGCTGTGGTTTTAGCAGTGTTTTTAGCTCCCATCAGTCTTCCCCTTAAAAGGCATCATTTCCCATCACTGCAATATCTCAGTCCTGAAACAAAATTATAGTAACCCTCATATAAAGGCCCATGTGTGGGCTGGTTTCTTCAATCCTCCTCCCAAAGAAGGAAGTTCAGATGGAGCCAAAAGCACGATCCCAAGCAAAACCCTCACACACCACTAAGCCACACAGTGAAAACACACAGGCTAACTTCAGAGCTGTGTCCACCAAAGGATGTGACGGTCAAAAGGGAAGCTTTTCCATGGACTCCACACGAGACAGCTATTCAGACCCAATGCAGACATTCAGATAAGCCACAGGGGAACTGAGTCTTGCTTTGAGGTTATTCCTGCAAAAGGAGGCATGTCTGCAGCACTGTAGCTGGGTAGCTCATGACCGCTTCAGCCCTTGTGGATGGCCCCATCTGTGGTCTAACAGACAGGCAGATCACAGAGGTGAACCTGGTCCTCTGTGTAGTACCAAAGCCTCCAGCAATCACTCCGCTCTCTGTCCTGATACAGGCACTGCTTTGCTGCGTGGGGCTTTTTGGCTACTCCAGACTCATCTCCCACAGAGTCAACTCCAAGGCTCATTTCTCCAAGAAGATTTGCAGGTTGAAAGTGGTTCCTTGAACAATCCCAGCCCAAGCAGCATCTCTCCTTTGCCCTCTCTCTCCCTGAAGAAGGTAAAGCTGGGACTGCTGCCGATTACTCTACATCCAGCTGAGATTTGGCACAGCAATAAATCTCTGCAGCCATGGAGCTTTCACTGGGCGACAAGATCAAAAAGCCACCATGGAAGTGAGTCAATCTCAAGAATAACACCCGTAGGCTCCCACATCATTCCTAAATTATAATATCTTGCTGGGAGAGACAGAAGGAACAGATAGATGCAAGTGGACAGTTTACAACTGCTAATACTCAGGGGTAGGTTTTGTCCTCCGTAGCAGCTGCAAATGAGGCTATGAGGGATGCCTCATCATTACAAAATAGCAGGACTGGGGCTTAGGTTAAGGCTCAGGAGAGACGGATTTTTCTCCGCACCCTCCTCCTGCGCTGTTGCTTCAGGAAGGAAGGAAAGAAAGCAGAAATTCTCAATTACTCAGTTGAATGTGGAAGAAGCTTTGAAATCCTGAACCTTAAAAGCTCAGAAGTCAAGCAGTGAACAGAAAGAATCCAAACAGTATTTCTCTCCCCAAACTCTTCATTTTAAGTTTCCTGATGAGTTCTCTGTGAACGAAAATTCATTATTTCTTTCCTTTTTTCCTCCTATACAGAGAATCCCTAAAGGAGGAAGGGAGAACTCCAAAGTTTGCACTCATGGACACTTCGCAGTGAAGCTGCACACGCCGAATATGCATGAGAGGAGACATTTTGAGGTGATTCTTACCAAGCATTGAAATCCCTTTTTAAAATAACCCAAAAAGACTCTTTTCTGGAACACTTTCCCTGGATGAGACCCAATTCTTCCAGCATTAGCATGAAAAAAACGCAAACTCTCTCAAAGCTGTCCATGCTGCAAGGCTTTGTAGGGCTGGCATGTATAAATCCACTCTGAAGCTGTGCACTTAAAAATCACCGTTCACCCCAAAACACTTCCTGAACTATAGCACTTCATGCTTAAAGTGCAACACAAACAGAACAGCGATGACTAAGTAGCAGAGTAGCAGAGATCCAAGAAACACGGTCTAACCTCTTTTACCACCTGAAATGCCATCTGAACCTACATTCCCTGGCAAAAGCTTTGTCACCTAAGTTCTGCCATTGGGCATGCCTAGAGGAGCCACCACCATGGCTGTCCCAAAACCGAGTCCCCTGACCTGTGCATAAGGCTGTGTGGGATTCACATAAGAGGTGGCCTCGGGATACTTCATATGAGGGGCTGCAGACCATTAGGAATACTCAGATGAAGTATAGGTTCAGATGGAGCAGGCTGTCCAGAGAGGTTGGGCAGTCTCCAGCCTTTAAGACTAAACTGGATCAAGCCCTGAGCAACCTGGTCTGATCTCAGAATCGACCCTGCTGTGAGCAGGAGGTTGGATGAGAGACCTCCTGAGGTCCTTTCCCACCTGTGTTATCCATGATACTAATATGGAGGTTGGGATTCAGTTCTCAAGTGTAGGTATCTAAAGTTGGGCATCTAGTCTATGTCATGGAAAAAGAGATACTCCACCCTATTTTAAGGAAGGATAGAGGAATTAACCATGGGGGGGTACTTCTGTCTCCCCACTGACCACATAAACACAACTTCCTTAGACTCAGACAACTAACGAAGATGTCCACAGCAGGGGAGTGAATGCCACCAGACCACTCACACTACCAGTGGAAGACCGATATCCAATTTCCCCAGCTTGAGGGATTCACACCCAAACCTCTCTGGGGGGCTTCCTAATCACCATGAAGGCAGTGCTATGGCAGCAGAACTCTTCTTCCCTCTTCCCAAAACTCAGATGCTGAGCATCGGAGACAGAGCCCACCTGGCAATTTGGGAGGAACCAATGCTGGTCCACATCCCTGATCCACAGATTATCTTTTTTTTTTTCAGTTTGACTTGAACCCAGTGACTATCTCATGCAAAATACATAAACAGATTTGCTCTTGCTGCATTATAGCTGGCTCATTATTTATGGGCAGACTTTGCCTTTCCTCACATCAATAACTGCCATTCACATGAGCAGCTCCTTTGAAGGAAGGATTTACATGAGAATCAGCCTAGCAGGGCCGGGAGCCTAAAGAACGCGTCTGCCAGCCCAGGGGCAGTCTCTGCTCAGGTGCTTTGTGAAGTACCACAAGTGCTACAGAAAGAAATGGATAATTGTAATATGTGGCAGCTCCTGGGACACAGGGTGGTGGGGAGGAGGCTGGACACCCGGCTTCTCCATTTGCTTTTGCTATTGAATTACTTTGCGACTTAGCATTCTGTCTATTTAGACCACAAACTCTTTGGGGTGGGGACTGTCTCTTACTATGAAGCTGAAGAAAGAAAGAAAGATAAATAAAGTAGGATTCCAGGATGAAAAATAAAAACAAAGCAAACGATATCCTCAGCAAGGCTCTGCTCAGCTGCTGATGACTGACAGCATCACAAGACGAGTTGGCAAGATAAGAACTCGAGTTTTACTCTTTAAAGTCCCAGATTTCTGTGTCAACAGTATTTCCTAAACAACTGACACTACCGATTCCCCACTGAAACATAACAACTGCAAGCCGAAAATCATCTGCCCGTGCAAATGCTATGGATCTTTTCTTCTCCCTTCCCTCCCCCTTCTCTGTTCAAATATTTGTTCATCAGACTTCAGCACCGAAAGCTGGAAGCATGCCATGCTGCCCTTCTAATATGTTATAGAGTATTGCATTTATTTGCAATTATATTCTCCCAGTAAAAACCATGCTGCTTCAATATATCCTCCTCCAGTGAACTTTTATGTATTCTGGCTAGCTGTTTACTGCAGAATTTTTGTAATAAATTATTCTCACTTGCAGCCTGACCTTTGTGATGTTCATAATACCAAAAAAAATGTATACTCCTCCTGCAGAAGTACCTTCACAGTTTGCTCACCTTTCCTTTCCTCTGTACTGTGCAGCAAACAGATGTCAGTGAGGACAGCTGCTACGCAAGCTCCCCAATACAATGATCCAGCATCTTGAATGATGACACCTGAGCCTCGGGTCTGAGGGCAATCTTTTATACTTCTTTACAGAAAACACGCTTCTTTTGTACTGAACACCAACAAGGTATCTACACTGCAAGCCTCAATCCAAAGATGTCTCCTGATCTACCATTAGGTCCATATGAAAGCTTCAGGCTCACTAAAAGGTGTAACTCACAGGAAGTTTAAGATGCTTTTTATAGCCCACCAGTCACTGAGGCTCTGTGTACCACTCCATGTACCACCCAGGCTGGGAGACACAAAGCAACCCATTTCCTATCATTTCCAGATAGAAATGGGCAGAGGAGAAGGGGAGAGGAGGGAGGGACAGAGAGCTGGGAGCTCTAGCAGTGAAGATATTTGCATTCTGGGCTCTGAAGATCAAGTATACTGATAGTATGCGCACAGGCCCCTAGATTTGCGCTCAGAGTTCATTTTTAAAAGGATTCATCTAGGCATCGGTAAATACTGCATTTGCACCAACAAAAGCTATAGGTGGGCAAATGGATGGTAACCACAAGGGCTTGTTTGCCTCAGCCTCAGTAATTCAGCTGGGTCTTTTGGCAAACTGGAGGAGAAGACATGATTTTAAAACTGGCCTGTGGAGCTAAGTTTTCAAAACTGTAATAATTTATTTAACTGTATAATAATAACTAATACTTTCTATGACTGTGTAATAATTTCTTTGCGCACCCCCCAGAAAAAAGCATTTTCTTTTAGGCAGCTGGTTGGAGTTGGGAAATGAAACGTGTTTGCTGATCACTGGGCTTTCAGTCAGACCCACAGAAATTACAGAGCACATCAAGACACTGTTGCTGTCTGAGTGTGCCCCCATGAAAAATGCTTTTTCTTCATTGCAAAGTTCAAGAAAATTAGAAGGGTTTGTGTTAAAACCATGCAAAGTGGTGACTGTAATATTTTCATATCCTCTCTCCAATTTCCTTCCTTCAAAGTTTCCCTCGTTTCTGTCTCAAACTTAAATACAGCCAACTTAAAAAAAAAAATCCAAGGCTTTCTAGTACTACTACTTTTCTCCACTTTCAGTGTCCAATTCTTCTTCTTGGACCTTCCTACATGGGAGCTGTCTCTGCCTCTAAAGAAATGCATTGTTAATCGACTCTGTTTGTCCTTAAAATCTTGCCTTGCCAGTAAGAAAAGCCAGTCCCTGGTATGCTACGACAACCGACCAGGATAAAACATATTGCTGAGCTATATGGACTGTATAGGGAATGTATTCCCTGCCCAAGAAGAGACAAAAGGCTGAAGCATGGCTCAAATCATGCTACTGACACAAATGTTCTCATCTTGGCTCTTCTAGAGCACTTTCCTATGGGTCTCAAAGCATTTTATAGCAAAAAGATGAGTTTTAGATATGAGAGGCTTAGAAAATTGAAATCACTTAATAGAGGACATTTAAGATCAATTCTGGGAACAGCATTCAGGGTTTACTAATGCTGCCTTAGATCATACTGCCTTCCAAAAAGCACGGTGACCCCCTCAAAAACAAAATAATAAGTTTAATCATTAAGTTGTTCCACATTCGTTATTTCAGATAAAGGAAATGGCGTTTCTCAGGGAAATCTTGGGGTTAATTTGTTACATGGATCTTCTATGTTATGTTTTCTTTGGCAAACGATCAGTGAGCTCATTAATTTCTATATCTAACTGAGTTTCCGTTTCAAAGTACTATAAAACAGAAACAACCAGATGCTCATGCCAAAAAGTAAACATTAAAGAGAATGATAATATAAATGGTCCCTTTTTAAATTGATTCAGATACAACAGATCACAAAAGGCCATCTTAAAACCAAATGCTCTTAAAATAAAAGATTAAGACCTCCTTACCCTCTGCTTCGAGTAAGTATTTAAGCTAATGAGAGCTAGGAAATCAATGAGTGGATATTGAATTGCTATCTAGCCAGGCTTCAGACAGATTCTGGTAAACAAACACAAGCCTAAAAATAAATGTGTAGAGGAAATTTTTTCAGGAAATTACACATTTATAACGAGAGAGGCGGAAAAAAGGGTGGAAAGAGATACTGTAAAGGTAACTCACATGGAAGAGATCGCAATTAAGATTTTTTCATCTATTGGAAAATCAGCTATGCTTAGATCAGTATCCAGTTTAGTAACTGAGACACATAATTGTCCATGCTGAATCTATGGGCTACATGCCATGCCCTTGGCTCACATCTGCAGAGTCATCTACAGATGGCATTTAAGACACTGGAGAGAGGAGCTCAATTCTCAAGAAAAGCCAACGTGGATGCAACTTACTGCAAGAGAAGAGTTCTAAATATTACTAATGCTTCTTACTCTGAGACCTGCTCAAAGTTTCCTTTTGCTCTATTTTACACAACCAGTGGTTCCACAGGAAAAAATCTAGCTTTTGTAACAATACCTACTATCACTATTCTCAGTTTTGCAAAATTTTTACTAAACTGAGAGTTTAGACACCCCAGAATTGTGCCACACATTCATAACCTCCCTAGTGCCATAGTAAAGTGCTGTTCTCCTGGGTTTGTGGCCATATATCTCCAACAGAGCAAAACAGTGACTGTTGGTGTTTCCAGATACTGTCATATGCAATGCTCATCCATGCATTTTTGGTACCTACAAAGACACACGACAGAATTTGTCTCATGATCCCTCCGGCAAATAGCAGCCACCTTCTTCCCCTCCAAACTGCAGGGTATGTAGGAGGTTTACTGCTCCCAGCCCTGTTTCTTTGCCCAGCTTTGTATACATCTCAATGGCAACATGATGACATTGCCAAAAAGAGCTAAGCCAAAGCATGAACCTTTTAATTTCATTTGGAAAGAGGTGAGATCTGGTAACTTGCAGCAACAAATTCCATGCTTTTAATTCACATCCTGGGAAAATCCTATATGTAGTGGTCGTGATCTCTGGGAAAGTTTTTTTTTTGCAGCAGACGCGGGGCATGAACTAGATGGTGCATTCGACAGGGAGGCAGTGCAAAGGGTAGAAGCAGAGGCAAAATGTTCGCAGGCTTACATTGCTAAGTAGGAAACCTGCTGGTCAGTATTGCTAGTGCACACAAAATTAGGTCCTTTTTCAGTGAAAATCATGCAAAGAGGTGTCCTAAAGCTGCTAAATGACTTGTTATTGTGAATTTGCCAGAGGCTCCCAAACTGCAGCCATAGTTTACAGCAGAGAGTACCAAGCTTTGTGCCAAGCTTTCCACCTCTGACACTACTGAGTGCACGTGACTCAGTTCACCATATGCACAACCAAGTACACAACCATGAACTACACACATCTATCCTGGCACTGGTGCCAGGGAACAGGAAAGAACCATCAGACTATTTTTTTTCCAGCAACCGAAGGGGAGCTGCACTAGGAGTGGCCCCAATTCCCACACCAACCCTTCAGAAGGCACCAGCCGGGGTAGCACAGCCTCTTCTGTGCCCTTCATCTTCTCCTCCGAACAGAAGTAACTTCTTGTCTATGCTTTATTTGATGGCAGAGATCAGCTTCTGTCTCCAAACTCCTTGACTGCTGCCAGACTTGCAGCTCTGGTCTTTAATAAACTACTATTCTGCAGACAATTTCAGAGAATCAGATAGAGAACGAAGAGGCAAAGCAACAATAAAAATGCAGATGGAGAAAACATTATAATGAATAATATTAGATTGGCCCTAAATTCAGAATTGGTGTCTCCTCAGCCTATAAAAAGTCCATTACTATGTGCTGCTTTCTGAGATGTGCGGCATGCAGTGTAACCCTTTCCATGTCAAGATAAACAAAGCAATAGGCTTCAGAAAACATCTGCTTTAAATCCAAGCATTTCCACAAAGTGTATTTTCTTGAAAGTTGAAAAAGAGTATTCTTATGCTTTCAAGATATCTATATGCTGTTACAGACAAGTTACATAGGCCTTTAAGTACTAGCAGGGGATAAAGTTTTCTTTCAAATAAAAAGGGTGACCCTGTGTAAGCAGACATTTATTTTGCTCATGTGTGAGAAGGGCAGATGATTACACCATGCCTAAATGTAGAGTAATGTAATTTAGAAAAGGAAATCAAGTGGTTTTACAAGGAGATGGAAGTCGATTAATTTAGAAGTTCCTCAACTGTCCTAGTAACCACGCAGATAGATACTGGAAATGCAATAAGCTGATGCTGTCATTGCAAAGTTTTACTTCCAGCTTTGCTTTTTCACAGAACTATATGCAATTTAATCGTACAAGCCCAAATACACCCTTCATTGCACCACTTCCCAAAAAGGTATCAGAGCAATTGTGAGAGACAACCAGGATAAGACACCAACAAATACAAAACTAACTTATACCTTGGCTGACAGTCCCATGGAGGACCAACCTTCCAGGCATCCCTACAGCTGGAGCATTTACCCAGGGCAGGACATGGAGCAGCTCACACGGTTGCTGCCAGAAACCGTGATCTGATACAGAGGTGGCTGCAGTCACCCAAAGGGCGAGGGTGAAGCATCAGCTAGGCACAGTATTGCCTAAAAAAACTGTCAGGAAAATTAAATGGAAGGGATTAAAGAGAAAGAAAAAAGAGAGCAGGATAAATTGTTTGCAGGACACAAGCCCAGTTTTGTTGCCTGATTTTTGTTTTGGCAGCTGCACGTCCCAGGGATGCCTATTTAGGGACAGATTTTACTTAAAGTTTCCACAATGTTGTGTATAGAAAAAACGGGAACAAAAACATGTTTCATGGACCTGTACTTATTTAGAAACCCAGAGGAAATGAGCCACTTGTGCAGCTCCCAAACTCCTGTTGTTTGGGTTTGATTTCGTTTTAAGATTGGACTCATCATTTGATTCTTTTAACTAAAGAAACACAATAAACACAATTTCGCTTTCTTTTTTTCAAGCAAGCAGTAAAAACAAATGGCAAAACTATAAAACATTGAAAATGTAAGCAAAGAGATTTTTAGTCCAGGAGGAGATAGCTACGGGTGAAAGCCACACCAAACGGGCTGTATCCCACCCTTATCCCTCCACGTGCCTAAGCCAGACGAGCAATGCTAGGGAAGCACTCTTCATTGGGTGCGCAGCAGCCACCGCCATTTACTGGTCGCACCCAGTTCCCGTTGTGGGGACATCTCCCTCATCGAGTCTGTCTCACTGCCTCGTATCCTCAGCTTCCTCGCTGGGACTGTCAGGGACAGTGCCAGCCATGGGTGGGTGACAGTGTCTGATGAGAAGGGCACTGAGGCCATGCAGCAAACATCTTTTAGACATGCTCGGAAGTTGCCATCCCTACTAAATGGATGTGCCACCCACTTCAAGACCTGTAGCTACTGGGGTCAAGGACAGCCGAGGAAAGCCACACTTCTCCCCAGCCAGCCCAGTCCCCATGAAAATGTTCACCAACCTGCCAAGGCCATACTCTTGTATTGCAGTTATACTCCTGGTCTTCCCCTCCACACTGTCTATTTACACTTCTGGTCCCTCACCAGGCTGACCCTAAAGTCCCTTCTCGGGGGACACCAACCCCAACAGCTACCGGGCTACGATGAGTCACCAAACCACAAACAACCTCCACAAACTTAAAAACATCACAACCAGAATCATAGAATGGTTTGGGTTGGAAGGAACCTTAAAGATCATCTAGTTCCAACCCCCCTGCCATGGGCAGGGACACCTTCCACTAGACCACATTGCTCAAAGCCCCATCCAGCCTGGCCTTGAACACTTCCATGGATGGGGCATCCACAACTTCTCTGGGCAACCTGTGCCAGTGCCTCACCACCCTCACAGTAAAGAATTTCTTCCTTATATCTAATCTAAATCTACCCTCATTCAGTTTAAAGCCATTACCCCTTGTCCTATCACTACATGCCCTTGTAAAAAGTCCCTCTCCAGCTTTCTTGTAGGCTCCCTTTAAGTACTGATAGGCTGCAGTAAGGTCTCCCCAAAGCCTTCTCTTCTCCAGGCTGAACAACCCCAACTCTCTCAGCCTGTCTTCATAGCTCCAGCCCTCTGATCATCTTTGTGGCCCTCCTCTGGACTCGCTCCAACAGGTCCATGTCCTCCTTATGTTGGGGACCCCAGAGCTGGACGCTGTATTCCAGGTGGGGTCTCACGAGAGCAGAGTAGAGGGGCAGAATCACCTCCCTTGACCTGCTGGCCACGCTGCTTGTGATGCAGCCCAGGATATGGTTGGCTTTCTGGGCTGCAAGCGCACATTGCTGGGTCATGTTGAGGAGCTCATCAACCAACACCTCCAAGTCCTTCTCCTCAGGGTTGCTCTCAATCCATTCTCCGCCCAGCCTGTATTTGTGCTTGGGATGGCCCCGACCCATGTGCAGTACCTTGCACTTGGCCTTGTTAAACCTCACGAGGTTCACACGGGCCCACGTCTCAAGCCTTTCAAGGTCCCTCTGGATGGCATCCCTTCCCTCCAGCATGTCAACTGCATCACACAGCTTGGTGTCATCAGCAAACTTGCTGAGGGTGCACTCGATCCCACTGTCCATGTCACCAACAAAGATGTTAAACAGTGCCAGTCCCAATACTGACCCCTGAGGAATGCCACTCGTCACTGGTCTCCACTTGGACATCGAGCCATTGACCGCAACTCTTTGAGTGCGACCATCCAGCCAATTCTTCATTCACCGAATGGTCCATCCATCAAATCCATGTCTCTCCATGTCCATCCATCAAATCCAAGAGACAAGGCTGTCGTGAGGGACAGTGTCAAATGCTTTGTCAAATGCTTTGCACAAGCCCAGGTAGATGACGTCAGCTGCTCTTCCCTTATCCAGCAACACTGTAACCCAGTCGTAGAAGGCCACCAAATTTGTCAGGCGCGATTTGCCCTTGGTGAAGCCATGTTGGCTGTCACCAATCACCTCTCTGTTTTCCATGCTCCTTAGCATAGTTTCCAGGAGGATCTGCTCCATGATCTTGCCAGGCACAGAGGTGAGACTGACTGGCCTGTAGTTCCCCGGGTCTTCCTTTTTTCCCTTTTGAAAAATGGGGGTTATGTTTCCCCTTTTCCAGTCAGTGGGAACTTCACCGCACTGCCATGACTTCTCAAATATGATGGATAGTGGCTTAACAACTTCATCCACTAGTTCCCTCAGGACCCATGGATGCATCTCATCAGGTCCTATGGACTTGTGCACCTTCAGGTTCCTTAGACAGTCTTGAACCTGATCTTCTCCCTCAGTGGGCGGTTCTTCATTCTCCCAGGCCTTTGCCTTCTGTGACTTGGGTGGTGTGGCTAGAGCACTTGCCGGTGAAGACTGAGGCAAAAAGTTGTTGCCTTCTCCATATCCCGGGTAACCAGGTCTCCCATTTCCTTCCAGAGAGGGCTCACATTTTCCTTAGTCTTCCTTTTATCACCAACGTACCTATAGAAGCTTTTCTTGTTGCCCTTGATGTCAAAGATTCAATTAGTTGCGAACATGAGTGGCCTTATCACACTAGGTGGAAGTGCTTCTAGGCAGAAAACGGCTTCTCCAAGCTCGACTCACCCAGACGCGGGATGCAGAGTTTGCACTCCCAGCAACCGTTTTGAAGATCAAAGCAGCAGCGCCAGAGGGAGTCTGAGACATACATTGTTTGCTTCATATACTCTTACATAGAATTATGTAATGTCATTAAGTGGTGTAATTACAGAGTCCAACCATACATTTTTGCGGTTTAAGTGAAAGTATGCTTAATGGTGTAATTACATCTAAAAAAGAGATCCCATGACTAACTACATCCACAGGGCGGCAAGCAGCAAAAAGCTTCATATTGTAATACTAGGAATGAATTATGTGTCTGGTAGTTTTCCTCCTTATTCAAAGCACAGCAGTGTAAAATACTATTGGCAGACCCCACATCTCCCTGTGCCTTCCACAGTGCCAGGATTATCACCATCAAAGAGCCCATAAACAGCAAAGCCTTCTGAATAACAACCGAGGCCGACTCACCTTCGTGCTGCACAGGAATGATCCCATTTCACCCCAAATGAGTAGGGATATGGCACTGTTGGGGTGTGAAGACTGTGATCAACCATCACGGTGCCACACAAGCAAGATTATGGGTGGCTGATGGGGTCTTGAGCCATGCCCCATGTGTCTCCTATCTGTTCAGCTTTCCTTTTTGCCATGTATCTGTCTGAGGTTGATTGAAGCCATAGGGTGAATCCAAGGTGAAGACCTTGGCAAATGCTTGTGCAAGGCCAAGTGCCATCTGGGCTAGCCAGTGTTATACTGGCTACCAATCCCTCCAGCTAACAGTTGTAGGAGGATTATCCTGGCTGGTCAACTAAAGTCACATCACAGACCATGTTACATAAATCCAACTTCTGCCAAGCGCCCACACTACCCTCCCATCACTTCAAACCAACAACAGGAGAAATTGTCTCCAATCCACCTCTCCCTGCCAACCTTTCCCATCCCACACCACTCATTAACTCGGCAGATGGGGATTTGACCTTAGCCTACCCAGAAGCCATCTCCTCCAGCCCCATCAGTGAAACACTAGAAAACACAGAACTACCCAAAACATTGGTCTGAAGCCAAGGAAGTGCTAAAGCATTCCTCAAATCCATTTGTCTTACTGCCTGAGATGGCGTTTTATTACTAGAGTGCTGTGGCACCCTGAGATTTATGGGCAATGGGCTCACTCAGTCCCAGACAGAGTGAGACAGGGAGAACAATTAACACCACCCTATTCTTAATCCTACTCCCCTCTACTTTTGGCTCATTCTCCTCCACTTTCCTTCTTTATCCTCCTATTATAGCAATAGTGAAGTACAATCAGTATTTGTCTTTTTTTTCCAGACAGCCTTTAAGAGAGCAGAAAGCCTCTCCAAGATGGACACTTGCTGTCCCCAGCTCCAGCCCCAGGCTCCAACGTCCACCTCCGCAGGCAGAGATCTGCTGCAGCCGTTAAACTGAAATCTGCTGGGTTATACCGGGAAATGCATTTCACTTTGCTAGCACAACTCCAGTAAAGTTCATAAAATTGGGAATCTTTAATGCCTAGCTGAAAGCCTGAGTGGTTTTCTATCAGACCTTTGCTAGCCAGCCCCACCTCTCGCCCAGATTGCTTTTACAAGCTCCACTTAACATTCACAGCCTCCACTCCTCTCAGTGCTACGCAGCTCAAATAACCCCCCTGCCCTTTCGTTTTGGGAAGGATCTTGAACTGCCCACAGTCAGGCCCAGAAAAGGCTCTTGCATTTTGGGGAGACCCAGCACATTTTCAACTAAGCTGTCTGAAGAACAAGTGGGTCTGGTAAGTAGAAGAAAGCATCTCAAAGAAATAAGGGTTAGGTGAAAACCGAGAGCTTCTCGACTGATGACTTCATATCAGGGCTGTTTTGCTGAGTAGGATTTCTACTAGTAAGTAAGCTGAATATTGATTTTTTTTTCTCTCAATAGGAGCAACAGGTGCTCCTCTTCAGGGCTCCAGAGAATTAGTTGGGAAATGTGAAAAAACTTTCCCCAGGGATAGGAAGAAATCTGTCCAAGGTCAGGAGACTCTGCTCCTCGGTGTGCTGGAGCTTCGTTATGCTGATGCCAGGCCAGGCAGCCGTCACAAGCACAGGACAGTCCAGGTGGGAGGACAGGAGATGTATGCTTTGGGGGAGCAAGGCAAGACTGGGTTTGGGATTCAAAAGGGACAGGCAAAAAATACAGGTGCAATAGAAAGGGAAGAAAAATTTCAAAACAATTTTTTCCCCAACATTTTCCCTGCTGATCTTGATCATAAGTAAATGCACAACCTGTAGATGTGGTGCTTAGAGACATGGTTTAGTGGTGGATTTGGCAGTGCTAGGTTAACAGTTGGACTTGATGATCTTAAAGGACTTTTCCAACCTAAACAATTCTATGATTCTATGATTCCATAACCTAGACCTGAAGGTACTTCATTTTCTGATCCCAAATAATTTTTTTGAGGTTTAACTGTTTGGTGCCCACACTGTGTTTTGATATTTTTAAATAAAGGGAGTTTCAAAACTCTGGAAAGAAAGCATCATGGTAAATATTTTTGCTTTTTGAAAACACTAGCTGCATATCTCTTCACACCGGCTATGAAGCAGCAAGAGCAGATAATAAATGTAGACATAAAGCGGGTAAACAAGAACATACATGCTGAATATTTTGGAGCACTCAACTGAGGATGAGTGGATGGTTAAGCACACAAATGAGCCGGTTGCATTTCCAAAATGTGAAAATTCAGCTTGCGGATATTGATTTCCAGGCAAGCCTGGTTCACTCCATTCCGTAGTGCTTAGCTGCCTTTGAAGGTCTTTACGAGCCAGTCCAGAAAACGACTGCTTACTTTAGTGCTGTTTTAACCACAGGTTATTTCTTTAGTCTGAGAGCAAATTAGCAACACACTGACTCCAAAGAGATCATAGAATCACAGAATCATAAAATCATTAAGGTTGGAAAAGACCTCTAAGATCATCGAGTCCAACCGTCAACACAACACCACCATGCCCACTAAACCATGTCCCTAAGCGCCTCATCTACTCGTCTTTTAAATACCTCCAGGGATGGGGACTCCACCACTTCCCTGGGCAGCCTGTTCCAATGTTTAACCACTCTTTCAGTAAAGAAATTTTTCCTCACGTCCAATCTAAACCTCCCCTGGCACAACTTGAGGCCATTTCCTCTCGTCCTGTTGCTTGTTACATGGGAGAAGAGACCGACCCCCACCTCGCTACAACCTCCTTTCAGGTAGTTGTAGAGAGCGATGAGGTCTCCCCTCAGCCTCCTTTTCTCCAGGCTAAACAACCCCAGTTCCCTCAGCCGCTCCTTATAAGACTTGTTCTCCAGACCCCTCACCAGCCTCGTTGCCCTTCTACTCCAGGCTTCCCTGAGAGCCTCCCCCATTTTGCCTCCAGTATTGCTTTCCTGGGTACATTTTAACTAGCATGCAGCAGGATGCAGAAGAACGCATTTCCAGCAAGGAGGAAACTTCCAGCTTTGGTATAGGAAGCTCTGAACTTATTAAAAAAATCAGGGTAAATTTAGCTCGTGTCTCTCCTCCATACCAAGCTCCAAGGTCTCTGTTTGCAGCAAGCTACATCCATAAGAGGCAGGAGCCTGGGAGTGGCTGAAATGGGCAGGAGTGTTGGGGGAGCAGCTGACAGCTCCTGGCAGGCTCGGTGGTGGGAAAGCCCGCGTGGCTCCACTGATGGGGTGTCAATAAAACGCTGTGACATTAAGCAGCATGCTGGTGTGCAGGATGGCAGTCGGAGGCCAGCTCAAGGGCTAGGGCTCAAGGAGCCATGAACAAAACAAGCCAGAAAACGCAACATCCTTCGGCTACAGGAAGTTTCCAAGGACACAAGAAACACCAGGTCTGGGCTTGTTGAATAGCCGGTAAAAACCTATCACCTGTGGCCCCACAGGAGTCAGTGTTCCCCAGCTCACGGCAGGGCTCCTCCACCTCTTCCCAGCCCAACCAGCCTCTGACCAGGAGGTTCTGCCCTATAGCGGATGTGGTGCCACATTGCGAGTCGCTCATTCCTCACCCCATCTGTGGCTCCCACCTGCCTCTGAGACCACCACAACCCACCCTAACCCAGACAGCACTGTCCACATCATGAGCCCAGCCCCACAACACAAGGTGGGGGAACCAACAAGAGAAAAAGGTTTATTCACCTCCTGGGTTTTGAGTCTTCAGTGGGATTTGTTACTAACGACGGAGTAATTTTGGTTGGGAGGAACCCCTGGAGGTCTCTAGTCTACCCCACCATGCAAAGCGTATCCAACTAGATCACGTGGCTCAGAGCCACGTCAAACCAAATTTTGAACATTGCCAAGATGGAGATCCTCCAGATGCTCTGGGCAACCTCCACCAGCATTTGATCACATTGATAGTAAAAAAGTTTTTTCTACATCTAACTGGAATTTCCTGTATCGCAACTTGTGCCTTTTGCTTCTAGTCCTGTCACCACACACCGCTGAGCAGAGTCAAGCCCCATCTTCTCTACACCCTCCCATTAGGTGCTTATAGACAGCAAAAAGTTCTTCCTTGAGTCATCTCTTCTCCAGGCTGAACAAACAGTCTTCTCAAGTGCTCCTAGTGCACCATGTGCTCCAGCCCCACACCACCTTAGTGGTCTCTTGAGTTAATCAATATTTTAGGGGGACATAGACATCTGGGGAGCCCAAAACTGGTGTTTTCTCTATGGCAATCCTAGGGCACAGATGTACACCCAGAAGTGAGGGACTTACTGCCTGGGGAGCTGCAGTAACCAGTCATGTGTACTCACTTCTCCTCCCACAATGGGAAGTGAAACCAGCCAGATAAATCCTGAAACCACCACACAGCTGACAACCGCGAGCCGCTAAACTATGTTAACACAGTCACTTCTGGTCACAAGCCAGAAGCTGCACCATTTTTTTTGTCCTAAACCAAACACAGCACTAGACCTCTTAAACAAGGACCAATCTGGGCAAAACTTCTCCAAAAAGCCTTTTTTTCTTTCCTGCTATCTTCGATCTATCAGCTATCGAAGTGAATTATTTTTCTGCCCCTTCTCCGGGGTCTACGGTTGGGTGGTGAATGTTGAAAACTAACACCAAGAAATGGTGACTGTATGCCAGGCAACTGTGAAAATACAGTCAGATAAAAGGTCTCCTCTGCTCAGAAAGGAAGGCTTTGGAGAGAGCAACCTGTAGCTACTGGAGCCTTCTTCACTCACTAAAATTCAGAACAGCTGCAGCATCTCTTTAAAGCCTGTTTAGGCTTTCAATGAAAGTTCGCGCGGCACATTAGGGATGTCAGGACTCGCTATGTCAGCAGGACATGATGAAAGTTGATGTTGCTGCTCTCCAGAAACTAATGCGTCTTCATTTGCAGCACAAATGATAAAGGGATGCCATTATTTGGAATGAATATTTTTTAAGAGAATGATTAGCACCAAGTAATTACTTGGAGATATCAGTTGTTTTAATACAGCAAGTGTGACAGAGTGGTGGTTGTTCATATAAGGAGAAAGAAGGGTGAGACAACTGTGCTATGCATCATGTAACTACAGCAGCAAGGCTAGGCCTTTTCTGTTGATGAAAAGCTCCACAGTAATTCCAAAGTGTGCTCAGTCAGTTTTTATTTATTACTGGCATCAGTGCAGTCTTTCTTAACAATTAGAAAAAAAATGTGAGAATAATTCACAACATCCACCTTCTCTTTTATGTGTGACCATTAATGTGTCTGAACACTGATTTCTTTTTTCTTCCTTCCATTTTTGATATATAAGCATATCTAAACACACTGAATGGAGGCATTGAGAACACTAGGGGAGTACCTGGCTCGAAAGTTATACCAGGTTAATAAAAGTCCTTTTCTTGGTCTTGGAAATATTTAGGAAACAAAAGATAATATTCATTCTAGGAATAAATTTCACTTGATCTTGCCACGTTCAGACACATTACTCAGGTCCTTGACTCTGAGATCATATATATGGATCGATGCAGAGCTGAACCTAGGACTTCTTGCATGTGCAAAGGCAGGAGGAATAGGTACTTTATTTTTCATTTTGCTGTTATTTTCTTTGGCTAACTGCACAGGCTTCACTGGGCTGGTTATTAACATTCAGTTTCCTTGCTAAAGGCATTCCACCCAGCCGAGATCTCCTCCAAAGCTACTATAAATGGATTTAATTCAGACCATGATATTGAGCGCTGTGTAATGAGCCAAAGATTTTAGTGGACAGAAGTTTCACAAAGCTCGGAGGGTTTAGTTCAATGGCATGCTGGCTCCTAGAGCAAGGCTGGCTTAAAAATGTGCTATTCTCAAGCACTTGTTTCTATCCCCTTGCTCTCTCTTCCACGCTGGTCCAGCGATGCTGTAAACTGCTATCGCTCTCTGCTACAAAGATTTGGCTCTTTTTCAGGAGGCAGTGTTTACAGTGTTAGTTCTGCCTTGTGTCAGCCAGCAAAGTGGTCATCGGGTACACGTTCGCCGACTTCTCTGTGCATTCTGTGTAATCTACATAATTGACCTTTTTTTCTTTGCCTGTGATTCCTTTGGTGTGTTTCTTGTTTTGGTTTTGCATCGTTTCCTAAGAACAACCAGATGCTGTTTATTTCCCTCCTGTACTTTTCAGTCTGTTGGAAATGTCTGACACAGGGCTATCCACTGCTAAATTCCCATTTAAAAACCTAAGGATGCTCTGAGTTTGTATAACCCTCTGAGCAGGAGTAAATTTTACTTTTCTAAACCCATGCTGGGTTGTAAAATTCCCGACTCCATTTTGCCTAATGTAAAGCTATCGAATTTCGCTATATGCTTCTTTCTTTTTTACAAGATATGTCATCATCAAGTCCTATATAATTAATAAACCTTGATCCTCACTTAATAAAGAATAAGAGTACACAGATTTATAGATGACTGGGTGTATGCTCCACTAGTTCTGGCTTCAGCGATCAGCTTGCTTCTGCAAGCTGCGATCCCTGCGACACCGTCACGGTTCATAAATACAAGAGGCGAGACTCCTTGTTGACCCACGCATTGTGACATGCCACCAGTGCTCCATGCCATTGCTTCTCCCCATTACTTTGATGTATATTTCTCATTATTTCATAAGTAACACAAAAATTAAACTGAATCTGAGGCAGCAGGGAAATCAATCTTCTCCAGAGAATCATTCCAGTTAAAAAATTCAATAAATCTTTAATCCATTCAGACACTGTATCAAAAAAAATTGTAGCAAGAATGCACTTAAAGAGAAGGCAGAAAAAATATATTCCAAATGGCCAACATCTATGCTGCAATAATATTCTTCTTAGTACATTCAGACAAGTGTTTTTAGGAAGACAGATGATGTCTAAATGTTCTTTCTTGATAATTTCTTGTGTGCTTTCAATTTTCTGGAGATAATTAGTCATTGTAACAGGAGCATTTAGACTTTTAAACACACATTTTTTCACTAAAAAATAATTCAGTCAGGCTGGTAATGTGATAACCCTTCTCTGATTAATTAAATTTTCAGCGTGAGGTATTCTATGAAAGTACATCCAGAGACACAGTGTAACACCAAGCAGTCTTGTGGCTAATGCTGGGTCTTTGCAGATTTAAATGCTATTCTTGAGGCTGCCACACTTTGTCTGTCATTCTTGAGCTAAAATTTTCAACTTTTTATAATGAGAAACCCACATTCAGCCCTACATACCCACACAAACGCCGGTTATTGATGTGCCTCACTCCAGGAACACAGGTTTGACAATCCCAATCCATTTTACAGAGCCAGGAGTGAAGCAAAGACAGCGTCCAACCTGATCAGTGATAGGCACGATATCAGACACTATTCCTCTGCTTAATTTAAAAGTTAATTCAGGAACGCCTGAGGATTCAGCTGGAGCGAGGGCTTTCAGCAACTCATTAGCTGACAGCAGAACTTGGCGTAATTCATTTATATCCACCAAGAGAAGCTTGAGTATCCATGGGATTAAGTGGTAGTTGAGCAGTGTTTTTAAGGACAACCATCATGCCCTCAAGACAATGAACCCTGAGAGTGTTGACCCAACAGCAGCTGCAAGACACATCAACTGTGGGCAAAGCTATGTCCTACCTCACTCCCTGAGCTCACATTATATTCAGCAGAGAAAAGAGCACCTCATCTGACCCATCCCAACTACCTTTGTTAAGATGGAAAATGCCACACATGAGGTACTTGCTGCTTCCGACCTTACCCAAAGGGAACCCAAGATGACTAGTTCTCACGTAGGTATCTACCCATGCTTGGGCAGATGAATCTCATCCTAAGTCTCTGCAGGTTCCCAGGCCATCACAGTAGGGCCAGAGCTAACACGAAACTCTCTGATTAGGGAGCTGTAACATCCCCTTTCGCAGCCTCACACCCCTCAAAGCAGGAATCAGAGTTATTTGTACAAGTAAGTTGCATTTACACTGTGGTTCCCTACTCTTCCCAAGTGGGATGTGATGGGTTTAGGGGGAAAGAGCAATATCCAGAAACACACTTGTTGCCTTAGATCCCTGAATATCCACAGTCACACAACCTCAGCGTTTCTGCGCACGTCTTCGTGACTGCCACCAGCCCAGCACCAAAGCATCCCAAAGGATAGAGGAATGCACTGTTATCTCTGTTTTTCAGAGGGAACTGAGGCTGATGGGCTATGCCTGTGTCAGTAAGACTGAGGAGTACCAGTGGCATGAAGAAGCAGTGGCGCAGGCTGGGCACCATTCCCAAGGCACAGTCTGGATGACCATTTTTCCAACTTCAGCAGCATTTACAATATCTTTCATGGAAACTTTGCAGCTATAGAGAGACCTTTATCTTTCCTGACAAAGCTAGCACTTTTTTTAAGAGCCCGCCTAGTGCAATATGTGGGTATTTTCTCTCCTTTCACCTTGACAGCTGCAAACTATTGCCCTCATTCCTGTTCCATTTATCCCACTGGGAACTCTTAGATTAAGTAACTCTTAGATAAGAGTGGGAAATTAGTCATAAACACGTGGGCCCAGTGAAGAACTCCAACTTTCAAACAGCGAAATAGCTTTTGCTGCAGCGCTAACACTGTGATGAACTTCACATCCACAACTCCTGACAAGATTGCTATTTTTTGTAGGTTAAAAAGCTTCCAATCAGCAAATAAGAGGTTCTCCCAGAAAAAGAGTTCCCGTTCATAAAGCCTGAAGAATTATTTTTGTTTTTCAAGATGACTAGGAGGTGCATAAAAAATCATTCACAGAACCTGTCTCTACCATGATTTTTGATCAGCATTGTATTATTATGCACATAGTCCTATTGGTTTCAGCAAGCGTGTGGCAGAGTCTGATCCTGATTAACCACCCAGCATCAAGGACCTGAATTCACAGATTATCTGGTGCTGCATCAAGGCCCACAGCATTTGGAAGCTAAATTGGGTTCACACCTTTCTAATCTCAGCATTCACCGCACAAAACTGTTTTCTAGCTGGAATCGTGAGCTCTTATGAAAAGACTTTGCACCTACCATCAGAGTGCTTCAGAGATATTAATTCATTCAAGCTCGTAATACTGCTGTGGGATAAGTGATGTTGTGATCCCCATTTTATTGGCACGGAAATAGAGGCGATGAACAGTGATACTTTTTGGACACAGGAATGTGAGGAATCATCAGCAATAAAGCTAACATCTTCTAGCACCCAATCCATGCCTTCAACTTTAATAAAGTCTATCCCCTTTAAATGATGCAGCCAAAAGAAAGAAGATGGGTTTCATTCTGATAACCGTCCTGCCTCTTTCACACGCCAGAGCCGCAGAACCACATCTTGATTTTGTACCCACACAATATGCAAAACTCCCGATTGCTCAGCTCTCGGCACTTACGTGCCAACGCTGAAGAGCATCTCCTGCCAACTGGAACTGGCATGTTAGTGTTATTAATCATCCGTATATGCCACTGGTTCGCAGGAACTATCTGGAGTATTTTATTTACATAAAGCATCACACTGCAAATGCCCCCTTTTCTCTGTGGCTGACCATCTCCTCTGACTATACTTATATTCTGTTTTTTTCCATTAAACAATCAGATTATACCTCTCATTCCCCTATTCATTAAAAGTATGCGGCACAGAGACAGCAGTTTCTTGCTTCTGCAAACAAATGCTTCAATTAGAGAGTCTGCACAAAAAAGACCAGGCTGTGAAACAGCAAGGAGAGATAGCACTGCAAAGTAATCTGCTGCTGAGATCATGTCTTATGGCCCTTATCTGCATTCAGACAACAGGATATGGCAACGCTGTTCGGAGATCTTGGATGTTTAGCTCAAATAGTAAGGAACTGCACAGGTTTATCTTTGAATTACTACTACAAATCCCTGGGGTCAACCAATCCTTACCTCAATGCCTCAGCCACATCACTGCTGTGAAAAAACACCTACATGCTTTGAGGCTAAAGGCCAAATTTTGACTACTTTTGGTTAAGTGAGCTACTGGATGCGACCTGCCCTGCAGGAGACCCGAGGGAGGTCTGAGCCAGAGCCAGTGTGGGATCCAGCCATGCAGGACACAGAGGTACCCCAAATTAGTTTGCTCCAGATGCAATTTAGCTACACCACCTTGGGTGGGTGCCACACCTTGCAAGCCCTTCTAGGGGCTGTAAGCAAACCAGTCGGGGGTGCTGGTGAGACTGGTGGCCCTGTGACACTCGAGTCTGTGGCATGGACAAGCCCTCAAAGCATGGGGATTATCAGAGCTTGAAGCAATGGTTTTACAGTCAAGACCCTGCTCCCTTTGTGCCTCCACAAATGCGGGCGTCAACTCTACAGCACCAGAGGCCCTGGGGGTATCAGCATTCCCAAAAGTGTGAAACCCTCAACAAGGGGAAAATCTCTGTGCAGAGGAGAAACGTTCCTGGTCAGCCTCCAAAGCAAACCCTGCGTTTGCAGCACAGACTTACAGCATGAGGATTTGGTTCTCTTTCAGTGCAGTTATGTTATGCCAAAAGGGACGTTTGCTGACAGAAAGCAGCTCATGGAAACTCAGAAACAGAATAAAAGGAGGAATTCTGGTGTGTGTGCCCCAGTGAAGAGATGTGCGTATTGAACAGCCTCTTGTCCTCAGGCTTTGGTGGGTTTGTGGTTGACTCCTTTCTGTGTTATACACGAATGGAATAACTAATGGCCTTGGGAGAACATCGAGGTCTTCCCCAGGCGCTCAGCTGACCTTGTTCAAGCCATGAGCACTCTGGTTTGCACCGTTGCAGAGCACCTCCAACAACAGAGCAAAATATCAGCTGAGCCTACAGTACTGCCAATAATTAGCAGCAATGTATCTGTGAGTCCATTATATATTCTCTTATTTACTGTAAATGGATAATTGCAAAAGTGGAGAGCAGCTTCAGAGCTGAGGCTGCACTGAGGCTTCCACTTAAAGCAAGGGCTCAGCCTCTTGGTTGTTTAGTAATTTTATAATAAAACTCAAGAGATTTCGTGGTTCCACTATTAGTTGGAAATGAATGCAAGGCAGGAAACGAGGAAAGGCTTTGCTTCAACAGTCAATTTCTCTGAATTTTGCATGAGTGAAGCAAGAATAATTGGTCCAGAATTTATAATGCCATCGCAAAAGAGTGTCTGCACTGTACTACCGGCAGTGAGCCTGACCACAGGGCACAGGAGGGAGAACCAGCCCCATTTTTCCCACAGACGCATGCTGCTGCTAGCCTGGAAAGCAAGGTCCCGTGCTGACCTGCTGCGTGGCTGACAGCGGTAAAGCATCTTCCATATGGCCTTCTGCTAACAGCTCCGGTGGTGAGTTTTTTGCAGCACGGACGTCTGACTGCTATGAGCGCAGTTGTGACCTCCAAATCATTGCACAAAGGCCATCAGCTTGGGATGGCTGCTGTCCGCTGCCAGCCCAGGGCACAGTGCAATGATTCGAGAGACGAAAGGTTCGATACGCCAACCGCAGGCTCCCTTTGACTCGGCCCTTTGTCCCGTGGATGTATCGATAAAACAAATGAACTGCGCTTCAGTGAATTGGCACAAATGCGCTACGCAAAGAAGCAGCTTGAAGCTCAAAGAGCAAAATTCGCAGCAAAGGACACTCATGACTCAGCCTGGTTACTCTGAAAGCAGCTTTTGTGGATGGTAAGAAATGGAGGCAGGCACCGTAGAGCCTGACAATGATGAAAAATAATCCAATACGCTCCAAGTGTTTGTGCTTGATATGGAGAAGAACAGAATTTTTGCATATTTTTCCCACATTTCTGCAAGATTCAGTTATTATAGAGCCAAACTCTGATGAGAACTGAGGTTTATATTCTTTTGTTACAGGAATTAATTTTATTTTTAAAAGTTGGGTCAAGTGGGGACCAACTTGTAAAAGCAGCCTATAGCGTTGGAGTTGCCATTTTTTGTGTATTCTGAAAAAACCTATGCACTGAAATTCCACTGGACATTCATTATATGCTTTATACAGACAGCCCCTGGCCTGAGGAATTTGCAGAGCAAATAAATGCAAACAGAGCAAAATAAATGAGACAAGAGAAGGTCAGATGCATATGGGAATATTAATGGGAGTGAGGTGCGGGGAATGTTGCTAGTAGGAGGCAGCTGTATGGGAGGAAGGCAGAGCTAAGTCCTGGGGGTTGGAGGCAGGACAAGCAGATTTCAGTAAAAATCCTGGAACCACAGGAGGAGCAAGACATGGTTTTCTGAAAGACACTTTTCACTCTACACCTCTTCCCCCCAGCATGTGATCAAAATGAACCAGACTTGTCCATGGACATGAGGACCTTCTCCTTCCTCCTAGCACTTGTGCATCAGCATCCTGTAATTGTTGAGAGGGGCTGCACCAGCCCTGCACAAAGCTCCGGGATTTCAGTTTACCTAGGATCTGCTATCAGGCAAAAGATTCCCTCGGTCTGCACGTGGGCTACGGCACTGGGCAACCTGGCACATCCCTTGTGTCCAGCCTGCAGCCGTCCCAGGCATCTTGGATGGGTCTCGCAGAGCATCCCTTTAGCCACTGTAGCCCCTCAAAGGTGGTAACCATGGCCTCTACAGAAAGCTTGTCCAAGGAAGATCACAGAGCAAGGCCTCATTTTGTGATCCTTGGCTGTAAATTTACACTTTCCAAAGATGTTCAAATCCCACTGAAAACACAAAGGAAAGACAGCTGAAAATTGCTGGCTGCTGAGTGATTGCAGTCTGAAGACTCCTCCGTGTATAAAGGAGGGAAAATATTGTTCACTGCAAGCTTATGGATCTCACCAACCCAGGGATGAGCTTTGGGGTCAGGCAATTTCATGTTTCACAGACAAGCGCTCAGAAGCCCAGCAAGAAAATGACCCCTGTGCAAAAATTTAAAAAAAAAAAACTAAAAAACCCCACAAATACCTATTCAGTCAGTGCCAGGAGAGCTGTACGGGCTCGGTGCACTGATGTGTTTAACTGCTGCAGTGAAGCAAGAGCTGGCTCCTGCTAAGTACTGGCAAAAAACTTTCCCTGGTATCCACTTGTACTGCCAGAGCTCAGCGAGAGGTTTCCATTTCCACTCCCACGGGGATGCAAGAGCGAGATGGGATGTATAGCCGTGCTGACGCGGGGAGCTGGCATGCAAAGTCCCCACCCTGCAGTCAGAGATTATTTTCTTTTCCAACATATCTATAAAATCTGTTATGTGGGGACTTTTTTTTTTCCCCTCACTTTTGCAATTGCATTTTGTATTAAAAATAGACCTTTCAATGATGTTACAGTACTCGTTAGCAGAGGTTGTTAATAGCTTGCAGCATCTCAGGCATGACAAGGTTCAGTGGAAGACTCTGTGTCCCCAGCACCCCTGCCCAGGAGCCTGTGCACGTAGACACGTTGAGATGGTCTAATCCAGCTCTCATCCACCAGGTAGCTACCACCCACTTACTGCAGCCCGCTCCCATTCAGTGGGAATTTTGCCTTTTTCTTTGATAGGAAACACCACCAGGCTACCAGTCTGGCTCTTCACGTCTATGAAGCAGCAAGTGAGATATTTCAACAAAATAAAAAAATGCCTTGTGGGAGGTTTGTGCCTCAGAGGGAAGGAGGAGATGCAGCCCTGGGATACGAGGCTTGCTATCTCACACCACCCTTGGGACAGTGGTACAGCCGGGGAGCCCCTGGGCAATTACTTGAGGTCTGATTGCAAACTCATCCCATTACAGATGGCTGAGCAGCCTGCACTCAACTCATGGGGTGTCACCTCTTTCTTCTGCCATGCTGGGTATGAACAGCAGGAAAAGCAGGAACAGTCTTGAGGATTTGAACTTGGACGGGCAGGTTTAAACTGAGTAAAATTAACTTTGGACTGTAGATTGGGGATGAATGAGTCCCCCCGGCATGCTGCAAGATGTAAGAGTCCCTCTGGGGAAACATTAGGATCCCCCTCACTTGAGCGAATTTTGACTGCTTTGGACAAAGCGATGGAGAATATTTTGCAGGGAACAATCCTGTGGGTGGAAGGGATGATCTCACAGGTCTTTTCCATCAGTGATTTCCAGGATTTTTGTGCCTCTGACATAAAACCCCAAAATAGCAACATTAGTCTAGGTCAAGATAACACTAAAAGCGTGTGTTTAGTTTTACATCTGGCCAGGAGTAGATGTGCTATACAGAGGTTTATGAGTCATTCCCACACGCTTTTTACCGTCCTCAGAGTAAGCCCCAGGACGAGGGCTTTACATCGGGCTGATGGGAACCCGGGGCATGCAACATGGTGACCATAGGTATAAATACCAGCACAGACACTGCACAAGCAGGAAAACTTGACAAAATGAGGGCTTAGCAAAGCCTTCGTGCTGCCATGCTCTCCCTTGATAACGGCTCCTACCATTTCTGACAGTTTTGGGAAAGCACGGGCATGTGCACGGGCTTGAGCCCCAACCTTGTGGACCTGAGTGTGCCACCAGCCTGATTCCTGCATCCAACACTGGAGGATTAGAAACACTCATGTTACAAATAACCTCATAAGCAAAGTCATGGAAAATGTGTGCTCACATAACTTCACCTACATCAGCTTAACCACCTCTCCTCTCCAGCTAAGCTCATTTCCCAGCAATTGCCCCTAGTTAAGAGGACACCCATGGTCCCTATGAGAGCACGGCTGAGGAAAGGTGACTTGTTGAACCACAGCACCCTGACCGTATGTACAATAAATCGCTTTACTTTGCAGCACCTCACGTTACTTACCCACCAAAGAGGGAATGATTCAGTTCTCCCATCTTGAAACGAGGGCAGTGATACCTGTCTTTACCATGCACTGAAACTTAATGAAGGCACGTCTCCAAAGCACTCCAGAAATCACCACAGCACATCCCATAACGGTAGTCACTGGAGAGCCGTGCCCTGGTGGATTGTGCATCGCAGGTCATTAACTAATCCCCTCCGTATGTACAAATAACTTTTATCATTATGAAACGAGTTACAGACACATCAAGGGAAAACCAGACCCCTCAGGGACCAGCAACCGCTGTCTCACTGCAGTCTTGTGGCTAATACAAATCACAAACATTAGAGGCAATTGAGGCAGATCAAACAAACTTAGCCTTCGAGTGCAGCCATCGAGAGAGCCAGAGAAAGCTCAGTGAGTTCTCTTAGACGTCGTGCAAATGCTGCCCCAAACGTATACAAATGAGAAAAATGTTTATTGAAATCATTAATCCACATAAAACATGATAAAAATGCATTTTTACCATCTGGCTTCAGTCGGTGTGTTTATTACCAGGGGATTTTGAGGCAGCGCCAGCACTGCCCACTCCTGTGACTCCTGGTCCTTTTCTGAACACCCTGGCTCCCGGAGCCAGCCATCTCACAAGGCTTTCTGAGAGGGGTGGGGGGTATGTGGGATGGGGTGCTGCTTTCTTTTCTTTTTTTTTCAAATAAGTTTCTGATCTCCACTGAAAAAAACTTTAAAGCATGAAAATCTAAGTTCCATAACCTAGAATGTTAATTTGAATATTACAAATGTAGAGTTTCTTTTTTTACATCTTGCAATTTTGAAGGCATGAGTCTGAATACTGAGGATTGCCATAAAGAATGCCCTGATGCCTGGAAAAAACTTTCATTATTTTTCTTGTTTTCTTTTTTTCTTTTTTTCTTTAATAGAGAGGTCTCTCAGTGGTCCAAAGTGTATTGCTCTAGGCTTTTAGGCTGGATCCTAAGCTCAACAGGACTCACAGCTGAGTTCTGCTTGTAGTCCACCCTTTATCATTACATCTAAACATGATCTCACCTCCTATGGGCAGTGGCGGTCTCACCACCGTAGAGATACAGGGCTCATTTTCCTATCAGCTGTTTTGCGTTTCAACAGCCCGCGTATACAATACTGCATTTCCACCTAATGCTGACTCACTGGTTGACTTGTTTGCAGCCCCAGAGGCTCAGTACTAAACCCTCCCTGCTCTCTAATGCCCTGATGTGGGAGAAGCCAGCACCCCCAGCATCCATGGCAGATGAGGAGGACACCCAACGAGACCCAACACTGCTCTGGCAGCTTTGTCCCAGGCTGTCAGTCACTGACAGCCGGCAGACTTTATGTGCCACTGCAGCTCCTGCCTTTGAGTCATCCCTATGCTTTACATACAACGTACAGGCTGATGCAAATTTATGTAGCTGCACGCCCATTGGGTTTAGTCACCCTCTCGTCACAGCATACCCACACACACAACACAAACCCTTCTACACGCTCCAGAAAATCAACGCGGCTTGGGAAGTCAGGGCTGGGGTCCTGCTTGCTCCATCCCAGGCACAAGGGCAGCACACGGACTATTTCTGCTGGGGATGAGAGGGTTAAGTTCAAAAACGGCTGACTCCAAACACATTCCCCAGATTGTTTTGAGGATTGAGAGGAAAACAAGTATTCCTTAGAAAAGGGCTGCCAAGTCTCACTGTTTGCTAAATGACCTCTGCAAGAGATCTTAATCTGTTTTTTAATAGGTTCAGCGAAGAAATCTCATCTGTGGGGGCCAAGGCCAAGTTGGAGGGAGAATTAAAACCCACCTCATACAGATGGGAAGAGGGGTCCCTGGAGATCCTCCTGCTTTTGGAGATACCGCAGTCTTTTCATTTATGAAATACAACCATCCTCAGGGACCTAAGCTTATCAACCACCATTCAGGTGAAGGTCTGCCAGACCTGTGGTTGCAATTCACCAAGGGAAACACTCAGCAAAGCCAAATACTGAGTGATGGAGACTCCAAGACTTTTCTGTGTGCCCATCTCCCACCACAAGCTCCAGGGCTGGGGAGACACCAGCCCCAGCTCTGCTGAGCAAAGCTCAGGCTTGGTACGGCGCAACTTGTGTTGCACAAAACAGCACAGTTGAGTTTCTTTTTTTCTAAAAAGGGCAGAAAATATTTTTCTTCCAAGATCCCATGTAACTCTTCTTCTACTGAATGCACATTTCAAGCTCCTGGCTTAGTGTAAATCTGCTCAGCTCCACAGGGAACAGGAGCGCTACGCTGGCTGGCACCAGCCTCTTCTGTCTTGGGGAAACCAAGTTTGGGGAATTATAATTTGCCTAATTAAACTCTCCTTGTTCTTCCATTGGAAGATGAAGATTTTCATCTCTTGCCACAACCTAGAGATAAGCAGGGCAGCGTTAAACATCTACCTCCAGCACACTGGGCTGAATTCCCATGCCGGATAAAGCGAGTCTTGTGAATAGTCTGGGACGAGTGTAGCCATCAGATTCAGTTCTAGATCCCATGATCACATTTCTAATTCTGTGTCGCTATATGTGGTTCCTCTGTAGTCTTAAGAGACTACCAATTAACTAAACAGTCCCCCCACGCTATCCCTGCCCCCTGCACCTGTGCCAGAGGTACCATTTTATTTTACAGTCTGGGCACCAAAGCGTAAAGAAACTGAGATTTGCTGTATCCCCCACAGGATTTCAGAATATAAATCCTATGGATTCGTGTTGGTGCTCCCAGCTCAGGTGAAATCTTCAGTCCCATGAGGCCTTTTCTCAATGTGTTCAACTGAATTCATGGCGGAGCCATTACCAACGTCCAAGTCAGCCAAAACCTGGGCCTGAGAAGTAATGACAGAACCACCTCCAGCAGTGAAGTTAGATGAGTAAGGAGCATCCACAGTGGAAGGCTCTATATAAATAGATGCTGTGACACATTGCTTTCTGGAGGGTGACAATCCTCCGTGGTTAGGACATGGTTAGAAGATGGGGGTTGCACTGTTTGCTGCATCTCCTGCTTTTGAGGCAGAGCCTGCAGCTCTCCGCAGAGCCGTGGTGGAGTGGCCTCTGCAGATGTGGGGGGCTTTGCATGGGAACAGCTCCTCGGGTGAGCAGAGGACCCCATCCCCACAGTGAAAATCAAACCGACTTCCCCCTCCCTACCAGAGCCGAGCACACGTCCTAGATTTGATGCACGCCGCACTCTTCAAACTGGTTCGTACGGCTGTTTCCCAAAATAGAGCCGCCATGACGCATTCCTGAGAGCAGGGCCCTGGTGTTATTTCCTTTGCAGGATGAGAGGCACCCACCACAGGGTTCATCCACCCGCGACATACAGATTGACCCACAGAGGCTACATGGGGTAAGCCACAAGGGAACATTGCTGCCCGGCGGTGTGTGGAGAAAACGGGTCCAGGCATGGCTATGCAAGAGCCACCAGCAGCAGACAGGGAATCCCCTCTGCCCCTGTGGGATCCATATTTTTGTATGCATTTCTCGGGGCAGCTCAGAAAAGCACACAAAAATGACAGTCCCCATGGGAGAAAAAGAGATGCCAGAGCAAACCAGAGCCTCATCAGGTCAAAGTTGTGGAGCCTGCTTATGTGACAATCTGATCCTAAGGTAAAGCAGAAAGAACATCCACGCTTGCATGACTCATTAGTTTATTATAGGCAAGCTGACTCTTACAGGAGGGCTTCCACTGAAAACCAGACAGCTGACAAAGGTCTAAAGGCAGCCAGATATTACAGACTCGGCACTCAGGGTCAGCCACACCACGCAGGTTACAGGGAGTCAGGAGGCCTCCCGTCCCCTCAGCAGAGCTGGGAGCATCAAATTTGGACTCCTACGGCCTCTGAGGATATCCCCAACCTCAGCACCTCAGCCCTCGCAAGGAGTAAGGGTTGCCAATACAAATGGCTGCAAACTGAGGGAAGGAAAGTAAAAACAACAGGGAAAGCCAAGGGAAAATGCTGAGTTTCCTGGAGGCTTTCCATCCCCATCTGCTTGGCCTGGCGGACTCCAAGTCCTCTGATCAAACCCAGAGACAGTCAAGTGGGAAATGAGATGCGTCTCACCTGGAAAGACATGTCAGAACATTGTAATGCCGATAAAAACACACCCATACCCACACCTGCTCTTTCTCTCTTGCACTTGTTGGCCAAGGACCTCCAAGCTGACCCTAGCATCACACCAGCAATGGCCAGGAGTGCTGCTATTCTCCTGCTCTGTGTGACAAGCAACCACCGAGGCCATCCACCACCTCCACAGCCACAAAGCAAAGGGGTCTCTTCCATGGCTTGGTCTTGGTCATCCTGAAATGCCATCCCCGCTCTAGCCACGGTGGACAACCCTTCATAATGTTGGTCTCCTTCTGCTTCCCAGCATGGTTGCTAAGCTGCGCCAAAGCCCACGATCCTCTCCTTGCTGTTCACTATTAGCACACTCTATTAAGAGCTTTCTCATCAGGAAATTGCTTTCCTATCTGTATTAAAATTAGTTTTGGGGTGGGCGGATTTCTAATGGCTTCGGCATTAGGCAGGGTTCATATGTTTGCTTTTCAGATTTGACTGAGCATCAAAATAGTTTGTTTTAGGAGCCTCTAGAGCACCTAGTCAGCATGCTACCAAAATCCGGATTTATTAAGGAATCAGCTAATGCCCCTTTACTACACAACCACATATACGCTATGTATGCACTGTAGTCTAGTGTGGGGTTGAATGGACCTAAATGCACACCATACTGGCTTCTACAAATGTAGTAGAATTACCCCCATAATACATACCTCTTCCTTTCCCTGATCAGCCCCACGTCAGGGCTCTGTGAGTCCCTTCCCATGAACTTCTTCCTCACTCTACCCTTTCCACACACTATCTCCACCATACCCAGGGCATTGCATTTATCTCTGCGCTATCCTAGATGCTCTGTCCTTCTCATATTGATAAATAGGGCTCTTTTCACAGCCTTTCTCCTACCACCTCCATCCTCATTTCCTTTCTGTCCTTTAGGGAAATAAGGGCAGCAATATTTTAATTTGCATGGGACTGTTGTGTAAAGTCGAGCTGATGAGAAGGCAAATTATGCTGCAAGGCATCAACAGCTGCCATCATCTAGTAGTTTAATTTTTAGATAAAGACTGGCTGCTGGCCGGTCACAGATTACAGAAGCTCCATGCATCTCCCCATTTACCCCTTTTGATTGTTTTCCTTTACAATCAGTAGATTTCTGCATACTTAGAAGATGTCCTTGGCTTGGAACAATGCAGCTTCAGAAGTTGTCAGAGCAGAAGATAACACACTGACCCAGAAATGCCATCAAGGTGAGGGCTTTGCATTAGGAAAGTAAAAAATGTCATATTGGGTGAGATCAGTGGTTCATCCAGCCCAGGACTGTCCCCAGCAGAGGTGCTCTTCAGGGAGAGCAGGTGAGCCTGGTCTCTACCTTCAGTCTCTTCCACTCTTACTCTTCCAGTACCTGCATTTTTTGGTTAAGGGGCATTACCAGGAATATCTCGGTACTCCTAGTATCATAGACCTGTTGTCAATGAATTGGTCTAATTCCCTTTTGAACCTGCTAATATCAGCAGATTCACCTCCTCCTGGGACAACACACTCCAGAAGCTCACTACTTGCCAAGTACAAAAAATACCTTCTTTCAGCTGGATTACTTTCTTTTCTTTCTTGGTTTCAGCTGGATGCATTCCTTTTAGTTGGAGTAAAATCTCTGGATATTAATCCAACCACCTGCTAGTTTCAACATCATAGCCCCCATGTGCCCTCTTCCTTTGCTTTATGGCTGAAGACCCAGCCCGTGCAGTCTCTCCTCATAAGGAGCTGCTCCATCCCTTCAGTCATTTTAGCTGCTCTTCTCTGGACCTTCTCTACCTCCATCCTGGACTGCACACAGCATTGCCCTGGCACGGGTGCACCAAGCCTTCCTACAGTGGCAATATGACACCCCACATCTTGTTCTCAGCACCCTCCCTGACCACGCGCAGGGCTTTGTTTGCTTTTTTGGATGTCACTGCACACAGAGTGTGAGATTGCAAACGACTGCCAACCATGACTCCAAGATCTCTCTCCCAAGCTGTAACTCCCACTTCTTGAGTTCAGCATCGTGAAGGCATAGTTTAATTTTCCCTTGATGGATTACCTTACATTTATCTACACTGAAGCTCGTGTGCCTCGTTTTTGACACTCAGTCATTTTTATGAGGTCTTTCTGGAGGTCCTCACCATCCGCGGGGCATCTGACTACCCAAAGGAGCCTGGCTTCATCTGCAAACCCAATTTTCTGTTTACATTTGACCTGCCATATTTTACATCCTTTCCCATTCTCTTCATTTGAACAAGCTTTCCATTTCTCAGATGCCAACCATCTCCTCTCATATGCTGTTTACCTTTCCTACTGAGTCTGCAGGGGATTTGGGGGACAACTTTATTTTCTTTGCAAATTGCAGTACACATTTTATCTTAGCTTCTAATACACTATTATTAACAGCCTCCAGGCTGCATGCAGGTTTCTTGCTTTTTTGAACTGCTCCTTTTAAATTCTTCCTCATATTTACTTTGTCCCTCTCTCGAAACCAAATATCCACATACGGGATTTATGTGCCTCGCTTTTTCCTGCTGCGATGTTAAATCTAGTTGTATTGCACTCACTACTAGTGAGCTCTCCTGCTAACGCCTCCTGGACCAGGTCCTGCGCACCACTTCAGGCCAAATCCAGAACAGCATCTTTTCTTACAGGATCTAGGATTAATCATTCTAGGAAGCAACTATTTACTCCATCCAAAACTTTCTCGCTACATCTCATCCTGATGAGGCATTGACCCAATCTATATACGGATAGTTGAAATCTCCTGCTATTAATACCTGTCCTAAATTTGCTGCTTCTTTAATCTCACTTAATATTTCCTGGTTTGAGGGGGGGAGGTCAGTAGTACAATCCTAGTACTACACTTATTATTAGAGTCGGGATTTCCACCCACAAGGATACTATAGTGCTTCTCTTTTCCCATAACACTTCTGTGCTGCTGCACTTTGTATTATCCTTCACTTGCACTGTCACTCCTCCGCCTATACATCCTACTCCAGCACTCCTATAAAGCTGGTAGCTTGGCAACACTGCATCCCTCTTATTATCTCCTTTCCACCAGGTCCCTGAGGTAACTGCTATACCATGGTTGTCACTTGACATCAAGCCCTCTGGTTCCCCTAACTTATTTTTTCAGGCTTCCAGCACTGGGGTACAAGCATTTGTACGTTTTGTCTTCACTCCAGCACCTAATACTGTGCACGTCACTCAACTGCTTTTGCAGGCAGTCTGATTTGCCTTTCCCATTTACTCTAGTTTCGTGCTGCGCAGCTCTCCTGGACTTTCTGAATGTGCACTGAGCATCAGCCACACCCAGCTCACAGGTTGCACCAGTCCAAGCCAGGTGCTTCTCTGCACCTTCTTCCAGCTCCCAGTTTGAATGCTCCTCTATGACCCTTTTATTTTTCAGTGCCAGCAGTCTTGCTCTGAAGCTTAATCTGTTTTGACAAAGGTATGGCCCATCTACAGGTTTTTGCTGTCCCCAGAAGTTCTCCTGAAGACCCAAAGCATACCCCTGACTCGCTGTGCCATCTCTTCCAAGCTCTGAGACGGCAGATCTTTTCCCGCCTCTCAAGCCTCACCTGTGGCATTGGCAGTATCTCAGAGTGCTACCATGGATATCCTGGACTTCAGTTTCCCACATAGCAACCTGAATTTATCCTGCAGAACATTCCTCCCATGCTCCCCCGCGTCCCCAGGACCAGCACAGACTATCTGTTCCTCCCCTGCATCAAGCAGGAACTCACCTAGACACCCATGATATCTACCCTTGTGCCCCACAGGCATGTCCCCACGGCAATCTTCTCAGGTATGTCAAACCCAGCTCCCTCTACATCTGATAGCTATATCTGCCACTGCCACCACTTGCTTCTTCCAACTCTGGGAGATCCCCTCTGCTATCGGAGCATTATTGGTACAAGAAGACACTCACATGAAGGGAAGGTGGGAAGGTAACACCTGAGAGGTGAGGTTCTTCCACACCAGTAGAGCATCCTTCTCCCCTGAAGGCTTCTGCAGCAGTGCAAAATGCCATACCAACATCACCTTTTCACCTCTCTGGCCTTGTAATTACAACACTCTGGGTTTCTCATGCATTTATTCCCTCTATTATTATATTCTGTCATCTCTTTATCAACCATTATGGTTAGATACAGGACTAAAGTCCCAAAGCCTAGATCTGGACTCAAATCTAGACCCAGCAGAAGAGCTATACTGCCTAATTTAAAGCCAGTTCCAGATTCATATTCAAATTTCCCCAACGGTCAGGCAGATTTGAAACTGTTATTGCCACTTAACCTACTTATCCAAGAAGGAAGACAATTTAGAGAATTTAGAGTGGGTATACTATTCTACATTTTCTGGATATCTACAGCTGCCAAATGCAGTATAAGGCAATAGCTCTGTACTCCGTTTTTACCAATTCTATATCCCAGTTCAACTTTTTTTTTCTACTGTCTTTCCAAGAAGAGAGAAAAAATAGGCCTCATATGGCAGAAATTACCTACATGATTTGTACTACTAAGAGACATCCAGCTACAACTTGAACAGACTAAACTGAATACACAGAACAGCTGAACCATACATTCAGCCACTTAATCTGGGCATCAGAGCCAGGGGTCAGAGACCTGGTTTTGCTATAGGTTTATGAAATTGTAAAATATAGCATAGTTATCGACCACAGGCTGAGTATCTTCTTGATGAGTCAGATGGTAGGGGAAGCTCTTGTCAACACTCTGCCAGTTTCAACCCATAAGCACAGCTGAAAGTCTCTCCTTGAAGGCCTGGTCTTTGCAATCAAATTAAGCAGTGCTAAACGGGCAGCAGGACTGTAAGTTACTGTGGCAACAGAGACCGAAAACAGACTCTAGGTAGTAGTTTGCTCACCCATGACAATTTTGTGCAGCATCTGCCAGGTGCCTCAGTTCCTCCTAACATGAAGGAAACCTCTCTGACAGGCACCCATAACGTCTTCATTAAAAAAAACCCAACAAAATCAGCATTATCCATTCAGAATTCAGCACATTTAAGGGCGAGTGAGTTACAGCATCCCCCAGCTCTTCCAAAGATGCTCTCCCAAACAGCACGTTGTGATGGTTAATGTAAAAGGAAAACCTGACTGAAGGGAAATCATCCAAAAGTCTGGGCATTGTTGACAGACCCTTTAAGAGAAATGCAGTAACACAGGAGCTACAAGATTTACATCATCCAAACTGTCAGCGCCTCTCCTCCTCACAGTATTTTTGTCACCTATCATATAATCCATAGAGACTTAAACCCCCACAATGTAAGACATGCTTGGTTCTCTCCTAACAGAGTCCCTGGATACCAGAGGAGCAAGTTTTTTTAAATTCTGCTCAACAAGTGGCTCTACCAAGTATATGTGAGGAGGTAAAGAAACATTCTACCCAACTATGCAGCGTACTCCATGTTTCATGAAGTGCACCTGCAACTAAAATCTCTGTAACAATCCCAAGGAGACAAGAGAGAGAGGCTCAGATAAAGGATCTTGAAGCGCTCCGGGGAGAAAAACAACAACCTGACTACATAAGTCGCCAGCAAGTGACAGACCTGAACAGACAAGTCATTAACGTCCCCAGTGACTGTCTTTGCCTATTAGTATAAGCTGCATTAAGGGGAACAGAGCTGTAGGGAAGTCACAGAGATTAACTAAAAATAGTCAAAGAGCCACGTAGGAACAGTCTTGTTCTAAACTCTTTATGCAACTTAAGATAAAACCAACCCAGATGATCAGGCGACCCACGTGTGAAGTAATTCGGCAGCTCCCCATAACTAGGGAGGATGAACTCTACTGCTGGTAAACACACAATAACTTTCACACGCCACCGGGGTCCAGCCAGGGTCTGGGGGGGGCCAGCTGCGGGAAAGACTCTTGTCTCGTTCCAGCCCAACATATACAAGAGAAAATCTGTTTATTTAGCGAATCATTCATTGGTTTCAGTGGGGAGGGAGGTTAAAGTATTATTTGAGATTCTCTAAAACCACTTGATTTTAATTCACTGTCTAATCCTCAGTAGGCATGTAAACCAGACATTTTTTTACGTAGAAATAAAAGAGGCCATTCAATTACATTCAGGCTGTGTTGAAAACAAATTGGAACAGTACGAAAGAGCAGACACTGCCAAATAAAAGAAATCTCTTCCAAGTGCAAGGCTACCAGTTAAACGCAGCCCAGAGAGCAGCCAAAGCCCACTCTTACAGGCGCCTCTCCTTGTTCTCCATGTGCCGTGCACCCAAAAAGCACATCCGTGTTGTACATGTATGCGTGGATTACAATATGTTCAATGAGTATAAACACATTGTATTTGCAGGAAGAGAGGGAGACCACATCCAAGTCAAAAACACTGGTCAGCTAAAAGCATCTGCTGGATTAAAACTCATCAGATCAAATATAAAGCATGAGCTAATTAAATGTATGTCCAACTTGATAGTACTGTATGATACTACCGGGCATTCATACAGATAACAAGACTAAGCAGAGTTACGGCTAATGATTAAACATCTTTTGAATGCATATTAAAGGTCATATTCAGGGCTTAAGCCAGTCTTTGAAGCATGAGAAATGAAAAAGGACCTGCAGTAAGGTATGGGGGTGGAGGGATCACACCCCACACATCTGCTTTCTATGCCTTCCTCCACAGCATTTGGTGGAGGCCACTGCCAGGAACAAGGAAAGAGGAGAGACAATGCTACTGAGACTGCACTGGCTATGAAATGAATACATAAATAGCAACAGAAATCATTAGGAAATTATGTGCATGGTCAGATCCTCACCTTCCCCTCCTCTCTCACTTGCTCACACATATATATACAACTTCCTTCCTACTACAGCTAGAAGTACAGCTTCATACTTCATCACATCTTTAAACCTCTTTGGTCTGTGTTTGAAAGGGGAAATTTAGGAGGATGGCACCAGGGGGAAAATCTTTCTTGCCAAAGACCGCAGCTATTGCTCTTCTGAAAGCTCAAACTGCTGCCTCCACTGCTGGAGTCGAAACGTGTCACCGCAAGCCAGCAGTCACACGCCGGCTTTCTGCACAGGAACGGCAGCTTTGCCCGTTCCTTCTCATTTGGTCTTTATCATCCTGGATAGACTAAGCATGTGTCTCGTCAAGAAGTGCTTGACAATGCAGCGTATATTATCAACTCAGCATGCATAGCTCAGGATGGCAAAACAGCTGGTATGAAAGCAAGAACAAGAATTGGGACTACGGCCCCAGACTCTATTTCTACACATGGCTGAGTCCATAGCGGGGATGGATGGCTCCCTTCTAGCGATCCTGGAAAATGAGAAACCTGGACCTGTAACCGTGGGGTTTGGGTATTGCAAAACTTGAAACTGCCCTGCAATGGGTTTGCTTCTGCACATTTCACTCACTCTGCCAATGCAGCGCTACAGTGGCTACTGGCCAAATTCCGCTCTCACTTACACCATTGTAAAAATTATAAGAATAAACTCCATTAAAGTCAATAAGCCACAGTGAGATTAGATGCTCGTGTTTCGGAAACCAGCCAAAGTTATGCCTTTGCAACTGAGAGCAGAATTTGTCCCTCATGCAGCAGCAAGCCCAGTGACGCACAGCTCACAGCGCTCCTCAGAAGTGTTTCCTGGCCACCTCCAAACTCAACACCCTGTTATCATCTCCTTGGCCATCTCTACCCAACCTGAAACACAGCCACGCTCTGGCACGAGGAGCAGCTGAGACCCCAACGCGTGCCCTGAGTAGGGTGCATGCGTTTTTAGGCTCACAAAATCCCTGCTGAATCAAATTAAAATTCCTTGGGACCCATGCAGGTCTGGCACTTAAAAAGTGCCAGGGTGCACCCTCTTGGCTGGTATTTTTGCACTGCTGACAAAAAGGACTTTCCACCAAGATTTACAGATAGTTATATTAATTTGAATTATTCCCTCGATATAAAGCTCCTGCACTGACATTTTTGTCTGCGTCCCACAAAAATAGGAAAATATTACATGGATAAATTGCATTCTTAATATGTGGCTTCCAAAACATGCTAAATCCTTAAAACTGAGCTCAAATTACATCGGCTATGATGAGGTTTTCAGATAAACATAGCCACATGCTTTAATCAACACAAGGAAAGAAAATACAATGATGCCATGGTCCCAGCTCCAGTTCCTACATTCCCTCTCATCTCCTACTCCATCTCTGCCCCAGATTAGCCCACCCTCCATTTATCGCCTTAGAAAACTACGGGCAGCAGGCAGCCCTCAGTCATGCAAGAAGTCCTTTTTCCACTGTGAACTTTTGCGCTTTTATCGTTAGCTCTCACAAGCCTCAGGCCGACTCCCGGGCACATTTCCTTCCCAGGGGGAGATTTGCACGGGGGTACCCCGGGGGTACCCGAGTGCAGCCAGAGGCACTGCTGACCTCCACGGGGCAGGATTAACCATCACGTCAGGGTCTCGGTGCTCGGGGGAAGAGCCATGGGCTAGGTTGGGGGATGCTTGTGCAAAGCCTGGGTGACCTGGGTGAAGGAAACATCACTGGATGGGGAATAAAAGCTCTTTGGAGCACCCCAAGGTCCTTCGTGCCTCTTTGTTTCATCTCCCACTAAAAAGCTGGTCTTGCCCAGCCTTCAAAAGGGAGCTGTGAAAGCAGCCCTGTCTGACAGCTCCCTAATGCCTCCTCTCAGGCTGTAACAGAGAAGTCACACGGAGAGCAGGTATGGCTTGATGGGTGCTGAACAGGGACATGGGGCACCAGCACTGCTGCGAAAGGAGGTGGTCAACTATAAGCTGCAGTCTGGATTTCGAACTTACCTGTATGTAGCATCTCTAGTTATAGACAGGAAAGTAAATTCACCCCTTTGTGTCTGGCCACGTCAATATGGAAACAACTGGTAACGCCCTGGGCCATTTACATTAGCTGAGGGTGGCACGAACCACGGAGGGCAGGGACCCACTCTGCTATGCTCACACGTGCTGCAGGAGATCAAGCGGCCACGCAGGGAAAACCAGTCTTCGCCAACTTCTTGGAGATCTCCCATAGCACGTCCATAATCCCGCTGCTGCAGATAACTTCTGCAGTCTACCCACAGCACAGGAGCACGGAGGTGGGGGACACCTCTCAGCCAGCGCATGGATGAACACGTCTTTCAGACTCAAACTCCACCCAAAAAGCTTAAGGGGGGGAGTACGGCATGAAAAAGCAGATCTCTGAATAACCCAGGCTGAAAGAGCAGGGCAGCAGATTAGCTGAAGACATGGGCAAAGGCCAAACTCTGATTCCTGCAATTAAATGGCCGAGAGGAACCGGGAGAGTTGGCCAATACGTCTGGCCAATACATATTATTAATGGCCACGCATGCATCTATATGAGGGATTACAGGTGGTTATAGCCAGCTGCTGCTAGCAAAACGTTGACATAATTTCTGCCTGGCTATTTTATTTATTATTCAAAAGATCTCCTAATCATCTATCAACCCTTTGCAAGTTACCTGGAAATGGAAACTTAACACAAATTGCAATCAAATTTTCATAGCAAGCAGCTCTCCTGTAGAATCCCTCCTTGCGGTGAACAACAGCACACAGCACTTGCCCAGGATTTTTTAAAGTGGATTTCAAAGCAGTTTTGAAAAGAGGAATATCCTGTTCTTTATCCTCAGCTATCCGATGGAAAAAATGAAATTCAAAACAGTTGCAGGGTAAAAAAAATTAATCATTACTACATTCATCAGACCATACAGTTTGGAGGCCATCAGAACTAGTTTCAGCTTGGGAAAAAAGATCAACGTGTTTTCAAAAAAAACCAAAATTCTCACTTTTCAAAGCAACATTCTCATTTTGCAGCACACAAAAAGGTTTAAAAAAAAGATTTAACACGCCAGTTGAAATATTTCACTTCAAAAACAATTTTTACCCAGACCAAAACTTAACAAAAATATCCACCCTGCCCAAATTTGTTGATCACTGCTCCGGTTTTAGGTTATTTGCCCCCTGAGTTTCCCTGCAGAGATCCTCTTTTCTGTCTGGAAATTTTGTCTAAGTGCAAGAAGAGAGAGCTGGCAATTTGTGCAAAACTTTTGGGACATCCAAAATCTCAGAAGTCCTGGTCAGTATGAACTCCACACATGCAGCTCACATGCATCCATAAAAAAAAAAAACATGTACAGTTTCATCCAGCACGTGAAACCCCGGCTCCAGACAAGTGTAGTAAATCCATCACATCCCAGGTGCAGAGGATATTCTCAGCACACCAGACAGCGCGCATGCACACACGTCCCAAATGGAAATAGCAGCGCTTTAACTCATTATACATGGTCTGTTTAGGGCCTTCCAGGGAGGGGATGGAGTGGTTCTGAGCTGCAGTCATCTCTCTTCATTTACTGGATTGTAAAGCAAATTTTCATTTCCATTATTGCTTCTCCTTTTGCAGGACATGTCACACTAGGATCATTAAAAATGAGGGGACAGTCTATACTACAGCCTCTTAATTCATACCCAATGGACTGGAGTTTTTTGAATAAAGATTTAAAAGTGAAAACCATCTGAATCCACCTAATTTATCTTTTTTCCCAGCTGGCTACTGAAAAAAAAAAATGCAAAGGGGAATTTTTTAAATTTTTTTTTCTGCAAAGAAATCAATTTAATCTGCTTTGAAGAAAAGATTAATTAAACTGAGCCTACAACCAGATCCAGATGAACCAGATCTGACTTCTCAGCACAGGCACCAAAGCTAAGTTGTCTTGGGGTCAGGCAGTCACAGCTGCTCTCAGCGCCGTGGCTGGTACACGAAGCCGCCTTCTCCCCAAGAAGATAATTCAATTCCCACTGTTGCCAGTCAGGTTAAAAATCAAAACCTCAGAAAACCAGCATGTTTCTGGCTCTTGCGCAGCCGAGCGAGGCAATCGCCCTCCCGAGAGCTGCCTCCCGGTCGAGGGGAGATGCACAGCAAATCACCGCAGAAACGCTGGCCCTCGACCCATGATAGCTCAGCACGCCCGTGCAGGAAAGAAATACAAAATATGGCAAGAGGCAAGCACTGGCAGACGGTGAAAATTACTCAGTTGGTATTTTTTTAAAGACTGCCATGCAGGAGATACCCGTAGATCCCATCCTCTTCCCATGTTGCTCACTGACTTCAGGACACTCAGGAGCAGGCTGGATATTGCAGCCTCTAATCCCATCTTGTCTGCAAAAACAGTTTGTCTCTGCACGTCTGCCTTGCTAAATGTTACAGAAGGCTTCAGCAGCTTCACTCCACCAACAGCCTCTTCTTTGGACTTAATCATCACAAATTCCCCAGGGTATGCAGTCTGACTCTTGCACTATGCAAGTTTCCCAGACTTAAAGGAAATGTTCCTACTTGGACAGGGGAGCAGAAGGTATGGAAAGTGCTCGGTAATTACTGCTGAATCTGGAAAATAACTTTATTTCTTTGTTTCAGCTGCTACTGCTTAAAAGATGCACGTGTCCGAGCTGTCTCCGCTCCCCAGCCCCACATCATGGGGATTAAACCTTCCCAAGAAACGCCTCGAGGGTGGCTGAGCTTGGGCTATGGAGAGAAGGACCCATGGATCCACAACCTCTGCTACAGGGTTCAAACACTGTGTTTTGACAGAGCTTTTCCTCTAGTCTTTCAGAATTGTTCTTTTTTTTTTTCTTGTTTAAAGAGCAGGCTGTGCTGTAAAGCGAGGAGTTTGCGCTCGACCGGCGTGCAGTGCATCTACGTGGGGTTTTGCAGACAGACGGGAGATCTTTCGGCCGTGCTCCCTGCCAGCTGGACATCGGCCAGCCCTGAACTGGAAACCATCTAATGGTGTGGTCAGAGCTCGCACAGCCCTGGAAATGAGGATGCTGATCAGTGCTTCTCGCTTTTCTGCAATCCAAGAATGATCAAACGTTTTTTTTCCCTTTGTTTTCTTTTTTTCTTTTTTTCCTTTTTTTCTTTTTTCCCTTTTTTTCCTTTTTTCCTTTTTTTTCTTTTTTTCCTTTTTTCCTGTTTTTTTCTTTTTGTTCTTTTTTTCTATTTCTTTTCAGGCCACTAAACCATTTTGTGCAGTGATTTTCCTTTAAAGCCACCTAAGAAGCAACTTAAACTCAGTACATCCAGCTATGACTCATATTTCCCCCACTCTCCTACCTCCCTAAGGTTTTATTTGGCTAGAGTTGGGGACTTTGGGGTTTGTTTTTCCAATTCTTGTGTTTTCTCACCCTCTGGCCCCCAACCATCCACAAACCCCAGGCAGCATAATACCAGTGCAGCAAGGCTTCATGCAAGAGAGGGACAACAGTAACACAACTTCAAAGCCAACAGGGCACCAGGCGACCAAAACCAGCCATCGCTCCTGCACTTGACTGTCCCCTCACCGCAGAGGGAGGGAGATTTTGCCAGCTGGAGGATGGTTCAGAGAAAACGGGTCTGAAGAAAGCCCCGCTACAGAGCTGGAGTTTCCATTTCACACCCACCCTCGCCTCCGCCGACCCTCCTCTGCCAAAATGCACATTTCCCTAAAGAAACACCGAGCCGAAGCTGTGCTCAGCCAGCTGAGTTTCCCCTCTTGCCGATTTTACCATGTGAAGGCAGAAAGCAGGCTTTTCCATCAACTACTAAACCAGGAGCAAAAAATTCCTGGTTTTCTGCATAATGACCCAGAAGTAATTTCAAGCAGATTGGCCGCATTGACGTGAAATCGCAAGATCCAAATCACCTTTCAGTGGAAATACCAACTGAGATAAAGAGTAGACGTGTGCTTTAAAAGCTTATAATCAGTATGCACACAAAAAAAAAGTCTCACAACTTCAAAGAGTAATGATGACAGCTATTTTCAAGCAAAGGTAGAGTTAATGTTTAATTACTGTGGATGCTGCTTTTGCAGGGCAGAAGTGGTGGATCACACAATTTCCCCACTGGGTTATAAACCCAGTATGAAATTCTCACAACGGAGGTTTTTCAGGAAAACGGCCCAAGTGGTACGAGTGGGGACGCATGCGGTTTTACTTTTTCTTTGTGTCCTGGTTTCAGCTGGGATAGAGTTAATTTTCTTCCTAGTAGCTGGTACAGTGCTGTGTTTTGGATTTAGTATGAGAATAGTGTTGATAACGCACCGATGTTTTAGTTGTTGCTGAGCAGTGCTTACACTAGTCAAGGACTTTTCAGCTTCCCATGCTCTACCAACTGAGAAGGCTGGAGGTGCACAAGAAGCTGGGAGGGGGCACAGCCAGGACAGCTGACCCAAACTGGCCAAAGGGATATTCTATACCGTGTGACGTCATGCTCAGTACATAAACTGGGGGGAGTTGGCCGGGGGGCAGCAATCACTGCTCGGGGACTGGCTGGGCGTCGGTCGGCGGGTGGTGAGAGGTTGCATCATTTTTTTTTCTTTCCCTGGGTTTTTTGTTTTTCTCTCTCTCTCTTGCTGTTTTACTTTCCATTACCATATTATTATTATTATTATTACTATTATTATAATATTTCAAGTATTAAACTGTTCTTACGTCAACAAATGATTTTTCTCACTTTCACCCTTCCAGTTGTCTCCCTCATCCCACCGGGGGGGAGGGTGAGCGAGTGGCTGTGTGGTGCTCAGTTGCCGACTGGGGTTAAACCATGACACTTTGCAAGAGCTTATTTGTAAATGACCAACATTAAAGGAATGCTTATTTGTGCCAAATCCAGGGAGAGAGAACGGTGCTACCGCCACCCTCAGAGGACTGAAAAAAGTCGTCTTAAGTTTCCAGAGATAATATGAAATCTGGCAAGTGAAGCAAAAAAAAGTGAAGAGAATGAAATTAGACCCAACCAAAATAATTTTTACTTTTGCCGGCGTTATTTAATGGAAGATTTTACATGCAGTAAAAGGACTGGATCCAACTGCTATACCCATCCCATCCCTGGGACCCAAACCTGCGCAATCCAAAATGCCATTAATTTAATTGCCTAGCAATAGTCCCAGCAACATGCTGCAAGATCAGAAACATGAAACACAACCAGTTTTCTCATGGGTGAATACGGACAAATCACATACCTACATTTTCAAGCTGGCTGTTGATCGAGGTGGCCCAGTTTGAGGTAACTTTGGCCTAATTTCAGGTGAATTAATCACTTGCAACTGAGCACCAGAGCTATTAAATGTTTACTCTCACCTGTAAGACCATGAACTGGCAGGAAAAAACCCTTATGGCAGTGTTTATGTTACGAACAGCGTTCGCCCAGCTCAGTCCTCCTCAAACCAGTAGATCAGCTCCCCCACCCTGATGGAACGACTCTTGATCTATGTCAACCTCGGACTGGTTTCAGATGAGGAGGTGTATCCACCAGCCGCCTCAGTCATGCAGGACTCTGCTCTTCCATTCTTCTCAGGACCCAGATGTCAGTGTCCAGGGATGCTACTGAGCTGCCTATAGGTATACCATACCTATATGCCATTTAATGCCATTTAAGACCCTCACTGCTATTCCACCCAACTTTCAGCTCCCGCGGGGTGCCTGTCTCCAGCACATCTAGTGTCACCCCTGCCAGCTTCATGTGGCTGTTTCAGATACCCTGGGACATCCCAAATGACACTGAATGCCTAAATTTAGGCAAATGAACCCAACCCCTACAGGTGCAGTGAATCCCACCCAGCCTTTTTACTGCCTTTAAAAAAACAGTAATTCCTGGGAAACAGCAGATTTGCCTGAAAAAGCAGAACTTTTCACAATCTCTGCAGATCCTGCAATGCACAAGGTGAAGAGATAATGTGTCCTTTCTTGTATTTCCTCAAGATTTTGAAAGACCACCAAGTTTTATAAAGTCCACTTAAAGCACAGCCTCAGATGAGAATAAACCCAAATTACATGCAAGAAATTGTTTTTGTTCAAGGCCCAATTTATTGCCTTGGGTTATTCCTTCTGCTACAGTCCTTTTCCCAGAAAAGCTAAAGCTATCCAAAAATAAAAAAACAACACATTTCCTTTGCCTGTGATGGAGGAAAGTTATTTTTCCGAGCACTCAGAGTTTATTTTACTTCTAAAGGATTGCTTGATTAAATAGGAACCTGTTAATATATTGAGTTTTCTTACTGCATTTTAAAGGGCGTTTCATGAAGGTTGGTGTTCCCTTATTGCAGTTTTTATGGAATTGAGAAAAATATTTATGGTGCATCAACAGCGTGCTAAGCTAAATAGTTTTTTCCCCTCTCACCCTGCCAAGATACTTCTGTAGTGATGTTTTACAAAATGACTTTGCAGGGCTCTGATTCACGTTCATTGCAGCTCGGTGCTGGGTGGGCGCAGGACATCGAGGGCCAGGCATCCCCACCAGATGTGGGGCTGCCCCGTTCGGGCAAACCGGTGGCGATACCTGTTGGCATCAGTGACCAGGCAGGGCTGAGGTCTGATCCACAGCTTCCATCCTACCCAGCTGCAGTGGCTGGGGAGGTCTCCCACCCAAAACCATGGGCTTTTAGGGCTGCTGCGACGAACTCTGGGTGGGACTGCAAACCTGGTCCCTTGCATTATAGAGAAATGTACAGAAATACAGAGGACAACCACTCAGGAGGACTGCTTGTGGTCACCTTTCAGCAGTCCATACCTACAAAAAAAGCAATTAAGGACTTAATATTTTGGCTCCTGCTTAAGTCCCTTTGACTTCACACCTCTAATAGGACTTCAGCGTGTGCTTGGGGATAAGCACACATGGCAGTATGCATCAGCAAATTAATCACGCACTAAACAGGGTGAAGTTTAATAAAGGTTTTAGTGAACTGTGATTTTCCTTAAATCACTAAGGAAAATTCACTTCAGGAAAATCTCTACACTCATGTAAAAGCGCAGTTGTCATATGCTTTGCTAGTGGAGCAGTGGAAGTGTCTTGTAAGAAGTAAAAAGCTGTGCTAATAAAATCTGAATGGAAAGATCCAAATATTGGGACCCTAATTCAGGAAGACATCAGCGGTTTGCTAAATCACACCTCGCGCAACACGTTGTCTGAGAATACCCACATGGTTTCTTGAGCACGGCTGCTCTCCTACCCACGGTCCGGCTGAGCACCCTTTTGCCCCAGGGCTCCTTGCTTATAGCAGCCATAGGTTGAAGACTGAGACCTACAGCTATTCACCTTCCCTGCAAGCTTAAGAGAAATTTGACAGGACATCCATCAGCTGGCACTGTTCTTCAAAGTGGGAAAAGACAGTGTTTTACCTTCCAACTATATAACTTTGCATAATAAAACTGTTTAGACTTGGAGATTTTACTGATGAATGCCAAATGCTCTATAGCAGCAGCCTTCACCAGCAGATGTAAATCATGCAGCTTAAATGAAAGCCTGCTTTCCAATTTATGCACTAACTTTACTTTTTTTTGAGAATCAGAGAAAAAACTGAATGCACTCTGCCTACAAAAAGGCTTTTTAAAACAGTAACACTGTGGTGACTGCAAACACAGCTGTATTCCTGCTGCATCTCACAGGTACCACTTTTTTCCCCATGAAGACATGGAAATGAAGACATTCCTCCAATTGTTTTAATTGTTTTTTGAAGGTGTTTCAAAAAGCTTATCACTTCAGGGTCACAGTGGCTACTTGCCACGCTGACTTCAGTTACTGAACTGATTTTCAAGAGGCACAAACATCATTAGACATTAAAAAATATAATTAACTAATACATCACTGATGCTACAGATATATCTTTGAGGCAAGACCACGTTGTCTTACCACCGGAGGGGTCTTCAGGGCAGTACAAATCCTTATCCACTGCTCTGCAAATCCCACTCTGTCGGCAGCATGATGCTAAAACCGCTGTTATTTTCTGACTCCCAGTTATAACCTGGATTGCACAGGAGGGCAAAACTGCCTTGCAGCTTTACAGTTCCTTCCAGTTGTCTCCCTAATGTCCATCCACCAGCGAACCAATACTGGAAAACCCATCAGCAGGCTGGAGTTGAGAGCTCAGAGACATTTCTTGAAGGTCTTTCTGCCATGCTGGGATTCCCAGCACACTGAAAGATAACAACAGTTTCAGAAAACAGAAGGCATTTCAGTTGGGTTTACTCTCTTGTGCCCTTTCTAGTGTTTTTGAGGTGGGGCAGTCCACCTCTTTTTGGAGCCAGTGTTATTTTTAGGAAGGGGAGCAGGTTCTTGCAGAAGCATGTCCCACACAAAGCATCATCTGCAAAACACCAGCATTGCAGCCCCGTTCCCAACACACTCAGATACATCTTACAGACAACAGGGGAGATTCTTACCATATTACTATGACAAAAACAACACCCTACATAGTACATTTTTAACATCTCACGTAGCAAGCTTTAATTAGTTAGATCTCAAAGTGAGTTACAAAGTAGGTTGGTGACTGTTTGACAGATAGGGAAACCAGGCCAGCGAGGTGCTGCAACTTTTCCAAGGTCATAAAAAAGCCCAGTGGCACAGTCAGAAGTGAAACCCAAGTCTCCCAAATCGTTAGCTAGTGCTCTTCCACCCAATTAATGCCTCTACCACTAGCCCACACCATCTCCAAAGCTCATGACTTTACAAAGTCTGAATCCTGAGCTTTGACCAGCTGTGAGTACCAGTGTGGGGGTACCAATACTGGGGTACCAATACTGGGAGAACAGCAACAGCAAGGACACTGGGCAGCTGTGCCAGCTGTGGTTTTGACCAGCTGTGGGTACCAATACTGGGGTACCAATACTGGGAGAACAGCAACAGCAAGGACACTGGGCCAAAGAAACTGGTTGGCAAAGTAAAAGGAGAACCTGTGCTTTTGCAGTTACCCTCGTGTGAGCTCAATGCACATGCACAGCCAGGAAAGCTCTCCATATTTAAGTTTTCTACTGAATCCTGCCCGTATGAAGTACCACAAAGACAACTCCAGCTCAAGGACAATCCAGCCCTGCTGGGACACCAGGTATTTCAGACCGGTGACCCACTTCTATTAAAACACTAAGCATGCCCATCTCCACATCTTCAATGGTATCTGGAGGACTCTCATTTCCCTGCATGACCCCACTTCTCCGCCCTGTCGCCGCTGCATGTGAGTGGTGCAGAGAGAGGTAAGGGCTTCATAAGCATCTCAAAATTGGTTTAATGCTGTCTCATTGACATCAAAGGCCAACTCTCACTATTTTTATTGGGAGCAGAGTTAGGCCACTACAGATAAATCCCAACCTAGATACTTTTTGACGCTTGCCTGCACTTGTCATGACCAGAGACAGAGAGTGCCAGGAAATGGAATTTCTATTGCATTTCACAGTTCAGACACAGACACAGCAACTGCAATAAAATCTACCATAAATGCTGATGCCATCTAATAAAAAGGACTGAGCTGAGGATGGAGAGCTAAACCCAACAGTGGGCTACACAAAAAGGAGGATTTTGTTCTGGACTTCTAGGAGACAGCACACATTTTCCTACTTGCATCCTCAGCAGAAATCTCATCCAGTGCCTGTCCAGTATTGTTTCTGCCACCAAAAGTTTCATATCAGAACACACTTGGCTATGTTAAAAGCTGACAAGAAGCCCATCAATCTTACAGATACAGTAAGTGATGTTTAAAGATGACTTATCTTGACTGTTTGTTAGACAGAGTTTCATGTCAAGGCTTCAAACAGATCTAAAAGTTTATTCTGCATCCCTCTATGATCAAGGACAGCCAAATATAAACCCAAAGACTGCTTTCCTCCCAGTCTGGGAGCTCTGATACTTTTGCAGACATGCCAACAATAAATTAAGAGAGACCAACATGGACACAGGGCCCGATTCTTGCCTGAAACGTGCCTTCTGGAATAAACTGTATTAATCTAGATATTACATTATGTATATATAAGGTCGTCCAATGTTCAAACTCTGCTCTCATTTATTTCAGAAGAAAAATCAACATAATACCTTGCTGAAACCCTGTAATTTGTCCTTATAGACCATGATATACACAAGTATTCAGCAAGAGCCGCAGCAGAAACAGATGCCAGCAGATGGTATTATCCTGAACAAAATCAATTAAGGACATTTAAAATATGTCAAAAGTGCAGCTACAAAAACAAAGTGTAGACCTGTACATCTGTTTCTTAATGAAACCATGAGTATCTGACAGTTAGCCAACAAACCACAAGATAAAGGCTGCAGCAACACCAATAATAGATAAGAAAATACCATACGTATTCAGATTCTTCAACAGTCACCAGAAAATATAAGATGTTGAGCAGAAACTGAGTTGCCAGATACCGGAAGTCCGTATGTCCTGCATAACTGTAGCAAAAATATAAACATATGAGTTTTCGGTATCACAGATTTTGTAAGGACGGTGATTTGCTCAGAAATTTTAGTAATGGGAGTCATATGGCAATGATAGGTCAAGAAATACTGTTCTCCTCCATGACACAATCCTCTGGTATATTTAAAAGGCTGCTGGGAAACCTGTCACCTTGCCTGAAATGAAAAGAAAAGTGCTCACGATTCCCTAAAAGCTGTTTACGACATCGCTGTTGAAAACCCAGTGACATACAACATTAGAGGCATAATAAGATATGCAGCCAGGTATGTCGATGGCATCTTTGTAGACTATATACAACACAAATGGACTGAGGGAATCCCAGAGTTATTTGTACAGGGATTTTTTTGAACAAAAATCTTACATTCTTGAGCTCTCCACAGAGAAGATGAGAGGTGCAAACATTTCACAGGGGGAAAAAAATAATCTCTTCTGTGCCACAGCTTCATTACACCACGCCACCTGAGCACATTCAAAGGATGGGGACTCATTTATGGAAGAAAAGGGTAAGACCAGTGAACTTCTGCTGCTGAAGATGGCATTTAGTGTCCACTGCGACGGTCCCTGTAACTTGTTGTTATCGGTGGTTTGCTGCAGATTCCCATCGCTACAAACAGGGACAGGACTGTCTCAGCCACAGTTTGTTGCAACGTGATGAAAGGTCTGGTATTAAAATAGATGATCGTATCACCTCCGTGTACAACGCTTGTTATTTAGCTCCTAGGGAACTCATACCAAGTTTCTCCTACGTTTGCTGCCAAACGAATAAAATATTCAGAAAGATTTACGTTAAGCGTTAATAAGGGCTGAGGGCCAGGGTTCCTTAAGGACCCTGGAAAAATACAGCCTTAGCACTAAGTGAAAAACATATTTACGCTGTATATCGGAGCAATGCATCATTCATTTTTACCAAGGCCCAGATGACAGTCTCATTAGGCCAGCGATGGATAAATGACAAATGATCTGGTGAATAATGTCACTGTAGGCCCTGTAGGACTTCATCCAAGCAGTACCACTGAAAACAGATGACTGGGTAGGGATTGTAAGGATAAAAAACATAAGGCTTTAAGAATGACACTCCTGGAAAAAATGCACTGCATATTTATATTTAATCTGCTTGGTAAATTGATTTTGTCATGTTACCTTGTCAAACCATTGAACAAACTGAATAATTACTTAAGCAGCATTGATAGAGATGTGACAGATTATTCAAGCATTGTGATTCTTTGTTCTCATATATCTCATTAAGAAATGATGATTGGTTCCATTTACAGCTCTTAAGTTGAATTCAGCAACCGCTGACACATGAATTCAACCTGGCATCTACCAATTTTTTATTGTTCTCAGCCAGAAATTGTTCCTGGCGAAGTGGCTCTTGCAAACCATTTCAGTGTAGTGGCTGATGATTTTTTAACGACGCAAGACAGAAGGGAAAAAAAAAAACGCAATTGACTGCCCTGCTGATTTATAGCATCTATGGAATGAAAGGAAATAAAATTTCTTGTACTTTGTATTTCTCCCCTTCCCCCACCTCCTTTTTGGAGGACTATTTTTAACCTGTATCGTTTCATTAAATAAATTCACAGCACATCCCTGCAAACAACTGGGCCGGCAGAAGATGCGAACCACCCTGTGGGACATGCTCAGCCCCTTCCTTTTCTGTTCTGGAATTGCAACCTGTTCCTCCACAGCCTCGTAACCTTATATTGCCATTTGAAACCTGAGCATAAGGAGCATAAAACGCTGCTGTTCCAGTGTGCTGCTGACTAGTATAGGCTTTTCTTGACTCCCAAAGCAAAACCTCCAAGCTGTGCACATCAAAGGCAGAATTTTACAGTCACTTTGCACTGCTACAAATGATTTAAGAGAAAATCAGACGAGAAACAGGCCTGGAGTGGTTTTGTGTGCTACCCTCTGACTTCAGGAAGATCTATTCAGAATGCTAAGCCAACACACAAGGATACTTCTAAGAAGACATTTTACAGGCACCTTCTAAAGCCAAAACTGTTTTTTAAAATATTTTTACTACCAATCTCCCTATATTCCATATTTTGCCTTAGTGTTCAAGTACCAGAATATCTAAGCCACTGTTACGTCCCTAGGGGTATTGCTTAAATAATAGCAGAAAAGGGAATTGATGACAGAAACTCATGTACCCACCACCACAATGACATTAACAGGGTTGGGTTTTAATTGACACGACTTTGCAAGCCATGACTGTACAGCAGCAGAGGGCAACAAGCAGTTGCCACCACCCTGCGGGCAGTGGTGCAGACCAGAGTTAAATGTGGTCAGTGAAGATGGGGTCAACCACCCCATCTATGGAGGGGAATCCCTCACAGGCTATCTGAGACAGACCTCCTAACATCAAGCACAATGTTAGTTAATTCACCCTCCACTTGCTGCGGTCAAGTTTGCACCCAAAAAGCTCTAACAGACTCCATCTGCTCCGCACCGCCTTCATTCACCCACGTGAAGGGTGCTTTATCTAAACAGATAAAGCCCTTAACTGACCCAAAGGAAGACGCTTTGCTGTCTTCCAGCTGTGGTTCCCAGCTGGGCACACCTGCAGGACGTGACTACGGCACTGCACCCGACCGAGGGGTTTGTGCAGGGTTTAGACAGGAGATTGAAAGTGGTGATTCAGTGTAGCAAAGGTAACGTGTAGATGGAGGAGAAGAGGAGAGGGAAGGACCATCATGCTCTTACTTCTTATTTGACTGGGTTCACCCCCATTGGCTAAATGAACGAGGGGGCACCACACAGTTCCTGTTTAAATCGTGGGCAAAATGAGCATTTTCCTTCCGATATTTAAGAGGACTTACCAGAAGTGTCTCAGAAATGGAGTTAGAGGGCCATGGGGGACCTGGGGCATCACAGAGCCAAGACTGCCTCTGAGAGCTTTCCATGGTCTCCAGTCACAAACTGTGCAAGGTCAAACACCGCGTATTTCAGCAGCTGTGGAGCACTACCAAAGTAATCTCTGCCAAAGATGACAGAGTGGGAAAAAGCCACTATCCCCCTTCCACCACTGAAAGCAACTGACTGGTGAACAAGAGTAGAAACACAGAGCCATTGGTTGGACCCAAGTCTTATCTCAGTAGATAGAAGGGCACAACAAGGCATCAGAAAAACGTCTGTCAAGAAGTCACTGCATAGACAAAGGCATTTAGAAATCAGCTGAAGCCAGTTTGCATCCAAGGACAAATACCTCCTCATCTCTGTGGATATCCTCATACTGCATTTTGGATTAGACCCTTTATTGGGGATAATGAAACTTAGGTGAGGTAAGCAGGCATGACTCTCCTGACTTCACCTAAATGTAACCCAAATAGGATGAGAAATTCAAACTACAGAATAAATTAACAATGTTCACAATGCTCTTAAACAGTTTTTACCAAACGACACAGGTTATTCTCTATGCATTTTTTAATGAGGTGAAACAACATGCTCTGTGGCAAGAAACTAGCACTATATATCACTATACATCACTATATAAATAGTATTTTTAGTGTGTCTGTGTATATATACACTGTATATATACGTACACATATACACTATATCTATTTATATGTACGTAAAGGGCTCCTACACCTTCATCATAACCACATGGCAATGCAAGATAAAGATGTCACAGCATCACACCATCTCCAGAGCAAACACTGGCACTGAAGCTGCCGGTCATTTTAGTGGCCCTTGATTGACAATGATAAAGTGTTGCCTGGTGCAATGTATGAGCTAGCCTGTCCAAAGGACCCATGTCTAGGAATTTTTGCAGTTGTATAACTCATGAACAAGCAGGGGACCTAGCTGTCTCTAGAGTCAGTTAAGCTAAAAGCACCCCATTTAGATGAGTCTGTCTTGGCATTTACCTGTAGCTGAATCCCATTGCTCTGCTTTGCCCCAGACCTCTCCCTTTTGGCTTTCCCCCAGTGCAGCTCCACTCACCCGCAGAACGAGCATGCTCTCAGCTTTAGTACCAGTTAAGTTCTCTTTCAGCAGTGCCGGAAGGACACACGTTTGCTTTCTGGACACAAATCATCTCAGCTGTCACCGAGGAATCCTAGAATCACTTTATTTTCTTTCCATTAAAAATATAAGGTTCATCAGAGAAACTCATTCAATGGACTCGCCTACAAAGCTCTGCGAGAGTTTTTTTCAGAGTGTCTCTCTTAAGAGCATAGGATTTATGTCCATGACATAAATTACACGGCTATGGCCAGGAAAATTAGTCAGTAAAATTACTCCACATACACCTTAACGTACCCAAGAACAGAAGCCTCCCTTCAGCCTGCAGTACCTGTTATGTTCTGTGTCTACATGCTTTTGAGAACACTGTTTTTTTCAGCTCATTTCTTGGTACATTCTCCCCCAACATCTAAATATATAGCCTCCTGCTTCCTAAAAAGCATAAGCCATAAGTCAAATCTGTGACATGAGACATTTCCCTTCTTTCTAAGTTATTCCTCTTGTGCCCCAGTGCCTGGGTCATTCAGCCAACAGGAGTCACACCATTATTCTGCTCCATAAATGTTCTTATCTAAGCATCTTCTGATTGTGCATCAAGCAAACTGGCTAACAAGCCGCATGTTGTTTGCCTCCCTCTTCTTTCCCTAAAGAAGGGCACACATGTGCAGCAGCCTTCTAGTAGGGTTTTTTGTGTTGTTTTGTGGGGTTTTTTATGTTTGGGAGCATTTTATGTCAGGAAGGAGAGCTTGTTTGCTTCGCAATATTCAGGTTGCTATGTAATTATGCTAGAGAAGGTGTCTCAAAACACCGTGGCTTGGACTCAGAGAAGGAGCTGGTGTTTTTATGATGATCATCATCAGTCCATGGAGAAGCTCAACAGTGTCAGATTTTCCCCTCAAAAAAAGTTGCCTCTCTTGAACAAATGAATTACACCCCTACGGCAAGAAATCCCATTAATGCAAAGGTGTGAGGCTGACAATCATCCCAGATAGTCTTTAAGATATCTCAGGCCCCAGCTACAAAATGTCCCAAAGTGAGAGACAAAGCCTTTGAATTTGTTCAGGTGGTCTGCAAGAAAACAGGGTAGGGAGCACGGAACAAGTTTAGTATGTTCACAGTATCTTCTGCCGTTAACAGCGCACACCAAGCACTCTGCTGTGCCTGAAATTTCCAAAACGCTGCAGGCTTCATGGCTGGGCATATTGTACTGATTTACTTATGCTGAGAGGCAGGAGAAGACAAAAGTGAGCAGCGGGAGGAAATCTCCAAGCCAACTCAATATAACAGTAAAGGATTGTTCAGGGATGCTCCAGCAGTCTCTCTCAACTACGGCTGAATTTGATTAGCAACCTGTGCCTTCCCCAGAGGAGTTTTCCACGTGGCTGCAAATCCTCTAAGTGCTGTTCTCCCTGCCCCCCCCCCCCCGCCCCCCCAGCTCCCTTCTATCGTGTTTGAGTTTTTCTATGTCATCTTAGTTTTTCCACAGTTTTTCATCTGATAGTTTCCCTCATTTCAGCCCTTGCCCATCACAGGGGGGATGGCAGGGTCACAGCTAATGAGTTTGGTTGGAAAGTTGAAGCCTGGTTGAAGCCTGGTCCCTTGAATTATTTAAGCCAGGATGGGAGGATGGGATCCTGCTGGGAGTGATCCCACATCACCCCAAGAACTGCCTGGTCTGCTCCAGCTCTTTATAGCTCTGGGAAGATCTCGATTCCTCTGAGCATCTGTGAAACAACACAGCAATAAAGCACCCACGCTGTTACCAACAGCATACAGACAGCGCTTTGCATCTTCAAACCTTAACTAGTAAAAACTAATTATATGTGATGACTCTGGGTGAATCACATATAAATAAATATACTTTGAAGACATTGGTGCTGACACAGTGCCCGCTATTAAAAGAAGCAGGATGGTCCACTGCATAAGGCTGGAGTTAAGATTCAGGCTCAGCTCTGGGTTTACAAGTGACACACTTTCTCGTCTTTAACAAAACAGTGTTAGCATTTTTGTCTTATTTATTTAGATTATAAGTTCTTCTGGGTACGAAGAGTCTTTTACTCTGGTGTTTGCAATATTCCTAGCTCAACAGTGCCTGATCTCATTTGAGGCCAATAAAAGGCATAGCAATAAAACCTCCAAATATTTTAGACCCTTCATATTTCACTTGCTAGTGTCCAACCCTCAAATACACACTGGCTTTTCAGCCTTTGCAAATCTTTACATTTAAGCACGAGCGGCTATGCCGTTTTCTTTTGTATTACCCTCAAAAGCCCGTCCATTTCTGCGACCGCTAGAGTAGCTGGTGGGAGAAGGGCAGACACATTTCTCAAGTGCACGTACCATCAGGTTGGCAGGCAGGTTTTAAACACACTGCTCAGCTAAAACACGCCAACGTCACGGAACGACTCTGCAGCTCTGGGTGGCAATCTTAAGGGAGATACCTGCCATGTCTGAGGAGCCCTTCCTTTGGAGCTCCTAGGAAGGCCTGCAAACCTTCACATCCCACCACTGATGAACAAGGATGGTATTACTCTCCTTACTCTCCAAACTGCCACACCAACCCTCTACCAAAACAAACACAGAAGTTAAAGGCTCCCAGACCTCAGACTTTCCATGGGTCCTGACCTCGCTCCACTCCCATCAGCCGTAGATGAAATTTCTAGGTCCTCTGTACTCTGGCAACTGAGCATCAGATGTAATTCCCAAATTTTGGGTGCTCAGGCTTGAAAGAACATACCTTCAAATTCTCAACTTAAATTAGGGAGAGCGTTAAGAGCAGGACAGCAAGAAGAATCCATGGCGAGCAGAAAGAGTGCAAAGGCAAAGGGTCTAGGGGGGAGATGCCAACAGTGCTGCACCCTATTGCTGCTGATGGCAAATGCTTGTGTTCATCTGCATCGTTAAAAGCACCTCCCTTTCGTTCCTCCTGGAAACTGTAAGTAGACTGAAACTGTTTAGTTTATCTCCAATTGGGAATATAAGGAAATCAAAACAAAAATCAAAGTAAATCCTCAATACATCTGAGCCAGCATGTTTTCCCTCACGCACCTCTTCCCTTTTCGACTCTTGAAAAAGGTATTTTAAGAACTATTTTCGTGGTTATGTAGCCCACTTGTGCAAAACTGTTGGTGTTTTAAATGTGACATATGATATTGCCCAGGAAAAGAGCAAGCAAAATCAGTGATCTATTGTTACAGAGGATCTCCAGCCCTGTGCTCAGCTGTTCTACACATAGATCAGATCCAAAAGAGAGCTTCCCAGTAGCTTTTTCTTAGCACATCCAGTGTTAAAAAAAAAAAAAAAGCTTTTTAACTCAGCCAAAAAATTCTGCTGAAGAGTATTATTTTAATTTAACCTCATACAATCTGTTTGGTGAGTAATTCTGGCATAAAACTCAATACACAGCTTTCAACATGAAAACATCAGTGAAGGGCCTTGAAAAGTTTATTAACAATCTGTTATTTATAGTTTTCTTTTTAAAAAATGATTGACACAACATTCAAAAATTATAGGAACTGCCAAGTCAGATAACAAAAAAACATATCAGTGTTAAGATTTGATAGAAAGGTTTTAAGGAACAGTATGATTTCTAGAAAAGAGAAATATTCTGACTGCTAAGCTATTTGTCATTCAAGAACAGCCCAATCACACACATATGTTTGCAAATTATTGTTATTGTTGTTAATTATTATTTACAGAAAAGCGCTGAAATGCAAGGTGGTTTGAATTCCAATGAAAATGACAGATCGCTGCCGCAAGGAACTTTTTATCCCTCCTTTCACTCATTACCTGTTTACTAACAGTACCCATTTAGTTCCAACTTGTTTTCATGCTATCTGAAATGACTAGAAAATTAGGTCCTATTAAGTAATCATGAATATAAACTGTGACTCACCGGTTAAGTGAATACCATTACTGGCAATAAATTCAGAATCCTATTATAAATGCTTGTTACTGTTAAGCAAACCAAAACAATACAACTTTATTCAATATTAATTGTATCTTTGGATGCTTGAAAGGATTAAATAACTCCAACCAATATTCTGCATGTAGTCAGGAGAATTGTGTGTGAAGGGCAACAAAAATAATTGAGGTCAGTCACCAAGGTAGAGAGAAAAAGAGACAAAAAGGAAGGAAAAAATACATAGAGATATTTCAGCTCCTATGTGAAAGCAGATGGAGGGTGAAGGCAGCAGACAGGCTGCTCCAGATGGCAGGAGCGGCGGCGAAGAAGGCTCTCACACCCACTGTGTTGTGGCTGTGACGGGAATAATAGACTTTTGGTTAAAGGAGTACTATAGGACTCCAAAGAGTTGGGTTCAGCTCCATCCACTACCTCTCCACCAGGTCTTCAGACCCTCTGGGTTTTGCTTGTTGTGAGCTTTAGGGTGTCAGCTACCTCTGTGGCTGACAAAAAATACCAGTATTTTTATGCAAGCTTTGCCCTCAGCTCACATCTACACAAAGAGCAGTTGTGGACTCGGTATGGGTTATATTGAGGTCCTGAGTAGTAATATTGAGTTTTGGCCTAGGCAAGGATCACTTTTTCCTAAGCCCTGTGCAAAAAAAAGAGGAAAAAAAGCCCAAATACGCTATTCCAACCCTACCCAAACATCTTATGGTCACCTTGCCAGTCAAGCACACTTCTTGGTTGCACAGGCATGCAGGTGAGCAGGTATCCTCCAGCAGCAGGGAGCTCAGACAGTACAAAGATGTATGTGAAAGAGAACAGCCACGGAAGAAGAGACAAGGCAGGGCAAAAAGCGGTAAGGCATCAAAACTAGTAGAAAATAAGGCTCATGAAGGAAGCGTGAGCACATATGTGAGCTGCCAATACAGCAAACGGGGTGTCTCCAAAATGATGTATTTACCTGAAAGCCTTTGATTATTGAGTATTTTGGAACCTTATTTTTAGACAATGAAAGAAAATTGACCTTTATGCTGCACTGTTGCCCCAAATGAGCACTGTCCAAAACGCACCCATGAACTGCGCTTGGAGAGCTGTCAAAAATCCCTTCTCACCAATGGCTGCAGATTTTTTTCCCAATCCTCTCCATCAGCCTTTAAATCCATTGGCCATCTTGCTTTTCTTTTTTTCCCATTTCAATTCCACCTGAATGCTCAAACCTGTTATTTTCTGTAACTGTGCAAGGGAGACCAACAATCTACATTACAAGATACCACAATTCACATTGCAAACAGTAGGGACTCATTATTTTTAAGCCTCCAAGAACACACTGGACAGTAAACTATGCCACACGCAGCAAACAGGATTACTTTGTTTAAAACAAATGTGCCACCTTAAAGGAGTCTTAACAGTATTTTTCTGCTTGCCCTATATAGAGTGCACAAACTAAAACATCTGAGTTGTTTCACAGTGTTAAGTTAAACATTAATACCCAGACCTCAGCTTTCGCTCCTCCTCCCACAGATGCTAGAGAAGTGCTGTAGGTACCGTGCACCTCTTAGCACGAATTATCCCTAACCCCACGTGGTTTTGATGGTAAGATACCCAGAGTTACAGATCCTAAGGTCAGAAATGACCGTGAAACATCTTCCTCTGTAAACATGGACAAGAGGCTCTTTCCTGGTGACTCCTGCACGAAGCCTGAGAGCTTTCAGATGGCAAAAGGATTTCTCCCAGCAAATCATCCCAGAGGAGATGGGAACCACTTGCCTTCATAGCTTGCCCCAGTGGTTCATCAACCTTCCCCCTGAAAACATGTGCCTTAACTTCAGCCCTTTGAGACACTGTATTTTCTCCCCTGAAGATATTTTTTAACGTGAAATGTTTCTTTAGTGCAATTTTAAAAAAAGGAGAATACTGAACTGAGAAAAAGATGGAACAGTCTAAAAGAGCCACTGCTGCCTCACTGGGGTGTCGTAAGAGAGAGGCAGAAATTGCTGGTAATGTCAGCAGAAACATGAAAATCAGACAAACTCTTAAATCTTCACAGGGGGTATGGAGCCAGAGGAAGCACAAATATAAACATGTTTCTTTACGTCTTGAGAATTTCCAAAATCAGAAGGGAAAAACAATAGAGTAACTTGCATGATGCCTCAAGTTAAATGGCTAAACAGTGATGATTTGTTGCATTGAATCGAACACAAGTGCTTTTGGCTCCCAGTTGATGAGAAGGGAAGATCTATGACCAGAGACAAACAGATCTTGAGCCTACTGGTACCTCCCAGCACCTCCTCTCTACAGGGCAACTCAAATGCATGGGGCACCTCCGCCAGGACCTGTCCTTACCACCAGCATCTTCTCGCTGGTGGAAGTCAGGGCTGACTGCCTGGCCTGAGGCACGTCACCTCCATTAGCCTTGTCCCCCATGAAGGTCTGAGCAATCAAGAACAGATGAGAGCGTGAGGTGGACCAGCTCATGAAAAGCCTGAGTGTCAGGTGAGACTGCATGCAGGGAAAGATTCCATGAAGGATGTGAGAGGACAAAAACACAGGAGACAGTACATAAGAGTTTGTGACAATGTGTGTGTATGTGTGTGTGTGAGAAAGAAAACAGATGTGAGAGCAGGACGTGGAGTGACTTCATTTCACAGCACAAACGAGCACGTATGGGTGCGTAGAAGAGTCGTGAAGAGCGCCAAGAGCCCAGCAAATGGCGTAAGAGTATGGAAGAGACACAGGACACAGATGAACCAAAAATTATGGTAGAGCCCCTGAGAAAAACAGAACCACCTATAAGTTTTCTCTATACTGTATTTTAGGAAAGTACTGGACACATCATTGAAGCGTATTTGTCTTCCCACCCAGCTCTTACTATGTTATGGCTATATCCATGCAGCTCCCTGTGTTATCATTACTAAGCTTTAAGGAATCTACCGCATCATTTTTAAGGACAGCACCAATATTTCCATAGTTACTAAGCTTGAGCCTTTCTAAATATTATAACTTCATCATAACTCTAATGTCAATAAGGCCTAATGACAGATACCTTAGAAATGCAGGGCTGATCTGACTAGGCAGACCAAATGATTGGAGGCTTTCCTCTTTGGCTGGTGGATGCCATGGTGTATCTTATCACTTCTTGGAATTTCAAAATCTGAGTTTTAAAATGCCTTAGACATGATATCATTTAAATATGGAGAAAAAATGATATTTCAGTGATCACTCATCCTCTTATCAGATTCCTGCTATTGTGAAACTTCACATCTCTCAAGGACTGGGGCAGAAATCCCCCTCTCCAGGCAGGCCTGCGAATTGAGTAGAGCTACAATAGGTGAATTTGTGGAAATTTAAAAAGATAAGCCGTTAGTCAGATCCTCTTCTTTCCTCAAGTCTACCTGTCTTGACTTGGAAGGGACTCTAAATTGCATCAGCTGAGGATCTGGCCTGCGGGTATGATTTTATTTTATCCTTGATTTACTTTGTGTATTACTTCCTACCTACTTTTTCAGGATCTGTAATTTCACTTTCAGTGGCTCAGTAGTGAACAGGTCCAGTTTCAAGAAGAGGCGCCCACCGAACCTGCGCATACAGAGCGTGGTTCACTGCCGTGTTACTGCAGCCCTACATGGACCGGCACCGCCAAACTGAAGCAGCCCAAGAATGGATCAGGACTATTACATATATAATAATATGTAAAATATATTTACATATTTCTATTTTATTTATAATATATTATATTTTCTTGATTAATATTACCAAAATATTTTGTTGACACTCTGGTACCCAAGAGGTTGCAGCCACAAACTAAGATTGCACGTGCTTAGGGACTGCATAAATACAGAACAGGGTAAATACAGGTTTGGGTACCATCTGAGCCAGCCACTGCATCACTGGCAACTTCTTTAGGAAAACACTATTGCCCAACAGCACTGAGCAGAGCAAACAAGGCAGACCTCAGCCACCAAAGGAAACAATTCTTTGGGTGGAAAAGGCTACTTTCTTACATCTGGAAGTGACATCCAATTCAGGATGCCTATTTCAGTATCAATGTGGCTGGACATGATTTACAGGGACATGTAAATAATTAATTCCAGCTCTGAAAGAGAGAGCTGGGTACTCATTAGAGGTTCCTTGAAGCCCAAATGATTAACTGAGTTAGGATCTTTTTAATAATTCCAGCAATTTCAACTCTCCCATGTTAAAGATCTGCTGAAAAGCTTTTATTCAGATGAAAGACTCCTTTCAGAGAACAAATCATTAATAGAGCATATACATAGATTTAACATGCACAAATCAATGCACTTGAAATAAAACATGTTTTTAAAGTTTCTCTTTCACTTTCTTCCCTGGTTTGGGGGTTTAGTGCTTTTCTTTCTCTAACCAATTTTACCACAGGCAGTTAAGACTGCTGCATGAAAAAGGGCTGCTTTTCTGTTAAAAGTGCTTTTAGCACTTTGGCATCCTGAAATGGAAGGTGGCAGAGAAATGCAAAACACAGCTACTACACTAATCCAGTGCATCTCATCTGACATGCCAAGTTTTTCACTCCAAGCCCATCCATGCTAGAGAAAAATCTGTTAGATGGTGAGATCAACCGATGGATGTCCAACACAGTTCAGCATTACAAGTGCAGGAGGGATCAAAGCAGATTTTATCCCTGCTCCTAAATAATGCCAGAGGAAAACATTTTGGTCCAGATGCTTTAAAGGTATTTAGCCTTTTGCTTAACTCCTATTTAAGTACTTTCCTATCAATAACTAAGAATGTGTCCCATCATTTGGACTCCTGCACGCCGTATATCAGCTGCTCGAGTCAGCGAACAGACCTTCATTGCCTTCAGTGGGAATGGAACAAGTACTTTAACGATTTGCACAGTGATGGCCTAAATTTTTTAGAAGTTTCACACCCTGGTAAGTCACACCAGAGCTGGTAGGAACTGCAGGTGGGTGGCCAAGGACAGAACCAAAACTCAGATTCAAATCTTCTAATTATCAGCCTGCCCTCCGAAACTAAGGAATGCACAACCAGAAGGCAACCGATGTGTAGGCTGTTAAATGCACATACATTCATAACCAATATGGCTATGTCTGGAAAACAGCTCTATTTTCTTTATACAGGCCCAGGTTTGTAATCCAGTTATTTTAATTTTCTAAAACTTTCTAGATTGACTGTTAAGTCAAGTTTAAAAACTTCACAGCTTCCACTCTCATCAGAAAAGACTTGCTAACCAAACTGTGCGGCTAAGACAACAGTTAATAGTTTGAGACACTAATTGACCATATTTAATGAATTTAATTTGCAAGAGCCATGCTAATATGAATAACTATTAACACTGACCAACTTTACCTTCCTTGGGACCTACACCTGCTCCCATTAACTTCAGTGGGATATGGATCAAGGCCACAACATTAATTCTTTCTGGACCTCTTCAGTGGCACAAATTAACCCTCGCAGACGGCTTCATACACCACAACCAGGAAAATGATAGAGTTGTATAATGGAAACCACAGCAAACTGTCCTGCTGCTCTAACGAATCTCTTTGCATTAAGACTTTCCTCCCCAACACCCTTTCGCTCAGGAAGGGAACTACACACCTAAGGTGACAAGCAGGGACATGTCTCTCCTGGCATGAAATTCTGACAGCAAAAACTTGATGAAGGTGAGGAGAATGAACCGTAACACTTAGCCCTGACGCTGCACTTTGCTTCTTCAAAGACCTGGACAGACATTAATTTGATTTACTAAGTCAGTGTTTTTCTGAGGGCTACGCTATCTGCTCATCACAACGGAGTTGCGTGACCCACCTCCATATTAAATGACCAGCCTGATTCTTACTCGCAGTTTGTTCATAGGAAATCAGTGAGCCTGTGAACCAGAAATACTCTGTTTATAGAGAGCCCTCCCTTGGAAGCAGAAAGAAACAGAAATATTACAGTCGAAACTTGTTCAACCGTATTTTGGAAGTGGCACGCAGAGTATGAAAAGCACTACTTGGGATTAACGACGCTTCGTTTTGAGACATGCTTAAAGTTGCAATTAGAGCTGGGGGGACACAGCAACGAAGAGCACTCCCAATACAACTGAACTTTAATTACAACGGACATACGTACAGCAGCCCATATGCTGACTTCCTTCAGCACTCCCAGCTCTCTACCTCTACAATATCCTATAAGCGAAAATTTGTTTTACAAAAATAAAACTCTGCTCAGCCAAAAAAGCATCAGCCTGCACCCCGCTCCCTTGCGCCATCTGCGCATGTTTATTCTCAGCCTTCTGAAAAAAAAACTCTAACGTTTTACTAATCTTTTTGCCCCGCCACTATAAATAACAGAAATAAACCCCTACAACAGTTAAGCATCGTAGCTAAAACACATCCAATCCACTCCGATTATTTCTGCTCGTCTGTCCACGAATAGATGCAGCCATTGGCTTTAGGGGAAAGCGTGCAAGTCAGACCGCCTTTATTTACAGTTGCACTATCAAGAAAAATCCCTTCCCCGTCTCCTCATTCTATGAATATTTTAAAACACTTTTTTCCCCCCTTTTTTTCTTTTTTTTTTTTTTGGGGGGGGGGTAGCCCAGCTCCTGCCCCCCAGTTATATTTTTCTCTGTGTTTCCAGATCGCCCCGACTTCTTGCTCGGATGGATGAGCGGGGCGCGGAGCGGCACCAAGGGGTGCACACGCGAAAATATACACGCACGCACACGCACCCACCCGCGGGGCGACCCGCGCATCCCCGCGGGGAAGGGACAGCGCCGCCCGCCCCGCTCCGCGCCCCCCCCCCCCCCCCCGCCCCGCAGCCGCTCCCCGCCACCTACGTCCCCAGCGTCTCCTTGAACTCGAAGATCTTCTTGATGTCCTCCGCTTGCTTCTTCCAGGAGCCGCCACCGTCCCCGTTCTCCCGGGCCATGGCCGCGGCGCTCAGCTCCGCGCAGCTCCGCGCAGCCCCGCGGATGCCGGGCCGGGCGGCACCGAGCCGGCGTGCGGCTTTTGCTTTCTCTTCTGCCGCGGCGGCAGCGGCTGCTGCTGCTGTTTCTTCTTCTTCTTCTTCCTCCTCCTCCTCCTCCTTCTCCCCTTCCTCCTCCTCCTGCTCACACTTCCTGCCCGCCGCCGCTTTTATTTCCACCGCGCTCCGGCGGGCTCCGCGAGTGTCACTTTTCCTGGGCTATTTCCTCCCAACTTTCTCTGCCCCCCACCCGCTTTCCCTCCTCTCCCCTCCTCCGCGCCCCCCCGCGGAGTCACTCACGGGGCTGCCCCGTCCCTCCCTCCTTCCGCGCCCCGCGCAGCGGCTGCGCGCACCCCTGTCTTGGGGTCGCTTTGCTCCCCGATAGACCCACCCCGCGAAAAAGTCCCTTTTTTCTTTTTTTTTTTGCCTTTTTCTTTTTTTTTTTGAGGGAGGTCACTGTTTCTTTTCCCCCAACCCCCCCACTCCCCCCGTGCGGGGCCCCGTGGGATGCTCAGCCTCCCGGGCGCGGTGCGGTGCGGTGCGGAGCGGTGCGGCCCCGCCGGCACAGCGGGCGCAGAGGCTGTGCGCGGTTGTTATGGCAATGGGAGGAGGAGGAGGAGGAGGAGGAGGAAGAGGAGGAGGAGGAGGGATGAGGAGGAGGCAGCCCCGCCGCTGCTCTGCTGCCTGGCGCTGCCCCTCCTGACTGAATGACTGGAGATAATTCGCATTGCACCAAAACCGCGCACGTCAAACGGGAGGGGAGGGAAAGCAAAGAGAGGGGGGGGGGGGGAAAGGGAAAGCAGCAAAAAAAAAAAAAAAAAAAAAAAAAGCCGTACCACAAGCGGCCGGGCCGCCTGGCCGGGCGCTGCGCGGCGCTGCGCGGGGATGCGCGGGGCTGCAATGCGCCGGGATGCGCGGGGGCGGCGGTGCCCGCCTGCCCCGCACACACACACGCACACACACAGAGTCCTGGGAGTCCTGGGATGCAAAAACTCGCCCCTTGGCAAGGGCCACCCTTACCGTGCACAGCCCTCGGTGCACCCAGCGAAGCAAGGGGCACCCAAACACCAGGGTCACCCCCTTGAGCAGCACCAAGCCCAGAGGCAGGTGGATGGGCACCGCGCAGCCTCGGCGAGAGGCCCAGGCCCCCGCACCGCGCCCATCCCGCCGGCACAGCGGTCCGAGCCGGGCACGCCACCGGCCTGGCACGCACACGCGTGGCCCCCCTGAGATTATTGCTAAAAGCAGCTTTTTCTCTGCAACACTGAGACCTCTAGCGTCGTCGCATCGGGCATCGGCTGAGCTCTGATGCGGGGCGATGGGCAGGATTCAACAGAGACATCAGAGAAAATTATAATCTAGACTAACTGAGATGCATTTATAGGTAATATCTCTGGGCTTCAGTTTCAGAATATGTAAGACACTAAAGAAGTACAATTCTTTTGGGACACCCAAGGTAGGCGACTAAATCAGAGGCCTCACTGCCGGCAGGTACAGGCACTCCTGTGCCCCAGGGGCAGCCCCAAACCTGACCATTAAATTAGGTACCCGAAAATACATGCTAATACAAGCAGCTGAATAACATTTCCTTAAAGAGAGGTGTGATTGTATGCACATAACTGTTTAACATGCATTGTGTCCTTTAACAGATTCCTTAAAATTCTACTTTCGAAGCTGATTTTCCAGATTTCTCGTAATTTATGAGCAGAATTTACAAGGTATCAGCCTGTGAGGCTTTCCCTGGGTCTGGGCTGAGCTGTGCCTCCCAGTTCAAAGGGGATTTGGCGGAGGTGGGAGTTCAGAGGTGCGTGAAGGTGTAAACTTGGAAAACAGGCTGGGGTGTTTGGGCAATGCTACCCTCTGCTGGGCAGAGCCATTCGGCTTAGTCTGTGTCAGCTCCTCCAATTTATTACTGCACCCCTTTAATTCGATGCTTTGGTGGCCATGCCACCACAGGGGCAGCCCAAACAGCCTGGGATTTCCTACAATGGGTGCTTACGTGCTGTCACGGTGTGCACTTTGAACCGCTTTCCTTCTGCTCCTGACTTATTCCCATCCTCTTGCTCCACTCAGGATTTCCTTCATTGTGTGATCCTTACGAGCTGCTCTGTGGTAGTGTCACCAGGAGTCCTCAGGCAGGCTCTCCGTGCCACTGCACACCTGGAAAACGAAAGATGTGACTGACCTAAAAAGATGCAGTGACTACCAAATCCAAGTTTCCCTTCAACCCGCACCACCGTGATATTATTTTCTCTTTTTCACATGTAAATCACTTGGTATCAGAAATGCCACGCTGTGATTTGGGTTTGCTGAATGGCTACCAAACATAACCTCCTGTCTTTGGGAGAGGATTGAGAGAGTTTGAGGCCAGAAAGGGCAAGTGTGATCGTCTGCCCTGCCCTCCAGCACGATGGAGGCCAAAGAGCTTCATCCATCCAGAAAACGAGCACTGTAACTTATCTTGGAGCTATGGCATAGCAAAACCATCCACCATTAGTGTTTATAAAGTCGCGTTGGTCCCTATAGCATCACGTTAAAATCTCACTGCACAGGCAGCATCGCCCACTTTTCCATTCCTGCTTTCAGCAGGCAAAAATTTTACTTAAAATTGCTCAAATCCTTGCCAATGCTGCAATTTCTCAGCATCAAAATTGCATAAGGTAAAGGTACATGCCAGCCTGTAAATCTAAGTTCTCTTTTCCTTATTTAACCTGCACCTTTAGCATCACATGAATGTGCGCTTTTTTTGTGATAAAATAACTCGTATTTGAAGTAACTGGTAATACAGAAATCTCTGAAGCCATTACAGTTTTAATGAGAAGTGTACAAGATGCTCCTATTAGGCAGGGACCACTGGCACAGTAGACCGTAACAGCCCCTTCAGAGTCATCACAGTCTGTCATGTCAGGCTGAATTTAGGGAGTCTGTAATCTTGCTTGACTGACAAGCTCCCACAGAGCTATTGTAGCTATTTGAAGAACAGGTATTTTTAAAAAATTAAAATCTTACATGAGAAGTTCTCTCTAGAGTGGCTGCGTATAGCAGGGCATGCTACAGCTATGTGGCTCTGTACGGCTGTACTCAATGTTTAATTGCATACAACTAGATTACAAGAACATTAATAGGGTGGTAAAATGAAGCAGGCAGAAATGCCAGGATTAAGACTGCTAATGAAACATCAATTCGGGCCCTTTTGTGGCTGCACGGTGGCAATCTCTCATTACCTGGGGAAGCTCCACAACTCTGCCAAGGGTTATATCAGAAAACGGCTCATGAGCAGACGTAGCTGATGTGCGTTTGAAATGGCTACACATGCTGCACGTGCACCCAATCACTCCATGAGACAAAAACCCAAACTCCTCTATCGGAGATGTTCAAGTTCCAAATTTTTTATAAAGTCTCCTATGGAAATTTAGAGGAGAAATTAAAAATTGACTTCTATGTGAGATATTTTATTTCAGAATAAACTGATCTAATTTTTGGAGTAATATTTAAATCTATATTTTTACCACTTCGGTCCTTCCAAATGATGTTGGGGTTGCATACATAGGGTACGGCTGTGCTCAGCCACACTCGCTGCTGGCCCTTAATATGGGCACTGTGCAAACTACATTATAATGAGCATAAATAAAGGAGTTACGTCTGCTTTCCAAGCTCTTTCACTTGCAACCTGGTTTTCTTCTGCTTAAATACTATAATATTGGATCTCTTTCCCAACATTGTTTCTGAGTCATACACGATAATCTTCTTTTTCAATTACAAATCAGCACTACTGATGCTTTTCTGCAAGAACGGCAGAAACGTGCCCGTTGCTCCACTGCCCAGGTCCGAGCCTGACAGACGCGCACCCGCACGTCCGTGTCCGTGTTTAGGGTTAAAACCCCACATGCAAGCTGTAGTTTCATCTGCAAGGCAGCAACCTCCAGCATCTGAGCCAGAGCAGCTTCAGTGTAAAGCAAACAACACTCAAGCTCACAGCTGTTCTCTGCTGCCTTTACTACCACGTAGCAACCTCAGATAGCGGCTTTTCTGCTTGTGACAGAAAAAATTTGGGCCAGTCCTACTGAGAAGATGGATTATTGCTTTCACGCGCATAGGTATGTACACACGCAAACTACAGCACAGCAGGAGCAAGGTTATTTGGTGCTGGTCTGTTCACGTGGATGCTGACAGCAACACTGCCATGTGCAAGCGTAGGCTTCAGCAAGCAATTCAAAGCAAAATGACATCTTGGATGCTTCATAGCCTCTAGGACAAGCCTAAGATGAAATAAAATCCTGGAGCAAGGCATCTTCCAATTTGGCAGCACGGGTTACCATCTTAATTTTATTAGCTGTCGGGTCTGGCTAGCATGATAAACATTCCCTCCAAACTCTCTTTTTTCCATGCATTCACAGCATTTCTTGGCATTTTCAAGGATGGGAATGTCGTAGCTCCAGTCTCTGACCCAAAGTGGAGGAAATCCTCTTGGGAATTATATTGAGTCATGAGAAAATTAACTTATGACAAGAAATGCTTACTTAAAAAAGAGAGAGAAAATTGCTTATTTTAAATTAGAATTTTAAATGCTTAATAAAAAAAAAATGGTTCAACGCTATTTCTTTCATTAGGATAATAATTAAAAAGAACCACAATTTGAAAGGTGTACTTTGGTAGGGGACCACAGATTTTGAGTTTCACCACAGGTGAAACTCGTGTTTATGGTTGGGTTTTAATGTTTTCCAGGTTAGTTTTGACACCACAAGTTCAGTACAGAAAATTACAAACTCAGCTCTAAGCACGTCCACAACAGCAGGCTGAGTCTGCTGCAGCTGATGCCAACAGCAATGCTCCTTTGAGCTAATTGAAGACTTTTCAGTGACTTTAGGGGACTTTGACTTGGTCTGTACATCAAGAGGATGTATGTGAAGGAAAAAAAGAATCCACGCCAAACAAGAGACTTCTGCAGGTCTTGGATACATGGTGGTTTGTGTTCTTTTTAGGGTTGATTATAATTAACGTCCTTACACCACCCTTAAACACGTTAAAGCCTTAGATCAGTTTCAGCTCTTTAAGATGACCTAAGGCCCTTGCTCATCTTAGATAGCTAAAACACTGTCCAAAAACATACAAAAGCAAGGAGAGGAGATGATAGATGGTTACTGCCTGGGCTGCTTTTCTCACAGGGAGGAGGGAGTTTAAATTGCCGTAGGATTTTTAACCATGTCTGTAAAGTGGAATAAGCAAGTGCTGATACAGACATGAATCCTCAGCCTGCAATTAGTTGCCTGAAGACCATCTGGTGCTTAGTTAAACCCCCAGGTGCTTATATTACTTGTGAGGTTCATAGATGCCAGCCAACCTCTTTAAGTTGCGACTTTTCTTCCCTGGTTTTATTCTCATCTGAATAAACCTAGGAAGTTAGAGTACAAAACTCTTGACAAGGCTTGTTTCACTATGGAAAAAATGGGATTTAAGAGGATAGTAACCAGGCTGAACACATCACTCAGAATCTGCCATGCCATGTGTGCATTGCAATAAATCTTTAAACTCAGGGTTGTAAATCATGGTCATATAAAATGGGGGGGGGGGGGGACGGACCTATCACTGCCAAAGCAGAAGAGAGAGGAGTAACATGGTGGTAAAGATGAACATGAGCAATGGGAGAGCAGGCAGGAGCTGGACAGGAGAGCAGGGAACAGATGAGAGATGGGCAGGACAAAGGGATGAGGGACAGGAGATGCTCCCGGGGCAAAAGTTACAGAAAGACCCAATCTCGGTGTTTCCCTGCTGACAAGTACCCGGTGCGAAATCACCACCAAAACGTGTCTTGTGACTTTAGGGAGCTGCGTGGCTAACACAAACCCTGCTCGTACCTCTCCTTTCTCACTCCCTGAGCTGCGGAGGTGGAGGTCCAACAGGCTGAGCCTTGCCAACAAGCAAAGTTTTGGTCAAAATGAGAACTGGATCTTTCTTCAGTTGGTTTGGCTGATTTGGCTTTGCACGCTTGGTGTTTGAGGGGAGCAATGAGTTAGGACATTACATCTACAAAGTTTACATTGAAAGAACATTAGGTGATGAGGTAAGGACTCATAAGCTGCAAAAATGTCAAAAAAGAAGTTGCTCAAAGACTTCCAGTTCAACATCATAATGTTGGTTTACTTGGTTTTGGGGTTGGTTTTTTCCGCCCAGGATTTCTCCCTTGGTATGAACAGTTCAGCATAGGGAATTCAGCTACACAGCAAAGGAGCTGCCCATAAGGGTGTCCTTCCTATTCCTGATGCTCCGTGTAGGACACTCAGGCTGGATTTGCACTGGGAGACAGGAACAAGTCAATGGGAGTTGTGCTTCAGGCACACAAAGTGTGGTGAAGTGCCAAGTGCTCTGGAAGATCAGATCCTCGGTGCTGCAAATTGAGCACCCAAAATTAGCAAGCGTGTTTGATCATTTTTGGCCTTAATCTCTCTGTGCCTCAGGCCACCAGCTGGTGATATTGCAGGAGCGGCGTGAAGATAAACGCATTAATATTGATCAGATGCTGAAGCACTACAGAGGTGCTCGCAAGGAAATTAATGTTGAATTCAGTGTGTGGTTTGAACAGCATGTGTTAATGTGGCCTAGCGAATTCACTGGATTAAAATAACCCCAAATGATAGGTGATCAGATAATTAAAGGATGCATCACATTCTGTGTGCACAAAGGCCCAAATTGTGGCTGTGCAGGCTGTTTAATTCTGGCGTTTCCGAGCTCCTGAGAGTTTGACTTTACAACCTTGCTGTCTTCCGCACGTGGGGTTTATAGCTCTTACCCTGAGGAAGGGAGGTTTGTCTGATCACACCCTCTCTCTGCACCACCTCTGTGCATGTGCCTGTTGGTCTCCTCCACCCCCAATAACTTTTTACTCTCATACCCAAGTCCAACCACATATAACACCACTGTAGGGAAGCCCAAAAAGAGAAGTTTTCTGTGAATGAGGAAGCAAAGTAGAGAGAAAAGATCCAGTTTTCCCTCCCCGGAGAGACAGGTCGCTTTGCTAGACATCAGGGAGCCTGCAGAGGATGCAAGTGCAGCTGGAGACACAAGTCTGTAGGATGTGGGGCTCCGCTGGTTTAGCTGCCCACCACACTGCTCTTTCATCCGATGGATATATCCATCAGGGAACTGGGCTTGTGAACCTCAAAATAACACGTAGAGGCCAGATCCTACCAGCTGTAAAGGAGTCAGTGGTCACAGCTATGCTGATTGGCACCGTGGAAGAGCCCCTCTTCCCTCTCCAGCCTGGCCCATGTTTGCACTGGTTCCGTGTTCACCCTGAGGATGGATCATGACTCCTTAGCTTCACGCAATATTACTGTCAAGGCTGTACATCTACTATGAGTTTTCATCTTCCTGAGCTTGATGTGCTCATCTGAGCCACATGAACGTTGCATCGACACAACTCACTTCCAGGGGTGACAGGCCAGAGTTGTCCCCTCCAAAGGAGGTGACTTATTATGGATGTCTCCTCCGCTTGCACCCAGGAGAAACGTCGACAGCCTCCAGCACCATCTTACCACACTGATGGAGTCAAATAATAAGTGAACAGTGGAGGGAAAAAAAAGTAAATGACACAGGCAGGGAAAGAAGATATGGAAAGCCATTCACTTGCCTGTGAAGTAATCACTTTTTTCATTTAAGCAGAACACTCAGTGATCTTTTATATTGTTATTAGTAAAGTCCTCTTAGAAGCTGGAAATCCATTTTTTTTTAATCTCCTCATTTTCTCTCTTTCCCATTTGGCGAACATTGCTGTTTTCCCATGCTTCTCACAGAACTGAAATGAACTTGGTTCATTTTGTTCTTTCCTTCCACAGACATTAACATTGCTGAATAACGAAGAGAGAAGGAGCTTTGCTAATTAACCGCAGCCACTGCATTAAGTCCAGGCTGACATTACACTCACATGCAAGAAGAGGTGCAGTGCCATCGGCAGGCGATGAGCACATGAGACAGCAGCCAGAGCTGAGTCTTGTTGCCCAAACCAACCCAGAAGAGAGATGAGTTGTTTTAGTCTTTATCAATGGGCAGATTCCCCATCCCAATACATTATTTAGGCCTGCTTTCAGTGGTTTCCCACTACTTATTTTTAAGCATCAGAGGATTCCAGGTTAAAATTATTATATTTATTTCAATCATGATATGACACAGAAACACACATTTGGAGCAGTCTCTCCATTCTGGTTTTCTACATAAACTTGCTGCCTTTACGAAATGAAGGCTGAGATTGTTCCCTTGGCCTTTCACTCCAGGTGTTGGCTACCAGAAAAAAAGTAAATGCCTTGGAGCAGGCAGTGGAAAAATCAAGCTGGCAGCACTTTGTCTCTCACAAAGGGATCTCCATGCATAGAGGGAAGCCTGACTGCCAATAGGGAGATCTGCTGGGGAGTATATTCTTCCCCTTCCCCCTGCAAAAGCCCCAGGTGAGGACCAGCATCCCTGGTTAACTGGACAGCAAGCTGGGAAGCAGCTGACACATCCTGATCTCACATTTTTTCACCCCATTTCCCTCTCCATCATGTTATTCATGCCCTGCGGGCCTGCCCGAGGCAAGCTCGGGCCATTAACACCAGCTCCTTGGCAACAGGGTTGTATTGCAGGGACAGTGGTGGGAAGGAGAAAGAAATGTTGCCAGGCATATCCCGGCCTCTTCCAGCCCTGCAATAGCTGGGTGGACCTTAGCAGCCCATGGGAAGCTGGAGACCCCCAAATCCAGGGTGAGACCTGTTAAAAGCTTGGGGTTCCATGGGTTGGAAAAAAAAGCTAATGGGTGAAGAGGACCTACAGGAGAAATGGGTCCCACTTGCTTGGAAGGGAAACGTAGAATTTCACATAAGCATGAGCTTGCTCAAATCTAAACTTTTGTTTACATAAAACATGCTTTTGCAATGGATTCAGGCCTTGCCCTAGAGCTCCCTGGCAGGCAGACCCCAAATTCAGTGGGTGCTTTAGAAAAAGCACAAGAGCTTCATTCCTCCAGAATGGGGACATCAAGCCTGCCCTGGGCTGTGCCCCGAGCTAAGCTCTTCCTACGTAGAGGGTAAATATCTGAACTTGAAGCTACCAGTTGGGCTGATAGAGGGCAACTAATGCAGGTGATAATCCTATTCACAAGACCAGGCATTACTCATGGAGTAGCCGTAAACCTGGCATGGGACACTGGGATGATCTTTTGGATCTAGGTTTAAACACTATCTTGCTCTGCACAGTCCCCATCAGCAAGGAAGTGATGGAGTTGAGCCGAAGTTGCCCAAGGGCTAAATCAGTGCCCTCCACTCTTTGCAAGCCACACTCCATTTACACAACAAAATTACCAGATGAGTTGCAAAGCAAAGAAAGGGTCCAATTTTGCAATTTTAGCCAAAAGTATCATTCACTGCCAGAGCTGAAAACAGAAGTTGCCAGTGTTTAGCAAAAGCAGACATTTTTTTGAAAGTTTTACTGGAATTCCCGACTTTCAGGCTACCAGGGCCAGTGTCAGCTGGTGTAATTCTTCCAGGCTGGGACCTGGCTCTGCGCAGGAGAGGCAAGCTAGAGCTCATGGAAAATGAGCACAAAAGCAACTATTTGGAAAGAGCCAGGTATGATTGGGCAGGAGCAGCCTCCTGCCAGCTCCCCACAACCCCCAGGGCTGCCATTGCCTCAAAAGTATCTACCAGATGAAGCATTCAACCCGTGTTCCCACCACCTTGCTACGCTCATGAGTGACACCTAGCTGCACCCTCATTCCTTCTTCTCTCAAACTGAGCCGTGGTTTTTGGCTTTTCTCCGCACATGGCATCTCCCAGCACAGTCACTGATCGCCCTCCCACCAGAGAGGAACTCAGGCACTCTTTGTTCCCATGGGTCACTTTTTGAGTGGGACTGCCATGTCCTTGTGTTTCCAGTGCCTGCTGACTGTGCCGGCTGTGGTCAGATAAGATCTAATCAGGGCTCTGCAGGCAGGAAAACATCAGCTAGTACAAGGTTTTACATTGTGCACCACCATCTTCCTCACTGAGCATTTCCACGTAAATTCAATCCCCTAACAAAAAGGTGTTCTGCTCTACGTGGCCTTTGCTTTACCCCTGTTTAACCACTCTTTAGAGCTTGGCTGCTGCAGAGCAAGTTCTGTCCTGGTCCCATCTCCATGGTAAGACTTCAAGTACCTGAGCGATAGTGTCCCTTCCGAAATGGACGTTGGTGGATATTCTCTAGGAAAACTGAAGCATGAACCTCACCTGTCCTACTGCCTAAAGTATCAGAGCCCGTAAGCTTCGGCTTCATTTGCAGTGATGGTTTGACTTGATTCATTCCCATGCTCAGAAGTCAATGATAAGGTTGAGTCTTGCACGTTAACAATCCAGTTGTCAGCTATAGCTATTCAGGCAAACCTGCCAGGATTACCTGTGCAAACCCAATGCCATTGCAATGATTTGTATGGTTAAAAAAAATTAGAGAAAAGTGATGGTGTCCACCAGTGTAACTCCCATGTAAGCTGCTGTGCTCAAATCCTTTTTATTTCAAGACTAATGATGCACCAGACTGCAGTGTGCACACCCTTGGAAACTTTATACCTCCTTATCCAGCTGGATTGTGTGCACCACAGGCGTATTATAAAACTGTTTGTTACAGTCTTAATCAGCCTTAACTAAGAACCCTGGGCCAGGGTCAAATGGTAAGGAGGTGACAGAAGGGATTGTTTATCTAGCAGAGGTACCTTAAGACAGATAGTCACAGGTCTATGGCCAGATGACTTCACCAGTGTGAGCAAACCCTTGCAATTAGGGTAAGCTCACCCTGCCCTTGTACAGCTGCTTCCACCCTTCTGCTAACTCGGGAAAACAGGCAAACATCACCAAGCACTGCAGGGACTGTCCAGAAAGATTCAGACTTCTTGGAGACTGTGCATGCACCGTTCATGTTCACCCTTAGGTTTTGGGTGCCTCCGCTGTGCAGGCAAAGCCATTGCTCCCCACCAGTGTGGTTCAACTGGGGAATCACGCTGTGGATAAAGGCCTGGAAAAACCACAATGCACCTGCAATTCTCCCTAGAAGCCCCTGACAAAGACCTGGACTCATCTTACCTACCTTCAGCCTTCAGCACACACCACGTCTGAGCTTGCTGTCTTGCTTAGGTCCATCCAGTCCACCTCAGACACCTACCAAGGGGATGGAGTTGCCCATTGCTCAGCAGTCATTACAAAGCAAAGCGGGGCTGCTGGCTCGGCACTTCACTTTATCAGGCATGACCCATCCAGAAGCCTCCCTTGGTTTCCATCTCACTGCACATCTAAAAGGCAGAGTGGATTCTTGTCCTCTTGCCCACCATCATCAGGGCAGGTTAGATGGGTGGCTGGTTTCCAGCAGTGCCACTGCTCAGGCAGTTTCAGACTGTTAAAGCAAAGCAGATCTACCAAAGGCAGTGAACTGAAGATCACAGCACAAATAAGGACAGATCTAAACAGACCCTGTGCTAATACCTGAACAGTACTGCCTTTTTCTTAAAGCCTTGGTTATTCGCATCAGGAGGTGGATGGGAAGAGTCTGTTTGACCCAACCTATTTGCTTCTTAATTTATGCACCAAACGGGAAAATTAAGATTTCAGCAGGGCATTTTTTCAACAAGAGCTTCTTTAGTTAGTGAAAAGGGCTGTTCCAGAAATGCCTGCTGTTCTCCTGGAAGGGGTAATACTGTTCTTGATGCCACGTGTCTTATTATAGCACCGTGACATGGGTCTTCTTGTACCCTGGGTTACTCTGTGTTTGTCACGGGCTAGAGTGCACAGGATGGCTGTTCAGACAAACAGCTCTCTTCCAGGAACCCGCTGCACCAGCAAGCCTGTAATAGCCACGTCTGTGATGTTTTCGACCCAGCACAGGCTCATTTATTTTTCCCATTACCTCCCAGCACAACAACCCCTGCCACTGCTTCCCGTCCCCCAGCTCCATGCCACCTCTTCCTCCAAGAGGAGCCTCTGCACTAACACACACGATGCCTTGCTCTCCTTAAAAATCACCTCCCAGACAGAAGAAAAGCTCCTGTTTGCCTGAGAATGGCTGTCTTCAGAGTATGTCGTATGGGGGGAAAAAAGGGCTGTTTGCTCTTCTTTCCTCTCTTTTCCTTACTGCTCTTATTATTCCTCCCCCATCTGCCTCCATGCTGCCATAAGAAAAACAGCAACAAGGTCTCCTCGCCTTGTCCCTTAAGGGGAGTCTGGACTAATTGGGAAAAGCCAGGCTGATAGCCATGTGGGTATGCAGGTGTATGAACAGTGGGAATATTTTCCTTTTAGGAAGCAATTTTTATTAAAAAAACCCCATAGGGTGTCTGTGGTCGGGGAGGAGTGGGTGCCTGAGCTGCTGATACAGGGGTAGTTCTTGTAGGTATCAGTTTAGGACCACTTCTCCTTGTAGCATATATTATATATGTAATATAGTAATTATAACAGATATTGGGTTATTGGGTAGGAAAAGAAGCTGTGAATGAAAAATATATGAAGATACATTTGCTCCTGATGGATTTTTTTTTACTGCTATACTGCCAAATTCTCTTTAAGAGGATCCACAAGGTTTATTCACGGCAAGCCCAGGACATTTGCTTTCCCAAAGCCACGGCAGGAACCAGAGCAGATAGGCTGGTGGCCAAGGCAGTTTCCATGCCAGTTTAATACCGGGCAACTTCACATCAAACATTCCTGATTTCACCCAGCTGTGTGTGATGGTTCCTGACTTCAGCGTTTAAAATGCCAAGTGGTGACCAAAAAGTCTGAAGGTGGCACATCACCATCATCATCATCAGGCCCAGGGAGTTGTGGTGGATGGAGTTCAATCCAGTTGGCGGCTGTTCACGAGCGGTGTTCCCCAGGGCTCAGTTTTGGGGCCGGCCTTGTCCAATCTCTTTATCAATGATCTGGATCGAGGGTAGGAAGGCTCTGCAGAGGGACCTGGGCAGGCTGGGTCGATGGGCCCAGGCCAACTGTATGAGGTTCAACAAGGCCAAGTGCCGGGTCCTGCACTTCGGCCACAACAACCCCATGCAGCGCTACAGGCTTGGGGAAGAGTGGCTGGAAAGCTGCCTGGCGGAAAAGGACCTGGGGGTGCTGGTCGACAGCCGGCTGAACGTGAGCCGGCAGTGTGCCCAGGCGGCCAAGAAGGCCAATGGCATCCTGGCCTGTATCAGCAATAGTGTGGCCAGCAGGAGCAGGGAAGTGATCGTGCCCCTGTACTCGGCACTGGTGAGGCCGCACCTCGAATACTGTGTTCAGTTTTGGGCCCCTCACTACAAGAAGGACGTTGAGGTGCTGGAGCGTGTCCAGAGAAGGGCAACGAGGCTGGTGAGGGGTCTGGAGAACAAGTCTTATGAGGAGCGGCTGAGGGAACTGGGGTTGTTTAGCCTGGAGAAAAGGAGGCTGAGGGGAGACCTTATCATGCTCTACAACTCCCTGAAAGGAGGTTGTAGCGAGGTGGGTGTTGGTCTCTTCTCCCAAGTAACAAGCGATAGGACGAGAGGAAATGGCCTCAAGTTGTGCCAGGGGAGGTTTAGATTGGACATGAGGAAAAATTTCTTTACTGAAAGAGTGGTGAAACATTGGCACAGGCTGCCCAGGGAAGTGGTGGAGTCCCCATCCCTGGAGGTATTTAAAAGACGTGTAGATGAGGCGCTTAGGGACATGGTTTAGTGGGCATGGTGGTGTTGGGTTGACGGTTGGACTCGATGATCTTAGAGGTCTTTTCCAACCTTAATGATTCTATGCTTCTATGATCTCTTCTCCAACGTCTGTTTGAAGCCAACACAGGGTGATCCTGGTAAAACTCCAGTGGAGAATTCAACAGTTAGTGGAAATACAGCTATTCCCAGTTTGGCATGGGGGAGTTTGTAGAAGTGCAAGGACCTAAAGAAAGGGAAATTATGGAGATACTCAGAATTGGCACTACTTTTTACCTACTGGCGTTGTACAGGAACAAGGGACATTTTGTGAAAGGTAATTAAAATTTAGTAAGAAAATACTATTCTTAGGACAGAATCCAGCATTTCTTCCATCACTGGCTTCTCAGCCCCGGTGAAGCGCAGCTGTGCGGACACCCAAAGGGCTTTCACCTTCGTAGTCCCACTGCTCAGCACTCCAGGAGCAGAAGTGACACTGCAGCAAGGGGCTTTAACAGAAAGACTTTTCTACCCGTTTTCCCCCTTCTCTAGCAATGCACTTTTTCACCATTATAAGTTTCTTTGGTCGGGCTGTTTCCAGCCTTGGCAAAATGAATCTGGAGCCAAGGAAGCATCTTTGCTGCTTAATGTCTTGGCAGTGTGGCCTTGCTGGGGATGCTCTCCCACCCTGCTACTTACTGATGCGAAATCAATACTAACCACAGGAGCTCACAGCAAAGGGCTCTCACGCAGCCTGTTTGTGCATCTGATGTGCCCCACGCTGAATTGAGAAACCAAGCACTTGCTTTCCTTCACCCTGCCCTTCCTGCAGGAGGGATGCTCCCAAAAACCATTCCCCGTTCAGCAGCTGCCTCCAAATCCTGCCTCCAGGCTTCCTTTGCTGCAAAAGCTACAAGAAACATCATCCTAATTTTGCAGCTGAGACGAAGCAGGCCTCTCCAACCAGGATTGCTTCATACGTCCGCTGCACGCTCCTGCTGTCCCCTGTCTCAGCCTGGAAACACCTTGGGGGAAAAACACCACCTTTTTGATCAGCACATAAAAGGAGGAGGAAAGTCAGGGACCAAGGGCTTTTTCTACAAGGCAGGTAGCAGTGCACATAAATAATAAAAAGGGATTTTGGTTTTTTTTTCAACTTTACATAGATAAATTGAAAGCATGAGCAAACGGCTACGGTCCCAGCATCACCCCGACCATGCCTTGGCACCAAAACACAAGCAGCCAGGCGCCAGCATCAGCGGGAGGGGATGCCAGGGCCAGCCAGGCACTCAGGGCAGAGCTCCATCACAGGGGTGGGGAAGGATGGATCCTAAGCAGGTTGTTTGAATGCAGCACAGAGTTTGCTTCACAATGCTTCAGATTGCTTAGTAGATCGGTAGGAGGGCCTAAGGTACATCTTTTTACACAAAAGCCCTGGTTTGCATGGAGAGCTGCCCCAGGCAGTGCAGAGATAAACGTGAGTTGCTTCCCAAACCCACGGCTCCCTGCACCTTCCCCGCTCCCCACTGGCCTCCAGCTAACGTTAAAAGAGCTGCAGCACTACTCTTTGAATGACTTCTGCCTGTAAAGCTGTGGTCAGCATCTCAAACGGTATAAATTTGGAGCTGTGCTGATTTCTATCAGCAGAGAACGTGGTTCTTTGGTGGTTTTTTGTTTTGAATGAGAGAAGATATGTGCTAAGAAAGAAGCACATTTGTTTCCACTTTTGTATCTGAAATGAAAGGGCACCTATTCTTGTTTGGGGAGAAAGTCTAAAGGCCTGCTGGCAGCTCTCTCCCAGTGCATAAAATAACAAATTATTCTTCTAACCATACAAAAACATTGTTTTTTCCTCTTTCTCAGCACAACTGAAAATGTGAATTAATGACTCGCTTCCTACATTCTTGACTGAGAAGTCAAAAGGCTATTTTTTGCCTTTATCCTGAGTGCCCAGCTCTCGCAGTAGGATCAATAAAATGACAAAACCCCACGACCTGCTCCCCAACGGCGGCAGGGCTGCCAGCGTTGCCCGTGCATCCACGAAGATGTGCTGCAGGAAGAAGGTCTTTCTGCTGCTGCCGCGTACCCAGAGCTCTGGAACTAACGTGCCTGCAGCCCCAGAAAAGTGTGATGGGTTTTTGCCCAACAGGGAAAAATATTTTTTTCTAGCTCCCATCAAGTTTTCCAGATGCTTTAGTAGCTCAAGGACTGTAACTGAGGCAGACTCCAGCAGGACTGATGCAGGAATAGCTGTTATATTAGAAGCTACTTAACCAAAAGCCTTTATTAAAAAAGTTATTGGATTCTGAGTATCTAAAACCCATGACTGCTTTAGTGATTTAGTCCTTATTCAGAGACAAAAGCGGTACAACTGGTGCAATGGTACAACATCATTATATTTATATTAATTTATATCACGAAGACAGAAAAACCACACCCATCTGAAAACATTCATACTGCTATAAAAGCCAAGAGTGAGTTTGTGAACTATGACTGAAATCTCCATTTTCACAGCCGGCTGACGGGACCTTTCTGCTGTGAGTGCCGTGCTGTGATTTCTCCCTGTGGTGAGGATGTGCTGCCAGACCGTGGGTGCGCAAACTGAGTCTCCCCCATCCCGTATGGGACCGTGAGCCCTGGACACACCAGGAGACCACAGTATAGGTTGTCCCCATGCAATGCTCAAGCTGGAGACCCTGGACTAAAGGGGTCATGGAGGGGGGAAAGAGGGAGATGGAGGCAGAATTGCCCTAGCAGGATGTCTGGGCCTCTGCTCGCTTGCAGGGCTTCGGCAGGAGCGGGGGGAGGTTGGGGGACAGCTATTCCGTGGCAGCCTCTGCATCAGGCCGCTGTCTGGGCAGTGCAAACTCATCTTTTGATACCAAGATTTAAGTTTGTGGGAAAAACTCAGTAAGACCCTATAAGCCATTGCATCCCAAGCTGAGCCCTTGGTCCAGGTCCTGGGCACCTTCTGCTGCCCCAAACCTGGTTTTCTAGCAAGACACTCTGTTGTCATCCCCCTCGGTGTTTTGGACTGACAGATCCCTTAAAAGCAAGCAAGGACGTGGCTTTGTAAAGGTGCTTCAAGGAGTTCTGCACACGAGTGGTGCTCAGGACTCATCCAGATCTGGCCCTACACATTCAGCACAGCTTGCTGGTGCAAAGCTTCGCTAAATGAAGGAGTCTCTCAGGTTCAGGCAGGCTTCTGTGCTGCAGCACATCACAAAGCCTGTGAGCAGGCCTGTGGGTGCCTTTCTTCTTCAGCATTCTGGCTTTAATGGCTTTTCACAAAGAATCTTGGCTTTTGTGCTCCCTTAAATGAATTGGCAGGCCCTAATGAGCTGTGAATGCAATTTAATAAAGCTCACATTTGGAGGACGGAAATGGTTCTGTGGAAGGAAATGAATGAAGGTGGGAAGGGGGGTAAGGAGGGCAGAGAGGTGTGCGGCCTTGGAGCATGAAAAAGCCAAAGATGAAATTGTAAGGACGTGCAGAGTCTTCAAACAAACCTTAGAAACAGCCAGAAGGGAATATCTGTTTACCCTGGCTTGTTTTTGGGAATCGCTCATATCTATGCTAAGTTACTGGTTCCCAAATGTGCTCCAGGAGCTGGGACAGGAATGGTAGAGGTGAAAAGCTGGTCTGATACACCTGAGACCTTCACAAACAGGCTTGATGCTGAAGAGGAAGCCACAGAGAAGTAGACTCTGCGGCTTTACTCCAGAATGATGTGGTTTACTTTGCTCTGATGTGAGCACCACACTGCAACACCCCAGATTGAGGAGCTCAGCCCACACCTGACTCTGTAGGGATGATGAACCTATGTGAGATGTCCAAAATGCTGGAGTCATCCCACTGTGGAGCAAGCTCAGACCCAGCCTCTGATGTCCTCTCAAAAAACCACTCTGCAGGCAGGCCCCGGGCCAGTCCAAGCCAGGAGCTGTGACACCTACTGTTGAAAGCTGCAGAAAGAGGTCCAAAACACATCTGCTTAGTATATTTTCTTTGGCAGCCTCTTCCAGCACAGGACAGACTGATGGGATGTAGCTAATTGCTTAGCTGGCCTTCATTACTGTAACCGGAGCATCGGGTTTTCTGGCTCCTTCTGTTTACTCTCTCATCACTGTCCAAGAGCAGAAGTTGGCTCCACCTAATTCGCCTGATCAAGCACAGATGATGTCCTGAGAGCCAGATCGATCCCTTGGTCTCATCCTATCAATTTAGACTGAAAATATACTTTGCTTGCTCGCTTTTCTTGCTTTTTTGGGGGTTTGGGTTTGGGGTTTTTTTGGCTTATAGATAAAATAAAATAACCTACACTCTTAAAAACAGGTTTCAAGGACCAGTCTGTTGGGGGGCTCCATCATGCTGGGTTTTGCTTTGACCAGGAACCACCTTTGTAGCATGTCTTCCCTCACCCTCAAGGATGGGTCAGTTCCTGGAGTCTTTAGACTGGATGATGCCATCTCATGGACAGCCCCTCCAGCTGTTGGAAATAAATCGGATTATTGCAATTTTCATGACCACCACAGAGCACAGTACCATGTAAATCTGCTCTCTTCTCGTTCTCCCTCGGGGCTGAATCTTGGAGAAGGTGTGAGGTTTCTGCGGAGGTTTTGGGTGCTCCAGGGTGGGGGGGCTGCAATCTCTCTGTGTTTCCTGGGATTCCTCTATTTCAGAAACATGCTCTTGCATAACTGCACAAAGCTAAACACACATTCATAAAGCATCTCCACCCACACACCCAAAGCACAGCTAAAACACTCAAGCTGGAACAAAGAGTCACCTTACACTACCTTAGAGATACATAATTACAAGTATATAGGCAATAAGGCATATTTTATGCTTCCTTTTTAATTTTTTTATGTCAAAGTACCAGACCTGGAATACTTAAGTTTGTGTTCGACTTGCAAGGAGTCTCACTGTTGGAAAGGCTCAGCTCAAAATCTACAAATTCATCACTGCAAAGGGCATGGTGCCATTGTCTACAACAGGATCCAGTTCAATTGAAATCCTGACCAAGGTTAACCTACGTGCAAATATTGGTTGGTTCCAGGTAACCATCTCTCTCCTGTTCTGCTCTCCATTTTTACCCCTATATTCCATGCTAGTAATTTTGTGTCCCTTATTTTCTATTTCTCCCATATAGTCCCTCCCAAACCTAATAAACAACATCTGAATTTCAAACTAATAGAATTTACTGAAATCTGACATTAGACAAAATTCAGCGTTAAGTCACTGGGAATCCAAAATCATTCTCTTAATTTTCCCCAAAATCATTATTTTTACTTTTGCCAAAAGATGCTTTTAGGTAAATATTTACAAAAAAATGATTTTTTTTAAATAGACCTGAATGATAATGTAAGAAAAATCATCAAACAGGAAGGAAAAAAGTATAGGCTAGGAGCTAAATTTTATAAATTGTACTTTAATTAGAGTGGCAAAAACAACTTCCTAAAGTTATCAGGTGTGTTATTATCTCATGTTAATAGTCTTCTGTGTTTCTTATTAACTAGTTTAATTTAAAGATGCCCTTCACTTTATTGATGACAAAACATATCCGAACTGGGAGTGTTGCCTTTAATTAGGAGAAGCAAGTGCTGGACCTCTGAATGGAAACATTTGTAGGAAGTATGCAGCCAGGATTATCTTGCTTAACAAGCTGTTGGAGGCTCATAGAAAACATCGTGAAATATTACGGGCTGTACACAGCCTCCATGCACGCAGGACTGCGGGCAGCATGATGGATGCGACTCCAGCGGGAGCCAGGGATGGAAGAAAGATGTGTACAGATGTTGAGATGCAAAACACATCCCATGTTTTAGCCTGGTTTCCTTAAGGTGCAGGGCTTCTGTGATTGCTCTGTCTCTCCATCTATCCACAAGTGGTCCAGTGGCCAATTTCTACCGACTTTGACAGCTAAAAATCAAAGATATGAAATAGCTGCATGTTTTGTGAAAAACAACGGCTGGGTAGAGGAAAAAAGTCTGAAATTAGTGCCTTCCTTAACAAGCTGCAGTGTGAGGGCAACATTTATCTGTTCTGTTTGTCCTTCTGGCTGACCAGATAGCCCGTGAGCTGTGAGCCCAGGCACCGCTCAAAATTAGCCCTGGGAGGTTGTGTCTTGCCTTGCCCATGGCTGAGGAACAGAAGAGAGAAGTCTGAGGGCAAACGGCACGTGGGAGGGACGCGAGCTTAATGCAAGGGAGCCTGTGTAGACGCAGGGGATGTGAAGCCTTTGGAAACCAGACTTAGCTCTACTGTTCGCAGAACAATTTATTGCATTTATTTGTTTTAGCCTCTGCTTTGGCTCCTTCTGGTCTTTTTCCACAGGGGATGCTCAGTCCTGCAGTTCTTCCCCACAAAGATCCTCTCCCTGCACAGCTTGGGGTGCTGTGGGTGCAAGGCGTGTGCTGGAAGTCCTAACTCCCGTAACAGGTTATCGCAGGAGAGAAGAGTGAGCTATGACGGAACATCCCTCTAGGGAAGACCTCCTCATCCTTGCCGGTAGCTGTGGTTTTCAGCCCATCACCAAGGAGTCCCTGGAGGCCATGGATGCATACTTAGGTGCCTGTAAGAGGCGATGAAGGCAAGCAGCACAGATTTCCCGTCCAAGCTTCTGCACTTCTGCTGGAGAAGCTTCTGCGAACTGAGAAAGGCTGAAAGCCGCTGTTTTCCCTTGTTTTACAGCAGCCTCTTTAGGCCTGGAGACCTGAATCTCAGTGTAACACACTCATCCTGCCAACATGCCTCCTTCTCTTCCCCGCTCTCCTTCCAGCCTCAAGATGGATGGGAGAAGACCACCTGGGGAGGCTCCTGTTGCTGAAGGACATCCCTACGATGGGCACAGAGCACGAGGGAGAACCTCCTGCCCCGGGAGGTCCTTTTGCAGTCAGAAGTCCTTGTTGAAGAGACCTCAGAAGAAAATGCATCACCGGCAGCAGCACACAATGCTGTTCTCAGGCTTCAGAGGTTCCCAGTAGCTGGTTAATGCCATTCCAAACAGAAACCTGTTTCTCTAGCTATAAGTGTCAGCCGCAAGACTGATGGTTACACGTGGCAGTTGCAGGTGTCTGGAACAACTCCAGTTAATTTATTTCAGGGTTGGGCCCTATTTTTCCCCTACGTTAATTTTAAAGAGGGCTTTGCAACCATGAAGTCGCTACAGCCCTTATCTCCTGACACATGAAAGCTGTAGGCTGAATAACTTATTAGCACCCTCAATAATGAAAAACACTTCAATATTTAAGACTAATGCAGATTTCTCACTGAAAAAAAATAATATGTAAACAGCATCTGCAGCCATGTGCTCAAGGTAATAATTAAGGAGAATTATCTTTGCTGTATGTATTAAAACAACATAATTGAAGTTAAGAAATTGTATGTCCATATTAAAGAGAAACAGATAATTTTTTTGCTTAGGAAATTAACATCAAATGGAGTAACTATTTCCATACCTAGAAGAATCTCAGGCTGAATAAGAAAAATGAGAACCGGATGCCCAAATATTACATACCCATTTCTGTGCTCCACCCTGAGAGCCCAGCGTGGAGCAGCCTCCATCCTTGGGCAGTGCTCCGCTGTCTCCCTTGAATGCACACGGCAGAGGCTGTGTGCAGTGAGGGTCTCGGATGTTCATGGGTTTATGGAAAAGGTCCTTCTCCCTAAAGCACAGGGAAGCATGCTGAGCATGATCTGGGGAGCGAGCAGTAAAAGGTGGTTCTTTTACTGATTCATAGAATCATAGAATCATAGAATCATTGAGGTTGGAAAAGACCTCTAAGATCATCGAGTCCAACCGTCGACCCAACATCACCACCCACTAAGCCATGTCCCTAAGTGCCTCATCTACTCGTCTTTTAAATACCTCCAGGGATGGGGACTCCACCACTTCCCTGGGCAGCCTGTTCCAATGTTTAACCACTCTTTCAGTAAAGACATTTTTCCTTACAACCAATCTAAACCTCCCCTGGCGCAACTTGAGGCCATTTCCTCTCGTCCTAAATTGCCAAGGTATTTGAGATGGCGGGTATTTTATTTAGAAATCCACGCCGCTTCCCTAATGGCTAATCCAGTAAATAAATCTCATGCGCTCTGAGATGGAAGGACTCATCATCAATCGCTGCTTAGAGCCATGTGGGCCTGACTGGTGAGAAAGCAGCAATTAGCGCTCATTAGCACTTATTTTCAAGTCTTCTTTATGGAAAAGGGTCATCAAAAGCAAGTTGAAAGTGTCCAGATTAACCAAAGTTCTTCGATAGTCTAACATTTCTGACTCAACCTCATTTGAAGTTTACCTGCTAGGTAGCAGAATGTAGGCAAGGCTTGCGCAGATTTAGGTTTGGGGGTTTGTTTCTACAGTGACTGATAAAAGAAACTCGCACTGAAGGTTTTCCTGCCCTCAGGGATTCACAATAGATTTTTCTCATGGATTCATTATTGGCTATTAGAGAAACCACTACTGCAGCCTTTCCTTCAGGAGGGGGCTTTCAGAGCATCCCACTCTTGCCCATCTCTCCATCTAGCTGCATATTTTCATGATGTTTAATATTTTTAAGAAAGCTCTTGATCAAATTAGGTTAAAAATAGAGAGGGGTTGAGCAATAAACACACACACACAAAGCATCATCACACATGATTTTCTATAATTAAAAATTACAATGATATTAATGCGGGTTTTTTTGTCCCTTACTAAGGGTATTCACACTCCGAGAACAAGAAATGCTGCAAGGTAAACCCTTTGAGACAGAGGACTTCCAACACAACGCTTTCTTCCTTTTTACGTGCCTGATCCCATTCTGCATCTCCTCTTCAAAAGATCCACTAATCCCTTTCCCAGATGTATGTGAGTACAAAAGATACCAGATGAGTTTTCTTCCTCTTGCTGTGAGATTACAGAGAAAAAAACTATCTCCAGGCAATCAAAATCTATCATCAAGCCCACCAGGTCTTTTTGCAGCTCAGTGATGCCAATCAAATGGTTTCTATGAGAAACTAACTGCTATTCCTGGATTCTGGCTGACTTCACTACTTGGTGCGGACCATTGCCTCCTGGAAAAGGGAGAAAACCCGAATCCAAACCCAATGCTGGAGCTGGATTCCCCCTCCTCTTCATCCCTGTGTGCTGAGAAGGGCTGGACCACCACATCCCCAAAAGAGATGGTGGCAGCCACGTGCACATAGGAAAACACCGAGGGCTTCCATCTGAAATCAGTGAAATCAAGCATGGATACAACTTTGAAAGGGCATGTGGCACCCACAGGTGAGATTTTAAGTTTGAGGGGGGATGCCTCACATGAGGCAGAAATTTTCACTGCATCTTGAAGAAGCAGGGTGAGGAAGGGTCTCAAGTAAGACTGAGCATAAGCAATATTATTCCTGCAGGTTCCCCAGACTCCCCTTGTAGTTTGTCTTAGGGCTGGGATTAGAATATTTTTTACTCTGAGATCTCTCCCTGCGCATCTTTGCTATGTATTAGCCGGTTTCTTTTAGGAACAACACATAGCTCAGCACCTTTTCCCATATTGAAGGATTCAGAATTTTCTAATGAATCACGTTTTCTTGTGATAACAATGAACTGTCCCATAAACTATTCATTTAAGGGCAGCTCTTAGTGCGTCCCTGAGGCTGAGCTTGCATGGCCAGGCGGCAGTGGCTGAATATGCCTTGCACTCCAGCTGCTGAGACACTTTGACCCAGGCTAGGCTTGGACAACCAACCAACCCTCCTGGCTCTGCCAGGGTACTGCCAGGTCCATGGCGTGAGCGTACATGCCATTGCTGACAGCACAGCTGCAGGACAAGGCTCCTGGGCCAAGACCAGCACACACGACATGAACGTAGATCAAGGAGAAAACTCTTATTGAATGCAGGGACAGCTGAAAAGTGGCAGCTCCGGGGGATCCAGGGCACCCACAGTGTCTTTGTGCTGCAAGAACAGCAAGCAGACACTTAGCCAAAATGTCCCAGAGAAGCCCTGGCAAGGGGCTGTGCTAAATGTGGCCAAGGAAGGCAAAAAACCCATGGAGAATAAAAGTCCTTCCTGACCCCAGATCAGGGCACCCGTGGCATCTTCATGCTGAAAAAGAAGCATCTAATTGCTGCAAGAGCAGCAGGCAGGACCTTAGCCAAAATGGCCCAGAGGAGCCCTGGCAAGGGGCCGTGCTCAATGCTGCAGAGGAAGGAAAAAAAACCACTGGGGACCAGTGCCAATCTCCTCAGGGGGAAAAAATTCCTTCCTGACCGCAGACCCAGCGCACCAGTGGTGTCTTGGTGCTGCAAGAGCAGCAGGCAGCCATTTACCCAAAATGGCCTAGAGGAGCCCTGGCAAGGGGCCGTGCTCAATGCTGCAGAGGAAGGCGAAAACCCCCCCGGGGACCAGTGCCAATCTGCCCCGGGGGGGGGAAAAATTCCTTCCTGACCCCAGAGCTGGCGATCGGCTGTTCCCTGAGCATGTGAGCAAGACCTGCCTCCTGGCCCCACCGGGTGGTCACACCTACTAGGGATGCCACCACTGCCCGACCCCTTCCCTCCTGCAAGACAGAGCCATCTCAGGGGCTCCCGAGAGTGACAAAAAGCCCCTGGCTGGATTGACCTCGGGGGCGAGAATCCTTCCCCTGCCCAGCAGGACACCAGTGGATGCGTCAGAGCACTGGGGGAAGGCGCTGACTCTGATACCCCTTGCAACATCTTTGCAGCCCACTCCTTAGTGGCACTGGCTCCGCAGGGGACGAGAACGGAGAGGTCTGCAGTGCTCCTCAAGTGCAGTGAACATATTCCCATGGTCTTGGCAAGCCACCAAGCCAACCTTTGCCACTGCTATCCAGCTGAAAAGGCCTGACAGCCTTGGGCACCTCCAGGTGTTTGTGGCACTTCTCATCTCCCCAGGAGCTTGTCTCCGTTCCCCAAAGGAAGGATGAAGCAGGATTTCCATCCAGCAGAAGTAACTTTGAATGCAGCCCTGCCGGTAGCTGAGATTGCAGCAGAGAACCTCCAGCAGCCTCGCCCAGCCTCAAGTCTTCCCCCCTCAGCCCCTCCAATTAATCCCATTGGCCCCTCAGAGATGTCCTCTCCCATGCCATGAGGCAGCCCCCAGCCAGCTCTGTCCCGATGGTTACAGCCTGGCGGGCTGGCGGTGGGGCACACGAGGATGCCCCTTTTATCCTGCCCGGGCATGGTGATGACTGAGTTGCCAGGTGGTGGCACTGTGACATGGGGGTGGTGGGACCCCTCAGGTCACAGTGGAGTGCCACACAGGAGGAAGGCCTTTGGGGTGCTGGCCCCGAGGCGGTCCCTGTGCCCAGGGACAGGGGCTGTCCCTGCCCTGGGTGGCCATGCCCTGGGCACAGCCTGCTGGGCTCCCTCCTTGTGACCCTGTGCAGCAGGCTCCCGGCATCACCACGGCAGAGCCAAGAGTCAAGTCACAGCCTGGCCTCAGCCAGGGGCTTCTCCTGCTGTACCACAAGCAGCCAGGTAGCTCATTAGCTGAGGGCAACGTTGCCTGTGCTCTCAGCCTGGAGGAGTCCAGCGGACCCCTTCCCCCTAGGACCTAGGGAGACCCCCTTCAGCACAGGGCTTGGGCACTCCTTCTGCAAGCCATGCTCCCTCCCCAGGGCTCCTGTGAGCAGCGGACGCCATCCAAAGTCTTGCTGTGACAAGAAGTCCTTGCAGTTATCTCCTGCTCTGCTCGTCCTGTTCATAAAGTGCAGTGGCTGGACAAGGGAGTGTGGGAAACACCCTGTCCTGCCTCGCACCTCTGCAGAGTCAGCTTCCCGAGCAATGGCCATGGCCTAGGCTTCTGCAGGAGAGGGCAGCTAGCGCCTCTGGCACGAGGACGGCTGCTACACTTTAATGCAACGCTTCAAGCGACAGACCACAGCATGTGCCACTGCACTGAAGCTTCATGCTGTGGACTCAGCTGAGACTTTGGTCCTTGGGAAGAAAAGCTGGCCTGAGAAGGCAGGCCAGCCCCTTTGCCGACTGCCACCTTGCACTGAGCGGCAAAGATGGCATCAGGCTTGTTTTCATGGGGGCTCCCTGTCGTCCCCATTGCATTAACACCGTCTTGAGTTCTTCAGGATGGAGAAGTTGTGGGGATGCCTCCTTCTTGTTTCCCTCTATACTTTCCCACAAGCTGCCAGTGGCACAGGAGGGGAGCGTCTCAGGGCAGAGCTGGGAGCATGGAGGAGAAAGGGAGGTGAGTATGTGATGTGCCACAAGGCTTTGCCCACCCCTCTGGTGCACCATGCAAGTGCCTAAGCAGACCTGGATGGGAAGAATGCAGGCGTGCGGAGCACCGGGTGCTGGAGGCAGCTCTTAGTGCATTCCCAACCCCAAACCCAAGGCACAAGTGGCATCTTGCTGCCGCAAGAGCAGCAGGCAATAACTTGGAGAAGCCAGCCTGAGAAGGCAGGCCAGCCCCTTTGCCAACTTCTACCTTGCACCGGACTTCAAAGATGGTATGATAGGCCAAGTTCTTCCTTCTAGGATTTGAGCCTATCATCCACTGAAGTTAGAAAAACATGTTTCATGACTGCAGTAGTTTTCTCTAAGCTTTTTGAGTCCACAGCTATCCTCCATCTCTGAGGTACTCCTTGGAGAAGTCTGTCTGGGACTGGAGCATCTCTCCTGTGAGGAAAGGCAGAGAGAGCTAGGACTGTTTCACCTAGAGAAGAGAAGGCTCATGGGGGGATCTCATCAACATATATAACTATGGCAAGTTGAATATGAGTCAACAGTGTGCCCTGGCAGCCAAAAGGGCCAACCGTGTCCTGGGGTGCATCAAGCTCAGCATAGCTAGCTGGTCGAGGGAGGTGATTGTCCCACTCTACACTGCACTGGTGCGGCCCCACCTCAAGCACTGTGCGCACCTTTGGGCACCTCAATATAGAATCATAGAATCATAGAATCATTAAGGTTGGAAAAGACCTCTAAGATCATCGGGTCCGACCGTCGACCCAACACCACCGTGCCCACTAAACCACGTCCCTCAGTGCCTCATCTACTCGTCTTTTAAATACTTCCAGGGATGGGGACTCCACCACTTCCCTGGGCAGCCTGTGCCAATGTTTCACCACTCTTTCAGTAAAGAAATTTTTCCTCACGTCCAATCTAAACCTCCCCTGGTGCAACTTGAGGCCATTTCCTCTCGTCCTATCGCTTGTTACTTGGGAGAAGAGACCGACCCCCACCTCGCTACAACCTCCTTTCAGGATTTTCAGTTCCTCCTTTCGCGCTTTTCAGTTGTAGAGCGCGATGAGGTCTCCCCTCAGCCTCCTCTTCTCCACGCTAAACAACCCCAGTTCCCTCAGCCGCTCCTCTTAAGACTTGTTCTCCAGACCCTTCACCAGCCTCATTGCCCTTCTCTGGACACGCTCCAGCACCTCAACGTCCTTCTTGTAGTGAGGGGCCCAAAACTGAACACAGTATTCAAGGTGCGGCCTCACCAGTGCCGAGTACAGGGGCACGATCACTTCCCTACTCCTGCTGGCCACACTATTTCTGATACAGGCCAGGTTGCCATTGGCCTTCTTGGCCGCCTGGGCACACTGCCGGCTCATGTTCAGCCGGCTGTCGACCAACACCCCCAGGTCCTTTTCCACCAGGCAGCTTTCCAGCCACTCTTCCCCAAGCCTGTAGCGCTGCATGGGGTTGTTGTGGCCGAAGTGCAGGACCCGGCACTTGGCCTTGTTGAATCTCTTACAGTTGGCCTCGGCCCATCGATCCAGCCTGTCCAGGTCCCTCTGCAGAGCCTTCCTACCCTCGAGCAGATCAACACTCCCGCCCAACTTGGTGTTGTCTACAAACTTACTGAGGGTGCACTCCATCCCCTCATCCAGGTCATTGGTAAAGATATTGAACAAGACCGGCCCCACATATGAGCCCTGGGGAACACCGCTCGTGACCGGCCGCCAACTGGATGTAACTCCATTCACCACAACTCTCTGGGCCCGGCCGTCCAGCCAGTTTTTGACCCACCGAAGACTACACCTGTCTAAGCCGTGAGCCGCCAGCTTCTCTAGGAGAATGCTGTGGGAGACAGTGTCAAAGGCCTTACTGAAGTCCAGGTAGACCACATCCACAGCCTTTCCCTCATCCACTAGGCGGGTCACCTGGTCATAGAAGGAGATCAGGTTGGTCAAGCAGGACCTGCCTCTCATGAACCCGTGCTGGCTGGGCCTGATCCCCTGGTTGTCCCGCTCATGCCTTGTGAGCGCCCTCAAGATGAACTGCTCTATCATCTTCCCCGGCACTGAGGTCAGGCTGACAGGCCTGTAGTTCCCTGGATCCTCCTTCTGGCCCTTCTTGTAGATGGGCGTCACATTGGCAAGCCTCCAGTCGTCCGGGACATCCCCCGTTAACCAGGACTGCTGATAAATGATGGAAAGTGGCTTGGCGAGCACCTCCGCCAGCTCCCTCAGCACTCTCGGGTGGATCCCATCCGACCCCATAGACTTGTGAGCATCCAGGTGGCGTAGCAGGTCATTGACTGCTTCCTCTTGGATTATGGGGGGTTCATCCTGCTCGCCGTCCCTGTCTTCCAGCTCAGGGGGCTGAGTACCCTGAGGATAACTGGTCTGACTATTAAAGACTGAGGCAAAGAAGGCATTGAGTACCTCAGCCTTTTCCTCATCCTCGGTGACAATGTTCCCCCTCGCATCCAATAAAGGATGGAGATTCTCCTTGGCTCTCTTCTTGTCATTAATATATTTGTAAAAACATTTTTTGTTGTCTCTAAGGACAGCGGCCAGATTGCGTTCTAGCTGGGCTTTTGCCTTTCTCATTTCCTCTCTGCATGACCTAACGAGATCCCTGTACTCTTCTTGAGTCGCCTGCCCCTTCTTCCACAAGTGGTAAACTCTCCTTTTTTTCCTGAGTCCCAGCAAGAGCTCCCCGTTCAGCCAGGCCGGTCGTCTTCCCCGCCCATTCTTCTTACGGCGTACAGGGACAGCCTGCTCCTGCGCCTTTAAGACTTCCTTCTTGAAGATCGTCCAGCCTTCCTGGACCCCTTTGCCCTTCAGGACTGTCTCCCAAGGGACTCTTTCAACCAGCGTCCTGAACAGGCCAAAGTCCGCCCTCCGGAAGTCCATGGTTGTGGTTTTGCTGCCCCCTCTCCTTACTTCACCAAGAAGCGAGAATTCTATCATTTCATGGTCGCTAAGCCCCAGACGGCCTCCGACCACCACATCTCCCACCAGTCCTTCTCTGTTTGTAAACAGCAGGTCGAGCGAGGCACCTCCCCTGGTAGGCTCCCTTACCAGCTGTGTCAGGAAGTTGTCTTCCACACACTCCAGGAACCTCCTAGACTGTTTCCTCTCTGCCGTGTTGTATTTCCAGCAGACGTCCGGGAAGTTGAAGTCCCCCACAAGAACAAGGGCTAGCGATTGAGAGACTTCTGCCAGCCGCTTGTAGAACACTTCATCCGCCCCTTCATCCTGGTTGGGTGGTCTATAACAGACTCCCAGCAGGATATCTGCCTTGCTGGCCTTCCCCCTCATCCTTACCCATAAACACTCAACAGTATCATCATCACAATCGTTGAGCTCTAGATAATCGAAACACTCCCTAACATACAGGGCCACCCCACCGCCTCTACTTCTTCACCTGTCCCTTCTGAAGAGTTTATAGCCATCCATTGCAGCACTCCAATTGTGAGAGTCACCTCACCATGTTTCTGTGATGGCGACTAAGTCATATCTCTCCTGCTGCACAATGGCTTCCAGCTCCTCCTGTTTGCCGCCCATGCTGCGTGCATTGGTGGAGATGCACTTGAGCTGGGCTATCGATTTATATAAGAAGCACATCAAACTATTAGAGTGTGTCCAGAGGAGGGTGACCAAGATGGTGAAAGGTCTCGAGGGCAAGACTTACAAGGAATGGTTGAGGTCACTTGGTTTGTTCATCTTGGAGAAGAGAAGGCTGAGGGGTGACCTCATCGCAGTCTACACCTTCCTCAAGGGGGGCGGTGGAGGGGGAGGTGCTGATCTCCTCTCTCTGATGACCAGCGATAGGACACGAGGAAATGGAATGAAGCTGTGTCAGGGGAAGTTCAGGTTGGACATTAGGAAAAGGTTCTTCACTGAGAGAGTGGCTGGTCACTGGAACAGGCTCCCCAGGGAAGCGGTCACAGCACCAAGACTGTCCGAGTTCAAGGAGCGTCTGGATGATGCTCTTAGTCATATGGTTTAGTTTTAGGTAGTTCTGCGAGGAGCAGGGAGTTGGACTGAATGATCCTTATGGGTCCCTTCCAACTTGAGAGATTCATAGAATCATAGAATTGTTTAGTTTGGAAAAGTCTCTTAAGATCATTGAGTCCAACTGCAAACCTAACACTGCCAAGTCCACCACTAAACCATGTCCCTAAGCGTCACATCTACACGTCTTTTAAATACCTCCAGGGATGGTGACTCAACCACTTCCCTGGGCAGCCTGTTCCAATGCTTGACAACCCTTTGTGCCTAAAATGACACATCGCAGTACACCATCCCCACATCAAACAAAATAATCTCTCACATTTCTTCCATCCCTCTCTCCTGCTAGCCCAGAATGACACGTGCCTTTTTCCTCCCCCAACAGCTTATTATCGCCTTGCATTTAATGGTCTCTACCGTAACTTCTCCACTCCCACTGTACTGCTGCTCTGCCAGCTCTTTCCCCATTTTGTACTTGAATGTCTGATTTCTCCTTCTAACTGCAGCACTTTGCACTCACCTTTATCAAATTTCTTCTTGTTATTTCAGGCCATTTTTCCTGCGTATTACGGCCATTTCAAATTCTGATACAGCCCTGGAAAGTGCCTGCATGTATTCTCAAGTCAGTGACAACCACAGATTTTTATACGGGCTATTTATTTCACCGCTCCAGTCATTAATGAAGTTATGGAAAAATACAGGCCCTACAATAAAATTTGTAGTGGTCTCACTCAAAATACCCTCTCTGGCTACATACCAATAACTATTCCAAGTGCAATTTTTCTGCTACGTTGTGATAATTCAGTTTGTTTCCTTCTTTCGCTTGTAAAAAGGATATAGTGAGGCAAAGAAAACATTAAATGCATCAATTTTCTCTGAATCATCCATCGTTTTTTCTCCATCCCCTCATCTTTTCACACTTAATCATGTGCCTTTCCTTCCAATTTCTGCAGTTCCATTTTGACTGATCCTTACAAGTCCTCCCTATGCCATTTTTCCATCACATCAGGAGATTGCTGCTGGGCCATTAAAAAAAGCCTCTCTCTTCAGTTATCCCACCCATCATCTCCTAAACGGACCCAGGCACCAACACCCACACTTACCGAAACTGCCTTCTGAGGTCCTTATTCTGCTCCTCTCATCTCCCTGCTTTCTCACGTGCACCAAATGCCAACTCCACAGCCGCTTGCACCTGAATTACCTCTGACTTTAAGATTTTTAACCACTTCTAATAAACCTGACTATAATCCTGAACAGCCAACTCCAGAATAACACCATGTACCTTCTGAAATACAAACTCTGTCCTCTGGAAAAAAAAAACCATTAACTCTTTGCCTTTTCAAGTCTTCCCATGTTACTTTCCAAAGAGATACACAAGTAGCAAATACCTCCCATTTCCATCAGACTTCATAATTTGGGGGTACTGGGGGATGAATAATTGGACATAATCCAGCAATTATGCACTCGCAGCCCAGAAGGCCAATCGTATCCTGGGCTGCATCACAAGCAGCGTGGCCAGCAGGTCGAGGGAGGGGATTCTGCCCCTCTACTCTGCTCTGGTGAGACCCCACCTGCAGTACTGCGTCCAGCTCTGGAGCCCTCGGCATAAGAAAGACACGGACCTGTTGGAGCAGGTCCAGAAGAGGACAACAAAAATGATCAGGGGGATGGAACACCTCTGCTATGAAGAAAGGCTGAGAGAGTTGGGGTTGTTCAGCCTAGAGAAGAGAAGGCTTTGGGGACACCTTATTGCAGCCTGTCAGTACTTAAAGGGGGCTTATAAAAAAAGATGGCGGCAAACTTTTTAGCAGGACCTGTAGTGACAGGACAAGGGGCAGCAGTTTTAAACTGAAAGAGGGTCAGTTATATTGACATTAAAGAAGAAATTTTTCGTGATAAAGTTGGTGAGACACGAGAACAGGTTGCCCAGAGAAGTTGTGGATGCCCCATCATTGGAAGTGTTCAAAGTCAGGTTGGACGGGGCTCTGATATACCTGGTCTAGTGGAAGGTGTCCCTGCCCATGGCAGGGGGCTTGGACTAGATGGTTTTTAAAGGTCTCTTTCAACCCAAACCATTCAACAATTCCCAAGCTTTGGAAATACAGACACTGTTCACGTTCAGCATCATGCCTCCAGCCCTACCCGAACCACAGGTCTCTCTGTTCCAGTGCTGCAGTTTATCTCCCAAAGTCTCTGCAACGCCCATCAACCATTTTTGACGTATATTGACATCGAGTTCCTCCTGTGTATTCCTCATACTGGTGTACAGACATTTTACCTTAACATGCTGCTTCATTCTCTCTCCTGCCTCTTACAGTCCCAGCTCCGATGAATAATTCATTTACATCAATGAAGTGCAGCAGTCTGTCAGGACATAGAGTTTCACAGAAGAAGCTAAGACAGAACCCAAAATTTCAAACCCATCCACCATCTGGATTTGAGCCCTAGACTAGAAATAACAAGTATTGATTGCTTTCTTTCTCTTGGCTAAAAATGTTGTTCAGGAGTCACAAATCTCTCCTGAAAGTTTGTTTGTAACTAGCATGCTTCCATGGAGAAAGGTTCCGAGAAGTCAGCATTTTTGACCGACCAGCCAAGCAACCTTTCCCTACAACTTGCCAGAACACATAATTGGAAGGAGCCCGATCAGCTATTAAGAGGACCTGAGAGCAGTCAAAACACTCTCGGTACCCAGGGAGTACATTGCTACAATAGTTCGCACAAAGAAATATAGCGGGGGTCGTTCTCCCCTCCCCCAGGAAAAAAAAAAACAACCAACCACTCTTACTGCAGCGCTGATGTCTTTATTACTATAAAAATCTATAATCACACATTACTGCTTAAGAACTCCGTACCTTTGAGACAGCTTCAGGTCTGCACAAAATACCGCAGTTATGGCAACAAGTCTTATTTTAATTCTATATAATTTCAGGTTGACCACAAGTTGGAGACTTTCTCTTTACAGAGATCATCAAATTCAAACAGAAATAAAGACACCTAATTCAACATCCGGGCAAACTTTTGTTAAGACAGATTTATTGAGCCTCTAAATATCAGCATTACCAAGTATCCATCATGAATCAAAAGCACTATGGTCTGTTTCTGTGTTACACTTTAAGGCCCATCTTCTCTTAGCCAAAGATACGTATTTTAGTTCAGTACTAGTTCTTGAAGTGATAGACTTGCTATCCAAACACAACCTGAATTGTATAACCTTGGCTTCTAACGTTGAAATTATTGACCAGTTGCCAAGGTGATTTGCCTATTTATGCTCACTGACAGATACCCCATGGTCTTCTCCAGCTATTCGACACTTCAGATTTGGGACAGTTTGTGAAAGCTAAACTAAGTTGTGCACAGAGGTACCAGAAGTATTTTTACACAGGTTTGTGCCACGCTATTACCCATCTCCACGCTACCACTGATCTATTTTGGAACCCTTTCATCCAGCAACACTCTCTTGATAGCCTGAAACCATGACAGTTTAGTCTAATGGTCTATATTGCTTAAATGGGCATCTGAACTGCATCTCACCGAGTACCTTTTTTCCAGCCAGCACTGCATCCGGGACATCAGCAACAGGAGAGCGCATAAGAATGAGACATGTGAAATTTCTATTCAGTTGGGATTTTTACAAGCCATACTCTGTGACCAGGATCCAACAAGTGGTATTCATTTTACTGAGACTCAGAGCTGGCTACTGTTCCCCTACTTTTAGGGTTTTTTTCAGGTATTATAGAGCACCACTCAAAAAAAATCTCTAAGAGGGAAGGGAAAAAGTGGAGAGAGAGAGAGGTTTTGAAATTCACACCAGTTATTATCCATGCTGCTGCTTATTTTAATCTTAACATTCACCCACATATTGGATTGGTGGGTCAGGAAAGATGAGGACAACACTGGAAAAAGAAGCGTCAAAGGAGTACAAACAGAACAGACAGTCTGCAGCCGAGAAATACAGGAGCATTATTCCAAATCCTGAACTAAGCCGGTACATGTTAATAACCACTACTTATGGGGTTACTGGAATCCTGATCCCCACTATCCATCTGGGAGATTAAATATCGCAAGCATTGGCTGTGAAACAATGAAGACTTTTCTTTGGCACTCCTGGCAGAGCTGCAGTCCAAGAACTGAGCGTCACTACACTCGAGCCATTAGACACAGCCCGATTTCTTCAGAGGATGCAGTTTGGCAAGCATCTGTGTAAAATGATCACATGCTACCGCACTCTAAAACTTCTCATGTTTGTTACCTAGGTGAGATTACAAATATCTGTATACAACGTTTTAAGCGTATAACTTCGATGTCATTAGTCCTTACTCAGCAAATGGTGATCATATCACTGAATCACATGAACAAGGGCCTGAACGATTGGAATTTTGTATTTTCAAATTTCTGTATGATGGCTAGAGGCAGAAACTGATTTTATGATGACCCAAAATAGAATTAAAAGTGTCATTACTATTCAGTTTAAAACTGATCTGAAGTATTTTTAATGTAGCAACATTAGCTTCCTCACGTCCCCAAGAGGAATATGTTTGTTAATTATCCTTGCAGATCAAAACGTCATATGGGATGAAAATTCTTTTAGAGAGGAATCTTTAATCTAGCAGACAAAAAAAATTCAACATCTGGTTACCTGAAGTTAGAGAAAGAAGCAAAGTAAATATAAAGCATGTATTTAAATTGTAAGGATATGACATTTTGGGGAATCTGATTACGTAGAACTGATTTTTATAGTGGGGACTCTCCTGTATCAGGACCTGAACATGGTACTAGTATTTTTGCTCTGCTACCTCTTATGGTCTTCATTAAGACTAAGCCCAGAGGAACTAGCATAAGTTCCTGCAACCCTGAAAGTTAGTTATCAGTGTTTGATAGCTTGGCTGAGCCATCCATTAATTCAGATTGGTCATCTGTTAGCAAATCATAGGGGAGAAAAACAAACTTTGAATTCACTTATCACTAGCATATGACTATAAACAGAAGTCTTTGAGTATGTTAAACAGCTGTTGAAACTGATGAGGGACAGAGGGGTAAGCTGTGCCAGAGGGCACTGGGTAGAAGACAGGAGCAGCACAGCATGTTATTACGGTGGTCCTTTAACTAGAGGACCAGCACAGGCCAGCAACAAGCAAAGCCCTTTAGGGAGCCAGGTGCTAGGCCAGTGTTCAATTCCACTGCGATTTGTCCTAGAAGAGCTGAGCTAAAAATGCAGAGCACCCACAGAAGACTGCAGTTCTTGCAAACGTATGAAAGCTGCCAGCAAATGTAAGAGCTCTGCACTGATGACGGTCAGTTCACTTGGGGATGCCATTTTCAGGATAAATAATAAAGTCAAGAAGCAAAGGACTGTTAAAAGGCTACCGCTCCAGCCCACTCACCTAAAGGAACACTCTAGAGTGCACAGAGTCCCATCAAACTGGTCCCAACACCATATATGTTCTGGTGGATATCCAGCACAGAAAGCTGTGATAACGGTAAATTAATTAGTGGAGCCCACAAAAAAGATGCAGGAAACTATCTTACAGCTTTAAACCAAGAATCGGTATTTTTTAAAAACAATACTCCGTAGTTCAGAAGCGTTTATGAATCTGCTGGAAATTCCAGGGCGTTATCTGTGTAAAAGAAGTGTGGTTAGATCATCACAATAGTTTAAGTTATGGCTAGAAACTTTAAAAGAAAAAGGAAAGCTTTGTTGACTTTTTACGTTTTGAAGTTCCTACCTGATCTAAATGTCTCTAAAGAGACATCTATACTCAAATAATCCCTCTGGTAAGGGTGAGATAAACTCATCCAAAGTCCTGCAGTACAGCAGGATTAGGTATAGCCCAGCCCTGAGTTAATGATAATCTAATTTGTGTACAAAAAGCTATCGAGAAGGAGATTCCACCACTTCAAGGGTAGGGCAGATCCTGTACTCTCAGACTGCAGGAGCTTTAATCTGTGATGTTTCATCAATGTATTTGGTAGAACTGGATTCTTAATCTGCATAATCTTTAGCCAGAGTAAGTATTCAAAACTGAAGCTAAATAAGGACAGTAAGTAATAATTTAACATCTAAGCTCAGATTTAACATCTAAGAACAGATTGTAACTGAGTACTGTATCAATTTGACAGCAAAAGCAAGGCAAAGAAACATGAACAGCTTTATATACATGCACAAAGTATCGCATAACTGGTTCAAAATAGGAACCAATTTCCAGGGGCTATGAGCACCTCCAAATGTCCTTTTGTTTCAGGAGGAATTGTGCACACTGAAGAAATTACTGATGCCATGCGAACACCTACATCCAAGAGTTAGTTGGTTCTTCGTCTGAAACTCTCCTCCGCCCACCTCCCAAATAACAGCAATCGGTAACAAGAGCTTCTGTTTCCCCAAATTTAGCCAAGCTTCCTTTTATACAAAAAACATGAAGTAAAACCAAATGAATACAGAATTTTAAGAGCTGAAAGAGGAATCATTTTCTTAAGAAACTCAAAGATGTGATACAATAGAAACAGACTGAGTCCACACATAAAATTACAGGTTGATGTTATGTTTAACTATTTATATTAAAGCCACAGATGATGTCTAGTGTGTAATCATGTTAAAAAATAAGTTTCAAGAAAGCTTTACTATGAAAGTGAAGTGAAATTTGAAGTTTAACAAATTTCATAGCTTTAGCCACTGTGAAAATATTACTTTACTTGAAATGCATTCAGAATTTCAAATTCCTGAAATGCAAAATTTTCAAACCTTAAGTAGTCTACTATAGCTATAGCTGTTCTCTGAAATGAAGTATTAGCCCTCATAACAAATAAAAAAAAAAAATCCCTTCTCCACTTTTTTTTCCCCCCTCTTTTTTTACATAAAGGAAGGATGAGAAGTGCTCCCAAAACAAAGTCAATATACAATTTTAAAAGGTTACTACAGAAAAAAAGTACATTCCTTTCCTTGTGACTATACTACATTTTAAGCAAGACTACGCCAAAATTCAGAGAATGCTTAATGTTTTAACTGCACAAGCATTAAATGCTGTCATATTTATCGCTGAAGAGTCCAATGGCGTACTTCAGTGGCATCAATCTTCACATTATGAGATGGGAAAGCAGTCGTTCAGCTGCACTCAGATTGTTGCTTGCTTGCACCATGGTATAATTGCATTTAACCTGGAATCCAGTGAGAACTCACCCTGACCTTTCACGTTTCCCTGAAAAAGCTTTTCTACACTTTTATATAAACCATCAGACACACGGGATGAACAGCTCTTCAGTTCTTTCATTGACTATAAAAAGCAGGTTTTCTTTAAATCGATAGCTTAATAGTTACGCTAAATATAGCTTTTGCCACGTTTCTTGCTTGTAATTCAATGTAATGCTTCTTGATACCTCAGTCATCATCTTGCTGATTTCTTTTCTGTCAATGGAACAGGAGAGTTCATAATGTTAGGACACAGTTATCTGAAGTAAGAGCACTAATAAATCATGACAAGTGTTTCCAGATACAATGGATATTAGACAATGACTGCATTTCTAAGCCATTTTTTGCATGGTAAGAGATAATGTTTCCAGCAAATGGAACAGAGCAATATCAACCCTCTCCCCCATCCCGAACTATAGGATTTTATTTCCAGTAAAGAACAAGATTTGCCCTGTATATTAACCAACAGAATACACAAGAACCAGAAAACATGGTGGTGGTGGCAGAAGTTGGTGGTCAAGATGAAAGCAACCTGCCCTCCCTTCCCTAGCTTACAAAGATGATGTGTTTTCATGTCAATGTTCAAAAGAACAAAGAAACTGAATTGAAAAAGGAACAAGTGTTTAAGGTTTTTTCCTAATATACTTATCATCTAACTTTTAAAGTAGTTCTTAAAAGCATTAGCTTCAGCCATTCAAAAAATACATTTCCATTTATACTACATTTGTATTTACATTTAAACAAGAAAACAGCTAGGTTCTTCAGTAAGATTTGTCAAACTACATTCTTTGGTTCCCGTAAAGATAAAATTAACTGAAGTGAAATCAGTATGAAAGCTTGCTTTTCATCACTTGACACACACACACACAAAAAAAAAAAAAAAAAAAAAAAATATCAACCCAACAATACATTGTATGATGGCTTCATACCTCACTTTTTCTGTAATTATGTAACATATGTTAATTACAAAAGCACAATTCCAGGCACTTTGATGTTGCCATTTCACAAAGATGGAAGGTCAGAAATTTTTTTCACTACTTCTTACCAGTTTAAGAAAGTCAATTAATTTGTGAACATCCTCGCCTGTAGAAAGGTCCACAAAATCTTTCGGTAGTCGGTAACTCAGGTACGGACTAGGCTGGACAGTAACTTTACTGTTCGTACAACGGAAAACTGGATAGTCCTTTGGAAAAGATATTGGATAAGGCAAGAACAGTGTACGTGAATAAAGCTAGCAATGTTTCTTGAACTCCTCCATGAAATCGTCTGAGTCACTTTGCCAATGAGTTTATTTGGCATTCATTCAACTAAACCTGCACTTTCTAAAAATTGTAGTTTTCTTATTAAAAATTCTGCCCACTTAAGAACAAAAGTTAAAATGTTAATAACAGTCAAACAAAGGCAATCATTCCCTCACTTTAAAGTTTCTACAATGTATCAATTATTCATGCATTTAATATACATATGCTTATAACAGTGCTGTAATAATGGAGCTATAAGGAACTTTGGGCAATAGTATCTACATAAATATGTGGATAAAGAAAATCTTTACGTTAGAATCCCAAACTTGTCTTCACAGGTTCCTTGTTTAAACCCATGTTTGCAAATATTACCTTACTGAAATGATGATCTAAGCTTTCCAACCAATTTACTTACTGAAGGAAAATATACCTCTACAAAATACCCCAAAATATCTCTAAACGCTCAATTGTAGCAACAGGTTTTGGGTAACTTGATATAATTTTCAGTTCAACACAGTGACATGCAACATAATTGCCCACTGTATGGCAATAAGCAGCTTCATTTTAAAGACAGAAGTTCAGTAACTTCACCCAGATTCTGTGATCGGATGTAAGCCCAAGCATGAAGACAAGTCATTCTACTTCTCATCCAGGCTTACACCAGAGAAAATCATGTAAAGCATCTGGCACCAAGAAAAATAAATACTCAGAACAAAAATCCAGGTGTCCCATGGACAGCTCAAGAATTGGGAGTGTGTTTTAACAAAGGAGACACAGCTTTTAGCAGGAAGGTTCACTGAATGGGTTTTCATACAGCAATAGCCACACAGTGAGACTAAGAGAAAATGGCATGAATGATTGCCTGCAGAGTGGTGTATTTCCCTTTCAATGTTTTATGAAAATGGCAACAGAACTAAAGCAAAGCTCAGATGTTAAAATCAGCTCAATAAAGCATGTCATTTCAGTTACCTCTAAGGCAGTTTAACAGGTAGAAAATAAAGAAAAGCCCATGCTATCTGACTAGCCATCTCTCCTCAGACAACTACCAAGTGTTTCCCAAGATCAAATAACATGCTACTTTATATCTTCTATCCAGCTGTCCAAGTACTCGTTAAGATGTAAGGACTCGGTCTCAAGCACGCAGTGAGAAAAAAGCTGGAGTACAATTAAATGAAGACTATTCCTCCCTCTCTGTATTAACGGGAAGTTATTTGTTTTTATGGAGGCAATGCAGCTTGGAAGAGGGATAGAAAAGCCCTGCTCTGCAAGTCCAGGGAGTTCAACCAGAGGACAACGCTTCCCTGAGGGTATTTGATCTGAGGAAGAGACAGAAGTTAAGCTTCTTTCTGCCTCCCCCCAAACATAAATCTGGAGCTCTGGGAAACTGTATGACAGATCTCAGGAACAAAGCAGAACTTTAAGTGATTAAATAGAAAAGTAACAGATTTTAAGAGAAATTGAAAAGAGCGCATCAAAACTGCATAACAGCAAGTTTCATGGCATCTTCTTCGCCGTGTGGTCAAAGCTGCAATATGGGCTTGTACTGTTTGAACTAAAAATTCCCTTGCAGGCATCTAAAACTAGCATACGATACTTGTTGAGATTAACTACTGCCTAATAAGGTAGATTCTACTTACAAAGAGTTAAGGACATCCATTTACTTCAATGGGATTTGCATCACAATTTGATTATAACAAAGAAAGAAAGAGAAAGGAAAAAAAAAAAGAAAAAAAAAGAGCCATAACGCCTGTTGGATTTGTTAGCCAGCCTCCCTCACCGCAGGGCTGTACCTGTTCTGTTGCTTCCCCTTCACCCTGCTCTCCTTTCAAGTTTTTCCCAGAGATCAGTTCTTCCCACGTAAACAGCAGGGAGTCTGTTACTTCACCAAATGGGTTAAAATCTATTAACCAAATCTTACCCTGCAATGTAACAACAGAAGAATTAAAACAAGCCACAGAATTAAAACAAAAAGAAAAACAAAATTGGAACACATATTACTGTAGTATGCTTGGTCTTTAGACAAAAAGATGTCAAAATTGAAATCACCTGGTTTTAAACACGGAAAATATTCTAACATCCTTTACATTAGACACAGTTTTAAAACACAGCAAGCTATGACTTACTAATTTATTTATTTGTTTTAAACAGAAGATCAGACAGAGCTCAAATAAACTGAATTCAGTTCTATGCAAGGTGCTTTCAGATGAGACCACAGAAGTTCTGTCTAATCCCCCCTGGTCCTCCAAGATCCCCGGACAGCATGAACAAGGAATGGGGGGGAAAAAAAAAAAAAAAACACACCAAAAAAACCCCCCACAAACAAAAAACCCACCCAAACAGGGATTTTGCTTTCCATCAAAATCCACCTCAGCACTGCTGTACATTCAGCAGTCTACAGGAATTGCTGTTCTTGGTCTCAGAAGGGACTCTAAAAAATACAGGGTCTGCAAAATGCTAGCAGAGATCATGAAAGCTGAAAGGTGTTGCATAGATTTAGAGAAATAAAGAATAACTTAAAGGCATTTTTAATATAGCCATTACTGGTAGTCCAGACTAGTTTCTCCTGCCTCATCTTTAATACATTTGTGTTCCAAACAGTTCTGGTAGTATGCACAATAGCATGCCTGGTTTACAACTGAAAAATGAAAGCAGAGAGACTAACATGACATATTAAAGGTAACAGAGACGTCTGCAGGGGAGCAAGAAATAGTTTGCGTTCCTTGAGTCATCTCAAGATACAACCCCCACCACCGGGCCATCTTTTCTTATCGAAGAAAGTGTCATCTATTCTAATAAAACAAAACATTATAAAAAATTATAATGAAATACGACTACAACTGCTAGTAAGAATTCACAAAACAAGTATTACATCTGGAAGAAATCAGATCTATCAAATATGGAAAGAAAAAGGTTGCTGTAACATAAGCAGGACTGAAGGGTTTTATTGTGTTTATTAAAGATCAGCTGGAATTGGGAACCAAACCTGAAGACTGTGTAGCTACTAAAAACTTACGTTGCTTTCTCTTTCTTTCCCTCATTCCTGAAGGATCTTCTTTCTTTAAAAGATCTTCCCTATCGTGATAGAAACAGAAGGTCTCAGAAGGGACTCTAAAAAATACAGGGTCTGCAAAATGCTAGTGGAGATCATGAAAGCTGAAAGGTGCTGCATAGATTTAGAGAAATAAAGAATAACTTAAATATCTTCAATGATTTACACTACAGCCATCTGGTTTCTAACTTACAAAGATGCTTTTGAAGCCTTCAGTCACAGAGTAACATGGAGACTTCCTCTCCCACTCACACTACCTAAGCTACCGCCACAGGCACTAACACACTATAGAATAGGAAACGCATGGAAACCCATACAATAGAGAACAGAAATGCTCTGGCTGGTCTGTTATCATCCATAGCAAGTTACTCATGCAGGTGGGGGGACTGCCAGCACAGATGAAACCAGTGATAGTACCTGTAAACTGGAACTGAGCCAGCACCCCGACCAGTGAGTGTGTGGTTGCACGCAGGCTTTCACAGGTCTCTCTCTCTCAGGGCAGATCCACAGGGTACAGCTCTTGCAGAGCAAATTTTAACAAGCCAATGCACCGCAACAGCAGGACTGAAACCAGACGGCTACAAAAGAAACTGCAAATTGCGGGGACACAGACCTGAGTGGTTTCTTACTTGTTTCGGAAGGGTGAAGAAGCACAAATCTGCATGGCTAGTTGCAACACTTCTGCACTAATCAATGTACACCATCAATGCAGAGAGCAAACAGGGGCAAGCTCTGCTAGCATTTTCCATCTCTGTTCCTCTTCAAAAGGCAGTCATAAATTCTCATTATAAGTGATGTTTTACTTTTGCTAATGGGGACATCTTGTTAGCTCCAAAAGGCAGCAGCAGGAGGAATCTGTAATTTTAGATTCATTCTATCACACTAGAAAAACAAGCTAATGAACCAGTTTAACCACAGACAGAAGCAATGGCTGGCAAAGTTCATTCAGCAGTTCAGAGAATCTTTCCTCGCATCAGAAATGTTTATACTTAATAAATAAAGGACTTCCCTATGCAAAGCTTTCACAGAGACTCCTCCTCGCCCCAAATATGTGAAACTCAGCTTTTTCATAGAAACTCAAGATCATTTCTCTAGAGAAGAAACGTACCCTGGAAAAAACTGAAAATTGTTTTTGAGACTACTGAAAGCAACACCTGTTTTTTGTGAGCACCCAGCAGTATTTTTCCCGTCTTGCAGACAGCCATACACCATCTACACCACCAACTGTTTCCTTGAGATGGTCTTAAATCTGCACTGAGCTTTGGTAGCTGCAAATTGATGAGAAACGGCAAAACAAACTAAATATCCCTTTTCAGGGCTCATTGAAGGGAGTGTATATAACTCTGGGTCAGTAACCAAACTGTCTTTTCTTAAGATTAAATGCTCTTTCAAGTCTTACATGCAATATCATGATATAAATGTAGTTTCAGATGACTTGCACTGTGTATCTAAAGAGCAGTAGTAAAGCTATTTATCTGCCATCTTCTAGTATTAGTAATCTTTGTCATATGAGAGCACAGAAATGCACAAGCCAGGAAAGCAAAAGTTGTGCATATCTGGAGGGGAAAAAAAAAAAACGCCAACCAGTATGACATAAGATTTTTTTCTCGTCCTAAAACAGGAACCAATAGATTTACCATATCATGTCAGCTTCATGCTTTGTTTTACTAAAGCATTAAGCAACATGCCGCTGAAAGGAAGTGCCTATGACAAAGACTGTTTAAAGGAAGTTAAAAAAGATAGATAAAATGCAAACTGAACTGTTATATCTCCCTAATTCCAGCTGCCCCTTCATGCACAGTGACAATGCTCACAAGGCAGAAACACAAGCACTAGTTTGCACGTTAACAAGAGCAGCTGTGAGCTAGCAGCAGTCTGGAGCCACTCACTGCATTTCTTTGTCTTACCACAGTGACTTGTCTTGAACATGGTTACAAGTTGTTAACACCTGGGAGATACACAAAGAGCAACAGCAGAGCTGATTCTCAGGCTTGTCAGCTGTTGCACAACGATTGTGAACTGCTAGCAGAAAAAAAAAAAAGAAAAAAAAAAAAAGACGTGGATCCAAATGAAAACAGGCTACCAGTCCTGCAACATAACCTCTTCAGGACTAGGTCTCCAGATCATCCAGCTTGGAAGACTGTATGGCAGCGTTTTTTCCTTAAAAGATGACTTGTCTGCAAAGTCAGGCACTAGCTCAGATGAGCTTGGTGAAGAGAGTGTAACAGGAAAGGCAGACACATAAAAGCTTGTTCTCAACCAGGCCAGCACTGCTACTATGCCACCCTCCAACTCGACGAGCAGGACCTGTGGCAGCCTACTCCGTACAGTATCTCGAGTAACTAAAGCAAGCATGGGGAGGGGATTGCTCTCATTCACAAGCATATCAAAGAACAAGCTTCTCCAAGCTGAATATGTAGAGTTGAAAGAATTTAAAATAAGCAGACACTGGACATTTCTCTCATTCTGTAGGTGAGGCTGCCGTGCAACCAGCCTGATGAGAAGCACAGGCTCTGGAAATTAATCACACTCGGCAACATTCAATATTCTTTTGCTGCTGGTAACTCACACACAAAGGGAGCGATGAATAATACAGTCGCAAACCACAAAAGTATGTGTGAAAGGAGGAGGATCTGACACACAAAGGGCTATCTGGCAGTTTACAAGACCTGAGGGTAGAAGGCACCCAGAGATATCTACACAGATATATTTTATCTTGACAGATGAAGAAACACTGCTCATTTGAGATCACACAGGCTGAAACCTTTTACTTAAATAATCTGCCTTCATGCCTCAGCTGTGAGGCAGAGTACCCAACGGCAGAACCTGGTTCAATGCTGAAGCGTTGCTCCTCATTTTGCCTGACAGCATCCTCAAGTCTGACGATCTGAGCCTGGGCAGGTAATTTTCATTACCATTCAGCATGGCTGTTTTTAGCCCATAGCCTGATTTTAGGTACCTACGTTAAAAGTTCTGCTGAGTAACAGCACAATAGTTGTTTTCCACATGACACACATTCCTGTTTAGTTTCTGTTTTGCAAACTACGGCATGATTTACTGTTACACAATTACAAAATACTTTAGCAACATTCAAAGTCAGAATCAGGACTTACTACGAATACTCCCAACTCAACTCAAATAAAGACATTCTCCAATCCCATAACTGTAAACAAGTCAAGCAGTGAGACTCATAAATGTATACAGCAAAAGTATATAGCCATTTTTTTTGCAGTTCTGGTTTAGGTTTTGGAAAAAAATAAGCTAAAACAAAGACTTACTTCTCATGCACTAATGTGATTCCCAAAATCAGGTTGTGATTCCCAAAATCAGGTTTTGAGGTTTAAGGCTACATAATGCATTTTTGGTTGTGGTTGCTTTTAAACCAATACATGCGTGCCTTTCAAGCACAATTCATCTGACCTACTTCTCTCTATTGACACTAGGGGAGGTCAAGGTGACTAACTCTAATATTGGCACCTGAAGTTCAGATGGGACATTTCTCCCCACTCCGTCACTATCTGGATGTTCAGGGTTCTGATCTGCCAAGCACTCAGAACCACAGCTGGAGCAGTTTGAAAAGAAAAAATTAGCTTCCATCTGTCACAAACTGGGCACGCCACATTCATATACTCTTTTGACAACTATCCCTTCGTACCCTAGACTTTGATATATGAAGTACAAGTTAACATTTTCCAACCTCACACGGATAATCTGAAGAAATATTAATGATTAGTTTTGATGAGTTCAGATGCTATAGGGAAAAACATCGGGGGGGGGGGAATAAAAAGCCCAAGGAATTATTTTTTATAAGAATCCCCAAATTTTTTTTAGTGAGCAAAATATCACCCCTGCCTTATTTTTTGAAATATCACAGCCATTCTGGCTGCATGTTCAGATACGTTTCCGTCAAAAGCACCCAGAGTAAACACTATGCAGAGGGAACCTTAGCAACAGGTAGTGCTTCACTAAAACAATTTAGTAATGTTGCACGATATTAAGTACCTATCTTAAAAGAAAATGCCCCAAGCCTGTCAGTGTTTAAGAGGCATTTGGACAATGCCTTTAATAACATGCTTTAATTTTTGGTCAGCCCTGAATTAGTCAGGCATTTGGACTAGATGATCGTTGTAGGTCCCTTGCAACTGAAATACTCTATTCTATCCTAAATTATTTCAGCAAAGACTCTCCGTGTCATAATGAAAACTAAGTTGCCTTCAGTTGATTCATAGAACTGACAGAATTTCAGCTGAAGCCAAAGTTATGTGCTTTAAGACAGACTACTTCTCTGGAAGATATTTACTAAATAATTACATCACTGGCACAGACATATTTACACCCCTAATCCTATTATTCTCCTACTGTGAACAGTGTCTAACATAGAAAAAAGACCTGGGGAACAGAATGATAACATCAAGTAGTTTGGGTTTTTTGTTTGTTTTTGTTTTGTTTTGGGTTTTGTTTTGGTGTTGGTTTTTTTTTTTTTGCCAGGAGTGCTTCTAGGAAGATGAAGCTATTATTTGCTTCATCTCTGTAGCATTTCAGGAAGAGTTTCCACAGAACAAACATATAACCTATTGTTCACTTACCCTGCTGTCTCTGTACACATCAAAAACAACTGAAAAGGAGAAAAAAAAAATATGTTAATCTTAAAAGATATATAATTTCACAGAAGATGTCTAAATCTGAATAGATACTTGTGTACACAGCACAATCTACAAAGTCAGTATGTCTAAAGAACGGCAAGCCAGAATTAGGTTCATTTCCAGGAGGGAGTTGAAACATTTCTAGAACTACTGTTAATGCACTGAGAGATCAACTGCCAGGTTTTCCCATTTAATGCCGGTTTCTTCTGTTGATTTTCGCCCCCAGTGAAGAACATTTGATAAACTCTTAGCACAGAGAGAAGCTTATCTTTGACATTGCTGCTGTTTGGTTTACAGCACAACGGAGAAATTTCAAGGAAGGATCAAGACTCCACCGTGCTAGACACTGCACAAACAATTAATATGAGAAAGTTCCTGCTTGAAGGAGATTAGGACTTCAGCAGATAACAAGACAAACCGGTTGTAGGAACAAAGAAGTTGGTGGGCGTGCTGAGGAGGAGGTGGCAGTGAAATGGCTATGTTTAATGTAACCCAGAGCAGAGACAGCACACCTACTGATTATCAACAACTCTTTCAAACAGACCCTTTGCTACTCGGTGATTGACGCAAAGCTGCCTTGCAGCTCCATTGTTGTCCCTCCCCTTGACTTAATTAAGCATGAATCTTTGTACCTGCATCTTTCTATTCACTTCTGTTCTGTATGGTTAAACAAATCTTTGTCTTTCTATTCAGCTAGGGAAATCGACAGATAAGCATTCAGGCATGACTACAAGCAGCAGTTGTACCAGTTTAACAGAAAGAAAGAAAGAGAAAAGCCAGATTTAGAAAAACCTCAGAGAAATGCTGTGCTGTCACTTCCTTCACTAATAAGGAAGGGAATATTTCAGCTAAGAGATTTCCCAATACATGTGGGATAAACTAAACTCAGGATATGACTGAAGAACCCTTGAGCCTCGGTGACTACTCAGGAAGCTGCCTGTCAGTAACACGGATGTTGATTGATCATGTCCATGCATGTAAAGCTACTCAGCAGCTTAATCTAACATTTCATGTGAAGTTGGCTGGGCTAAGGGCAAACCACAACTAGGCAGCACCAAAGCCAGTCACGTAACTGTTTTTGACCATATAGGCTAAAAATCCAAACAGCTTTTTGCACAAGCTCAGCTACGTCAATTTAAAAGGTCACTCTGGAATTAAGTGCTATGATTTTCTTGAGAAGACAAGCCCTTGGTGGCTAAGCCATCAATGTGAAGAGGAGCACAGCAACCCTAAGTTTCTTCTCCAGCTGAACTTGTTGCCTGTACCATGTACTCTCATTAGTCATATTTCATTAATGGAAAACTTGCATCTGAGCTTTATTATAAAATGACACCTGTCAGCTTAAAGCAAGCCTGTGGCAATCATTGAGGCTAATGGCATTTAGCAGAATTTACATCCCTGTTAAGACAGATTGCACGTTGGTGACTAGTTCAGAACACTCACAAACACTAAACAGAGAAGAAAACTTGAACTGTTCCCTCTTCTTAGGGACCACCTCAGAGCAGGAGTGTCGTGTGCCAGCAAAACTGTAGTAAAGCTTTATCAGCAATTGCTCAAAATGGAGGGTAAGCCAAGGCCCAACTCTACAGTAAGTATCCATACCTCCAGAACACTGTTCAAACTGGGCTCTTATGAGAGGTATTTAGAAGGTTCTAACATCATTTAGAAGTATTTATAAAGCATTCACCCATCTGTTATCCTACTGCTCTGACTCTGCAATGCTTCAGCTGCTCTGACTCAACTCTTCCATCTGGAGATGCTACCAGACCAAGAGGAAAAAGCAGAGCAAACAGCATCAAAATCCCCAATAAAACAAGAAGTCAGGAAAAAAGCTGTAATACCTTTTCTTTTAAAAGTGAACAAACGAGCAAACCCAGATTTTTATTGTTAACAACACACATGCTACCAGACAGTGGATCAAGGGATAAGCTGGGGGATGAATGAAGGCTGGTAAAAAAAAAAAAACAACCAAACCCACAACCAGAAAACATTTTCTGCATGGCATTCCTCTGCAGAAGGACAAGTCACCAGCATTTAGTGCCTAAAAACAAAAGGTTAGCAAACCTTCATCTCAGAAGGCCACCTCGAAACCTCCTTTTCCCAGAAGGTAACTCAGATGGCATAGTTTTATGTCCTTTACATAAGATGCCACTTCAGACCTTTCAGTTCACCAGACAGCAGTTTCAGAGCCTAAAACTAGGCATCAATTTCCAAAAATAGTGCCCTGAATTCTTATCTATCAGTTGATTACATACCAGCTAAAATTACTTTGGAACACAGAGGAAAATTAAAAGACAGTAATCAGAATGTCAGATCTATATGACTGATCTTACTTCAAAACATTAGGCCTATAGACCTATTAAATTAGTATACCGATTTCCAGACTACTAGTCTTCTCCAAGGAGGGGTCCTTGAGAACTTCTCTGGACTGAAATAAAGGAACCCTGCAGAGTCAATTTATTAAGAATTTTAATATAAGACAGACTGGCATTAGAAGGATCTTTTTCAGCAAGTCAGACAGGACAGATCTATTTGACTGCTCTGGTGGCTCAGGAAAACAATTAACCATGTTCAAAACTTACCTGAAGGTTGAGTACTCAAAGCTTTATAGAAGACAATACAACTGCCAGACAATTCTTATGTTTACGTATTTTACTGAACTGAGGTTTGGCCCACGCCAGACCCAATTTAAGTTTTTTCATCATATTTTTCACCACTCCTGATCACCCATCACAACAGAACACTATTCAATTCTCACTAAACCATGTCAGGAAATTATTTCCAATACAATTTGCAAAGGACTCCGCATTTAAAGAATAAGACAATTTACTTGGGCTGCTTAGGTGTATCAAATACCGTGGCCTTTATTCAAAAGTTTAGCAGCTAAACTGCCATGCATCAATATTCTAGGAGAAATTATTATAACTTTGTTGTGGTTTAATCCGGCAGGCAGCTAAACACCACACAGCCGTTTACTCACTGCCCCCCCCCCCCCCGCCCAGCAGTGAGATGGGGGAGAGAATCGGAGAAGAAAAAAAAAGTAAAATTTGTGGGTTGAGATAAAGACAATTTAATAGGACAGAAAAGGAAGGGAAAATAATAATGATAAAAGAATATACAAAACAAGTGATGCACAGTGCAATTGCTCACCACCCACCGACCGATGCCCAGCCAGACCCTAAGCAGCACCCACCCCCCGCCCCAGCCAGCTTTCCCCCAGTTTATGTACTGAGCATGACATCCCATGGTATGGAATGTCCCTTTGGCCAGTTTGGGTCAGCTGTCCTGGCTGTGCCCCCTCCCAGCCTCTCGCTGGCAGGGCACGAGAAGCTGAAAAGTCCTTGACTAGCGTAAGCACTGCTCAGCAACAACTAAAACATCGGTGTGTTATCACATTATTCTCATACTAAATCCAAAACACAGCACTGTACCAGCTACTAGGAAGAAAATTAACTCTATCCCAGCTGAAACCAGGACAAACTTACTGAAAAGAAACTTACAAATCCTTTCTTCAAGGAATACATCAATAATTTAGCAGCAAACATCTGACAACATCTTTATAAACCAGTATTCTTCTTACTACTGAATATCTTTTGTTAAGCATTTCCTACCTCACTTCTCAGGTTTAGAATTTTTCTTAATTAAAAACAAGTATAAGGGGAAAAAGCCTTCCAAAAAAAAAAAAAGAAAATCATTATGCATTCTGAAGGGATCTTTTACTCATTTGTCGTGTTTTCCTGAAAAGCTCCAGCCTACTCCTTCAGGGTTTTTTTGTTCCCAATTTTACAGTCACTCAAAAACTACACTGCTCTGCATGCTCTAGCCACAAGAGCTATAAGACTCTCCCAAGTTAAAAAGAACCAAGCCCTGTGAAAGCAATAGCTATGAAGAGAGAGATGCATATCCACAGACTTAAAATATTGGGGATGCCACTATTTATTGAGAAGTACCCGTTTTTCCACTCATCTCCAGCAGCAAACTGGAATTTAGCACATTGCAACTTGGTGCACTGTGGAGGAAATGAGCCTGGCTCAGCAACAGCAAGGGGGCAGGAGGACAGGTCTCATTTCTGTGGAGTTTGCCCTACAAGCCCTTTCAATTTCAAACCTCCCAGTACCCTGCAAAAGAACTTCAAAGAGGTAGACCCTTCATTTCTGTTTTTAAGTCTTTGTAACTATGTATGCAGTAAGTATTTAAAAACCTTCATAAACATCCTCCTTCCCTCCCCCATGCTCCCCTTGCTAATTGAAGTCTTAACATACTTACAATCTTCATCCAAGAATTTATACTGTATGTGTTTCTTGAAAAACTCCTGTATTGATCTACAGATCTCCTCATGTTGCTTAGAGATATGATCGTAGTATTGAGTGTAGTCCCTCTGCGATATACCTGTCAATAATTTTAGTTGATTATAAAAAGCTTTAGGCATGCAAAAAACCAACCAGACAAAATGCAGTTATCAGAGACACACATGTTATAATTTATATTTCAGAAGACGGGGTTCTCTCACGTTTCAACCATTAAGAATTACTTACTGTTTGACTTTATTCTCCAATACTTAAAGCACTTCCATTAGGAATTTTTTCCTTTAACAGTTCTGCCCTACATTTTGTGAACCTCACTTCATATGTACACTCTTTGACTATTTTAAAGTGAATTTCAGGACGAACCTTTGCCTGCATTTAAGTATTCAGTTCCTGTCTTTTCCTTCCAGTTTTATTCCCTCTGGTTACTCTGGTCAAAGACCTTTTCTGTTCTGCACATCAGATATAGGGACCAGAATTTGGAACCGTGAAATGGAAGGGGTAGAGGCCAGGCTTACACATTAGCAAAGACGATAGATCCTAGCATACCATAAAGATTCTCATTTAACCGATTTTTTTAGGCGTGGGATAAAGCTTATCTGTTTGATAAGACACTACAGGTGAAACCTTAAATCCTAAAATCAACAAGATGGCATGCAGTCTAGTACCTTATTTCTTCCATTTGCCCCCCGCAAGGGCTGTCTTGCATATCTGACGTTAAATAAACTATTCCAGCTACATCACAAGCTCTTAATTTCAGACATTTGTTTGTCTACAAGACAATAGTTTAAGCTGACATCAAAAGGATTATATGCTTGCATGCATCTTAAGTGACAGAAGTTCTCATACAGGATACGTCAACATAAGTCACTGCAACACCCTGCTGGACAAATGTCAAATCAAAACCTGCCCCATCAATGCAGAATGAGTAACTCATGCTATTTAACGGAAGAAAAAGCCAGAATCCCCCAAGATGTATCAATGATGGTAGTTTGCTATTTTAACCATATACAAAATGCAGAGATTAAGTTTTACTATAAGACAATGCTGACTACCTCCAAAGATGTGCTCTTAAAAAAAGTTCATATAAAGTTTATGATGTCAGTAGAACTTTGAATTATTCATACCACTGCAAAGCTTAACTCAGGTCTAAAAACAAAAACCAAGAGATGGTGGCATCTCAGGGGATGCAGATGTGTAACTGGAAAATCATTCACTACACTGTGCAATATCACTCCTTAGCTTGACTGGCAGGCTTATTAATTTTAAGAGCATGGGAACATACTGTGAAAAATCTTGGAACTGTCTTCAGAAATGCAGCTGGAGTGCTAGCTAAAAAAACCCCATACTGGTAGATCTACTAGGTTTCAAAACCTAGTAATGAAACATAGAGTGTTTAATTAGCCAGCATACAAATGCTTTGAGGTATTTGAAAGTAAATATCACTATAGATATTCTATAATAAATCTACATTCAAATGTTTTAGAGGTTGTTACAGTGATGCATATATCTGGCAGTTGTGGTGTTCCAGCAGCACATAACAGGACAGGATTCAGCTCTTCCCCCTTTAAAAAGCTATGTCAGTAGTCATTAAGCAATACCGGCTTAATGGAGAATCTCTGCTATTAGCAAGATAAACTCTGTTACAGAGAACTGTAATAAACCCTGCAACTGGCATAAATGGAGAGAGAATGGGAAGATGAGTGTGGAAGCACCAGAAGGAACAGCCAAATAAAAGGGCTATGAGAATGTTGACAGCACCTAGATTAGCACATCCCGAAACATCTACATGGAGCTCCATAGGATACCCAGACCGGGAAACAAAGAACATGAGTACGTTCCTGACGATTCACAGAGGTGGGACAGGATGGAGAGACAAACTGCTGACAGCTCCTAACAGATACAAAAAGGCACATCCAAAACAAGCACATAGTCACCATGCTGAGAAGAAGCCAGGAGAAACAACGAAGACTAGATAGCTAATATCTCTTAACTTCCCTATCATTGCAAGGAATCCTGGACAGACCACTTGTATACGTGCATCTTGGTGCTTGTGAATATGTAGGTACGAGACAGACAAAATGAGCAAACTTGGTTTTATTATAAAGCAAAAAATCACCTTCCTTCCTATGAAGTCTGGATTAGAGTTTTGCTACATCACTGCTATAACATTTCCTTGTTAGAAGAGTTTAGGCAGAATGACTCAATCTTGTTAAGGACAAATGTGCACCAGCCCTGTGCTACTTACATTTCTGTTCATCTTTAAAGATTCCATGGTAGACCACAGCAAAAATTAATTCAAACTCCAGAATAGTACTTAGCCTGAAATTAAACCCCTCAATTCAAGCACCTGTATGTGCACTAGATGTCTAAGCTCCTGTTATAGTCAGCAGAAGATAGTCAATACATCCAGAGGAATATAATTCAGCTAAATTTACCCTAGAGCTGCGCAAAATACATGCTCTAGCACAATCTGCCTGTCCTCCAACTGTCACAGGTCTTTGAATGCACCCACCAGCTCTTTGCATGCTGTGGATACCCTAGCTGTTCAGTGCCACTTGAAATGTTTTACATTTAGGATTTTGAACCAGAGTAACAGATCAACAGGTTTTCTGACTAAGCTACACTGAATATAATATGAACTCAGACACCTCGTACACCTGTGGACATGTTCTGACCTCCTCAGCTTTCTGCATATAATATCCACATGTGGTCACGTTTTATCAGCATAATACCCAACTGCCTCTGTACTCATTCTGCAAGTTGGAGATGATGCAATTCATTCCTGAATATAAAAGAATCACTTACAAAACAGCCTTTGGGTGAAGTTTCTGAATTAGCAGTTAGAATTAAGAATATTCCCACTGTAATATCGAGCATGCTATGTCATCAGGCTTTCAAATACAGTGGAAAGAGAAACGTGGTATGCCACATTTTAAATTACAGAAAGAAAAAGAAAACATCAATTCCAGAAATGAGGTGTGTTAAGAAAGAACTGTCTTCATATTTAGTGCTGATTCAAGGAATCAGACAAACTCCTCAGAACTTCACCTAATAACTTTATCTTTACGAAAATCCTTACCTATAAGCTTGTTTTCCTTGACAAAGCATCTGAATTCTGCGCCAGGGATTAGTTCACACCATTTGCGAAGAACAAGCTATAGAGGAAAAACAAATAATAAAGTATTGTTTCAGAAAGGTAATAGGTAACTTTTTGTCAATGGGTATACCTTCTAGACCTACAGTTTGGCTCTAATGATAAGATGGCCTCTGAAGGTATTCCTGATACAAGAAAACAAAACAATCTTAACCTGCAGTTCACATAATTATCTTAGTAAATACTTCAAAGCAATTAGACTTAATATTAATTTCATAGAATCACAGAACGCTTTTGGTTGGAAGGCACCTTTAAAGATCATCTAGTCCAAACTCGTTTATAAAGTAGAAAGGTTCAGACTGAACATAAGAAGAAATTTTCACCATGAGGACTGTCAAGCATTGCAACATCATAGAGGTTGCGCAGCCTCCATCCACTGAGGTTTTCAGACCAGATTTGATAAAATGCCAAGCGATGAGATTTGATCTCATCGCTTACCTGGCTTTGAACATGAGAATGGACTAGAGACCTCCTGAGGCCCCTTCCCACCTTAATTACCTTATGTTCTTTCACTTTGTATGGCATTTATAACTGAAATTATTTATGAAACAACTTCAAAGTTACATTAATGATAAAGCATGGAAAACAAAAAAACTCTGCTGTACAATACAACAAATCTGTCATGGAATTGGCAGAAAGTTGCTCCCTAGTGAAAAGAGCTGATGAGCAGAATTAAATTTAACCAAATCAACCTCTATTCTGGTATACACCCAAGCAGATTTCTGTGACGCCTTTGAAGGCGCAAACCAGTTAAAATAAGGACACGGGATAGAAATAGTAACCAAACTATTAGAGTCAATAGGACAGACTGCCTGGTAATTAAAGCATCTCTCTGGCACTTTCTCAAGTTTCTGCATTTCCTAAGCTGAAGTATTCAGATGGATCCATTATTTTGAGGGCCTCAATTACTGCTCATGGGTACTGGAAACTCCCAACACCTATCAACCACAGCAGAAAAACCTCAGTAATCAAAGGTGACGCTCCTAACTACAGTGTAAACATGAAACTCTTTGTTCCAACTTTCAGATGTCCTGTATTTTTAAAGCACATTAAGATAATCCTTTAAAAAAAAAAAAAAACAAACAACAGGGATCATTCACTTTTCTAAAGTCCTTTAAGCCCACAGGATGATGACAAATGCTATATTTACATAAAAATTATTATTAGAGACATGACTAGATGCTATCATAAAAGCAATAGCACGATATGAACAGTTTAAAGCATTGTTAATATCTACATTGCTAACTTAACATTTTAATCTGGTAATGAGCACATGAAACAAGATACGATGGACTACTTCAGTTCAGGATGTCCCCAGCCACTACAGCTAGCTAGCTTCTCTTAGTAACCTTAGTTGTGATATTCACAAGCAGCATACTATCAAGAATATATGACTTTCAGCTATTGAACTTGTCCTTCCTGGCAAAACCTGGCAGACACGAGAGGAAACTGCAAGGAGGCTTCAAATGTCTGAACTTGAGCTCATCTCTGATCTGTAATTAAATGAACTTCTTATGACCTGTAGCACTTAACCAGGCTTCCTCACACTGCCCAAGCAACACAATTAAAACAAACAAAAAAAATTTTATGGGCACATACCCAAGCACAAATGGCAGCCTGCCTGTGACCAATTCATTTAAATTACCTAGAAATCACGCAGTCTTACCTCGTAGCCCAAGGAAGGATCAGGGGAATCATCAGTACAGTGAATAAATCTGGAAAAGTAAGGCACAGGCATCAAAATCTGCTTTTACATATAAGCTTTTAGCCATATTGAGAAAAATAACCCCAAACTGTGAATCACAAAAGCTACTGTTAAATTATCTCCAAGACATATAAACCAAGTAAATTCAATACATCAGCAACAAACCTCCTTTTGACAATTATGGGCCCGTGTGAACCTCATGAGGTTTAACAAGGCCAAGTGCAAGGTCCTGCACCTGGGTCGGGGCAACCCCCGGTATCAATACAGGCTGGAGGATGAAGGGATTGAGAGCAGCCCTGATGGGAAGGACTTAGCAGTACTGGGGGATGAAAAGCTGGACATGAGCCAGCAATGTGCGCTTGCAGCCCAGAAGGCCAATCGTACCCTGGGCTGCATCCAAAGCAGCGTGGCCAGCAGGTCGAGGGAGGGGATTCTGCCCCTCTACTCTGCTCTGGTGAGACCCCACCTGGAGCACTGCGTCCAGCTCTGGAGCCCTCAGCATAAGAAAGACACGGACCTGTTGGAGCGGTTCCAGAAGAGGGACACGAAAATGATCAGGGGGATGGAACACCTCTCCTACGAAGAAAGGCTGAGAGAGTTGGGGTTGTTCAGCCTAGAGAAGGGAAGACTTTGGGGAGACCTTCTTGCAGCCTATCAGTACTTAAAGGGGGCTTCTAAAAAGATGGCAGCAAACTTTTTAGCAGGGCCTGTAGTGACAGGACAAGGGGGAATGGCTTTAAACTAAAGCGGGGTAGATGTAGACTAGATATAAGGAAGACATTTTTTACACTGAGGGTGGTGAAACACTGGCACAGGTTGCCCAGAGAGGTGGTAGATGCCCCATGCCTGGAAACGTTCAAGGTCAGGCTGGACGGGGCTCTGAGCAACCTGATCTAGTTGAAGATGTCCCTGCCCACGGCAGCGGGGTTGGACTAGATGACCTTTAGAGGTCCCTTACAACCCAAACCATTCTATGATTCTATGAATTATCAGGGGGGAAAAAAAGGAAAAAAAAATTCTCCTCTTTTCATCTAGTGTAATTTGGAAGCACTTAAATTTGGACAGTGACGTGGCTAAAATGTGAGTGCTTATTCATTGTTGAGTCTTTTTGTTTGAATCAACAGTGCTGCTCCTTTCCTCTTGATTGTTATGTTGCCATAACTGGATTCTCAAAGAACCAGATAAACTTGAGCAATCTAATCTAGTTTCATTGCAGCATGTTTTCCCTAGTACTTTTAACATTTAACTTCCTAAACCACACAACAGAGACACATCATCATGCCTTACAGCAGTTCATTTCCATGAATAAGGGATGCAAAACAGCGCCACTCAGCACTTCTGATTCCACAGCATGGTATCTTTCTAAATTAAGAGCCTTAAGAAATACTCTTACAAATCTCTTGAGAGTGGAAATAAACAAAACTATTTCCATAACTGCAAGCAGATGTCAAGGTTTTGTCCCTTGTGAGTAGCTGAGTGTGTGTGTGTGCCACCTTTCAGGAACTATCAAGAAAGGAGGCAGTTATACCCAAGCCAACTTCTATGTACCTTTTTGTCGTTTTACAGCAAACCTTGCAATAAATCCTGTAACTTTCAAAGGGAATTAGCAAAAGAACATGCATTTTCCTTCCAAGTATACTCCCTTGACCTTATTGGCAACAAACTACTTTGATGTACAGAAGAACTGTGTAAAGGATCACTGCTGAGCAATAGTCTTAAATGGCAACATTTATACTATCTCCCTTTGGCTCTGAACTTAGTTAAGCAATCCAAAAGTCTAACATCTCTAATATAAGCATTGCGTTTGTAAGACATGGCTGCCCAGCCTTCGGTTTGAAATGAAGAGCTATTGCAAGAGTTCATTCAGTATGCAAGCAGCAGAAATAAATTTCACACGTTTTAGTTTAGACTTTAATATCCACTACATGCAGAAAAGAAGGGCGATAGCAGGCATGCTTTCCAGAAGTACTGTAATAAAACAGATCATATATATCTGTAAGCCTATGTAAACAGATACCATCCTTCAACTACAGTTTATATTCTACAGTTTATATTCCCCACAATTTAAGATCTGTCAAGGCAATAGAAACAAAGTCATGAGAGCTTGCAGTTTTGCTAGACTCAAAAATTCCTCCCTTACTAGCATATGTGCCTACCATGCTCAAGAAAATATCCCCCCCCACAAAACCAATCATAAACTGTATATAAAAAGGCAGCTGAAGTCCAGCACATGGAATTTTACAGTCCCTGCACACTAGGACCTGTATTACCTCTCACAGACTTCCATATCTGAGATCAGTATACCTGTGATCTGCTTCATTCCAATAACATGCAGTCTTTTCCAGCAGTCAAAAAACAGCCTTATGAACAATCAAACTTATCCCCTGCTCAACCCTCAAGTATTTTGGGTGAGAGCTATGTGAGGAAAGATACTTCCTCTTTCCTGGTGAGTCTGAAAATGAAACCCTTGGGTGCCGTCCCAAGCCACACAGACTGCTCAGGTATTGCCGCCAAATCAAGCAAACAGGCAAAATGATGAATAAAGACAAAAATACTGCAAGGCGCAGTTAATGTTATTTTTCTTAAGCCTTAATGACACAGGACTGAGTACACATGAGGAAAAAATGGGAGAATGCAGTGAAAGACAAAATAAACTCAGGTTTTTGTAGTCTCATTTTCCTTCTAAATAGTATCATGAGTTTTTGTCAACAAAAGGACATTACTCCCACCCCTTTTTGCGGGGTAAATTTTGGGCAATTTGAAGTAGTTGCAATTTTATATTTGTTACCAACTTATTGTAGCATTAATTGTTCAGACCCAGCTCAATTCATCTATTACATATGGCCTTTTGATCATAAGAGGCAGAAGGCTAAGCGGGGTTTCTTTAACCCACATCCTATTCAGGTTTGGAGGTACTTGAAAGAACAACCAGAAAGACTTCAGGAACCCAAAATTGAGAGGTACCTGGGCCCTCTTTTCTGAAGCCTTTGAAAATTGTCATTTTGAATACTACTAAGGGTGAAGGAATTAAACTCTACTGCTTATAGGCCTCGTGCTGTGGCCAACAGCTTGCTTACCGATTTATACTTAGATGTCAAGAACAGCAGGATCAAGGCCTCTTTATATGTAGCAGCTGTACGTTAACCTCCAAATGCATATACTTGACAACAGGACACGCTACATGAAGCCATTATGCGGTTCAGTTTACAACACTGAGAAAAGCAACTTAAGAAGATTTGTAAGACCTCCAGTACCTATCCTGCTAAGAGAGCCATGAACTCATTTGCAAATCACTGAGATTATTCTGTGGATAATAAACTATTATGAAAATAATGAGAATTGTAAAAGTTATTCTGTACCTGACAGTTGCCCTGCTATCATCTCATAGTTTATTTTAAAACCTTAATTAAAAAAAAAAAAAATCAAGGAGAAACTTCTGCCTTTGAACTGCATCTTTATTTCTTGAATATTGAACCTTGCTGAAACTTTAAGGACTAAAATAAATAGGAAGTTCATGCACCATTCAGAAGAGAATCTTGTACTACACAGTAAATTGCTAGGAAAAACGGGATGTGAGTAAAACCTCAAGAAAAAAAAAAATCATCAAAGGCCTCATTTTCCACATTCTCTCATGTGGAACTGTCTACCTCGAAATAGGTTATACTAAAGTCTAAACCAACAGCTATCGTTCTCGCAGAAAGGTATCCTGAGTGCCAAGTCACATCTTTATGAACCAACACTGCCTCCTATGTTCTGTTAGGAGAACACAGGCTGTTATTACTCCACATCTCAGAAAAACTTTATAATTTCTTTACAATTTGTAATTCAACATTTAGAAGCATTAAGTCTGGTATCAAAAATGTAGTCAGAATGCTAGCTTAAAAACAAAAAGGATTGAAACATCTGCTGGGTTTTAAAAGTTAAACAATGTGCTTAGGAGCCTGATGGGCTAAACCTCACTCAAGAGCAGACTTTCTCAATTGTTCTCAGAAACAGGCACTTAAATTTTAACCAAGCCCTCTTATAAATACCTAAATAAAAAAAAATTGCATCGCCCTTCATGTTCCTTTGTATCTTGCACCTTAATACATTTGGAAACTTCTTGGCCCAGTGGGAGTTGTTTCACCTGCTCCGTTAAGCTAGCAGATATTTCTTACCTACGAAATGTGGTATAGATGGTCCCCTCACTCTGTTTCCTGGGCTTAGGCAGGGTTGAGTGGCTACTTTTAGACTCTTTACTTCACCTGTCTAACCCGCTTCTCAAATAGTTTTCAGGAATTAACTTCTGGAAGGAACAGGTCCATAGCACCAGCTGGTCCAATAAAATACTGAGAGTCAATTTACAACACTTAAGTGCACATCAGAAAACAGCCATTCTTGCACGTGATTCATACTGCCTCTCTATAATAAATCAAAGGGCAATCCCTACAAAAGATGTTCTCTGCATTAGGTTGCTTTTCAAGAAGGTTGAACTTACAGGACTTCTTATTTCAGCTCTATGGTTGTGATTATTAAACAACCAGAAAAATAAGAACAGTTTAGCGTTCAAAATCCCAATAGTAGCGTCTGCAGATTTAAAACATTCAGTATTGTCCTGTAGAACAGGAACAATCTCCGAAGTTTGACAAAATTTCCAAGGTTTATTAACAAGCATGATGTAACAACAAGCTTATCTTATAATTTAAAGGGCATTATCATATCATTAGAACTATCACTAATATTTATACCAGTCTCAAGGTGGGCAATCATGTCTTAACAAAATGTAGTTCACACATTCTGACAATAAGGAGGAAAACTGTGTTCTAAACCAATACACTCAACAGGGCTTTAAAAGGATTTTTGTTCAAAAGAGGAGTTTTAATCACTTAACACAAATCCCAATTAGAAAAAAAAAAAAATCCCTTTATCGCATACAGGCAACACTAACTTTTTGAAAGCCTACATTAACACCTGAAAAGTTAAGGATCACACCACCCACAAAGTTTTTTGTGAACTCAGCTAAGTAAAATACAATGCTTACTTTGAAGCAGAAACAACATCGACTACATTAACGACTGCATCGCTCTGAAGTCTGTTAATTTATACAAAATTAACAAGAAGGAAAGTTAACTCATTATTCTGAACTTTTCAACCAAACAAAGTGTCAACATCATGAGAGAATCCAAACATTTAAAATAGTCAAAGCTTATCTAGTCATGCTCAGTATATTTGCATTAAGGCCGTATTTTTTTAATGGTTTGTATTGAAGTATTGCATAAGTTTTCTCTGAACTTGAGACAGTTTAGAATTACAGCAAGGGCAGTTCCCTGACCTGAACAACGTATAGATCAATACCAGATAAGCAGATAGGAAATGGGAGAGGAAGGAAGAGGCAAAGAAAGTGGTTTGCCTTAAGTCCCACATCACTGGCAAAGCTGGATTAAGAAACAGATCTTCAAATTGCCATTGCAAAGTCTTTTCCATATTATGACCCACGAAGTGGATTTTTAAGTTAATACAATTGAACAGGAAACAAAACAAAACAAAAAGGGTATACAACATGTCAGCTGTTACTTATGCAGGGCAAGAAACTTTTAGACCATACTGAGTATTAATGAAAGAAGTAGAAATATAGTGCCTTTATCCTCTCTCTGAGTAGTCCTTCCAAGGGATTTGGATGCATTATGTATCCAATTTTCATTTGTTCAGCACTTCAGGTTCTTATGCCAGCTACATTTTTAATTTCTGCTTGCTAAGGACTAGGGAACTGGCAGCTAATCAATAGTGTAATTAAGGAAGACCACTGTTCTGATTCAGCAATAATCATTTCACTGTTTGGGTGGGGACACTGTACAAGTAACTTAGCAATTTAGAAATACCATGCACAGACTGCACAATAATGTGCTTTAATTAATTAATAAGTACAACATATTCATAAAATATAAGATACATAGAGACCAAAGTGATTTCACACATAACACACGTCCCCCTAGTCCTAAGTACAACTTCCATTCAAATTCATGGAAGCCGCAAGGCTGCACTGCCCATATTAACTCTACCTTACCAAAACAACAAAGCCTGTTCTGACAAAAAAAAAACAAAAAAAAACCCCAACCATACCCCAAATTTATACCAACATTAGATTAGACTTTATAGGAAAGGAAATAAATACAACACTTCTCAAAGGAAACTTGACCTTTAGATTAGGTGACGATCCCACAATCATGTCACAAGGTCTGCTTATTTACCACCCACTAGCTGAGCTGTGCTATCTGGCAGTGCGTGCAGTCTTATCACACTGGAAAAGAGTCTAAATGGATTGGACTACTGCAATTTGAGGTGTTGTCTTTCTGCTAGAGGTTTTTCTCCCACAGCAGGATCAGTAGAAGAGAGCGTGCCTGCTACAGGCTGCTCAGCCACTACCGTTCTTAGTCTGGTGTGAACTTAAGGTGGAATTACTGATGGTTCAAGTTAACACCCATGCTGTGAAATCTCACAACATTGGAGCTAGAATGCATTCATTGCCTCTACCACTAAGTCAGCACTGTCTGCAAAGAGCGAGGTGAATAGCTGAGGCACTAACTTTACCTGATATGAGATAAAACCTGGCAGAAAATGCACTGATTTCAGTCTCAATGAAGGTAGTCAAACCAACTCATTCTACCATACAAATGGCATAAACTTAGAGCACAAACACACACAGAGTTGCCACATCTTCTAAATCAAGTGGTGCTTGCTAAACACTTGATTGTGTCCCTCATTAGAAAGTGGTAAACCAAACAGGAATTCTCCAAGGAGCTCAGGGTACTTTTTGCTGAACCTCTTTATACATGAGGATAGTAGAATACAAAAACTGTACTATTTAATATTCACAAAGGGATGATACAAAGTGTACAGTTCTTTTCAGACCCAGAAGACTCAGTCCTGAAAGCAGTTACAACAAAGGACACATTAAATTTCAGTGCTCAACCCTCTGAGCAAACCATCCTCAAGACACCTGGCCAAGTCACCTAGCCTCCCATTAGGGGAAACCATGAAAAAAAGCTCTTTGGTAAGGCACCAAAGTCTTCTGAGAATCACTATTCACTCACCTCTGAAATGTAAACTATAGATTTCTCATCTCCCCTATCCCTTCCATTCTCTATGAACCCAGAATCATGAATTCAACACTCACAATTGTTTCCCTAGTCCAACATACTTTTCAAACTGTCTTCTCACTCCAACATCTTCTCCCCTCCTTCTCATTCTCTTCCCCTGCACCTCATAATGTTGTACCTTAGGCATAATGTAAAACCTAGCATCAGAATTGGACTGATAGCATTGCTAACACTCCATAAATGCAGAGATAAGGATGAGGATGTTGCTACCTATCATTTTTTTAATGTACCAACAAACTGGGGGACAAGACTGTTATTAGAGTTGCAGGAATAAAAAAAGAAGGCAGTTGCACAGCATTAATACAACTGGTTTCACATTTTAGACAAGACAATTCTTACCGGGTCATAAGCTACTTAACACAGGACTATTATGCTTGGTAACCCTCTATAAAGCACCTAGAACAAGTGCCCTGCATCTGATTGAGTCTCCTAAATACTGCAGTAATAAACATTGAATAATTACTGGAAAGGAATCTCTCGGATTCCAAGACATAAATTGCCCTTTTTCTTTGAAATTCTGCTTTTCTGAAAAAAATAATAGTAATAATAGTAACAAGAACATTAAATTCCAATAATTTTATTTTCTTTCAGAAAAAGACTGCATTTAAGAAATGAGTGACATGAATCAGATGCAGGTACTACAGAAGGAAACTGTTCCTATACAATTAAGTACACTCTTCATGTGAGCAGACAAAATAAACCCCAAGCACATCATATCTGTAATTTTATCTGTAACTATTATCCCTAGTTACAGTTCCTGGAGTGCATTTGTTCAAGAGCTACAAGAACTTAGGTTCAGAAGGAGCTCTACGAATACGTTAGCAGAAGTCTCAGGCATCTTCCAGGCAGCCACGCAAGCTTGAACAGCTTTAAAATTTGAAAGCAACATGGTAAAATCATGCTGTATTACTATGAGAAGTGGCAACAATAAGGTAGGTAGCAACAAGTAAATGCCAACAGGAGTGGGAAGGCAAAAAGAAACCCCAAGATTAAAACATCACTTGCTCTGGAAAGCAACTCAATAAAAATGGTCTTAGTCCTTAGTGTCATTTCACATGTACTACTTTAATATAATGTCTTCCTGTTTTGCTTTTCGCTCATTTGCATATTAAAATCAAGATAATTAATATAAAACTAAAATGGAGGCTGCTCCTCTCTTGTCAACTGAAATGAGGTGAACAATTCTGGTTTACTAGGAAAGGCTCACTCACGGTAAGGAACAGAAGATAATTTGCCTCGCAATTCTCTGCACTAAATTGGACCTGGCATTTTTTTTTGCACGGTGGAGGGAGACAAAGAAGAAGGAAGGAAGGGGTCAAGGGAGCTTCAAAGAACAACTAACTTATTACTGTACCTGAAGCTTATGTTACTGTACCTGAACCACTTTTAAACATGAATATGTATTTTCATATCAGATATTTATCATTACTGTACAGTAAAGAGTAAGATCTTTCAAAAGAACTGAAAAGCTACCCTCAGAGGGTTGGGGTTTTTTTGACTGGATATAAATAAGACTGTCTCCTAGAAATCTACTTACGGTTGAGTGAGGTCACGAGTTATGAAGTCTGAACTCTTGAAGAGGAGGAAGATGTCACTGAGAGCTTTACATTTCAGAGAGCTGTTCATTGCTATCCAGTAGGCATCCTAAACAAAAAAGATTATCCAAAAATGCACCTTTACTAGCAGGAAGAAATGCAAGCTGCAGATCTATCAGCACTAAGTATTATGCAACATTTGAAATAAAATAAAAAAGTCGTTTTCTGCATGTGAGGAAAGCTTCATTAGCTCTTAGAAGAGACACAATAATTATTGCTTTTCTGAGGAATACTCTGTTGAAAGCAGCGCAAATCCATTTTAAAAAAAAATACGTTTTTGCCTTACTGCTTCCAGGCACTTTCTGGGAAGGCTTGATTGAACACAAGTTTCCCTTGAGAATATGATACAAAAACATTTAGGTGCACCCATCCTTAAGGTATAGTTAGAGTACCTAAAAATAACTAGAGAAAAGTTTATTGCTTTTTTAAAAAATGTGGGGGTTTTAATCTTTATCCCAGGCAAAGTTTTCAATTAGTATCCTAAATGAGAAGAGTCTGACCATCATACTGTTATCTGTGACAAGGATACAGGGTTTTACGTAAGAAAGACAGCGCTGTCTTGCATCAGCCTCACCAAACAGTGCACCATCTAGCTCTAATCCACCAGAACAATGTGCAGTATCATACTTCACTGATATCTTATTGCTCACTGATATCTTATCGCTCCTTCCTTTATCTGAACCACTAGTCTCTTCTACTTTCCAATGCATTAAGATCAAACAAACAAACAAAAAAATCCTTATGTTAACATCTGTTACAAGGTTTGGGAGTCAGCATTCTTACCCTTGGAGCACTCCAGTTAAGTTTAGGAAAAACACTACCACCCAAGGAACTTATTGCTTCTTGAACTTTAGCTGTAAACTCAGGAAATTCTGGTGCCTGAACAAAGAACAACAACAAAAATATCTATTCCAATACATTTAATAGTGATGTGTAGCCATCTTCTAAATACCATTAGAAGTACATATTGTAGAAGGAATAAACATGTCCAAAATCAGGAACCAAGAACCGCACAAAAATAATGTATTTGTAGAAATAAATCACTTAAGAATCAACTCCAACATTCTTTCAGTCAGAGAAAATTGAAATTATGTTTCCAGTTCTCACTCTCATTACTAGCAAGATCCCATGAACTTCATGGGAAAACCTGAAACTTCATAATGTTCATCAGGAAAGCTGCAACAGCTGGCAAATGTACAGGTCAAATAAACAGACTTGAAATACATACCTGTTGTTTTACACCTGATGGTAGATTATTGTATACAAATAAGATCCAAGAAGATTTAAAAACAAACAAACTTTCAAAAATAGTTTGTTTGGAATTAAGCAACTCTTTAAAAAATCTAAAATACAAATATTGTGGCATTTTGTCAAAGTATTAAAAGGTAGAAAGAGATCTTTTCTGTTTTGTAATAGTTCTCTAGTTGCATTTAGGAGCACAGTAGGAGAGCAAAAGTAAATAAATCAATTCACAGGCAATTTGAGTGACAGCTCCTCATTTAAACTTTAGTTTTACAAAATGTTGTTAGTAATACTTCAACTAATCAGCTCTTAAATTAGGTCTTAAAGTAGCTCCTTAACAATATATTGCATCAAAATAGAGGACACACTGCAAAGGTATGGGTTGGACTAGAAAAACCTCATCTTGTAAAGAACATTGTCAATATTGTAAACATAAGATAGGAGGAAAAAAACTCAGGATGCTATAAACTCCACTCTGAATGTGGTGCAATAGAAAAAAAACCAGATTGCTAACCTTTAAAATAATATGAAAGGATTTCAGGCATATGTCAAAGATTTTTCATGTATTAGGATTTATAGCAAAAAGCATGTAAGAACACTATTTCTGCCTGAGTATTTTTAAACTCAGCTCAAAGATAACTTCTATGCTAAAGCTAATTGATGTCTTTAAAACAAAGCCCTCACAGCCACACAAGAGATGATAAAAAGTTCATGCATTTTGGCATCTCCTTTCTGCAGCCCACCCAAATGCAAACACTTAAAAAAAACCCTCTCACATTTTAGCGCAGTGACCTAGACTGAACTTCAAACATTCTGAATCTTTCCTTAGTACGTTACCTAGTCTCCATGGGAAACTACACTTGAAAAACTGAAAAAGCACTTCTCTCATTTTACTTTATTTTTAGAGCTTCAGTCAATTCTAGAAATTGTTCCTGCAAGAAGTAAAACTCTTCATCCACTGCATTCTGATCCAATCTCCTCTTGTTTTGACAGAAGTCAGGGGTCATAGTATATATGTAATACCAGCACATACTAAGCCTCCCTGGAGAGGTGTTACCGTCATGTCATTTGATGAATACAGGTGAAGAAACATACACAAGAGGATAGCTCTAAGGCTGCATAAACCAGCCGGATTCTAACATTTCCTAAATTCTGAATGCCTGACTTTGCAACCATCAATATTAATGCACATTTTTTTAAACACAGAATTTTCTATAATCCTATATTCTAATTCTTCTTCAGAATATAGAAGGGGCAAGGGAAACAAGCTCTACCTGATGACTCAGGTGAGTCATCAAATCAGAATAATCACAACCACAGCCCACCTTACTGCTTCCCTGAGCCAAGAAACCAAGAGAATTATAACCTGGGATTTATCATTAGTAAAATGCGAATGCCCTAGGCTGACAGCGAATCCAGAACAGCAGTCTCCAGCCTGTCCAACTATTCTTTACACATGATGTTCCCTAGTGACTCCCTGTTCAGCTTCCGCATCGCTACTTGATCCATTCTCATCTCTTGCGGTAACTCCAGATGCAGCTCCCCACCCTTCTGCATTCTACACAGGCTGTTTCTTCACTCTCTTCATCACTGTCAAAGTGGTAACAGGCAACACTTACAAGCACAGAAGACTATTTTCTATTCACTCAGTGGCCTCAGAGCAGTCCCTAGTTGTCAGGTAGAGAAAGCATATTTGCCATGGATGGAGTCTTCAAAGCAATCATCACCAAATTCACAAGATGGTAAAGAGCACATTGTGAAATTGTACTTTTAGAATCTCTTTCTTTGACCAAATGTAGGTGTATTTTTGTAGGAACTAGCCACAGGCACAAACCATGTTCATTATTAACCATTTTCAAAGTTATAGGTTTGGTGAAAGACAAAGTCCTGCCAGTCTCTGAACAAGAGCCACCTTAGAGGCCGAAACACCCCCTTTCTTCCGCTACCCCTGCTTTTATTGCTGTGCATGATGTTATACGGTACGGATTAAGATGATTAAGACAATTTGGGTCAGCTGTCCTGGCTCTGTCCCCTCTCCTTCTCTTGCCTACCCCTAGCCTAGTCGATGGAGAGGGGCATGGGGCAGACTGGGAAAAGAGAAAGCCTTGATGCTATGCAAGCACTGTTCAGCAACAGCTGAAAGTTAACTCCGTCCCAGCCAGCCCCAGTAAAACATTAGCTGTAAAGCTGCAATCTGTATGCAACACACAATACTTACCTAACTAAACTGAAATCACTTGGCCTATACCCTTCTGATGGGTATCATACCTCTTGATTATGCATTTCCTTATTGTGTTGTACACTATAATGAAACCTGATTCAAAAGTCTGATATTATTTCGTTAGCAACATTAACATGAGCTTTGCAAAAGATAAGATGGATACCAAAATCCTTGTTCTGAATAATTTACAACCTAAGGCATCTACTTTATCAAAGCTTAGATATTTGAACTGAAGCTATTAGTGTGTGCAAAGTTGGCATGTATTAGTTTTAAAATCTAGGCTACAAATTCTGTGCTAGCATACACACAACTCAAAGCAGGGCTGTGTTTATATTGCACCTAATCCAATGTGAGCATTTCAACATTGTGTTGAACATTAGAGAGCTAATAGGACTGAAGTTATAGTATCAATGGCAGACAAGTGACGCAAGTATATTAACTCTGACAATGATAGGGCAACAGCAAGTTTCAAAAAAGGTGTAAACAAACACCAAGGAAGCCTGGTTCGTACCCATCATGATCCTGATTCTAAGCCGGGCACAGTGCAAGGAGAACATAAAGACAAGAAAAGGAAAAAAAAAAAAAAAAAAAAAGAGATGATAGAAAGAAATGTACTCGGGAGGAAATAATGGCACAGGTGGAAGAGAAGAGAAGAGCTGTGAAAATTGAGCTGCAGGGGCTTCGTTTCTTCTACATCCAGTCTGATTAAGTAATTGGGAGATACTCAAAGTTGTGAAAATGAAAGACAGCTATATTTAGAGCCATACTTCAGTTTGTTTCCTATAGTCTAGCAAGTGTGTGATTGTTGGGGATGAAGAAAAACATTTTTAGTTAAATAAAATTAAGCCAGCAAAACTTTTTTAAAGCTACAGACATCTACACTGCCATCTGTCTAGAACGGTCTGAAAAACTTAAATACAGCAACAGGTATCTCTAACTGGCAACAAGTTTATATCACAAGGTTGCAGAAAGTATACTGCTGACAAACCCACGTTAGGCTTTTACAGGACCTTACCTTAAGTGTTGTAGTATTCTCATCATCCGACCACTGTTAAAAATAAGAACAAATCAAAGGTTACTGGTTTCCTGAGACATCCTTTATAATTTATGAGAACATCAGAATTGATATGGCTTCCTGCAACATGTAGATCAAATCATTGCCCTGGAGCTCCTGTAGCATAACATCACCATCCTCCAATTATTAAGGCTGTAAGTTAAGACAGGAAAAATATTGTATATTCAGCAGAAGTATTATTCTAAAGCATGGCTAAAAGAAGACCCCTATATATTTTAGTTATGATTTATATCACAAACTTGGACATTTCAGAACTCAACAGTCTTCTCTGTCTAAAGCTTGTCTCCAGCTCCAGCACTTCCACCCTTAGGTCCATGATCCATTAGTTTCACTCATATTTCTTTTTCACCTCCTTTTTGTACCTTCTGTCACCTTGTGCTTACAACATTTTTCAGCATTTTTCTTCTAGAATACCCTTCTGAACTATTATGGCCTCAGAAACTTTCATTGTTTCTTGAAATAACTCCTCCTAATTTTTCAGGGCATGAAACAGCATTAAGTTCAGTTCCAACATCCTTCAACATTCCTTACTTATTATTACAAATGCAATTATCAAAAAAATAAGTCTTCTGTGAAAGAGCATAGAAACATTTTAAACCTTCCCTGACATCACAGTATAAATAATGATGTTAAGTTTCTTCAAGGCAACTACCATGTGATTATTATTTTTGTGAAGTACTCTCCTCACCTATGAATTATGCAGAAAAGGTTACACATTCATATTTTTCCCCAAGAGATTTGACATTAAGTTGCATTTTATACTGACCTGTATTTCCTCTGCATCGTCACTCCCCTCCTGAGCATGACTTGGTGGATCTTCTCTAAAACAAAAAATTAGCAGGAAAAAAAAATTAAGCACTGGAGTTTGACTGGACCATATACATTACATTTCCACGGCATCTACCAGCTGTTGATCTCAAAATGTTTCGTAAGAAGATTAAGCCTCAAAACCCCTGGCAGAGAAAAATCAGAGCAAGCCAGTACAGAAGACTGAAGACCAAACACCCTGGCATTAGACTTGGGCCCTATCCAAAACACTTTGCTTCTTTCAAATTAGCAGATCACTTTCTGCTCTGAAAATGCCATAATTGAAGCTCTTCAACACCCTATTAATCACTCTTTTCCAACTTTACCGTACACTCACAGAAGCACAAATTAAACAAACTTTTTTTTTTAAACAAGTTCAATTTAAATTATGCTTTGCCTCCATACTCCAAGTAAAAATTTAAAAACCTTGCGTTTCTGATGTTGACCTGTGAATTTCTGGATCTGAAAAGAAAATGTCCTCACACGCCTCGCACAGAAAAGATCCTAGGGAAAGTGGACACACAGTCATTAGCTTCTTCCTGGAAAGTTCCTTTTTCTACACAGGTGAGATCTGCTGTTGTAAACATTAGCGTATCTGGGAGAAAGCACTTGATTGCAAACATTCCTTTGAAGCTTTAGGTGACTTTTGAAGTTCTTTAGCCAATATAATTGAGTGTGAAGATCTTAAAGGAGAAGACCAAGCCCTTGAAGAAGACTTATTCACAGCAAGTCAGCGTAGCAAACGGGGTAAGTTAAAATGTACCTCCCTGCCAAAAGTCAACTCTTCAACAAGCTAAGTCTCTGCAGTCCCTTAATGCACTTCCATAGGGGTTAAACTATCAATTCAGGTTTTTGAGATCTAGAGGTCAGATACCGGTTCACTCAAGATTAAAAGCAATCTTGGCCTTGACTGCAAGAAGATCACATTCACTTCCAGCTAAGAAAGTTCAACTCGGAGAAGAATTGGTTTCTAAAAGGGATTTTAAATTGGAAACATCTTTAAAAATATAATTTAAGTCAATTATACAGCTGTCCATTATTCTATTGAAGACAGCAGAAATTGTGTAACATAGCTGTAAAGTCAAACCCTCAGTTTCAGCTCTTCTGAAGGCTTATTAAAAAATAAATGGCTGCTGCTAAATAAGTTGCACAATTCTGCAGAAGCAGGTGACAATATTACTTCTTATCCAAAATGGTTTAAAAACAATTCTAATTTTCTGGATACCTTTTATTAAAAAACAGAATTTTAAAATTAAAAAAGACCTTTCATCTTTACAAGGTGTTTAAACAGCTTCAATTTTATATAAATTGACTCCTGAGAAATTAGACATAGCTCCCTTATACTCACAGCCTAATTGGTTGCTCTGTGAGAGGCAAACTACCAGTTAGGAAATGATGGGAGTCTGGAGTGATTCCCGAGTTCAATCATTAACAAGATGTATGCATGCAATAATCATTTTACAAGGAAGCCATACAGTGAGATTCTAAGCAGAAAACAAAGAACAAGGCCTGGGTTCTTACCAACTGTTTCTCATATCTATCCACCTCATTCTTCTCCATCCAAAATCTTGGCATAGGTATACATACAGGACATTCAGCCTTGTCATATGCATGGATTATAGGTATGCAAATGATTATACAAACTCAGTAACTACTAAGATTTTATATATAGCTTATCTTATTGAGAATTAAACTCAGGTAATGTCACTTCACCCCTGGATAAGGCAGCAGACATGTGAATGGCGTGGGACAGGTCAAGCCTCTGAACTGGAGCTAGCCGTATCAAACCAACCAGACACAAACCAGCAGGCTGTGCACCCGAAAGCCTGGTAAACTCCACAAGGAAAGGCGGAGAAAAAAATGAAAGAACTGTCTCCACTCCATAGAATGAAGTGTATTACATGGATTTGGTGGTGAGGCACTGGGACAGGTTGCCCAGAGAAGTTGTGGATGCCCCCTCTCTGGAAGTGTTCAGGGCCAGGCTGGACGGGGCTTTGAGCAACCTCATCTAGTGGAAAGTGTCCCTGCCCACGGCAGGGGGGTTGGAACAAGGTGATCTTTAAGGTCCCTTCCAACCCAAACCATTCTACGATTCTGTGATTTTAGGATCTGCATCAGGCACCAGCAAGTCAAGTTTTACTAACAGCCCGTTCACATGCTCATACAGTATGAGGTTTACTGCAGCCAGACTGGTCAAAGTTAAAAAACTTGTTATGCAAAATATAATATGTGTATACAAAATAGTGCTGTGAATATAAAATAGTATTAATACTTGGAAGGTGGGGGGAAAACACTCTACCTTCCAGAAACCACAAGCGTTCCATCATCCAGCAAATATTCTTTCACATTCTCTGGTAGGGGAAGTATAACACTGCAAGAAACATGAGAATTTCTTTAATAATTTATTATTAATATTACTTGTTAAAATAATAACAAGAGTCGAATGAGAAGAATTTGTTTTTTAATAGAACATACCTCAATAACAGTATGTTTTATTCTCTAACACTATGGAAAAAAAAAACATTTCTCTTTCTCCCCTCTCATCCCTTCCCAAAAAGCAATGCCCATTTTCCCTCCAGGGAAGTAGAGGAGAAAGAGGCAAAAATTTTAGATGAAATGCACAAAAATGCCCCACTCCTTCAAAGCCCTAAGAAATTCAAAGAAAGAGTGCGTGTGGCCAGTGAGAAGGAGACATCGTGTTGCTCAAGCTAAAGGTTTCCCTTCTGAGATCTAACCCTAAATCTGCCTATACCACCCGAATATTCCAAAAATACAGGACTATCACTAAACTTACCAAAAACATGCGTGTGCTAAACACTAAAAACCATAAAAGATTAAATGCTTTGATTACTAAAAGCCTGATGTCAGCACTTTTTGATCCAACAGGGCAACCACCTTGAGCTTGACTTTCCTGAGTTACTGGTAGTTCTCACAACCATCTCGTTGATCTGCAGCGGCACCTTAGAAACTGCAGAATTTGCTACGGCTTCCAGAAATACACAGAAACACGAAGTCAGCCACTTGGTTTGGGTGTGTTCAGCCTCAGTTTCTTTGAGCAGCCAAGTGGGAACAGCAGTGATGTGGGTATCAGCTGGTTCTCAGCGCAGGAGTCCCAGCAGGAGAGCAGGGAGTACAGGGGTGCCCAAAACACCCCCTCAGGGTGTAGGGACGAGACCCCAACTCCTGGGACTCCAGCTGACGGCTCGATCAGGCCTTCCCCACCTCCATCCCAACTCTGCCCCACACAGGTTCGCTATATCCCACCCAACCCTGCCCCAACACAAGCCCATTTCCAACCCAGCCCAGCCCCACACGCCTCCCCACCTTCACCTTCACCCCCACACAGCTCCCCCACGCCCCCCACACCGCTTCTCCCGGCCCCTCGCCCGGCCTAGGCCTGCACCCAGCCCAGCCCCACACCGCCAGGACCCAGCCGCCCCCAGCCCAGCCCAGCCCAGCTCCGCCCCGCACCGCGCCCCTCGCTCCCCTCACCTGCGGATAGTGACGGCCCGGAAGAGCGGGTACCACACGGAGAACTGGCAGTGAGCTACCTGCTCCTTCTTCATCCTCCCCCTCAACTCAACCCAACCCAACCCAACCCGGCCTAGCCCGGCCCGGCCCGGCTCGGCCCGCTTCACCCCGCCGCTCCCGGAAGCTCCCGCTCCTCCCGGAACCTCCCCCGCAGCTCTCGGCGCCACCCGGCCCGCCATCGGCGGCGCACACGGCGCGGCGCCACCCGGCCCCGCCTCAGCGGCGCACACGGCTGCCGCGCCGCCTCGCCTCGCCTCGCCTCGCCTCGCCTCGCCTCGCCTCGCCTCAGCCGCCGCCTCAGCGCTGCTCGGTCCCGGTCCCGGTCCCGGTCCCGGTCCCGTCCGGCCGCCCCCGACCTCACCGCGCCCGCCCGCCCGCCCGTCCGCGGTAGCGGCTCCCCTCGGCTGCCGGGCCGCTCTCCCGGCCTCGTACGTGTGCGTGGCCCGAGCGGGGGGTTTCCAGGCGGATACGTTGAAATCACGGGTGGCCTTAGGGAAGCTGCGGGTGTTTTTCCCGCCTGACAGGCTTCGCTTTCTTGCTTTGCATGTGCTTGTGGAATACTTCCTCTCTTCAGTGTTATAACGGAGCTCTACAGCGACAGAGCTTCCTCTCTCTCCTCATGCAGGGCTGCGTTTCGTTTTATTTTGGGGAGAGTCACGTAATAACTGAATAGTACGTTCTTTTTAAGCCCCGTGGTTCTGCCGTCGTCTCTGTGCCTCTGTGTCCCCTGCGTGGAGGGCCGAGTCTTTTCCATCTGATGCTGTCCTCAAGTGCTCTCGCATCTGCAGTTTGAGGCTGTCTCCCCAGGCCCCTTGCACATCAGTTGTCTGGAAGGTTGATAACAATATGGAGATGCTGCTAACCCTCTTCTGATTATGCACGACAGTCTTTGTTGTTGTTCTGCAGGGCGAGAACCGGTTATTTTTCCATATTTTATTTGGTGCTGAGCGGGTCATCCACGCTGCTAAATACCATGACAAAAATGAAACATTTTCCTCACCTTTTTCCTTCTCCCTCTCTCCTGTCGACTTCTGCTAATTAATTCATTTTGGTGCTAGAATCATATTGCTGAAATGCAAGTGCACTGACTGATGGTAACAAGTTTAAAGTGTTTTAGGAGCTTTAGTGATGTTTATTTTCAGTGCACGTATCTCGGTGTGCTGTTGGTTAAATTGTGCATAAAACACTGCCAGTGTCCCTTTTGCACATTCTTTATAAGAAACCCCGTATTTTCTTTTATCTTGAGCTTGCCTTAGGACACCATTGCTGAGCTTCCATTAAATCTGGTTGCTGTCAGCTAGGATGTGTAGTTTGGATCAGAGAACACCTTTTGAAAAGTGAGTTAGAAAAGTTAATCCATCTATCATGATTTGGATGGGTTAATGTAAAGCCCCAGTAGCTTGGCTACTCTAAGCTGATTCACGTGCCTCGGTTGGCTTAAGATTTTAACTCCTGGGGAGAATAATTTGGAAACTGTAGAATGGTTGGACGTTGCCTTGAAAGGAAGCCACTCAATAAGGGAATAAGAAATGAGAATAAAGTTATACCTTTTATAAATGGTACGCCTTTTTCAGCTCTGAGTTTGAGCCCCACGTGAAAGAAATGGAACAAGTAGCATGGTTTGCCAGCAGTAGCCTGTAATACTAGCCACAAAAATCATCAGAGAAGGTAGAAGTGAGCCAAACATTTTTTTTTTCATAATTTGTAGTTCAAGTGCTGTTGATGCATGCTAAGAAGGCTGATAAATGTGGACACTTCGACATACTCTTAAAATTGCACTGATAACTGTTAAAAATTTATATTCATAGAGTTCACGTAGTCGTTAAGTTAGGTTCCCAAGTTGCTGTGCAAGCTGTGTTGCATTTTTAACTCAAATGATGCAGTGGTAATTTTATGAGATAGAAAAACCTTCCTGTCTGAGGGCTGCGAGACAAGGTCTGTTCTGAAACCTAACGTAGGCCTTTAGAAACATAACATTGTAGTGTTAAGTTTAATTTTCAGTTGCAGCTAGTTTTGTTTATGAACAAAAGGTGGTGTCACCCTTAACGGTATGACTAATGTGAGGTGCCAGAATTGCAGCCTTCATTTGGGTCTGGAGAACAAGTCTTACGAGGAGCGGCTGAGGGAACTGGGGTTGTTTAGCCTGGAGAAAAGGAGGCTGAGGGGAGACCTCATCGCTCTCTACAACTACCTGAAAGGAGGTTGTAGCGAGGTGGGTGTTGGTCTTTTCTCCGAAGTAACAAGCGATAGGACGAGAGGAAATGGCCTCAAGTTGCGCCAGGGGAGGTTTAGATTGGACGTGAGGAAAAATTTCTTTACTGGAAGAGTGGTGAAACATTGGAACAGGCTGCCCAGGGAAGTGGTTGAGTCCCCATCCCTGGAAGTATTTAAAAGACGAGTAGATGAGGCGCTTAGGGACATGGTTTAGTGGGCATGGTGGTGTTGGGTTGACGGTTGGACTCGATGATCTTAGAGGTCTTTTCCAACCTCAATGATTCTATGATTCTATGATTCTATTTAACCAAATGGTATTTCAGCTTTCTAAGAGCAGAAATTCTCACTTCTATACAGTCAACTGAATTTGGAAAAAACTACTTTTTTGGTGGAACTTTTTAAAATGTCACTCATACATAGAGTTATTGCACCCACTTGTGGAGGAGATCGAAACTGCAGAAGCTGAGATCCATGAGTCTTCCTCTCGTTTTCACCTATTTTAGATTTTAGTGATAATTGAAATCACTGAAGCTGTACAATTTTTTTGTTATTTTAAGTCGCAAGCCACCCTTGAATCTCTCTGCTGCAGAAGAGAGCAAGCTGCATTGAAAAGAGCTTCTGCCATGAGATGAGGGTCTAGTATGTATTTGTAAGTGATATAGTTAAGTATTAATAGTGTTGTACAAACCATTACTACAGCTGCTTGTGGCATTTAGGGTACAATTGTCGTAATCTGTGTTTGAGAAGGGCACACTGATACTTGCAAGCTTATGTAGAAGGATTAGTATGATCAATGGAACAGGATTTCCTGTGAGGGGAGACTAAAAGAGGAAGACTTACTCAGCCTGATCAAAAAAAAGTTTAACAAGGATATGGTTCACTGTCTACTCTCTTGATAGGTTTATATTGTCGATCAAAAAGGCTATAATTCTTTCCAAACACAGGAGGTGAATTTGTTGTAGCTAGGTATGTGAGGTTTTTATATTTTTAAAGCTGTATACTTCAGGTATCACACGGAGCCTCCTTTGGCTGTTTCCTCTGGATGACCAGGAAACTCTTGGAACTGCTATGCTGGGCTGCGCTTCTTTTGCATAAGTCTGGTGGAAAGCTTGAGCTTGTATTTTAAAGTGACAGCAAGGGACCATGGCCATTGTCCAGCTACAGCTCTTAAACCCTAAGTGAAGAGAGTTTGAGACATTGCTGGCTCAAGAACAAATGGGTAACAGCTAACTGAACTAACGTGGGATAGAAATTGGAAGATAAGCAAGTGAGGTTCTAGAACATACAAATATATATTCATACAAATAGTAGTAAGGTAGATAGTAAACCTACATAGTTTTAAGATGGAGCTTCATTGCTTTAAGAAAGGATTATAGAATGTATTTTTGAAAGAACAGAATTAGGTTTAATACGTCAGGGTTCCTTTCCAGGACTTACGTTACATAAAAACAATTTGAATGTTTGACCACTATGACCTACTTTGTCCAACAAGGCTGTCTTAAGACTTAAGAAAGAGCCTGCCCTGTGTACATACTGAGGAAATGGATTTATGTACGTTAGTTTTAATCCTGCTGATAACCAGAAATATTTTGTACTACCTATTCCTTTTAACTACTTTGTGGAATTAAATGCAAATCTAATACGTAAGAAAGCTGATTATTGCTGCATGCTCTTAAATGTTTCACAAATGTGCAGTAGATGTTATCATAAAAGGATAAAGATGAAGTAAAAAATGAAAGTGCTAAAATTGGGTATGAGAGAGAAGGTGATCACTCACTTCTGGTACTGTTCATTGCTAGAGACCCCACAGAGCCTTATTAAACCCTAGTTGAAGTCAACGGAAAGATTCCGGTTGACTTTAGGGAAAGTTTACAACCATCAACGCTAAGAACGATAGAGATCTTTAAGATGATCTCGTCTCTCCTGGTTTTTAAACTGGTTTGCTTCTTTGCACTGTCTTTTTGCTTATGATTCATGCTGATTTTCAGGACTTCAATATTACAACTTAATATCAGAGATGACCTTCCTTGGAATGAGAGTTTCTGTGCTGAAAGCGCCCCGTAGCTCCACAGTGAGACAGGGGACTAATGGTGAATCTCTAATGCATCGTATTTTTCTGCTGCCTGGTGTGCTTTTCAGCTAGAACTGGATTGAGAGAGTGAGTGGACAATCTTATCTTCCTAGGGAGTGTTAGGATGCAGGCTGAGGCATTGAGCTGCAGGTGCAGAGCCTTGCTTTGGGCATATATTCAGCTGCCTTTTGCACGGTGTTAGCCACATCATTCCCGTAAGAGAGACTGACATGCTTTGGTCACACCAACTCCACGTGCCACCTAGACTTGCAACACACGGGTGACTTTTTGACCTTGTTTTTTGGGGAAAGGATCGAGTCATTTACGTGTTTATTTGTGATGTGTGTAAGGTGGAGGTAGGTTCTAGTTCTGATTCTTTCTCCATAGCAGACAATTTTTACCACTGTCTTCTTGGTATAAGGTTTTTTTCCACTTTCACAGTGGAGTGCGTAGTTCTGTTGTGGTAATGCTGTGTTGACAGAGCACTTACCCAGATCAGAATGAAACAATTTCACTGAAATGGATCCATTTTGTCTCTGTGTGTGTGTCTGATCTTTAAATAGTTAAGGAGGGTGTCTTCAGCCAGCATGGTTACTCAGCGGCCGATAAGACTATTATAACTATGCTAAGTCAGGGATTTGACCCAAACTTCTGCTTCTCCTTTGAATTATTTGACTCTGAAACCATCAGGTGGAGCTGAAAATGTGAATTGCACTTGCCATCACATGTCCCTAACTTTCTCCAGCAAGTTTTGTTAACTTAGAACGCAGAAATGAACCTTTTAACTTTACTCTGAAAGCAAATATTGACTTTTTTGCCCTCCTGTGCAAAGTCCAGATTACTATGAAAAAGCCTGACATTCCTGAAAATGGCAGCTGAGACATCCACAGAAGTTCCAAAAACTGCTAGACAATTCATCCTTAAAGAAGAGGTATAACATGCTTGGTTTTGACATGTTTTATTGTTAAATAACAATTATTTGAAACTGATCAGAATGTTTGTGAGTGCAGAGTAAGAAATGCTATAGATGCTGTATGTTTGTAAAATCTATTCGATAGACAAAACACTTCTTCCTGATGGTCAGAGATTTTAAAAAAGGTGGCATTTCTCTTTGTTGAAATAATCATACAAATTATCAATGGGGAGAGAGAAATCTACAGTGCTGCATTATTTTAAGCTTCTTTTTTTTTTTTTTTTATTTTGCAGCTGGTTCTTGTATTGTCTGTTCGGGCTGTTTTCAGTGTTCAGAAATAATGCTGATACCTCTGAGAGGCTATACAAATCGGTGGATCATGAAACAGCCTTGTTTTCCGTTCCTTTCAGATGATGAACCACTAAAAGTTGCCTTAACATTTAGGATTGTACCTTCTTTGATGCTTTCTGAAAGGGTTTGAATTTAGATAATTGCTGTTCTAAAGACATTAGTAAGGCGGTAGTAAGATTTTTTTCAAAAATATTATGGTTGCATCTTCACAGAATCAGAAAATATAAGGTCCTGAGAAAGGAATTTGGAGATACTTCTGGGTGCTTATTAGGAGCACTTTCACCCTAATTTAAACCGCCTACATTTGTTTCTGTTCTCTTTTAAGTGAATTCTTAAAAGTTAATCTTTGGTGGTAAAGGCAGGTTTGGCAACAGCACCACGCTGCTGTTATAACACAAATGTAGTTTCTTTTATCCAGTGTTCCTTCCTTGGAATGAACAGAGTCTTGTAGTTTCTTTAGGTTTCAAGGTACAAAACTTTTTCAGGAAAGAAGAAACTCACATTGTTGGGATATATTTATGGCTTTTCCCTTTGGGTGGTTTTTTTAATATGAATATTTCTCGAGCAATAAAGGTTTCATTTTTGTAAGCTTTTCGGGTTTTCTGTTAAGACCTGTGTTTTTGCAGGTAACATTTTCATTTTATCCTTTCCCCCCCATAATGCCTCTTAGTTCTCCTCCTTCAGAATATTGTACTTTTTGGTGTCATTGGAAGTTTGTAATTAGATTTAAAAGCTTTTTAAAAGCTATTTAGTTTTTTCAGTCATTTTGTGGGATTAATACAGGAGAGTATTTACCATGCCTCCGCCAGTGGCCCTTATATTAAAAGTGGTTCTGTAACTCTTCAGCAACTACGTGGTCTGACGTTGGAATATTCCCTTCCATGAAAGTAGCAGCTGGTCTTACATCCTTCTTCCTGTTTCTGGGAACAGTCAGGCTGTTGTAAGCAAAAGCAGATGTTGTTTGCCCATCAAAGTAATAGATAAAGCAATAAAAATAACTCATTCTAAAACTGAGTGTGGTAAGTGCAACACATCCTGCAAAGTGTCCTTAGGCCCTAAATAGGGGATTTAGCAAAGCAGAAGTTATGCTTCTGGGCCAGCTTCCGCAAGTTTTAATTGTGCACCCAACAAGGCGGGTGACAAAATTATCTTTTTCTTCTAGGGAAACCTGGCAACTTTCAGTTTTCTCACCCTGTAGGCCGTTAGCATCAAGAGTTTCACCAGACTTCAGAGGATTGTGGAACACTTCCATTGTAAATATTTATGCTACATGTCGCACAGTACTTTTTAATTATTGCTCCATGACAGTAGAGGCCAAAAGCAGTATTTAAGAATATCTGATTAAAAACAAGACATTTTGTTTGACGTTGTTTGTCTTGTACACGTAAAACCTACTTTTTTCTTTTTTCTTTTTTCTTTTTTCTTTTTTTTTTTGTCTTTTTGGAGCTTGGATAGGTCTAATTTCTTACAGACTAGGGATTTCTTTTTCCTCTAAGATTCCTGGGGACAGTGATGTGGTTCTGATTTCAGCCATTTCCCCCTTTCTGGCTTAGCAAACGATAACTTGGTGACAGGGGTAATGATCTGCCAGTTCTGTTGAATGCTGCAGCAATATGGGACCACGATCAATAATCTAGTCCTTTGTGTTCTCTGCAATGTTTAAAAAAATTCATTAACGCAAAACATTTGGCTGTGTTTACTTAACTGAATTATGTATATTCCTCTCCTTGGACAACCAATGGAACTTGATGTTCATCTGTTTCTTTTTTGGGTCTTCCTGTGCTCTAATTCTGCAGTGATTTAGGAGTGAATGCAAAGCTATTTAAAATATACCTGAATGCTTCCGAACGGAATTACTTCTTGTACCTGTAATGAGCATAATATACTTCATCTCCCTGCCTGCTGTTTTTGTGACCACAAAGCCATTAGAAAGCCCTTTTGAGAACACGCAGCTCTCCTTTTCCAATTCCTGTTACGTGGAAATACTATACTTTACAAAATAAATGCCAAAGTGCTTAGATGTGAAATACGTGTAGCTGTGTTTACAGTCATAGGAGTGCTATTGTTATTTCGAATGCCTATCAAAAGAATTGTTCTGAAGAACACATTTTAAGAATTACATGAGTTCATCCAGCTCAGTTATAATTTACTGGACACCTGAATCACTTCTCATTTGCCTTCTGCCTCCAGCTGATGTGGTATTGTGCTTCTGTACTCTAGTTATAGCTGCATCATATACTACATTTCATTTCTCTATTTTTTTTTAGCCTGTGAATCTCTTGGTTTTAAGTTCAAGATCTACATGGCCACATGGGCCCTGTGTGCTCCTTGTCCTGCACTAGAGGACACTAGCGTGCCAACCACAGGAATGGCCTCTCGGACTTCATCCTTTGCTACAATTTAATGTTGCGGGTTTTTTCCCAGATCCCCTTTTCCCCTTGCTTATGCTTGCTCCGTTGCTGTCAGCAGTGTGCCTCATTAGACAATAGGAAGTGATTTGTTCATCTTACCGATTACTTCTGATTTCTGTGGTCAGACCTATGACCAACTTGATAGAAAATTCTGGAGACAAGCTTCTTGTCTGCCTATACCTTTAGCAAAGCTTAAAATACAAGTTACATTAAAAGAAGTAAAGTGCTGGGCTAATACCTAGGGACTTTTCCCTTTTAAAGGAATTACAGAAAAGATGAGGAAACATCACAAGGCAAATAAACTCACTTAGCTCAGAAAAGACACTTTGTAATAATGTTAATGCCAAGCACTCAATCAGCAGCTCTCAGAAATCCTAAAAGGGCAGGTATGTATCACTGCTCGGAGTTACAGAAACAGCGGTTAAGCAAAGCCACAGTCTGAGATCATGGCAAGAAAAGTTTCAAAATAGTTTGGATTTCCGTCTTGCATGCTTAGCTGTTAGGCCGTGCTGTCTGATAAGTGGGCACTCGTAACCACCAGCGTAGCTACAGCCTGTGCAGACCAGTGACCGTTTTTCAGCTGAAACGTGACCTTTGCAAAATCCTTCTAAAAAGATGAGGACTTTCCAGTACATAAAATCCCACCGAATTCATTGAAATGTGGTTATAAAAGTCACGTTAAGAAAAGTTACTGGGCTTACTTTCTATTCCTATTAAAGAACTTGGAGTAAATTTTTTTTTTCCGTAATAGCTACAGGAATGTTCCTGCATGTATTCTGATGCTGAGATTTTGTCTTCAAAAGAATCCAAAAATAGCCATGTTGTTTTTCCCCTTAGCCCCCAAATATCTTTGGGATTAATCTTATAATGTATTTAACAAAGAATTCTTTATTTTAGGTAATTGTAGAAGGAAAATGGGTGAAGCTTGAAGAAACAACTTATACTGATCCCTTTGGTAAAACCAGGTAATTGCCTTTCTGGCGTTTCAGATTCCTATAATGTTCCCAATTGTATGGACTAGCCTCAGGCTAGAGAATATGAGCATTACAAACCTGCTACTCAACACAAGATGAGGTCTAGCCATTGTGCAATTCCTTTATAGTTTGTACTGTTCAGAGAAAAAAAAAAAAATCTTACTCTTGCGGATGTGCTAGCATGTGGGATCAAATTTGGCTCCAAATTCTTTTGGGCACATGGGACCCTGGTTTACCTTGCATTTTCTCTTCCTTGTAAAGACGCTGTGCAGAAGCAAGTTCTAGCTATGCAACTGGACTGTGATGATCAGAGAGCCCGTCCTGTGGCTTTTCAGGTTCTTTATTAAGGGCTTCTTTTTTCCTGCTGATGGTGCTGGATCTTGCATACTGTTGACAAGTTGCTGTCCTCTTGTATATTATCACACCTGTCCAATTCTTTCTATGCTTTAGTTTTGCTGTATTTATCTAGATATGACAACACGGCTTTACTTCCTGCCCCTTAATGTATTGGATTCTGTACTGATTGCTTTCTCTAGTGCCTCCCAGTTCATCAGCAAAGTATCCTTTTAAAAAATAGCAAAGATTGGAGCTTTTGTGAAAGGATTTTATTGCTGGTGGACTTTTGGTTTTTACTCATCCCGTTGCTTATTTTGAGAGTGAAGCTTTGGTCTTCCTTGCCTATAGGCTCCTTGTGTGCTCAAGTAACTGAGCTGAGAGTTCACAATAACTTACACTCTAAACCTTATGCAAAAGCAAGATAAAAAATAGAATGCATGTGGTCTTGCTACAAAACTATCTTTCAAAATCTGACATGTTTAATATATAAATTGCTTTATTCTGCACTTTTCCAGCATCGCTTTTGTAAGACTTGCATGTTCTGTGACAATCATTTATGTCTTTCTCTCTCCCTCCTTTAAGTAGGCAAAACAAAATGATACTACAGACATTTTGTAGTGCCAGTGCATGACAGGGCTTGCCGAAGGCCAGCTGTTTTCTTATGGGGCCTCACTGTGTGATGGTATATTTTGCTTTTAAATGACAGTAGCAAGGGTAGAAGAAGACTTACAAATAAAATGGGTATTGTTCCTTTTAATGTATTCATTTGTTCTTTTCTCTGTGTTAAACAGAACTTGGGAAACAGTAAAGCGTACTGGCAACAAAAAGGGCATTTCAGCTGATGGTAAGACAGTGGTGACTTTTTTTGTTTGCATTTTTTCTTTTTATCAGTTCTTCTGATAAACTCACAGCTCAGTTAGAGCCGATCTATTTCTGAATGATTGAGGATGCGGAACAAATAGCTCAGCAGAGCTTGCTATATACCCCTGAGCTAATGAAATGCTCATGTCAGTGCTGAAGAATCAGAACCTGACTGGCCGGAGTGTTTTCCCAAGACCATTGTATTCACTTTAGAACAATGGAACAATTTCAAAGACATGATGCATGCCCTGATACAGAGTAGCTTACAGACTGGTGAAGTGGGTCTGCTGTTAGGGGCTAGGGATACAGTTCTCTTTGGGCAAAAGAGGGACATGATTTAGCCATGAAAGGAGTGTAGGAGAGGGTTCCATACAATGGCTTCCAAACAGTCTCTAGATGTTGGTGGGCTAAGGCTCAGTCTTGCTTGGTACGTCTGCCTCCTGGTTGCTGGGGTACTTTGAAGATCCCATTTTGGGCTTTTATCTCTGTCCTGGTTTCGGCAGGGATAGAGTTAATTTCCTTCCTAGTAGCTGGTACAGTGCTGTGTTTTGGATTTAGGACGAGAACAAAGTTGATAAGGCACCGATGTTTTAGTTGTTGCTAGGTAATGCTTACGCTAGTCAAGGACCTTTCAGCTTCCCATGCTCTACCAACTGAGAAGGCTGGAGGTGCACAAGAAGCTGGGAGGGGGCACAGCCAAACTGGCCAAAGGGACATTCCATACCATGGGACGTCATGCTCAGTACATAAACTGGGGAAAGCTGGCTGGGGGGGCCGCTGCTCAGGGACTGGCTGGGCATCGGTTGGTGGGTGGTGAGCAACTGCACTGTGCATCACTTGCTTTGTGTATTATTATTATTATTACATTATTATTATTATTATTGTTATTATTTATTTCAATTATTAAACTGTTTTTATCTCAACCCACGAGTTTTTCTCACTTCTACTCTTCCAATTCTCTCCCCCATCCCACCGGGGGGGGTGGGGGGGAGTGAGTGAGCAGCTGTGTGGTGCTCAGTTGCCGACTGAGGTTAAACCACAACAATCTCTCACCACGCGTGATGTACGGAGCTTAAATTCATAGTTCAGGATTCTGGAGCAGGTGTCTAAACATTTAATGTAACAGTACGTGGGTTCCTTTCCAGATCTAGCACTAAATACTCACTCTCTGCTATACTCAAATACTATGTACTTGTGTCTTCCGTCGCTGTTTGTAGGTGTAGCAGTGATAGCTATGCTACAGAGAACTCTCCACTACGACTGCATTGTCCTAGTGAAACAGTTCAGGCCCCCAATTAACAGCTATTGCTTGGAATTTCCTGCAGGTAAGTGACTGAAACATTAAGATGAGTTACATAAAGCTGACAGTTAAGTGTGTTTAAATGTGCTTCGAGCATCAATCTTAATGAAGTAGCTCTAACCAGAAAATCATGGTAAGCTCTGTAGCTCAGTGTGCTATTCAAAAATAGGAATATTTGATAATGAAGAATACAAAATAAACATCATTCATTTTAGCAGATTGGAGGCATTTTGCATGGTAGCCTGTTAGTAGAGTATTGCATTTCCCTCCACTCCTCCTTTCTGTTAAGAGCTGAAGCATTTGGCTTCTTTCCCTCATGAGAATACTAATGCCGTTTCCTGGGAAGGTAGCATGCTCCTGTAGATAATCAGTTGGAAGACATGGGCAGCAGCATGACGAATCCTGGAACTGGAGTCCTTCCTAGCGCCTCAGTTTATCCCTCTGTAAAAATAGGGTAGTGACAGTGTTTCACCTCATTTGTAAAGCTGGATTAGATCTTGGGATGCGTACTGCTGTTAAGTGCTAACTTTTTAATTGTTCTTGTGTATTATTTATCTCTCAGGTCTCATCGAGGAAAATGAGACTGCAGAAAGCGCTGCATTGCGAGAGTTGGAGGAAGAAACTGGGTACAAGGGGGAAGTCGTTGAATGTACTCCAGGTCTTTGCTTTTTTTTTATTTTTCCAAAGCTAATTCTGTCTGTGATGAGTACTCTGGATGTCTAAAATGCTCTAAACCAAAGGAAAAATCTACGCAGAAAAGTCTATGCAGATTAGCAGAGAGTAGTATCCCATGCCTGTACCAATGAGACTTTGGTCCTTTATGAGTCAGTTGCTGAACTCCTGTTAAACACACAGGACTAAAGTAACAGTTTGATGTCTGTACTTTGCTGTTAAGATCCTTTACGCAAAACCCAATTATTCAAGCTGGGATTTGGCACATTAGTATAAAGGTCTAAACTGCTGGACTTAATATGAAGAACATCTGTGAACTTAGGTAGAAAAAATAGCTGCATGATGCAGTCCGAGTGGAGGTCACCCTCACGTCAGCTGTGGGGAGGTGACAGTACTCAGGTTCTCCAACCAGAAAGAAGAAAGGAGGGAATAACTGGAGTAAAGCCAGAGATCCTTTGGAACGTGATTGTTGCCAATCCAATGCTTCCTACATAAAACAAAACGAAGGCAAAACGAGGGCCATAAATAAAACTTGAGAAGGTAGGTAGAAAGGTGAGGCAACTTGCATATGATTTCGAGTAAATGTCATTATAGTTGAGACTTGGCTCTTGATTATCCAGTACGACTGCATGCTGGGGACTGAGAGGGAGACAGGCAATGGCAAACTTAGACTCTTAACAGGCTGAGGAAGTCTGTAAGGGAACTATAGTTTACAGTTTAATCTTCAGTCTATGGAATGGAAAGGAAACCTAGGTGCTGAAAACAAGTCTTGCAAGGAATCTGTGAGAGCCGAGAGTTACAGAAACATTACTCTTAAGAACATGTGAAAACAAAACTTTTCACAACTCTTCCAGCATGAACTTCTGCCAAGTATGTGTTCTCCTATTGTATCAGATGTATTTGTGCGAAAGCTTTTGATAAAATGTCAAGGTGCCTTTTGAAAAATTAACCTCTACATGTGCTTGTTGGCAGCTCTCTGCTTGGACCCAGGTTTGTCAAACAGCACAACACACATTGTGAGCGTCATCATTAACGGAGATGAGGCTGAGAATACGAGACCTAAACAAAAACTTGGTGAGTTTTGTACCATTCATTCGAAAATTCTGAGAAGACAACAAAACAAACAATGGGTTTAAAAGAACTACCCCTACCACTGCATCTCTTCTGTCCCAGCTGATTTAGATGCTGTACATCCTTCAAATCATATCCTGCAGTCTAGACAAGCAGAGCTGTATTTCTTTGCTAAACTCACTGGGGAGGCCTAGATGTTAAGTGTCGGGCGTTGGCACGCCCAGAATGAGACATTTAGGTGCCAAACTTCAGTGAGAGCCATAAGCACTTGTGAACTTAGATAGTCCTCTTAGCTGTGGCTTGACCTTGGAAGAAACTACAGTGTCACTCATAATCAGTCAGCTATCGAAATGCTTTTTAGTTGTACATTCAAGTGTATTTCAAAATCCTTAACTTACTACGTCATTTTTTTCTACTTGCAGATGACGGAGGTACGTTACATAGCTGTGCTCACAGTGACAGTAAGGTCAAGTGTGATCTCCGTATGGCAAGTTTTACTTAGAAAATGTCAGTTAAAACTGGTTTTCATTTGGGCTTGGTTAATCTCCTGATCCTGAGCAAGCATGCATGAGATCGGCTTTGGCCTAGACATGAAAATTCCTGTGGGGTGTTATCGCATCAGTCCCCTTCAAGTATTGCACCTATAGCACCAGTATCTCAGGAAACACAAATTGCTGAATCCCCAACAGCTGTAGATCAAGCCCCAAAGACAACCAATTCAGATAGACAGGGGAGGTGTCAATTCATCAAGAACAAACCCTTTCTCTCTCTGCTGTTTTGGTCTTCAAATGCATCTACAATCCATCACTGTACCGGTATCTGCCAACCCCAAGTCCCCTTCAACAGTACACTGTCCGTTCTCAGAAGGGAGCAGGTCTCCTTTTAGAAGGATTCTTACCCTCTGTAGCTGTCAGCTACGCTGTTTTTCCCAGCTCTTTCCCAGTTTCTTTCTGCCAAACCTGGTTTTTAATGACCCCAGTCATTAAATGATGGGGGTCATAATGCCTTCCCCCATTTAATTGGCATTTTTGTGATATAGGAAGGCTCACAGCTTTTGGATGGTGATGAGCATTAAGCCAGTTTGTTTCCCCTTTCAGGTTGTAAGAAACAGGACACTGAGGTAGGCCTCCTCTACTGTTCACTAAATTAAAGGCGCATAAATTTTTTTCTTCTCTCCTAGAATTTGTGGAAGTCATTTCACTTCCAAAGAACGACCTACTGCAAAGAATTGACGGTAAGAGCTTTCTGACACATTCAGTGCACTAATGTGAGCTTCAGGAAACCCTTAGCTTCTCCTCTCATAGCTCCTCGTTGCATTTCTTGTCCTAGAATACTGTATCTTAAACAAAAAGTTGGGAGAGACTTGACCAGGTGACAGAGTTAGTGATAGCGGTAGGCGCTGGCATTAAGTCTTCATGTCTGGAATGCTACACATCTTCATTTCAGTAAAGGACTTAAATTTCTGTAGAGGAGAAGTTTTAACAGCAGCATCTCATAATTTTTTTTTTTTTGTTTGTTTTCAGAACTAGTAGCAGAAGAACATATTGCAGTGGATGCCAGGGTTTATACTTACGCATTGGCCCTGAAGCGTGCAGCAGAGAAACCGCTCCAAGTTCCTTTTATGAAGTTCTAAAACTAGACGATGGGAAATTTAGTTGAAAACTGCCCAATTCAGATGGCTTAGAAGTATAACTCTTCTTGTAACAAAGGTCCTTTGCTTTACTCGTAGAGCAAAACCAGTATTTGAAGGAATGATTCTGATATTTTCATCTGGAATTATATAACTGACAAAAAGCATTTCTTCTAACTGCTCAGTCTATCAAGCCTTGACAGAATAATCCTAATAAAAATGCCGTTTAATTTTCAGAATGGTTTGTTTCTCACTGTATTCATCATTGCACTTATGTTTCCGTATAAGGAAGATGCGTAAGTAACTGTAGTTGATGGTGTAACGCCGTCTGTTGAAGATGAGGAAGACAGCAGGAAGAGCGCGCTTCTCTCTCGGCCGCAGGCAGCAGCCTTTGAACAACTATAGGTAATTTTCTGCAATAGAAGCAGCAGCAACAGCTACCCAGGGACACAGCGCGCATGCTCTAGCTGCAGTGTTTAAAACTGCAGTTTCTGGAACTTCCTTTTATGGTTTAGACCTGAAGGTGTTGCTTCCTTCTCCCAGGAAAGAGAAAATTGGTTTGTTTGACCTAAGAAAATAGAGACTCCAACAGCGATGACGACAGTGATGACGACAGTAACAACACAACGTCCACTGGTGCAGGACCCAGCCAGGGGATTCCGTTTAAGGTACGGGCTTACCTACATGCCCCGAGACAGCGCAGCCCTGCAGTTCTCCCTCTCCCTGGGACACATCCGTGTATCCAGGCCGCACCTTAGTTCCGTCTAATCACTTCTAGGTAAATCTTCTGCCAAACAAACCTTCAGTGTACCTGTGCACAGTCGACTGCTTCTAATTAGGTAAACCACCACCACTGCTTAAAGGTTAGGATCTAGGAGTTGTAATGAACATACGCTAATATCAAAGTCTTGCCTCTGAAATAAATTTGGATGAGCATGCATAATTAGGAAGACTTACCTCACTTAGAAATGAAGCGGAAAACTTGCTTAAGATTTTCTTACCTTCACAAACAACACAAAGTTACTTTCAAGTTAAGCATGAGAGAAGACAGAAGAGATCAAAATGTGACATCAAAGGGAAAAAGTCACCGATTACAGCTGAGCAGCAAAGCTCAATGATTTTAAGGGGAGGAATCCAGAGAGTTGTTTTTTAATTAAGGCTGCTCAAAACTGATCAGAACTATATTCTAGAAAGGATAAAGATAAAAAAAGGAGCCTTCCAGACCTACCTCGCTAACAAAGCATGTTAGGAATGATCAAAAACTGCCTATGAATCACATCTTGCACAGATAAGACACAGGAGAGAGCTTAATTAAATAAGTTTATTGTCTAACGTTTACAGTTGTTACATCGCCACTGTAAAGTGCGACAACATAAATAAGTTTTCAGCAGGAACTCCTCGTTCCCCCCCTTTCCCTTCTCTGAACGCCGCCTTAGGAACCAGGCCTTGTTCTTCAGACTCACAAAAGCAAAGTGGACATGAAGTTTCAGTGGCACAGTTTTCACGAGTATGTGTTTAAGGAAAACTACTGGGCTGACTCGCTAGCATGACAGCAGCCAACCATTGCTGCCTCACAGGAGGCCCAGGGCAAGAAACGGCAGTACCCCAGGCCCGGCGATGCAGCAAACCCACCGCAGAACCAGCTCACAGGTGAGATGAGTATCAGTCTCCGGTAAAATGTTTGCTTGTCCAGCCTTAGAGCTAAGAGAAGGGTGCCTGGGTGGAGACACCGCAAAGGAATAAGGAGTGCCGAGTTCGATGATGGGGAAATGCAAGTTAAAAAAGTATAAAAAAACCTGATGTAAAATATGGGCTACAAATAAATTTTGTCACGAATACTGGCACGTGGCAATCCGAACTCAGATTTTATTTTATTTTTTCCTGTTAAGGACAGGGAAATGAAGTTAACATTTTAATGCTGTGTGCAAAAATGTTTACCGGTATCAAACTGATAAATTTTACCATCTCACTGTAGTGTTTGAACAGCAAGGTAGATGAATTGGTTTCCAGCATTACAGGCAACACTAGATAATACTTAAACAAGATAATGTAAACTTTATTCTTAAGGCAGCTGGTACTAATGCTGCACACAGGCATTGCTCAATGCCCATTACAGTAATGGGACAGGTCGCACTTTAAAACAAGTAAAAAGAAAATAGCATTATTGGACTAAATGACGCATGTTGTCAAAATACTTTCCCTTTCACACAAACCATGAAATATTTGGACATCTAGAAAAATAATGCACCTACTCCTCCAACTTCAGCCTGTTCTTTTACAAATATTTCAAAATACTGATAAATAATAGTGACTGCAAGCAGAATGCCAGTGCCGGATCCAATGGCTCCTAGAAAGTCAGCCAATACTGAAAGGGCACCAATGCACAAACCACCAAATGCAGCTGCCGTAGGGATATACCTGTGCCAACGAAAAAAGAGGAAAGAAGAAAGTATTCATCATCGTGGATTTTCATCCAAAGATTCTAACAATACATCTACTACTAAAACAACCAACTAGAACATCGAGCAACAAATTTAGCATTGCAAATGCAACTCTGCCATTAGCTCTTACCATCTTCCGTGTTTGCACAACGTAGAAACTAAAATAAATATTCACTGATAGGAAAGCTGTGTGAATAATTGAACGCTGGCAAAGTTTTTCAATTAAAAGTACAACAATTTTATATGTGGGCATGCTAGGTAACCTCCATGGGACCAAGAATGACTGCTTTGACTGAAATATGTAGGGATAAATCTACCTTTCAATATAGATCTGCAGGCTTTGCAATACTGCATAAAATACCGCTTTTGTGGTGTCATCTTAGTTCAGTAATGGTAAATTAAACACCTGTAAAAATCAAGGGATCTTCCTTTTACAAACATGGAAGAGATTCAACCCAAATTCCCTCATTATGCCACTTCAACAAAAGAGACTACGGGTTAATCTCTTAACTACTGCTATAAACATCTTCGATGTTACTATGAAAGGCGACAGCTGAATGGGAACAATCTTGACATTTGCAGTGGAAACAGGTCTCAGATTTTTCCGAGAGTATCTGCTCCGGTCAACACCTCCCCAGCACTCTTAACCGCCTGGTACAGCGGCACCGTTGGACGTCAGCCTTTCCTTACCTGTTAAGCTCATGAACCATTGAAGTATCCCTGTGGCCTCTCATCACCATCTGCTGTTCTTTGAGTTGCTTGGCAACCTGCAAAAACCATAATTTTATGAAACTGCTGCGGTGTTTCGTAGTCACCTGATATCTAGTCAGAGTAATAACTGATCAGTTGTTAGTAGCCCAGTCAGTTCTAAATTAGAGGCAGCATTTGAAAACATTGAGGCACGTTTATCAGAACACCTACATCTTTTGCTGATGACCCAGACACCTCAATCCAAGTCTTTGAGAAGAACGCACAGGATCCCAACATAAATATTATATAAACTATTACATGGACAGGATCCTCAAATATTGCACCCATGGATTCTGGAGGGGACAAGTAGTAGCACAGGCCACCAACAGGATAAGAGCGAGCAGGGCCACCGCCACTGACATCCTGTGAGAGGGGAAGAAAAAGGCAATTAGTTATTTCTCGCAGATCTCACATTCCTATCCTGTATTGATAGAGGAATTCCTCTTCAACGTTTCAAACAGCTTTTGTATACAAATGTTAAAAAGTAAGTCTTCCAGTTTTCTGCTGGTTAAATACCAAAGTTTCACAACGAAGTAATATATACATATAATTTTATGCAGTTAAAAAAGTGCTAAAATACTTACTGCCCACTGTCCTAATAAGTTCACCAAGAAGTTGCCACTAAAACGGACAGACAACATCTGGGAAATAACATAGAGGTTCGAAACTAAGGCAGACTGCAGAATGATGGGAATGTTGGAGGTATAAAAGAGCTTGATAGGATAGCTACTGTACTGTCCACGGTATCGTGCAGACTTGATAGGTAAATCAACACGAAATCCCTACGGGAAAGAACACAAATGCACCCAGTTTATTTCCAAGACAGAAGGTGTTCCTAGCATGCCTAAAAGCCACTCCTGACCTTGGGGTTCTCGCTAGATAAACAAGGAGTGCAAGGTCTCAGACAGTAAAACCCAAAGGCTTTCTGCTACAGTCTGGATTACAAATTTTAAGGATTTCTAAGTGTTACTGCTTGGTTGTATTGCATTCTTCTTACGTAAACATTCTCTCTCATCTGCTAAATGATGCGCCTCTAAAATACACTTTATAGAATAAGGTTTGATAAAAGCCTTTAATGGCTTAATTTAACGAGCCAGTTAACAGCAGACTTCTGTGTAGTAGCCTTCTGTTTTCTGGGGCAGGCTCCTATCTGAGCAGACCCAAGAAAAGCCACATGGATTTGAAAACCAGATAATTCACTTTTTTGCCAGCACTCTGACTCAACAGCTTAAAAAAAAAAAATTAAGAAAAAAAAAAAACACTTTTTAGCCACACACACACACAAAAAAAGAAAAAAAATCACCACATGGACCTCCTTCAGTGTCCATTTTAGTAAATACTTAAATTTAAAAAGAAATACTAGCTAAGTATTTCAAGAAAATTAAGGAAAAACAGAAAGCCATGCATTAATTACACGGTTGTGTTCTAGAACGGATCTGTACCATGCACATCCCAAAGCAGCAAGGTTCTTTAGTTCTGTCCAAAGGTATTCTTTTAAGTCAACTATGAATATCAAGTATATTATTCGTGTGATACAACCACTGCAGATCCAGAATCCGTTTTTAGTAAAAATACCTCATAGCATGTATGGCATTTAATGGAATGTGAGATTACCTCACTGCCTGAGTACAAGTACGTCTGGCTATAAAATTTAACAGCTGTACTGTCACAGAGGTATGTTACTGAAATAATAATATTGAAATAAAAAGAGTTCCTTACTCAAAGCTAAGATACTTCAGTTGCTCTAGTTCAACTTTTGCATTTTTCCCCAACGACTGCAGTGTCTACTATGAGGAATTTCTCATTTTACCTGAAAATATATGACTACAGCAAATACAAATACTGTAGCAATCAGATTCATGAGATTGGGCAAATTCTGTCGGTAAAAAGCCTCCCGCAAAGCCCGGACTTTGTCGGTTCGTGTAGCCAGAAGATGAAATAATGCAATCACAGCACCCTCAAACTCTGTTCCTGCACGAAGCAAAAAAAGTAAAAGACGTTTTAATCTGTAAATGAAAAACATTAAAAAAATAGTATCTTTCTTTTGGAAATTTTAAGAATGACGCATATAACATCAGATACAATGGGACATAAATCCTGTTACGACAAATAAATCACAACACAGGATTCTGTTTTAGTTTATAGAGTGTAGAATAATCTACCAAAACATTATTCCTGGTCAAAAAATAAACCAAAAACCAACAAGTCACACACAGGAAAGAATACTCCTTTTCTTTCTTTTCTGGGGGCAGGAGGATGATTGGAAGAAGAAATAATAAACGAGGAGAAAAACAGCTTTAGAAAAACAGTAATAAAATGCAACAGACAGAACTACTAAAAATCAAGTGAAAATGAAAGCAAACTAAAAACATGGCTCAGGATTTCAAATGTATACATTGAGCTAGTTAACTTCTTGATGCAAACAGGCTGTATCTTAACTTGGCACTTCTAGGGTCTCAGGACAACCAGATGTCGAAAGACTGGCTGAGGAATGAAGAGATGGTAGTCTCTGAAGAATCAAACCAGCTTAAAGTAATTTGGAGACACCAACTATAAAAGTATCCTATAGCCACCAACAACAGTTGGATCATGAACAACTCCTCTGAATATACAGAATTTCTTACCTTCTCTATTTCTATCGACTAAATGATGCTAAAACAAGACTATTTCGGTTTGGAAATCCAAAAATCTTCAGCCAAGGGGCTTCAAGTCCCATTTTAACTACCGCAATTCAAATCAGCAAAGGCAAACTTGTAGGTTATTAATCTTCACCTAAGTCAGACATTTTCATCTTCAATGTTAAGAAATTGACTTCAGCAGTCAATCATCACACATTAAAACATTTTTTTTAGTATCCATCTGATAAACATCTGATAGTTTATGTATAGCATACATCCACTGAAACAGGTTGTAACTAACTGTAATCGCACACGTACCTCTGCCAGTGTTGATGGTAGTGGGACTAAAAGCCTTCCAGACAATGGTTTCACAGATATTGGTGGCAATAAACAGGGAAATACCAGACCCCAAGCCATAACCTTTCTGTAGCAACTCATCTAACAGCAACACAATCAAACCAGCAACAAACAGCTGTGGGAAAAGAAACAAAACTGAGCAGAAAGAAGAATAAATCAAGTCAAGGATTATGTATTAATTCCCTGCTTCAGTATTTTCATCATGTTGGAGAGTGATCATGAAGTTTTTCATCTAAATATCATTTATGCAGTATTTCTGCCCTCTGACGTACAAATGCCTGCGCATCTCACCTGGCAATGACCTCTGTGACATTTCAACACTGACGCTAGCAAACAGATTACTCAGTAAGCACTTTTTTCAAAAAAGCGTTTAAGTTTGTGCATTTACTGCTTTGCTCTACAGGATAATGTCTCCAAGCTGCATCTGTGCCCTTTAGTGAGGAATCCTCCATGGTACTGAACAGCAGCTACTGCTTTCAAAGTCTACTAAGTCCTGTATTTTGAATCAAACAGCCACTCCTATCTGAAACATTTTTGATATTAACTATCCCAACTTTCTCCTCCTTTATGGAATATTTAGAATTTCTCATATATAGACAGACAGATACAAAGGATGATGCTTTATAGCATTAAAAATAAATAAATATATGGCAACCAGACATAGAAAGATTTTTCCTTCCAGCTACACTGTATCTAACCAGTCTCAGTTACACACAAAATAGCTCATTACAAACCTGAATTATAATAAGAAGACAAATTCCAGCACCCATTTCAGCAGGATCTCCATACATTCCAGTCATAACATACACAATGGCTTGCCCAATGGTAATAATCATCCCAAATACTAAAACAAGAGAGAAAGCAAATCCTTTAAAAAAATCTGCCAAAATCACCTACCAAAGAAATCTCACATCTAGTATCACTTAGGCAGGCTGCTTTCCCAAGAATAAAAATATGCTTATTAATTTTAATTGGAACAGTGCTCACATTTCTGAGCTCCATTGAACAAGGCTCTGTCTTTTGGAGTATCACCAACTTCAATGATCTTCGCTCCAGCTAGCAGCTGCATGATCAGACCAGATGTCACAATGGGTGAGATACCTAATTCCATCAAAGTACCTAAACAGGAAGAAAAATTAATACAATTGCCATTCAAACATCTCTGCTAAAGAGTTATACTCATAGAATATTAGGTCTGTTGAAAGGTTTCTGACCTATAAGGAACATTTTTCATAACGCTTCAAACGTATATTCCAGTACAGGTATGACCAAAACCTGATCTAGTTGAAGATGTCCCTGCCCACGGCAGGGGGGCTGGACTAGATGACCTTTAGAGGTCCCTTCCAACCCAAACTATTCTATGATTCTATGAAAACAAAGACCGTTATCTCCTCACAAAAGAAGGCTGCTGTGTTAAAATCTGTAATTTTGAAGGCAGCATGAGAAACCTATGTAGCTTTTCACTTGAAGTATTTTTTGTGAAACGATGCTAACGCTTAAGGACAGCGCACACTGAAGCTCAGCTTTTTGGCATATTGTATCAAGGAACCTTTCACTGGAAAGCACCTTGTCCCTGCTTGTTTACTCTGTCAGTGCTTCAACTGTCCCATTTTCCAAAAGTTTAATTTTGAAGACCACAAGGAAGATGCTGCAGATCCACAGTGACTGATAATGCCACTCTTGGAATCACTGACTAGTTAAGAGCACAGAAGTTTAAGATTAAACTAGTACTTAACAAAACAAACGCATGTCATTAAAGATGCTCTACGCTGCCAATTCACCTACTGGCGCAATGTCACCGAGGTCTCAGCTTCCAACTGTATACAACTCAAACAGGGCGATATAACTTCATAAAACACTACTGCTGCAGCACATAGGTGTGTGTTCCAGAAAACCTGCCTGGTTTTCCCTCCCAATCACTTCATCTGGTGTAATAAAAACTGGGGCATCGCTCACTTTGCCTGCATCCTCAGACTGATGCACCTGCAACACCAGAACTACCACCTGATACTCTAATTTAGAAATATTCAAGTACCAACACCTGCTTGACTTATATTATAATGCAGTATGGGAGCAGAACTGAATGTACACAAAGCAATTAAACTCAGGAAAATAGCCTGCCTCTTGCCTGTACAATAAGTTCTCCCATCTCAATACAGAAACGTTCTTCCACATCATCTTTTTGGAGCAACAACATTAGAAAGAGATTACTTTTTGAAATTTAATTTGTCCTTCAGTTAATACCAGGAAATTTTCTCCTATCTGAAGATGTTGAAAGCTTAAAAAACCAAAACGTTGAAAATCTGGATGAAAATTAAGAAACTAGAACTACCAAGTAATAAAACTTTGCACATTTCCCAAGCTGGAACCTTAAAGAAAAAAATTTGGGTAAGGACACATTTTACAAGTTCAATATTCAGTTAAGCCAGATCAAATTACTTCATCACCATCCTTTACATGGCCACTCAAGGGACATAAATAATGCACATTTTTTCTGATGTTAAGTCACAATATCCACCAGAGAGATTCAAAAGAGAATCAGCTTACAATTCTTTTCAGTTCTGTACATTTAAGTGGAACTCTGCTCTCACGTGTAGTACAGTGGTGTTCCATCATAAAATTACCAAGAAAATTATGAATAAAAAACTGTTTAGCCACTGCAGACTTGTAAAGTCTCAACAAGAACCAGTGACAGGGAAAGCATGGTCTGTAAGGTCATATGGAAGGTGAAAAGCAGTGGAAACAGTGTATCTGTAGCTGATCAGCCTAGAAGCTTATCTATCCTCACACCCCATCTCTGAAAGGGGCCCCTTTTTGGGGGGAAGTATCATTCCGTATTTCCCTTTTCCCATCTATCAGTCATTTATTCCGAAACTGCTTCTGGCAACTTCTGCCAGTAATTTATTCAGAAACTTTCAGTTACACATACCGCTTAATAATACCATTGGCTGCCCCTTCCCTCTTACAGTGTAAGGAAAAAGTGACTGTCCGTTCCCTATCCACTTTTTTCCAGAGATGAAGACGTAAAAGACATTTGGGATATGCACATTTCATGGCAAAGAATCCTTATTTTTTAGGATCTCTTTCTATAGATTAATATCTACATTAGATTCTCCCTGGTGCCTTTTCCCGAGTGATTTTTTTAGTTCCACTATATCCTTTGTGGCATGGTAGATTAGAACTGTGTGCAATATTCAATTTGTGGCGCCTTACAGATTTGTACAGACATTTCTTCTGATCTTTTCAACCAGTTCTTAAGCCATTAGGTCTTCCCTTTTATCCTGCAATAGCTTAATTTCCTGAAGAGCCTTTAATAAGTAATCTGAATTTAACAAAGGGTTTTTGAGCACCTCCCCTATTGTCTGGAGTCTTCTTTTAATTTCTGCCTAACTACCAGAGTCCTCATTTCTAATTTTTAAAAATTTTAAGCATTATTGCACAATTATTTTTTCTTTTTTTTTTAGTGTTTTCCCTGCTACCAAAATGTAAAATGTGAAAGCATTAAAGTCATTATAATGTGGTTCTTTCATATTTGCATCCTACAGTCTAAACACTGTTCAGTACTGTGTAAAATATCATGTCATCTCTTACGGAAATCTCTACTTCTCCAACAGCAAGAAAATTAGGATGTCAAAAGCTTTAGTCTTTACCTCGCATCCTCCAACGACATCTAGTCAGTTGACTTAGGCATAAACTAACTTTCCCACTCGGGCTTTTTGTTCTACATTCTGCAGTAGAGTTTGAAACAGCTAACTTATTTACCTTAATTTATTATCTTCACTGGTGTGACAAAATTTGCCATTCTTAAATAATTTGTACCTTCACATTAGGGGGTTCCACTGATTTTCTTACTTCCAGCCAATCTTCCATGATACAGAGGAGGTCAGCGTCCCCATTTAGAGTCATGCATGCCAGGTCACCCCTCTTAAGTTTTAGACTTCTAGCATTAAAGTCTTCTTATACATTTGGTTGGGATCCACTTGCCTATTCTAAAATAAGTTCGTTTGGCTTTGCTAAACTATAAGCCTAATCATCTCTGCCCTTAGCTTTCCCACCTATAAAATCGCTCACCCATAATTTTGCCAAAAGATTATGAGGCGTAACTGACTTGCACACATAAGGTATTTTCTAGTCAACACTCTCATACTGCATGTTAGTGCCATTCGTTAAGTGGTGGGGCAGAAGATTCCCTGTCCCATATATTAATCAGAAAAAGACTGCTCTACAATTTGAAACAGAATCATCCCAAAACTTGAGAATCAAGATTAATCTCATCTGCACGTCAAAAGAAACCCCATTCCCAAGATGAAGTACTCCTCAAGTATCAGTGAATTTTAATTACATCTGTGTCAAGAACTTTACAAGGTGTTTCAACATGACATCTGGGTTGTATGAAATTTAACAGCCAACCGTTTTTCTCCTGGTCTGTTTATACCGCTACAAAACAGAGAAAGGAATAATCTACTAACCTCTGTTTGATGCAAGAATGACTCGCATCCAGTAGAACGGATCTGCAGAATCTGATGACATGATTCCAAACAAAGGTATCTGTCAAAGTGCACAGTGGTGTTAAGCAGATATACAAAGAAAGCTTGCATTAATCCAAAAACCTTAACGTGCAATGATTCAACTGTTATACTGTTTAATATAATTTATTCCAACTTTTTGTAAAATTAAAGCAGAGCATACAATAACAGATATACTGACACCATCTATTTTAATCCTCCAACTGGGATATGACTCAGAGGACTAAACTATGTAAACTAACACCTTTCTACAGGAAAAAGCAGAAACCCCTAAAGAGAAGAGTCAGTGCTCATAAACCAGATTACTAAAGATGAAGATGTAAATGCCCGATGTATGCGGTTCTGGAGTACTACAACCCCCCAACAGAACCGAAAAAGCATAAAATAAATAGGTTAGCCCCCACAAATCATTAACAGAACAGGGAAAAATATTAGATGATATTCCATTATTTATTTCATAAAAATGTTTGCAGCAATTTTTAGTTAAGGTGGGGGGGGAAACAACTTGTAGTAAAACATCTTTGAGAAGACAGAAGAAAGCAGGTTTTTTGTTTTTTTCTTTTTTAAATGGAATTTCTTTTCAGTACAAATTAAAGATATAGCATAAACTACAATGTAAATATCTTCCTCCAGCAGGTTTAAATATTCAAATTCTACAGCTGGGAATATGTTTCAAAATATCCCATATGGAACTGTCAAAGTTAGCCAAATTTATACAGAACCCCCAACGTTCTATACATCAATACTAAGGGGTTTTAAGCTCTTTAAAACTCTTCTTAATCCCAGAAACAGTAGACGAGGAATCCAGGCAATCTTACAGATGAATTCCTGAAAACCTTAGTCTGCACCATCTGATTTCCTATTCAACTACTGTAATCTTTGTATAGATTAAAAATCTTAATTATGCATGTATCCAGCAGCCAGGAAACACAGATAAACTATGTGTTCTTCTAGCTCTAGTATCATTCCCGCCTCCTTCCAAAAAAACAGGTAGGTACAAGAGCTGGGTTTTAGCCTTTCAATAGTCCTTCAGAGGTGTAAACAAAAATTATTAAACTACTGCTCCAGAGTCTGGAATGGGTAAGTTAATAAATATAACCTAAAAAGCCTGATTCTGAAGGTGTACCGTTCATTTTAAATGTTCTAAGAGGTCTAAAAGTTCTAAAAAATATCTATCAAGTAATACATGGATTCTCATTTTCTGCAATATCTAAGCATTCTTTAAAAAAAAAAAAAAAAAACAACATTATCTGTTTACAACCCAGGTACAGGTTCCAGAAACTCCTACAACTATGAGTAATAAAGATCACATAAACGTTTGAAGACCTGTGTTTTGGAGGGGTTTTAGCTAACATCTTTGCCAGTATATTGACAAAAAAACAAGTTCTAAATGTCAACTTAAACACCTCAGAAAAACATTTTTCTGCTACCTTTACTACCCATCAGCTTGTTCAAGAGGAATCAGGTAAAAACAGTCACTTTATTTCACTTTCAAACTTGTTACTGCTAAAATTTAAATTTATCTATGAACAGAGGGTAAAGAATGCATGATACTGCTCAGTTTGTTTAGACTACTCAATGAATAATTAGCTTGGCTGTTTACTCTGCAGCCAGTATCATCATTTGATAGGATCTTTCATATAAAAAGAAAAAACATTATATATTTTAGACTAAATAGAAAGCATTAATTTCTGAAAACATATACAATCAATAATAAAGACTATTTCAGAGAATCAGGTTTCTTTAACTGAACTTTAAATACTTAACCATAAAAATACGTAACTGAAACTGGTAGGTCAACATGAAACAAGAACTTCTGACACTTTTAGCATTCTATTTTAGATGTACAGAACGCACATTTTCTGAAACACAGAAACCATCAATACCTACCTGGCAGCATACTAAGAAAATGAAGAGCGTGATAGCCGTCCATAGTACCTTCTCTCTGAACTGGATCTACAGAACAGATTGTAGAGATTAACGTGTTCATCGTATGTAGAATTTTCACTGTACTCTCACATTAGTACTAAATGCTCTATCATTCAGAATTGCATGCGAAGATATTGAACTAGAAGGCATCGTTTCCCATTAGAATTTATTTTTAATATGATTTCAGATTTTATAGAGACAGTCAGTCATGGGCTTCTGTGTAGTCAAAGAAAACTTATATGGCATCTGGCAGAGACTGTAGGTGACGTTCAGTCAGTAGAATATATTTTATATATAGTATCCTAATATAGGGGGTATTTACAGAAAAGCAACAGTATGGCTAAAAACATGGATATACCAGAGCAAACATGAAAGATTAATGCAAAAAAATTATCTTCGGTGACTAGTGCTCTAGCCTTCAGCAGATTGGAGGCACTGTTCTGTACGACTGGAAGTTACTAAACTAAAGCACTATGAAGTTTTTAAAGAGATTTAACTGCTGTGAAGACAAGTGATAAAAAAGAACCATGAGTTTTGGATAGCAATTCAAAATATTTAGAGTTAAGTTCTTCAAAGGGTGTTAGAGGAATCTTAAATTCACCATTATGTTCATGAACACAGGCCACAAAATAATTTTTAAAGACTCTTTTTTCCGTCCAAAATATTTTTATTGATGTAGATTATATACTACTTTAAAAAGAATGTCAGATCAACAACGATTAGTCACTAATACATTGAAGAGAATCTCAGGGTCACAACATTTGAGGCAACTGTAACCAGTGCCAGGTGCAAGAAGAGAAGAATCACAAGATTTAAGTTTGAACCAGAGGATTACTCAAAGCATGCGATAAAAGAAATGCACTTGAAGAGACCAGAGAGAGCTAAGATGCAGCGTTATGTTCAAGTTCCCACCTCTCCTCCATGGACCGTAAACATTAGGGTAAGTGTGTTCACAAGAGTACAGCAGCTACTAAAACGTGACATGAACTAACATGTAAGATAGATACAGCAGATACACTAGCTTTCTGTCTCCAACCACTGAATCTGCCTGTAGAGAAGTAACAAGAAAAAGGATTAGTGCCTGGTTTTGTAGGTACTGAACACCCACAAATGAGAAACTACAAACCAACACAGCAGCATGGCTTCTCAAGCAAAAGAAAACTCAGAAAGTAGTCTATACCTCTGTAAGTGAAAATCATGCACTTACTCAGAAGCAAAATAATCCCAGTAATTTAATTTGTTTACTGATACTGCCTCACTCTTTTAAAAGAGGCCAGATGCTAAAAATACTTACAGTACAAAGTTAAAAAAAGAAAAATAGTGACAGCAGTAAATAAATCTAAACAGTATCTTGTGTTAGACTTTATGCAGTGCTGACCCACTTTACCAGTACAGACTTCTAAAAAGAAAAATGCTTAACCAAATCGTCTCTGCAGCCCAAGAGTTAACCTTAGCTTCTGAGGTATCAGCCAAGCTCTACAATTGCTCTGGCTCTCCCTGTAACTGTGGTGAATATGAGCATTAGAGAAATTCTGCACCACCCAAATCACAGTTATCCACAAGGAAAACAGTCTCTATGATTCAAAAAGACAAAAAAGAAAAAGGAGGCATCTGAGTCCATATGCCAGGAACAGCAGAATATAGACTGGTATCAAAATATTCCAGCCACAAATGGTAACAAGCACAGGGACAGTACATCTCATCATCTGATCAGATTCAGTTGGACATTTTATTCCTTTGACATTTTTCTTAAAACTTGTGAAAATGAAGGGATTTAGGCATCATCTTCTTTGTGTTCTGAACAGTGTGTTCTACTTAGAAAATCTGTGTATATGAGGGAAATATGAACCGATACTACTAACTACAAAAAGTAGCAATCACTTCTGTTAATCAAGTTGGCCAAAACACAAAAGCAACACTTTCTAGTGACAGAAAAAGCCCACTTCCCTCGTCAACAATAATGGCAAAAAGATTCAATGAGAGCCCAACTGAATCAAAACTTCATCTTCACTTAACAATCAATACAAGTTTAGAGAAAATAGATTTCTTTTTCTATTTTGTTATCTTCATTTCTTGTCCTGGCCTTAACTAACCCACTAAAACCATTACTAATGATGTCTGCCAGCAACAGCTTGCAAGAAAACAATAAATAAAGAATTACAGTTGTGCAGAATGACCTAGGCCACTTGATAGACTACACACAAGCAAGGAACATAACTTAAAATGGTCAAAGGGCTCTTCAGTCTAGGAAAGATGTTCCAAATTATATTTTCACTTCAAATTTGTACAAAGCTGGCAACTGGCAGTCATTGCCTAGACAGTGACCTAGATCGTAATAAAGACAAAGTGACCCAAATAGAGAGGACAGGAATCTCGGCAACTCCTCTGGGCATCCTTCATCTGCTGATGGAGGACATGGGCAGATCAAGCCCCTCTTCCTCTCTGGCAAATAGAAAGGGAGGTGGAAAAAAAACAGGAGAAAAATCACAACTGCCGATGAGCTTTACAGAAACATCACTATCTGTAGATTTGTCTTAGCTTCCTCTTCCCATCCACTTCACTAGACAAAAATGGGATGGATGTAACCAGCTAATCACTGATATACCATAAATCAGCACCAGAAGATTGCACTAAGGTTCACCACTACAGAAACAAAGATGGGTACCTTCCACCCAGATCTGGTGCATCCAAATCTTAGCACAGGGTTTGGCTCTGGAGACTCCTGCTCTGAAGATGCAGGAGTGCAGGAGATGCTCTTTGTCTGACTGAAATAATTTGTTTGGAAACCTGTCCCAAGAGGGAAAGATGCTGGAAAGCAACAAGGAAAGACAGATGGAGCCAAGAGCCAGGGGATAAATCCCAACCTTTTTAAAAATCAATTCCAGAGGGGAATAATCAGCAGTTTTTACTATATCTTCTCCATTCAATCCAGCAGGCTCAGCTATGGTTACTGGCACAAACATCTCTGCAGCCAGTCCTAACCTTCGGGAATCTCTCATCAACAAAAAAGGATTCTCTCTGATGGTGTCATGTTCCTAGCTATGCATTTCCTTTTAAGAATATAAAAATCAACATTTAACTCTTAAGGAATTTTCATGCCAGTCATGACAATGAATATTAGGTAAATTTGTTACTCGAATTGGAACCTTTGTCACCTAGGCAATATGTGCTTGCTTGAGTTTTGGAAGTAAAAAATGGGTGGGGTTCTTTTTTTTTGACAAGGCAGGCCTCTTTCTGATCTGTAGACATTAACTAATTTTAATCTAGAAAACGTGCTGAGAAATGGAAGGAGTTTCTAGGGCTAGGGAAATAGAGAGATCAGCTGTAAATGAACTCAGTTCACTAATTTCAGAACCAAGAAAAGTGTCACATCCAGGAGGCGAACAGGGAGCAATTACCTGAACTACATCACAGATCACTTTCCCACTTCATCAAGGTAAATCACAGCTATGGGAGTAGAAAATATTTTGTGGGAAAGGAAGAACTAAATTTGTGGTTCCCAAATTACAGCGCAAGCCTTTTCAAAGTAATATATAAGCCAGCTCAAAGCCCGGAGTTGTGACCAGTACTCAAAGACAACAGTGGTATCCACAGGGGAAAAAAAAAAGCTTGAAAACTCTGTTCTAGTGTATTAAAATAGATCAAATCATACGGAGCTGAAACTAAATAAATTTAGTCTAGAGATGAGACTTTTTTTTAAGAATTAGTTAGCATAATTACTAAGTGGAACAACTTATCAGAAGGCTGTTAAGAATTCATCATCATGGTAATCTTTTACCTTAACATGGATTCTCCCTCCTCCAAAGAATACGTCTATTTTAGGGTCCACTGTCTGTATTTATATTGGAGCGTGGACTGGAATATCACAATATGCTCTTATCCATGAGCCAATAAAAGTAAGAACATAATGTGGCACTCACTTTTCTTTCCGGTTTCTGGATTTCAGGTAAGACTGCACAGAACGGCTTAATAACTTCTAAAAATTTTACTGTTCCAGAAAAAACAAACACAGACACACAAAAGAAGAGAGAAAAATATATTAATGAAACTTCATGAATTTATAAAACTTCATATAACTGTATTTAACTTCTAGAGGAAAAAATAAAGTGTAAGTAACACTTTATAAGTGAATTATTTCATCAACGCACACTCTAATTCAGTGTCTGAAAATTAATGCTCTCTTCTTTAAACAGTTGAAAACAGGGCAAAAACGTGAAAGATAATTCTGTTCCAATCAGATATGGCCCATCCTTTTTACCACAGCTGGAATCATTTTAGATGAGAAGTGGCACTGTATATATGACCAGAAGTGAACCAAATTGTATTCCATCTAAAAATAAATGACCTAGTATCAGTCTGTGCTAGTTAAACGCAGAAGCAAAGGATACTGACATCAAGAAGTATCCATGTAGAGATTAGTATCTTGTGTTTTACAGAAGTATTTAGTTGAGAAAATAATTCAATTGCTAAAATATGTTTAGAAATCGTAATTTAAACCACTGCAACATTTACTCTGATCAGAACTTTGGGGGATTTTATTTTAACTTTTGATACATCTCTCTTCACAGTCTCTCCTTTAAAAACACAGAAAAGCTCAACAGTTTTGAGCTCTTTTTCTGGGGAAAAAAAAAAAATTAAAAAGCATGTGCTTGATGGGGAATTTGTCCTCCAAAACTTGTACATTCCTCCCAGCCCCAACACATTCGGCTAGCCGTAGAAAACAATCATCAGTACCTCTTCAAAGAAAATGCATTTATTACGCTGCAGGCCAAGTTAAGCCGAAATGCCATGTTTAGTTTCACGCTTTGCTATGACATGTTTCTCCTTTATTTATTCCAAGCCCTCAGACAGCTCATCAGAAGATGCATCTTGCTCCACAGAAGGCGGCACGGCTCGCGTGTTAAAATATTAAGGCCAGAGGGAAAAAAAAAACAACCCAGCACAAAGCGGTGCCAAGCGGTGACTCGTCTCACCCTCTGCCCGGCAGCAAGGAAACCCGCTCGGGAGGAGGGTGCCCCGCTGCCGCCGCCTCCCCGGCCTGCCTGGGGCGGGCACCTCAGGCACGCCGCCACCTCAGCTCGCTGGGCCGGCGACCGGCCACGTCCTCCCCTCACACCGGCAGCGACCCCCGCTCCCCAGGGCCGCTGCCCCCTGGCCCGGGCCCGCTCCCCGGGCCGCCCCCCGCCCGCGGAACGCCGCTGCCCGTACTCACTGCCCATGGCGGCGGCAGGGCCGGCCGCCTGCCTCAGCCGCCGTCAGCGCCGCTCCCCTCCGCCGCCGCCGGCCGGCGCCGTCACGTGACGCCGGCCACAGGGCCCCACCCCCTCGCGCGCAGGCATCGCTCCGGACGACTATCCCTGCCCTGAGGGGACGGCGTTACCGACGCGGCGGGGAAGAGCCACCTCGCCCCCGCTAACGGCCCGCTGAGCGCCGCCCCGCTCCCTCCTCCGAGGCGAGGGGAACGGGACCCGCGGCGGGAGGGAGGGACGGGAACAATCGCCGCTGCGGGGCGGATCAGGCTGTCGGCGGGCAGCCGCGACGGGGCAGGACCCGCCGGCGGCCGTGCTCCCGGAGTGCTCTGCGCGCTGCGAGGGGGCTGTTCCCGCCCGGGGGCAGGCACGGCACAGTGCCTCAGCGTCGCTGAGGCGGTGCCGTGCCTGCCCCCGGGCGGGAAACAGCGCCCTTCACACCGCCAAAACTCGTTCTTTTGATTTCGTTTTAGGCTTGTGTGGAAGGAGGGAAGTATCTCCCCCTCACTCTGAATGGCGGCCGCGCTCGTATCTTCTTAGTCCTCGGGGGTTTCGAGCAGGTTTCCCTGATGTTGTTGATACAGTAGTATGGATTGGAAAAGCCCGGCTTTAGTGGTTTGGTACCGGTGTGTTTTACTGGTACCCCAATCCACCCATATTGATGAGTGGATGTGATAATTTCACAGGTAATTTGATAATGTGATAAAATCCCAAGTCTGGGGGGGAAGTGAACCTGACGGAGGCTGACTGGGAATGGGTATCACCGAAACGGGTATCGTACCTTCTTCAGAGCTCTCCGTTACAATAGGCAATGGTCTGTAAAATGAGGGTTATCAGAATTTATTGCAGGATTTAGGTATGATAATTTAAAATAATATTTATTCTTTCTGAGTAACTCATCCTATGGATAGACTTGTATTCTTCCTGGTTTAGGCTAAGTTACCAAGAAAGAATATGAGACGTGTGAAGGATTAGGGCTCCTCCCCAATCTTGAATCTATATATTGGATTTTATTCTGCATTCCCCGAGAAGAAATCCTCTTAATCAAGACCTTGCTACAGTATCTTTAAAGAATTTTGTTCAGTAGCCTCCCTCATCTGAAATCACTGAGAAAGGCTTTTTCTTCCAGTTTATATAGTGATAATTTTACAAATACTAATGAGTTACCCTGTGGCAGTTACTTTCACCTATAGTCTCCTGAACAGTCTGACAAATGCCCGTCATTAATTGGCCTAGCATCTTACTTGTAGATTATAATCTACAAATTAATAGCTGGGTTAATAGCTAAGCTTCAGGAAGTTTCCTGTAATTACCCTCTGTTCAGATTTTTAGCCATATTTATCTTAAAAGTTCCTTAAATTACAGGTCTTGTTAGCTTGCTTGCTCACAGCAAACTTTCCTATCTGTGAGTTGCTGGCCTGTGTTTTGGTGATTGATGAAACATCCAGGAGGTTTCTTCAATCCGTGCTAACAAAGATGCACCACTCCAGGTGTGCTGAAGAAATGTTACTGTCTCACCTACGAATGGGTTCCCAGTGACGGAAGTAAAAAAATAAAAATGCAATATTGTTTTCTTTGCTCATTCCGAATTAATACTACTATGTTCAAATCTTTGCACCTTCAAAATTCAGACTAGATCCTTTTTAAAATCTAAAATAACGTCACTGTTACTAAAATACTTGTTTTAAAATATTTGGTTTCCTGATGTGTTTTCTTCCTGTCACCGAGAATTACTGCTGTCTTTAATGAACTGCTCAAGCTAACATGTCATTCCTTCAACGTCTTTACTTCTTTTCTTCTAGTCTTGCACTTCCCTCTGAAAATCCTGAACATCCATCCATAACTTCTATCATTACCTCTGCATCCCAGCCCACACACCACAATGCACAAGTGCCGTAACACTTCCTCCCTTTCTAGTTAGCATTTTTGCTATCTAACAGCACATAAAGCTTCACTTCTTGTTTTAACGACCCACAAAATTCTCCTGTCCAAGAACTGGGGCCTGCTCTGTTACCCACCCAACTTGTACACCATTTCATCTGGCACTTTCCTGAATTAAGTTTCCTGCACACAGAGGAAACTCCCGCTGTCAAGCAGCACTCTCATCTGGGGCTTTCGCGATTTCTGCTTCTCTTTTCCAAAATGCTTTTTTGCAAAAGGAATCCAGCACTCAAGCAGGGAGAGCCAAGTCTGCATGCAGAGCAGAGCATGGCATGCAGACTGAAAACAGCCTTGTGTGCACCCAAAATTGGTGGGAGAAACGGCGTTAACCCCTAACTCAGCAAGTGCTTTGTCTTGCTCCTGGTAGCTGTTAGCCATCATGAAGGAGCAGTGTTCTGCAGGCAATCTGTATCAGCAATACCAAGGAGAGCTGTGTTGAAGCTCTCCCTTCCTTACCCCAGCATCCCTGGGGGGCTCCATGGCACAGCAACACTAGACTGGGGGCATTTAGCTGAGCAGCACTACAGAAATAGCTGTGTCTCCCAACAGGAGGAGAAGACAGGCTCTGAACACTCAAGCATCCCTTGGTTAGATAACCAAACCTGCACAGCCTGTGTGTGAGTGGTGCGTAGCAAGGTCAGGCTCAGGCCACGTGAAACTCAACATACAGGCTCTGTTCTTCCCTTGTGTGTATTGTCATAGTGAAAAAAAATGTGGTTTTCTGTAATCATCAGCTTGGAGTCAAGGCTGCTGATTGTGCTCTACAACTTCCTTAGCTACAGCTGCAGCCAAAGCAATGTTACTCTTCAGCCTCCTTTTTCTAGTTATCAATGCAGAGGTTCTTGGTGAGCAGAGCATCGGGAGATAAATGGTACAACAAGTACCGAGCACGACACAAGTGCCTGTTTGGGCAAAGCATCTAACAAACTGAAGTATACACCCCAAGTACTCTATCCAAACAAAATGTAACCATATCCCTGTGAAAGAACAGCTGTTGTTATTAGATAACATTCATGGTTAAAACCAGCAAGAAGTAAAGGACGGGCAGAGCTCCAGCCGTTCTCAGGAAAGGCCATTTCAACCTGGAAAAGTCTACTGCCCAGGGACCATGGCAAGAAATCCTTGGAAATCTCAGAGCAGAAATTTAAACCAGAATATGGCTTGATTAGATAAAGCTATTCAGAATGCATAAGAAGTTGTGAGGTTTGCTAGAGCAAACATGATTTCATGTCACTGTGATGGATGTGCTAAAGAAGTCATGTGAAACAGACTACAGAACAGAGATTACAGCGGTTACTTCTGGGTCATACAGAGTTAATGAATGAATGTGTGAATTAATCAGGGTAAAATACCAAAGTATGCTTCAGCGACGCTTTTGGGAGCTGTTTCCCCAGGTGAATGCGCACCCTTCCTCACCTACCAGGACCTTCTCTCTGGAAGTGCTGGATTTGGTTAAACCCCATTTGTTTCTTTTCAAAAAGGTCTTTGGCTCGTGGTGGGTTTGGTTTATTGAAGCACGCTCCCCCAGATAACTTTGAGAGGAGTAGGGAGGTGCCAACTTCACACTGACAACTAGACCGGAAAAGAGAAAATGCTGGGAAAAATCCCGTGGTGATGGGAGCTGCCATGGGGTAGCAGGAGGGCAGTCAACACCAGGGCCTGCCTGGGCAGCTTTTACCTCCCTCTGCTATCTAGCTTCATTATTCTCCTGCTTAATCTCAGTGTTTTGGTCATTCATCCTTTGCTCCCCAATTAAGACTGATCTCTTTCCTCTCCCCAGGTGACAGCTGTGCTGAAACCTTCCCTCAGGGAGTTGCGGGGCCAGGAGCTGGCTGCTGACTGCTGGGGTACAGAGCATTTGGTTACAGAAATGTCTCTGCAGTTGGGAGCAGTGGGCAGTTTGGGAACAAGCAGGCAAAAGTTTTTTTTCACATCTCTTCCAAACACATTAAGTTGAAAAAGTCACACAAGCAGAAGGAAAAGAGCAGTGGTGTAACAGAGCCTATAGGGAGCCCTAACGGATCCCTTGTGGAGCTCTAGCTGACACACTAGTCCTCTAAATGGATGCAGAGCTCCTACATACTGTGGAGGGAAGAATAATTGTTCTTGGTGGAAAGAGAAGATGGGATTCAGGAGAAGCCCTCTCAGAGCCCTCAGGAGAAGCTGTGAGAAGGGGAAGACCCGTGGTCACTCCTTGCTTGTGAGGGCTAAAGTTGAACTCCTTTTAGTCACTGTCCTCTCCTGCTCACGTTGTTTTGTTGCTGGACTAAAGGTGCATTTTGGGAACTTCTTCAAATGGCTTGAATACCTGTATCTGTTTGAGCTCCTTCAGAAAACCTGGCTGATTACCCTCCTGTTCTGTCATTTGCTGCTCTTCCTTTCACTGATTTCTTCTGTAACCTCTTTTATTAACACATCTTTTCAAGAAAAAATCTGTGATACCTACACTGCGAAGAAATGTTTTTGCTCAGGAACCTCCCAACAGGCCTCTAGATGAGGACCTCCGACGATGAAAAAACAAAACCAAAAAAAGCCATGATGTTAGGGTTCTTTTGCTACAGCAGATTTTTTTGATGAGCCCCTTCAACCTCCTAATTCTCCCACCTCTCGTCCTTCCAGCTTCTGGTGTATTTGAGAGAGGCCTCACTATTACACCTTTCAGCAAGTTGTCCCTCAAACTCTTTGCAGCCTGCCTTATTGCACTTTTCTGTTTGGTTTGCCACAGTTTTGGACTCTTTTCTGTTGCTCTTACTTGGTCACAACTTCAGCCTTCCTCCAGCATGAGCAAGATTTTGTGGGGGAACTAAGGACCGCCGAAGGAAGAAACCGAGCAGAAGTAAGCCCTCGAAAACAGGCCACGTTCATGAGAACCAGTGAAACAGCAGACCAGCCTGGGGCTGGAAAAGAGATCGTTTCTTCAATGCACTTCCCTTTGGCTTTACTAGTGAGAAGTTACATGTTCCTTGTCAACACAGAAGACTAAAAAAAATGGATCAATTTAACAGTACAATCTTGGAGTTAAAAAAAAATCAAACAAACCAAGAAACCAGAAGAATGACACTGAGAAGAATTTCCCAGGTAGGAGGTAGTGTCACCCTTCAGGCTAGCCTCTAGAAACTGGTTTGGCCTCTACAAAATATGGTTCTAAAACGTGGCATGATCCCTGCAGCATGCCTTCCACCCTGCAAGCTTGATGTGAAAGCACTGCTTCTCCGGGCGAGAGAAACAGTGGTGCCTGAAGCCTTCAGGAGCCATCCTGCAAGGTCCCCCCCCCTAGGAATCCTGCTTTAACAACTCATGTGTTGAGAAGAGCACCAACAGCTGCAACAGATTTCATTCCTGTCCCATAGGAAAAGAAATGAGAAAATCCACAACACTCTGCTATAGAAATGGCTCATTCCCAGGCACGGGGAAGCATTTATTCAACCAAAAAGCACTAACACTTCTGTGGAAACAGAAACCATTTCCACACATGCACCATCCCAGGGAACTGTCAAGTGCAGGTAAGCAACGTGACACAAGGCATTTTATAGCCACCTCACCGATCTGCCCCCTGGACTGGATTTTTTTTTTTTAACTTTAAAGAGATGTTTTGTAGAAAATACTACAAGAGAACAAGAAGTACCTAGAGTAACAGGCATCACCTCTCATCTTTAGGTATTCCCCTACATGAAAAAATTGCTTCATCGTTACAGAACTTGTTCCATTCTTTTTTCCCATTTTGGAGAACTTAGAGTCTTAAGGGTCTGGCTTTTGTTCTTCTTCATAGGAGGAGGCACCAAACATGACTGACAGCAGGAGTAGTACGTCCGCTGGAAACTTAGATGAATGTGTTGGTAAGGATGTCTTCCTGCTGCTGGTGGTGTAGGGTTCCAATGCCAACTGCTGGGGCTGGTAAAGGAGGTCTACTCACAAGACGGAGCTGAAATTTGAGTCAGGAGGAAATGATTAATGAAGCACAAGCATAGGATCGCATCCTGAGGTCCTCCATGACCATGACATCACCATCCATGGTGATGTCTACTGTCAGATACTGGGCAGCCCCAGCTGGAAGTAATGCAGGAAGTTATCCTCCATCTCCCAAAGACCATGGCTCCAAGAACATTACAGTGCACGATCTGCCAGAGCAAACAGCAGCTTTGGATTCTCCTCCTACTCACTTCAAGCATGTTGTTTCCTACCTGGGATCTTTCATCGTCCTGTCTACTTAGACTAACCACCTGGTAAAAGCAAGCTCCAGTCCTGCTCATCACCACTAAATGGTGCTATAAAGAGCACGTAGCTTAAATTAGAACACACATTTGGCTTAGGCATCAGGATTAGTTTTTTTGTGTAAGCATCACAGAATTTTGCATTCAAGGAGAACTTCAAACTTCATTTTAAAGACTAAAACACCATGGGGACATCTTACCTTAACCCCAAGCTGCTTTTCAAACCGTGGTGACACAAAGGACCATGGGCCCATGTTCTGTGGTTCCTCCTGACTCCAGATGAAGACTAAAGGGGGGATAAGGGTACATTGCAAAAGCATATATTTATCTTTTCAGCAGCTCAAGAAAACCAGTTTTTTCTTTTGTAGCACCTCTGCCTTTTTTGTCTTGGCATTATCTTTGAAATGAAGGCTTGCCAGGTTGAATTCCCTTGCAGGTCACAGCTTGCTGAAGTCAAACCAAAAGTATGTCCACCATTAGACTACACTGTGGCTATATTCTGCTTTTCTACTGCCATTTCAAAAGCTACTGAAAGGACTGAACTGCGAAGACCAATGCAAAAAATGCCCCAAATGGTTCACTCTGATTTTTAGTAGTGCTTTATGGAAGCTAACAATAGCAGAGAGACAAGTTTTTTTAGCACAAGTGGTAAACGTTTGTATTATCCCACTCCAGAAACACTAGATGTATGGGGGGGAGAGCAAAGAGGAAAAAGCCACTACCACTCTTCATCCTAAAAGACAGGCAACAGATTTAGTTCAGTACTTCAAAGAGTCTAGAAACACAAAGGTAAAAATCTGGCTGACCTTTCGCACGGCTGTATTTGCTCAACTCTTGCTGTAGAGCTTCCAGGGGGAAAGGACACAGTTCTTCAAGTCTCAGAATAGCTGTGTTGTGCTGTTTCTCTCCTAGTGTCTCTCTTTGCTTCACCAAAGCATAGTAATGCTTACCAGAACAGAGCACCAGTTGGGTGACACTAAAGAAAAATAGGAATGTTTCCAAGTTTAGTGTTTTACAGAAATTCTATGCAGAGCCGTTTCATGCTTTCAACAAAAACAACCAGCCAAACTTTAAAGACAACTTTATGAAGCTAAATTGCTACCCTAGACCATCTTTTCTCTTCTGTGCCTTCCCTTCCCTTCCCTTCCACTCCCCACCAACAGTTGGCAAACTAACCTTTGGGCACAGTATGCCAGAGCCCAGAGGTCCTGTTTCTTCAGTACTCCTGGGAAAGTTACCTTACAATGGGATTCATCTCTCTTAGCTTTAACTATCTAAAAATTAAACACCTCCTTGAAGCTAGTCATCTATGCGCTCTCCGTAGAGAATAAACCAGAGAGGGAGAGAAGTACCTCCAGAGGACAATGCTCTCCCATGCCAAAGAGGAACTGCCTGCTGGAGACAGGCAATATCCTCCAGCAATCAGAGAGGTCTTGGCTGCCTAACCTTACTGGACAAAGGCAAGGAGATAAACCTCACCCTTTGTGTCTCACCATCCCACTCAAAAAAACCCAAGATGCTAAGATACTTCCAGCCTTTTGATTGTGGGTGAGGATGCAAACATCAGGGATGCTGTCAGACTCGGGGACTACTAGGACAAGGACCAGATAAGAACCTTAGGAGGGAAAAAATGAAGGCCAGAATTGTCCATTGTGAACGGGATTCTCTATAATATCTGAAGGGAGGGAGATATACACACACAATTTATCATTGCCCCACTTCACTTCATCGGCTCAGGTGTTCCATCACCAGAACAAAAATTCTGCATCTCTTCACATAACAGCCGCTCCCAGTGACTGTTAGCTAACGGGCATGGTGCAGAATAGTGGCCATCACATTAGTAACTATGGTCACAACCTCCCTGTGGGGGCAAGGGCTGAAAGCCTGAACACTTTAATATTATGCAGACAGATACGGTAACTACCAAAAAGTAAGCAGAAGAAAAGGAGAGAAACAAGTAAAACTAAGTCACCAACCATAAAACAGTATTTTCCCCCCAAAGTCACCCTCTTTCATATCACCTCAAACTCAAGCTGTTAGGTAGGAGAAAGGGACAGGACATCCTTTCTGTGCTTTTCCTCTAAGAAAGTAGAGCTACCTTTTAGGATCTACCAAGGAGTCACCAATGACAGGCTTGAATGTTGTCCTTGGAGCCATTTCTTCAAAACTTGATACAGCAGCCTACATGGGGGAAGAGTTGGAAGTTACCAAAACTCGCTGCCTTTTCCCTCAAGCCAGAGTTGGGGAGAGGACACCAAGACAGGGTTTTGGTAAGTACAAAAGACACAACCTTCCCTCTCCCTCCCATTCCCACTCCCACAGATGAAAGGCGGGATGGTAAGATTCCCAAGAACACCACCAGACCTAGAATCAACCCAACTTCTAGCTCACCTCCACCTAGCTTTAATCCTCAACCTATCCTGTCCCAAACAGGAAAAACCCCATTGATTTGACGCCAAAACAGAGAACACAGAGGAAGAACAAAGAGAAAGGGGAAGAGAACAAGAAGAGGAGGAAGAAAAGGAGAAAAAAAAAAGAAAAAGGAAGAGAAAGTTTTCAGCTTACAGGGAGCCTGAGTAACACTTTGGGAGAAGCAACAATGAGAGGTTTCCTGAAGTTTCGGACCATTTGCCGCCGGAGTAAATGGAAATACTGTGCTGGGGTGGTTGGATGCACAATTGACATGTTCACCTGGTCCCCATCGACTCCCTCTTCTGAGCTGTCACACATCTATAAAAGGGGAACACAGGCAATACCTTGTCAAGAAGCAAGCAGTGAGCCAAATATCCAAGAGAGAATCCAGGCACATAAGGCACGCTGACCAGTATAGGAACAGAAGAGCAAATATCCCAATTCAGACATTGATTGCAAGGGAAGAACAACTTCAAAGAAGAAATGGCTTTAGCATTTCACTGGCAAGATTATATCTGAACTGCCTCCTTCTAGCACATTGTGATGAAGGCATGACAGTTTTTCTAACGGTCTAGAGGTCATGACTTCTTCATCAGAGTGGCACCATCCCTCTAAACATGCTGCAAACCCCTCCTTAAGCCATTACTCAGATGAAAAGGCTTTCATTTACTTACTACAGTCACAAGGGCACAACAGTGGATTTTTTTTTTGTGTGTGTGAAAATGTGCCACAGATTTACTAACTGATATTTAACAGTGTCCAACATTCTGTTTGTATGATCTGTACCTAGTGGACAGATCTGTGAGGGGTTTGCTCGAGAGGGTGGCTGCCCATCTCTGATGCCAACCCCCAAAATGTTTTCTATAAGAAGTGCTCTCTAGAGGTCCGCTGTTTGCAGTTCAGCAATTCTGTCTTGCTGCTGGACTCATTCTGTGGTACAGTGACATTGCTGAGGAGCAGCAATTAGAAAAAAGACCGCAGGCAGTACTGAAGCATGTCCCACTAAGGCCGTCTGCAGAGGGCACAGGGCCTCTGCAAACACTATGCAAATCTCATGTCAGGAAATTTCATGTTACCACACACCCACTTGGGCAGGTGACTGAGATGCAACAGGAACAGCAGGCGTTTATTACAAGGTTCAGTCAGAGTCTTGCACCAGAGCTGTTGCGGCAGCATTTAAACCAAAACTCCTTCCTCACCACTTCTAGACCTACTCCTTCTCATCACAGTACCCTTTCTTCCTCCACTTTCAGCACAGCCCGTTCCTATCTCATCATGATGGTATGATCCTGGTATGTCTGCAGCTTCTGATGTCACTAGGAATGGGGCATTTTGTGGCAAAACTCCCAGAGCATTGATTGCCAGTGCTGTGATGGAGGAATATGTGAATCTGAGAGGTGTGGCGGGGTACCTGTAAGAATCGTTCCATCCTGCAGGACGAGTGCTCGGGGCCTGCACCATCATAGCCATGGGGAAGAAGAATTACTATCCCACTCTGCAGAAGCCATTTGGCCTCACCTAGAAACACACAACGAGGAGGAAAGAAAGAATGATTCCCACAGAACATAAAGCCGCAAAATACGTACTACTTTGCACAAACTACTCTGGAAAAAAGAATAGCTAATTTCCACATCATTAAATACAAGCCTGAAACATGCTGCCGGCATTTTGCCATGAGATTCACAACAGTGAAACAGCACACATAAGATGATCTGAAGTTTCTGAAATTAGCTTGTGACTTTGGGCTTCCAGAAGACTTAAGCCTCCATGTGGAGCATGGGACACGGTGAAGATTTTAAAACTTAGTCTAAAACATCACCACAGTATGCAAGAATCCTCTTAGTGGAACTGTCCTCCTGACTAACAGGGGTCCTCAAACGTACCTCTCCAGTAAGAAAACCCCTAACCATAATTCACTGTTTTCTGCATACCTTGTCATTTGGTCCTCTGCAGGTGTGACCCAGGCAGCATCCTGTGAGCCAGTCCTAGCTAACACAGCAGCGCTAGCCACCAGCTAGTTCCCCTGGGCTCCATCAAACCTCCTGCGCTACTTAAGGGATTACAGTCAAATCCAGAAGGTAATTCATCCCAGCCTCAAATACATGTTGAAGATGGGTGGGATAAGAGGGCCTCTGAATTTCCATCTATGATTACAGAGGGAGTGCAGAGGCCTAACTGGGGCTAGATGCCAAAACTCTGGAAGCTTACATACAAGGAATCCCACTCTAGAAATCCATCTTAGCATTTTCTCAGTGTGTTCCAGCTCAGAGACGTCTTTTTGCAATACCTGAGCACTCAGAAAACATGCCAGAGTCAAACTTAGAGGTTGGTTGTAAGGCGTTGTTGTAGGGTTTTTTGTTTGTTTGTTTTAAATAATCACTATTTTCCTTCTGTATTGCTTCAGGAATTTTTCAGATGCCTCATGAAAGAAAGGTACAGCCTAAAAGGCTATCAACTATATATACACACAGTAAAATAAATAGCCGGGGGGAAAGAAAGGCCATTAATATAATCAACTGTCCTTTCGGAATTACTGTCTTCTGCCAAGGATGGGGTGTCTTCCGTTTTAGATGGATTGTCTTCAGAGAAAAACTGCATAGAAGTCAGGACCACACAGGCAAGCTCACAAGACTTCTTGAGAAAACAGAATTCTTTTCTCAACACGATGCCCTTCTACTTTAAAGATGAAGGATTTTCTAAAAATATACTTAACTGCAAATGATTCATTTTTAAAGATATTAGCTCCTTGTACACTCACCTCCAGAGATGAAAGTGTCAAATATTATCTGGGCTCCATTAAAGAAGTCTCCAAATTGAGCTTCCCAAATTGGCAGTAACTTAGGGCTCTCAATACTCATTCCATATTCAAAACCAAGCACAGCTTCTTCAGACAAGGGACTGTTACTCACCTAACAAAAGGAAATTGTTGGGAGGGGTGGGTGAGGAAGAAGACAACCCAGGGTTAAGAACCTTTGGAACCAGGCACATCAGTGCTAGGCACACTGAGGACAGGCACTCCTAAAGGCAAGTGATGGTCACCTCTTTTTTTTTCATTTGAATGAAGACACTGAGGGGAAAAGAATACTAGCTGATCTCTCAAGGAAAAGCAAAACCCCTTTTTAAATTTGTAAAGAGGGTAACTGCAAAGAATGGGCGTGCCCTGACAGTTTTTACGTCTCTCTATCTGGCGTCTACCAGGCAACCTAAATACATCTCAGCAGCTTTGAAATACGCATTCTGTTTCAGCACAACTTGAAGAAGGTTGTCTTGTGGACCACAGAACCTACCTCTAGGAAACCTGTCTGGTCTGGGGACATATGATTCAGAGGAATGTAGGTATCATCCGTCTCTTGGCAAACCAACATTGCATGTCGTTGGCTGAAGGTTCCTCTGCCAACATCTTGTCCACTTAGTCTGATATTAAACCCTTGCCAAGCAATAAATGAAACACTGGATTAGTAAGTCATGTAGGAAGAAAACATGCAAGACAACAACTCCCCACTCCTAAAACATTATTTCTCTCAGTAAGTCTCTTCTTGGATTTCCCCTCATCAGCAACATCAAATCTGAGATGGAATTCTTAACCAGTAGCAGCTCCAACTCACAAGCACAGAGATGCTCAGACATTTCTCTTTTCTCCTCTCTGCAGCCAAGAATTATTTTGTGGGAAGTGGTTCAATTTACTGAAGCAAACTGCAAAATATGTGCATTCTGTATCATATGTAAATGGAGATATGAATTCAGGCTAGAGCGGAGGGAAAAGAAATTGTAGCATGAAACACGCTCTAAAAGGTAAGTGTATGGGAGGCCCTGGTGATGTCAGCTGCGTTGCTCATGTGCTTAGTGCTAAGCACCAACTATTTTGGGCAGTGGAAGGGAGCAACAATTTTTTGAGGACATTTAGTAATCTACAAATATTAGTGACATACAGGATTCATATTTACCTTCTCTTAGTACCATGCAAATGCAAATTGTCAAATGTATACGTCTTATCAACCTCTGGACTTAGAAACACCTAAAGAGTCTAATGTTATACTTTATTGCCATCAAAGCAAAAATATTTTATTGTCTGCTGTATGGTTGCCTCTTACCTTGGCTCAGCAGCGAACCAAACGCTAAAGTTTCAGCTGTTGCCCAGTCCAGCTTTTTTCCTTCCTCCATTTTTTGAACTCTTGACTAAACAAGCAAACAACAAAGAAAAGTTACCATTTTGCCTTTTTCCATCTGTTAGCTCTTTTGGTGGCACAGATCAATATCAGAAGCTAGGAAAAAAAAAAAACCAGTATGGAGAGAACTGCTATATTCCTGCAGCCAGCTTAGGTTGGTTTGGAATACAGAGTCTTACTTCAGCACATCCTGAAGAAGGTTGCCCTGCAGAGCACAGAACCATGGATGACCCACATGTTCACTTACCAGTCAACACACTGTGGATTGACAAATTAGATCTTAGTGTAAAAGTATTAAAAATCTCAGCACAGCACAGAGAGTGCTCTTGACAGACTTTTGGTCTGCCTGGTTAGCAGTGATGAAGGACACTAGGTGTAAGTATTTTAGTCTCCAGAATTCTCCCCTGTTCCAGCCTGCCGAACTGTGGACAAATGATCACGCCCAGCTGTGGTGTTCTTGCTTTGGGCTGGGAAGGCAAGAACATCTGTCTTCTGAAATACTCAACTCGTGGCCTCTCTATGGCTGCCAACTAGACACCTGTGCGTGGCCATCATTCATCAAAGGGAACCATTCACAAACCCAAACCAATCCAATTACTGCACACAAACTTATGAGCTATCAAAAACTGACTGTCCAACTTGGCCACGTGTGTATGCTTATGTTTATATATATAAAACTTTTTAATATATATATAAAAAACTATATATATATATACAAACACTCACTATTGGCTTTAGAAACTGTGTACACTATTACCAAGTTCCTGATTCATTCTCTCACAAAGTACTCATTGTAATCATAAAGTACATAAATTATGGTAATTTATCATAATAGTTTCTATTATTGTAAGAACAAACTGTATTTTCTGTAAGCTTTTTTCTTCATTGCAACAAAATATTGTTGAAATAACAAAATTAAGTATATGGTCAGATTTCGGGGAGAGGACATGTCCTTCTTCAAAACTGGAGGAAAAATGGCATAATCTCAGCCTCGAAAAAGAGAGCGAGCTGTTTTTCCTAGAGAATACTACGCTATTCTCTAACTGGCAGCCTTGCTGTGTTTAGAGTTTTTCCTGTAAAGGGTCACATCTTTAAGCAATGGGACTAGGAGCATCATTACACCCTACTGACCTGTGCGTAGGTCTTCAGAAGATGGCTGTGCATCTGGAGTTCTTCAGGCACCTCTACAGACTTGACTCCAATAAACTGCAGAAGTGGTACAGGCATACCTGTGTCCCAAGTGGTGATTTTGGCAGAAGGCTCAACGAAGCCTTTCCAGTGAGCCTGTAGGTTGGTAGGAGGTGGACTATACAAAGTCATGTTGGCAAGATGATCATTCAGTTTAGAATAGTATGTCGTCTTTATCTCAGATACTTCAACCTCAGTCATGAGCCCAGCAGCTATTAGGTGTTCTGCATACGTGTCTGGGATACTCTTACGGGATCTGTCAGGGAAGGAATCAAACCCCATAGACATTAAGCATGAAAACAGTGTCACTGCACAACAAGGAAATACCACCTTACTACTGTCAGGTACCATGGAAAACTAAAATAAATGATGTCCTGGTGCATTATACTCATTTGCATCAAGTCTGCTTTCCTGGCATTTCCATAATGGTAACAATTCTCTTGGATATGTGCTTTACAGTCCTTTATTTTTTTTTTTTTTTTAAAAAGTGCCTATAGTTGGCAGTTACAGGTAAAAGCAAGTCAAAAAAACCTCCCAGTTAGACTGACTTTGTGCTATCATGCATATTTTCTTCAGACAAATTGACAGTAGGATTTCAGTATTAGCTGAGAATCAAGCCATCCATTCCATAAATGCTTCACCTAAAATACCAGAATTCATTGGTCAGTAAATTTTTCTGTGTATTTTTCTTTGGGGATGGAATCCGAATACATTTAAATGCTCATAAAGATGAGACCCCATTGGAACCAGCAGGATCAGGCAAAGATGAGACAAACGTCATAGTGGCTTCCTGCCCATTCTCCCACATTATTTGCACTTCCCTCTGGCACATAGAAGACAACTTTCCCTTCTGATTACTAGCCAGCATCAATTTGAAATCCAAGGGCTATGTGCAAGATTGTTCTCCAAGAGGCATCAAGCCGCATATTCAAGAACCAACACTAGCGGTCACCTTCCTTAACACATCATTATCAGACTGGCACCTTAGTCAAGGGCTGCTGGCAGTGTAGCTACACTTACATAAAGACTTGTCGGTATGGCAAAGGATCTTCATTATACAGAGACTTCTACTACAGTAGCAGGCAATATGGAGTTTTTGTACTGTACATTTTGGGTTCCTCCATCAGGTGTGTTACCCTTACCTGATGATTTTGTACATGCTGGGGTTGGTGAAGAACGGCTCGTCAAGTTCATTGTGGCCCCACTGCCTGTAGCACAGCAAGTCTACTATGACATCCCTGCGGAACTGGCGTTGGTACTCAACAGCCAGTCGTGTGGCACGGACAACTTCTTCAGGATCATCCCCATTCACATGGATAACTGCACATCCAACAATTTTACCTGCCCAGGGATTCAAAACATAACAGTAATCACACTCAATCCCTTCCAAAGAAAGCGGACACACACCTGCTCTGCTGAAACTACAGACAAGTCATGTGAAGTGTATTTAACAAAAACAAATCTACAAAAGATGCTCTTCGTGATGAGAGCTGGGGTAAGGAGTAGGAGTCTTCCCTGAGAGGAAGGGCAATTAGCCCAACCTGTTGTATTTGTCACAGTTTGAGCACAACTTCTTTACCAGCACTGAATTCCCAGAGGACTTTCTATACACAGTTCCTACATCTTCTTAATCTGGATGGAAGTCGCCGGGGAATGGGAGAGAACTATTTGATCGCTTCTCTTTCAAACAAAAACTGAGTTTTGTTTCCTTCTTATCCTAAGTTATCACTACTATGAATTCATACAGGCCAGAAACAATCTTCCCCCTTGTTAGCAGTCATTCTATCCATTGCTCCTCCAAGCAGAAAGGTCTCTTCATTAAAGAGAACACTGCAAAATTCAAACGTCTCGACACCCTCTCCTGTATGACAATTTGGCTGCAAATCTTCCCAACAACAGAGTGCTCCTCTTGTACTTTATCTGCCCAAATTCTGGGAAATTAAGATGCTTCAGCCATTCCTGACCCGCATCAAGTTTCCCTCCCTAGCAAAATCCTGAAGCTCAAATGGGTGACACCACCCTCCTCATTGACCAGGTAAGAAGAAGGGAAAACTAAGGATGCAGGAAAAAAAAAACAAAACCAAAAAAACCCGTAACACAAAACCAGCCCAGGGAAGAGTAATAATAACATATGCTATCTACCTTATCAGATTTAATAAATCTACCTGTTCGGTTTGATGAAACCATAAGACAAACACAAACACTTGATGTTAAGTCTTAAAAACATACATTAGTATATTTTTAATTCTAGGAGACATACACAAGGGAACTAACTACTGTCTCTGACCTTGCTGATTATGATACATCTGTTCATCACTAAGAAAGACCAGTCCAAAACAAAAGACTTCTAGTCTAAGCTTAGAAATAGCATGAGACTCATCTTGCAATTAAAAGCTCAACAAATTCACCTGATAACAAACAAAACAGAAAAATGAAGGAGTATCTGACTTATAAATCTTGCTCAGAAAACACACTGGAATGATTTTTATTAAATTTAACAAGATGTATTTATAATACATCTATTATACACTCCATCACAATACATTTTTGAAAGCTGTCAATGACATGGCAGAAATTAAATGAGTTATAGACCTCACAGCAATCTTGCAAATATTTTATAACATCCTGTAAAAACGTGACTAGTTTTTCCCTTGATATTTAGTCTTTGCCATAAAGCAGACGGGGGAGGGCATATTTTTAGCATCTGAATTTTTGCTAGTAGGAGGTAATAATCAATAATAATTTTAATTTCTACTCTATCATGAAAATGGAGATATATTAATCTAACTCCCTAGAGTTGATAGCCACTTGCTATAAAAAGCCCATAGCCTAGCATGTATTCACACTGGAGTTACAAATCCTTTCTGACACAACAGGCAATCTTCCTTCTGATTCAACTACACATACCAATATCACTACAGTACAGAGATGATCTTCCTCGCTCTGGAGGAGTGGTATAGCCCAGCTGGTTATTAACAATCAAATGGATGCTCCCACCAACTCTGAAATGTGGTAGATTAGAGAGGGTCAGTGTTTCAGGAACAATCCCTTGCCCAGAGAAAGCAGCATCGCCATGAACCTACATTAGAGAAGAAGATAGAAAAGTCTCATTAGAAAAGACTGGAGGAACAGCAGAAATCAAAACCATAACTCATCAAGCAAGACCTTTTAAACTGAGTAGGTAGAACAGATACAGTTTCAGCCGGATTCACTTCTTAACCCCTTTCAGACTACTGTTTTCATGATTTGAGAGTTTATATATAGTCTTATCACTAACACGAGGTCATAGCAGCCAACATCTGTACATGACTGCCTGATGCAATCCCTGCCTGGAAAGGACCTATAATACCTTAAAATTGACCCACCAGTGTATAGGTGCCTGCAAGTATCACAGCTATAGCAAAGCTGCAGCAGTCAGTAGCAAATCGCTGCCCACTGAACAAATGGAAGCCAGTCACCACAGCATTTGCTACATGCTTTGCTGAAAGTTAAATGCTGGTGAACTGGGATTTATGCCTACTGCCACCTTACCAAATACAGACAAGAACAGACATGATAGAAAAAAAAGTGGAAAAGGAACTGAATGGAAGCATATAAAAGTAAATAAAAGCTTTTGGAAGAAAATAAAACCTAAGTTCTTAGTTACATTTCAAAACTGCAAATAAATGTTGCAAATAAAAAAAGTTTGGAAGGGGAGGGGAGACTACTGTGGCATTCAACCCAGGTTTCCAAAAAGGCTAGAGATACTAGAATGAGTATCATCTAGCATTTCAATGTTTTGAAACTAGAGATAGTTCTCCATTGATTAATCTGATCACAGCTTCCTCAGAATGCAGATTTGACCCCTTGCAGATCAAGGTCACTACGCAGATTGATGTAGTTTATTATTAAAACCAGATGACAGTTCTACTTTCTAGTTATGGGATAATGGTTTCAAGCCTTAAGAGACTTTTGGAGGTGCAAGTACACCTGGAAGAGAGCAGAGGTGTAATCAACCAGTGAAACGGCAGCACTGGGTTTTATAGAGTTCTAATACAGAGACTTTTTTAAAAGGCATCACAGAAAACCAAAGTTAACTACTGCAAGAGAGAGCCAAAACAGCATCCCCACTCTACCCCTTACCATGCTACGTTTGTTGCTGAAGTGTTGGGTTTTCACTTTTCCCTTCTGGTTTCTTCTGTTGCCTAAGAAGGCTATGTATCTCAGTGATACCATTTGAGTGAAGACCCTAGAACATCTGAAAGAACTTTATGGCCTTCAGTACCTCCCAAAGCATTAAAGCCTACAGACAGTGTGACTGTCCAACTACACAAGACTCTTCAAATACATCTCAGCCCCAGAAGATTCAATTCCTGTGGGGCAGGTAGGATTTTACTCATTCTAGCAGAAAACATGCTAGCACATGTTTGTTCTGGGCAGCATTAGCAAAGAACATAAAAGGAAGGTCACCATCAAGTTTAATTCATCAAACAGTGACCCTGACAGTTGAACTGTGTACAGTGAAATTTATTTCAGGGAGACCTTATTCTCAAATTTCAGTTCAAATCGCAAACGCCAGTAGTTGCCTGATGTCCAGGAAATGGAGTTCAGATATGTGAGAAGGTGAAAAATAAGCCACTCTTCAGCAGAGATGGACAATTAAACATTGCAGAAACATCCATAGTAGCTAACCAAGTTTTAGAGCCTTCATACATTACAAACACACTGAAGCTCCAGAAAAGAAGATCTTCAGACCTTGGACAAGTAGGCTCACCACTGACATAGGCACCTTAGGTGATCTTTACTATTTTTACCCTCAAGCTCTGGCACTCAGGCTAGCGGAAGAATAGAACAAATGCCAGAGTAAACCTCAATTCAGAGTTTCTACACTTACACTTCTGGAGAGAAAGCACTATGAAAACAGAAAGCCCAAAGAGAAACTTCCAAACCAAGATTCTGAAAGAGGAGGTGTCTGCTTTCATCTCCTTCTCGATTGAATGAGAGCAGTTAACAGTCACAACGGTAAAAATTTGCCTTTTTTTTTTTTTTTAAATCTAACTCTTGGACCTCTTAAAGACACAATCACGAGTACTGATGTTCATGTTACATGAAACATTTTCTTTCTTTTGGGAATACTTTGAGTCAGTTTACTAACAGGAGGTGGCTAGCTTGGAGTTCCCCACTATGTAACCCTCCCTACCACTCACCCCTTCAAAAAATGAAAAGTTAAATTTTTCTTGCACAGGGAGGGTCCATTTATCCTGAAGAATCTTTGTTTAAAGAGTCATAATAGTTTCATTACTACATGGTGAAGATCTAACATTATGAGACAGACAGAATCTAAGAAGCAATAATATCTTATCGAAATAACTGACATAACTACGCTGAAAAATGAGGAGAAGACGCATCAGGCAACAAACTTTTCTTCCTGCACTTGCATGCCTTTTTTTAAATAAAAAAATGAGAACAATAAGAACCTCAACTTGCCTCCAGTTTTCTCAATATTTCATATTCTCCTTTCTGCTTTTTCTCAGTATCCACATCCTTCCAGAAGGAAGCAAAACATTTATTTAACTGAAATAACGTTATCACTTCTACCTGTAACTTCCTCCACGTTTATTATCCTCACAGGAGAACAGTTCTGCCACAACTCATTTTTACTCCCGGCTTTAAAAATGCTTGAGAGATTGACTCACTTGTATTTCCAAGTCAAATACAATGCAAGAAAAGAAACTTTATCAAGGAACTATTTAGGACTGCCTCCACAGCTATAAAAGAGTTCAAGGAGTAAAAACCAATTCCAGCAGGCTTTCTTTAACAGTACCATGATAAAATGACAAAATTCTAAATCTTCCTGTATATTTTGGAACCTTGTTGATAGCTCTTCTCCAAACCCATTTAATTTAAAAGAAGGCTAACAGTGGTGATTTAAATGCAAAAGTGGTCTGTGAGGACAGGCACACATGGCTCTCAATGCAGAGTATTATTAAAATAAAGGACGGTATCAGAATCAGTTCTTCAGAAATCTTAGAAGTGGAATTGTTTAAATGCCAGTATCATCACGTACGTCACCTAGAAATCTTCCTTTCCCTCCTCCTCCTCCATAAAGAGGATCCCAGTTCTTGATATTCTACATTAATTCAGTTTTGTTTGATATTTCTATATACGCCATTTCTGTTCACATGCTAGTCCAGGAAGTCTTACAAAGATCAGTTACAAATTGTGAGCAAAATACCTGCAGGCAAATAACTTTGTCTCCAGGCTGTGCAGAGCTCTCTGGGGAGTAATCTCCATCGAGCAGAGTCTGTTGCCTTCCTCGTGTCTTGCCCACGGCCACTGGATTGATTGCTTCTAAGTGTGAGGGGTTAGGTAGCAAGGTGACATGCACAGGCCTGTGTGAACCAAAGTCGAGATCTACAGAGGATGTCAGGTGGGAGAGAACATCCCCAGTGGCTGCCGAATTCTCTGGAAACTCACTCAAACCACGCATCTTACGGAACATGAGCTGCATGGAAACAAATTTGGTTAAAAGCCCCTTCCAATTCATTGACACACTGAAAGAAAAACATTTACAGAACTGTGTGCTCTCCTACTCCTGTAAGTACAAGGATGCTTCTGATAACAGCACATAAACCCCTTCATCAGAGTTGTCTTTAACAGTCTCCTGCGAAGATCTGGCTGAGGTGCTGACAGAAGGGGAATACACTCTCACACAGATAACTTTTTTACTGCTTCAGCATTCGCAACACAACAAACTTCTAGGTTTTTATTTCATTGCAAATAAATTAGGCACGCAGCAACTGTCAATGAGATTGTAAGTCTCCTACCTCAGGTGGAAGCTGAAGTAAACCTGTGAGAAGATTAAGTCTTCCGCGATGGGGCATTCCAAGAATGATATCCGTCACACCACTGTACGCACACATCTTGAACAACTCATAGAAGAAACCCATCATGCTCTCTGCTCCTTCACCACCATACCGCTTCACTGTGGCAAACTTTGTGGCTAAGAAGTGATCAAACTCCTATTAAAAACAGGAGAACTTCAATATTAGGCTATTTTAAGCAGCAGTCTTCTGTTTATAAAATTGAAATATAATGTATGTTTGTACCTTTAAGGCATACAGACCTAAGGATACCCCTTGAAAGTCTCAGCTCATTCTCCACCCACACAGTCTGAGACCAGAAGCTATGATGACTACAAGAAATCAGCTCTCACCTCCTCTTAAGCAGAAAAACGTTGGATTGAGGACCCAACTGTCTCTAACATGGAAGGAGATGCATGAAGAAATATAACACCACAGCGATTTACAAATACCTTGATAGTTTACCTATTTTAGGTGGAACTTAAGGAATGGTGTTCTTTTACAGTACAAACCTTAACCATCCTGAGATGCAAAGTGCTAGAGAAGCACAGCACTTCATTTTGATTACTATTAGACCCAGTCCTTAGTACATAGGTAGAAGAATGCTTGAGGGAAGGAAACTAAATTAATCTATATTTACTTCATTTTCCTCTCACTCCTCCCACTTCACTCCATTCACCTACTCCTAGACAGCTCTCACAAGTGACAAAGTTCTGGAAGCACTGGAAGTGTCTGTAGTGTTTTGCAACTGAAGACTGAAAATAAACAAAGTCTGTAACTGAAGAAGGGAAGACTGAGCCACAGACAAAGATCTGAGCCAACTGCTGAACACCTTCTAGTTAAGCAACATTGAGTTCCAAGGAATAATGTATACAAAACTAATCACACACAAACAGTTTTTTTCCTGTCAAATTCTACACTCTAAGTACAGTTCTGGTCATACTGAAGTCAATAGGGGATTTATCAGGGTCCTGATTTCACCCTCCTGTGTCACTGTCAAATTCCTTTAACTGCCAAAGAGGCAAGAAAAATATGAAATGTGCTGTATACTTCTGTTTAGTCATTGGTAAATATTACATTTAACAATCCTTCCACTTGGAAAACTGGAAACAGGGACAACTTCTCAGATCCTGCTCTTCTACCTTTCCATCCTTCTGGACAACACAGGGAGAAAAGGGGAAAAAAAAGAAAATTTTTCACAGTACAAAAGTATTGGAATAAATTTTCTCTGTACATTCTGCAAGTACGTAAATCTTCCACTTCCTTACAGAATGCATGGAACAAAGGTTCCTTTGCTGAAAAGCAGCAAATTTACCAGTGCTATGTGGCTAACACCTCAGTCTAACTCTGTTTTGTTCTCCCAAAACCTTGAGAGACATCATACTTTAAAGCTAGTAAAACAGATCAGCATGAGGGTGAAAGGAAAACACAGAACAGCTACACCAGAGCACAACATTTCTAGAGCTCTGTGCAACCTTGCATTCCCATCAGCAACATTTAATATAAGCTGTCAGACCATTAGCCTAAGAGAATCTCACTTTTGAAGACTGATTACTCACAGATTTGTAGGGTCACTATTTGTGCCTCCAGACATTAAAGAATATATGTTACAAGAATATATATTACACACAATATATAGTCTAATTAGTTCTAAAAGCTGGCTGGAAATCTTTTCCTAGAAATAATTTCCAAAGTAATCAATGCAAACCAAAAGGTATCGCTATTTGTTTCAATAATGGCTGCTAAGTAAATTCAGCAACAACCTCCAATGAGATTCCTGCATTTGCATATTGCACTTTTTCAGGCAAAACCTTGTACTTCTTCCTCTTGCACACTGTCAAAGCCTTTCAGGATGGCGATTGTTCTTTTTCTGCATGAATAATGTCTGGAGCAGCAAAGGGTTCATGACAGACTCCACGACTCTATTATAATCCAATAGTAGTGAACAAGGTACCTGGGACTCCAACATCAGTTTGCACAAGTGCTTTTTCTCTTCAGGTGTAAATGCTTCTTGTTTTAGCTCTTCAAACCTTTTAGCAAACCATTCTCTCTCCTCCAAAGTTGGAAGCTGGCTTGTTTCTATGGAAATATGCCCACAATATATATGGTCAAGGTAAGCCAACACATCCTCTAGGGAAGCCTCTTCTTTTTCCATGTTTAGAAGCCCTGGTGGGAAATAAATATTATCAGCCACTTTGGGAGACGAGGGGGAAGCACTAAGACCTAAACGGTTGTCTTGCAATTACATTAACATTTCGAGTGTACAAATTAATGTCGTCTTCCTTTCTTCCATTTAAAAACAAAACTCAAGAAATTATTTTATAAGCACGCTTCAGTGTTATTAATATGAGGGTCTCATGCTTATTTGTAAGGTGCTCAAAATGCCCTTCTGAAGAGTTTACCATGAATGAAAGGAAGTCACTGTCTTTGTGACTCAGTATAGCACTCGGTATCTTGTGGCTCAGAGATGAGCTCCAATCCCAGCTGCATCACAGGTAAATAAGCACCTGTTTTACAGATGGAGAAAATAAAGCATGGAGAAGGCCCTCCTTCATTCAAGGCCACAGCGAGAGTTTAAGAGATCCAAGAAAAGACAAGTCTTGACTTCTGCCCCAGTGCTCTCGCAGCTTCACTACAGTGTTAAGTATTACGCTAAATCATAGGATGTTACAGGAACACAAGAAATTAATGTATAACCTCAGTAGTTTTAAGACCAAGTAAAAATTTTGATGGTTTCCAAAGATGCTAGAAGGTAGCCACTCATTACACAATGATTTCTGCAACAAACATCTAAGTAGGCTGAAGTTAACAATTTTCCGTCCAACAGTTCATTACTGATTGAACCACCACTCGATATTTTGCTGTTCCTCAGCGGACACAGCCTCTTAATAAATCACCCGTGAAGACAATTTGCTGTGATAAGGCTGCAGACTTACCTGTAGTAATGAGAGGCCCTTGAAGAACTTCAGCCAACTCTTGGATTTCGGGTACCATGTTCATAACAGCTTGGCCAGCAAACAGTGGGTTTATTTTGGCTGCTTTGTGGCCATGTTCAGCGTATGCAGTTATTAAACGAGCAAGAGCATGGTCAACTAAAAACAAAAAAGAAAGCAGAACAGTATCACACACGTACTCACATTTAATCCACAGCACCAACACAGGAGTATTCTGTCCATTGATAATCAAGGTTCTGGCTGGAATGACACTTTTTCTAAGCAGTTGTTTTCACCTTACCACCCCACAACAGCTCCCATCATCAAACTGCTAAAGCTGCTCACCCATCAAATTTTCAAGCAACTATACTCGTGATTTCCCCCACGGCTCCCCTCATAGTTAGGCGCCTGTAAACATACGCAAAGCTACTTCATTTTGCTTCAAATCTCTTTACAACAGGTACGTCCAACTCGAGAATGGCACGGTACCAGCGTGCAAAGTCTTATTTCCTCAGCCAACCCAAATCACACCACTTGTGCTTCCCTGCTCCTTGCTGGAATGGCAGAAGGATAGGGTCTTAACAATAATTCAGGTCCTACGACTTCAAAAAAAGTCTGTGTCTGCAGGAGCCACCAGCCAACAGCATGTGCACATGCTGAGCCAGACATACTAAAAATTCAAATATGTGAACATGATGCAACATTTTGCATCAAGACCAAAAAATTATCGACATAAGCAAAACTTGACCAGCTGAAAGGTCATGCACACAACGTTACTGTCGTTGAGCACATGCCACAGACCAGGTCGATAAACCGTAAACCAATAAAATACATTGCAAGCAGAATCTGCTACAAATTAATTAATTGAACCAGTTTATAATGTATTTCTAATGTGGGGGTTTTTTCACCCTGATAAAGGCTCAGCACTGACAGTATTCAGGTCTTCCAAAACAATGCAACCTCTGAGACCATTTCATAAAGTTATTACTCTGACATTCGTATTTCCACTGCCGGCGCTCTGCTCCAGCTATTATGCTCACACAGTCGGCCCATTCAAGCACGTCCTTTTCTCTTAACGGGTTCTACAACAGAAGAACATAACCCTAACGTCTCCCACAACACTCTCAATAAGAAAGCCACTAAAAGCAATTTTTAAAATGTAACATAAAAATATATTAAAGCTTTCCTTGCTTAACAAGGAGGCTACTTAGTGATGGGACTCGGTGTCCAGCAGCTCACAAACTGGTTTCACGCCTGCTTCTGCACAACGGGCTTAATTCCTACTGGAGTCTCCTGAGGTGTTAACGCAGGGATGACACTCCCATCCCAGAGAGTTTGCTGCTTGAAATTATTTTTCTGCACTGTAAAACTGAGCTAAAAGCATCACAGATATTGCTACAGCAGTTTTATCTGTACTTAGCTAGTTAAAGCACAATAATATAGAAAAGAAAAATCACAGGCGCGTGGCACAGGTGCTTTTATGAGCAGTAAAACACTACAAGAGCACATTACCAAAGTAACTTCAGCCACTCAGCCACTTCAGCCCGTGGAGCTGGGCAAGGCATCAGCAAGATTCCCAGGGAGCCAAAGCGAACGACTTCTCGGAGCGGATCTGCACCGCTCTCAGCCCTCCGCTGAGCAGAGAGGGCAGGCCCTGCCTTACGGCAAGCGAAAACCCGCCAGGAGCCCCGGGGAGATGCGGCGGCTCCGGACGGCACTCCGGGAAGGCGACGAGAACAAAACACAAAGCGCCTCAGACGGACGCTTCGATGCCCTCGGACTTTGGGCCCCTCAGCGCTCGCAGGGCCGTCGCCTCCCTGAGGCGAGCGTGGGGCTGCCGAGCGGAGCCCGACCCGCCGCGGCGGGGGACCCAGCCTTCCCCCTCGCCGCGTCGGGACGATCAGCCCCCCGCCTGCGGGGCAGCCCCCGCCGCCCTCCCCTCAGCCCAGCCCCGCAGCCCCGGTGGGAGGGGGGTGTCCGACCTGCTTTGCCGCTCGCCCCGGCGCCGCGCGGCTCCACCGATCGCCCGCTCGCCGCCTTCCGCGGCTTGTAGCCGTAGACGCCCCGCTCGGTGCGGTACCAGCGCCGCAGGCCGCCCCGCCACAGAGCGCAGCGCACGGCGCTCGCCGCCGCCGCCATGGCCGCCGCGCTGCCGCCCGCCAACCGCCGGCCCGGCCGACGCCGACGCCCCCGCCGACACCCCCGCGCGGGGTGGGGCCGCCGCTTCCCGCCCCGCTGCCGGAGGGGTGAAGCGGCCTCGGCGGCCGCGGGAACGCCGACGCCTGCGGGGGCGGGTCCGTCAGTATGGTCGGCCGTGTGTATAGCCTTTAAATCTGAATGTGCAGGCTATTTCTCGCATCCTTTCAGCGGCTTCAGAAGTATATTCCAGTATGCTGGTAGTTCCTGTTAAAAGGCTGCCTGCATTTCCTATTAAACCGTCTCTCCTGAAACGTATCAAAGCTTCATCTTGTGCATACGGTATGCTGGATTGTGGTTAGACCGGGAAAAGACGTAGTAACCTCATCGCCTCTGGAAAACCTACCAAAGAAAGACATGAGTTATAGAGAAACAAAGTTTTAACAAAATCTAAAAGCTTCATCTAAAGTTTTCAGGTCCCCACGAACCATTTCCAAAAACATGAAGGACGAAAAAGTCATCAGGAGTAGTCAGCGTGTCTTCACCATGCTTGACCAACTTGATAAACTTCTAGAACGAAGTCACTGGCCTGGTAAATGAGGGGAGAGCAGCCGGTATTGTCTACCTGGACTTCAGTTTGACACTGTCTCCCATAAGATCCTCATAGACAAGCTGGTGATGAGCTGGATGAGCAGACAATGAGGTGGGTTGAAAACTGGCTGAATGGCCGGGTCCAGGGGGTGGTGATTAGTGGCACAAAGTCTAGTTGGAGGCTGGTAACTAGCGGTGTACCCCAAGGGTCTGTAGTGGGTCCAGTCCTGTTTACCATCTTCATTAATGATCTGGATGATGGGGCAGAGCGTACCTTCGGAAAGTTTGCAGATGAAACAAAACTGGGAGGAGTGGTTGATATGCCAGAGGGTCGCGCTGCCATCCAGTGGGATCTCGACAGGCTGGAGAAATGGGCTGATGGGAACCTCATGGAGTTCAACAAGGAGAGGTGCAAAGTCCTGCACCTGGGGAGGAACAACCCCATGCACCAGCACATGCTGGGGGCCACCCAGCTGGAAAGCAGCTTGGCAGAAAAGGACCTGGGGGTCCTGGTGGACACCAAGTTGAACAGGAGCCAGCAAATGTACCCTTGCGGCAAAGAAGGCAAATGGTATCCAGGGCTGCATTAGGTAAAGTATTGCCAGTAGGTCCCCTCTACTTAGCACTGATGAGGCCACACCTGTCCAGTTCTGGGCTCCTCAGTACAAGACAGACATGGACATTTTGCAGAGAATACAACGAAGGGCCATGAAGACGATGAAGGGACTGGAGCACCTCACATATGAGGAAAGGCTGAGAGAGCTGGGACTGTTCAGCCTGGAGAAAAGAATGCTCAGGGGGTCCTTATCAATGTGTGTAAATAACTGAAAGGAGGGTACAAAGAGGACGGAGCCAGGCTCTTTTCAGTGGTGCCCAGTGACAGGACCAGAGGCAATGGGCACAAACTGAAACACAGGAGGTTCCCTCTGAACATCAGGAAACATCTTTTTACTGTGAGGGTAACCAAGCACTCGAACAGGATACCCAGGGAGGTTGCAGAGTCTCCATCCTTGGAGATATTCAAAAGCCATCTAGACAACTGACTCTACGAAGCCCTGGTTGAGCAGGGAGGGGTGGACCAGATGACCTCCAGAGGTCTATTCCAACCTCAACCATTCTGTGATTCTGTAAACTGTGTGTGAATGAAGGCCTGGGAGGCAGGAGGGGTACTGGCAAGTTACCTTTCCACAGGCTTGGTTGTGCCCATGAATCTACTTTGTAGATTGCCTTCACAATGGGGACATCAAAGAGTATTTTTTCCTTCAAATCAAACTGTGGGTATGTGCTTTTGGAACAGGTGGAACTGGATTTTGCAACTGAGTTAGTTACGACACCACAGTTGGCCAGGGATTTTATGACATTCATAGTTCTTGGAGAGGGGCCACTTGTGTTCCTTGAGGCCTGTATGGTTGGTTTTATGCAGATTTATAACAGTCAATTTGGGAGACAAATAAAGTGAGTGACCTTTAAAGCTGCAAAGAAGGCAAAAGGATACAGCTATAGAAGGACAGTTGGCGCGGCCAACAGAGTAAAGCATAGTAGAAGTGTGGCCTTGAATATTGATTTTTTCAGTGTATATTAGAACAAAGGAACCTTGAAAATAATGTTGCAACGTTACATGATTTTGTGGCGTTGACAGTAAAGAGGCAGAAAAGGTTGATACAGTTAAATATTTCTATTTTGTGCTTGGGGAAAAAGAGAAATGTTGCAGGCAGATCGCATGATGATGAAATACTTTTCCACAGTTCTTAAGCAAGTATCGGTCAAATAGCAGGTATCAATGTGGTTTTGCTTTAAAGCAGATAGAGAGCTAGTTGAATATTTCCCAGTTAACACTGACAGGAGGAATAGGTTTGAACATTAAAAATCTTCCACAGTTAAAAAGGCCAAAATGAGAAGGTTCAGTCCCACAATGTGGATCTCGGAGAAGTAATGGAATATTTGTATATACGGGTTCACTTACTGGTTTAATCAAGTCTAAGCATGGGTTTATGGAATATGTATCTCATCAAGTCAACTTGTTGGGTTTTTTCTGTGATTCTAAATTCAGTTAGTAAAGATTTAAAGTACTTCGCAGACTTTTGCCAGCATGATCATCTTGCATAGGACACGATTACACGTGGGAAAAGCCTTGCTGTAACTGTATCTAGGTCAGTAAAAGGTTTTGTTGACTTTGGTTTGTGTCTCAATGTGAGAAAGCGGCACCTATGCCAGCAGAAACACCGCTGCTAAGGGCATATGCTCTGGCTCAGCAAGGGGACTCTCCTGGCCTGACTTCTGGCACACAGAGCCTGTCCTAGAGAAGACTCCTGCATGAGGTTGATTCAGTACTACCTGATGTTCTGGCTACGAAAACGAGAAATGCTTCAAAATCAAGGTTGTATATACTAGGTAGTATAGGGCTGACTACCTAGCAGATCGAAACTTGCGATATTTTAAATAAAAAATCATCATCATCTGGGAGCATTTCTAAAGGGATTATAGTCCTTGCCACTTTAGTCATTATATCAACCTGAAAAAACTGCCCACAGATTAAGTCCTGACTAACTTTGTCAGCTGGAGGTATGTGGTGAGAAGAGGTTATCTTGGATCCGAGTGTCAAGATGGACTGGACATAAGCAAATGCGATTTAACAGGATGAGACACAAGCTTGTACACCTTGAAAAAGTATATGCACTAAAATGTAGCTCCTTTCCAGGAAACGGTGACTATAAATAATCTAAAAATCTAAAAATCGTGGGAATAAAACAGATGGGTCTGAAAAAGTTACGTATCGGCTCACTTGGCAAAAAAGATCATTTTCTAGATTTGGCTACAAGGAAATACTGAGTACACCTACAGATTCTACATTCGGCTGGTATTTGGCACAACTGTGATTGCTCTTTGAATACTGTGTGCATGTTTGGTGCCAGTAATTTGAGGAAACATATTGAAAAAGTTGGGAAGAAGAGCTTCAGGAATTAAAAAAATTGAAAGATACGCTTTACGTCTGAGACTTGGGAAATGAGATCTACCTGGTTTTCTTTTCGCTAAGTTAGTAGGAAAACGTGATCGGTATGTAAGTAGCCTCAAATGAAACAGGTACCTTGTAAGGAAAAGCTTTCCAAGCTATCAAAGGTAAAACAAGATTTACTTGTACGGTCTTTACAAAAGACAGTTCCAACATAGTCGTAGCTGTGTGGGAATGTGGTATAAATACAGAAGGAGCTTTTGTTTCCTTTCAAAATTGTAGCGATAGTGCTTTTTATTCATGTTAGAAAAGGTAGCAATATGCTTCAAAAGAAAATAAGCCAACATTTCTTGACATAATGTCACTGAAACTGATACTTAAGCCTAATATAACGCTAAGCCTGCCTTTTCAAACCAGACCCAAAAAAGAGTAATTCAAAGGCATCCATTGACAGGCTACAGGATTGGTGCCTTTGGAAAATAAAGCGCCAACACCAGTATGGAGTTACCCTCCCCATTTAACCCCTTTTTTTCTCTGTTTAGCACATGGATCTTCTCCATTCTAGTGAATCAGTTTAATCAACCTGGTAACTCAAGATATTTTGGCAAGTAAATGAAATTTTTGTGTGGTAGGGACATTTGAATGATCCGTGTAAGTAACAAGCATGACTTTGCCCTTTCAAACTTTTCCAGAGATTTTGAGATGTGTCTGCAAAATGAGCAATGAAGTTAAACAGCAGGGAGGAGAGCTCTTTCCTGGGAAAAAAAGAAACCTGTCTAGTCCTGTACCAGTTGGCAGAGTACACCTAGAACTCTGCCTCAGTAAACAGTCTTGTATTTGGGCTGACTCTTGCCTCTGAATAAAAGGTGGCTTTAACAGCTGAATAATCTCATTACGCGCACCCAGGCCTGCGCCCGCCGTCGTGGTCAAATATTTGTGCATGCTCATTCTAAGTCTAGAGGGGTGTAAACGCCTTCCCAAAGCTGAGAAAAAGCTTCTGTCAGAATCTGGAGTCTACGTGTAAATAAATACCAGATTCAGACTCTGAGATTCTGGACTGTGCCAACTTTTTCCAGCTTGGGCAACTTTAGGGTTGCCCAGCAGCCGACACCATGCCCAGACGCGCAGATCGTGAGCGTTTCAAGGAAACTGGGAAGCTTTGTGTGACTAACTTTACCATTATAAAATGCCTTCGGATGTCCAGGCAAGCGTACTGACAGGACAGGAGGACGAGGTGGAGACACCAGATTTAGACTACAAAACACAAGAGGCGACATCCATTAAATCATCGGATTACATCATAACTTGGTATTATGCCACTAGCATTTTATCATAGTGACTGCTGAACAGATCAGGCAGCGCCGTGCCGGGTGCCCACCCGGGCAGTATAGCCGCCACGCGGTCCCCTCAGGCCACCCCTGACGTGACAACCAGCGTGACGCGACGTGACGCCTCATGACCAACGACATGTCACGACTGTGACACCACGCGGGGCGACAAGGCGAATCGTGCGCTGGGGCCACCAAGGAAGCGCCATTCAGGGCCCATTCCCCCCCCCAACCCTCTTCCCTCCCGCTGTGAGAGACGACGCCCCCGAGCCCCCACCCTCTCCCTTCGCCACTTCCGCCTCCACGGCCTCCCGGTAACCCGAGCAGGGCCGCCCGCCGCCCGCCGTCAGGACCCCGCCCGGGGCTGGCCTCCGCGCCGCCTGACCCCCGCCCGTTGGGAGACGCCGCTCACCGAGCCGGCCGGAGCCGCGGCGACGGCGCGGTTAGGCGGCGCCGCCCGCCCTTTCGCGCCTGGGCGTCGCGGGGCGGGCGTCGCGGGCTTGCTCGGGGCGGTGCTGTCGGTCAGGCAGCGCGGCGGGCGCCCCGGCAGAGAGCGCGGCGGGCGTCGTGAGGGGAGAAGAGCGAGGGGGCCTCGCGCGCCGGGGAGGGGGCCGCGGCGGGCGGCGGAGTTAGCGCTCCCCGGGAGGCCGGGCCGATGTCTGCACCGGGCGGAGGTAGCGGGCAGGGGGGCGGCGGGGGCACCAGCCGCTTGGGGAGGGCGGGGGCGCCGGGCGGCCCGGAGGGTGGGGCGCCGCCGCCGCGCCGCGGTGTGTGGGGAAGAGGGCCCGGGGGAGGCGGTGGGAGGGCGCAGGGGCCTGTCGGGCGGCGCGGGGAGAGGGTTCCTCGGGGCTGGGGCGTCCCGGGGCAGAGGGGGCCGTGGGGTGAGGAGAAAGAAGGGCTAGGGTGAGGGTGTCTGCAGGGCACGGGGAGGCGGTGGCCCGGAGCGGGGCAGGTCGCTGTTTTTCTCAGGCTTGCGGTGCGAGCGGGGAAGGCAGAGCCCGAGAAGGTGGCTGGGTTGTTGGAGAGCCTGCCTACGTGGATTGACATGTGTAGGGGCGTCCTGGCGGAAGCGAGGAGGGTTGTTAGCCGAGAAGTGTTTTGCTCCGCATATATTCAGTGACTTGTCTGTAGGCCTCTTTTTCCCAGTGAAAAGTGTGTTCCTGCAGATCTGACAACAAAACACTTTCTCCGAGACGTATGGAATCGAAAGTAAAACTGCCCGGCTGGTTAGGCAGGCCTGCCTTCCCTACCAGTGTGTAGGGGGGGCTTCTTTCTCTGCACTATAATTTCCTGTCTTGCTCTGTGTCTCATCTTTCAAAACTTGTGGCTAAGTTTATTTTCTTCTGATTGACCATGGTATTTTTCTTATGTTCCTTCCCTTACTTTAAGAGAAACATTAATTGCATTTCAGTTCTTGAAACTTTCAATTTTCTAGTGGTGTGATTTCTAATGATGAAGTCTGTTGCTCTTTGGGGTTTTTCAGCAGATCAGAAGTGGGACGTCTTGCCTACATTCTTTATCTCCCTCATCTCTTTTGTAATAGAGTAGCTGCATAAAGGATTGTTTATGTGATCAATTTGATTTCCAGTAGCAGTAAAAAAGAATGTGAAAAATCTCAACATTCTTAGTTTAATAAAGCCGTATTTCTTCCCCCCATACTTGTGTTTGCAAGGTTTGAGATTCTGGTTCCTGGTACTGCAGTCTGTGACAATTGGCTGTTTTTATTGATTTGAGAGGATTCAAGCATATCAGACCAAAGTGTTGATGCTTATCCTTTTATTCTGAATGGTGACTAGATTAATGATGCTGAATACCTTTTATGAATCTTCGCTTTCCTTGAGAGTGAGTGCATGGATGCTTTCTCTTCAATGTTGCCTGTGCATTTCAAGACCTATTAAGTTTCTGAGGCTAGAGTATCATGAACCGAATCCCACCAGTTTTTCAAATTCCGAGATTGGTATGAAAAAAACTAAGTAGAAATTGAGGTACAATAAAAAATTTCTTAACTAAGATTGAGTTAAGGTAGGTCAAATAGTGAAAAATTAAGAGAAATAGTTTCCTCTGGAAAAATAGCATCTGTAAGTGATAAAACTAAGAAGATAAGAGTGTTAAAGCATCTAAATGTCACTACAGAAATGGACTGCCAAGAGTCCAAAAGCATATGGAACACTTGTCTTGTATCTGTCTTCCCCATCCTTTCTAATTTTCAGCTGTGAATGCTAGTTCTTCCTATCTTATGAAGTTCATGTCATTATCTTGCCTTTTCATCAGTACATTCACATAAACATTAGGTATTAAATAGAAGTTCTCTTAATGATTAAGTTTCTCATAATGTTTCCTTACCATTCCCTTAATCTGGACCAAACTGTCTATCTTCAGCCTTATTTCCTATGGAAATGAGACCCAGGCAAGCCTGCTGCCTGGCTGTTTCCATTTTTCTCTGCTTCCCACAACTTTTGAACCTTTCTGCCAGTTGCAATGAAATTTAGGCAGATGTTTTGAAGGTATAAACTTTCTACAGATGTTGTGATAATTGGCAGCTGAGGAAAAGTAGCAAGGTCTAAATTAACATTCTTGCTGAGGGAAGTGCTATAGCATACACTCAGTGGACGGTTCTGTTTTGTCTGTGCTGTTAGCTGACACTGGTGTGCTGACCGGTGAATCAGTCTGTGTGTAGCTTGGAGGCAGCAACCGCACTGACTGCCTCCTGCGATCAGTGGTTGGTAGACATAAATAAGCTGGCAGTGCGATCGGAAGGGTTTGTGAGATAAGGAGCTATATACGTAGCAGGTAGTGAGGAGTATTGTAACGTACGTATTCTGTGATACAGGACAGAAATCTATTATAAACTAGATTGTTGGGGTTTTTCTGGTCACCAGTGTTCATGCAGAAAAAGTGGATAATACTGCCTTGTGGTCAAAATCACAACATACCCGATTCTGCTCCATCCCTTTTCTTTTTATCTCATCTTCTGCAATTTGTTTTTATACAAGCAAATGTCAGATGTGTCTTTGAAACAGAATTCTGAGTTCCTAAAATTAATAAGAGTTTGAGTAGTGTAACGATTTTGGTTAGTGACCATGTTGTTAAAAGCTACATGTGTAGCTGGATATTTTGTTTTGGCTGTTTTTTTCCCCCAATTGTAATTCAATTACCCTACTAACAACAGGTGGGGGACAAAGATAAAAGCTTGAGTATCGGAATTGTGGCATGTCTTTCCAGCATTTCTTTGACCAAACAACCCTTTTTTTTCCCCCCAATGTTTTCTTTTTAAGCTTAGCTCCCAATTCATTACCTTTCAGAATCTAACACTTTTTTTTTAATTAATGTGTTACTCTATTTTTTGTTTAATAGACTTCTTGGTGAAAAACATTTTAATACAATTATTGGAGAGTCTCATGCAATGTTCTAATGGACTTAATCTTACTAGTAAGATATTATGGTGATGTTTAAATGCTAAAAGCTTCCCTTTCAAACCCTTTTTGTTAAAAATGGTGGGAGAGAGAGTTTAGCTGTCTCAAACTGATGGGATTTCCAATGTGGAATTGAGGTGAGAAAAGATTAATAAACTATTATTCTTGAATTTGAAACAGAACATGTAGAGGATTTGCATCTCCCAGGTGGATCTGTGAGGAACAGGTCCTGCTTAACTGGCCTACAGAGATGGAAAAATTAGTTCAGACCTTTAATATGAAGGGGTTTGGGGGGCTGCTTAGTTGTTTGGGTTTTGTTGATTTTTTTTTTCTCCCTTGGTGAAGTACTGATTTAACAATAATACTGTTTTAAGATGATGTAGCTCAGTGTTTTCGAAATCCAAGTAGTTCTGAGATGTTGAGCTGTGAAACCTTTTAGTTGTAGACATGCATTAGGGAGCCAAATTTGCTAGTACTTGTTTAAGCAATGCTGATTTGATTGGTCTTACTTCCATAAATCAGGGTCAGAAACTTTTCTTCATTGGTGCTGTTGCCAATTGCTGTCAAAGAGGCCAAGTCCCGAACAGGTTCTCCATTAGTAAGTTGTCTCTGCCCATATCTGAATATACTGTGAATTTTTGCAAACAGTTTTTTCTTCAGAAGACTTGGACAAACATCTTAAAAATTGTAACGCAGCATTCCGTATGGGATAGTCAGTATTAGAATCTGTCATGTTATGGTTGGGCGTGGGGGAGGGAATGTGGAATACTTAGTTAGAAACAGAGATTTTCTTTAGTGTGATGCCTTGTTTATAAATATCTTTCAAAATAGTTAAAATAATACTAGAAGCACTCTACATTAGATTGGAATGCAAGTGTCTCTCATCCACTTTAAGTAGATGCAGGAAATACGTTAATCTAGCATCCAGTCTAAGTAAAATGTTAGAAAGGCAAAAGTAGGGGTGGCAATTGGGAATCAAACTGGTGTTACTAATAAAAACTAAGTGATGGTTCTTTAGGCGGTATTGCATGCAATCGTGTCCCATCAGTCCTGCCTATATATGCATTTAACTGGAAGCATGTAAATATGTGAAAATAATTTTTTGTTTTAAGAAATTAATTTAGTCTGAAATAAATAAGGCTTAGGTAGTTCTAATTGCCTCTTTCAGTCCTGTCTGGCCCTATCTGATCCTGGATGTGAGTTGGCAGAATGCCCCGCATTAAGGCCAGCTGCATTCTAGACTGTAGTAACAAGAGTTATCCAGCAGGTTGAGGAAGGTGGGTCTTCCCCTCTGTTTGGTACTTAGAAGACCACATCTGGACACCACATCCAGTTGTAGATTCTCTGTTCCAAGAAAGGCATTGACGTGCTGGAGCAAGTCCACTGAAGGGCCACCAGAATCGTTAGGAGGCTGGAGGACGTGATCTCTGAAGAGAGACTGAGAGAACTGGGTTTCTTCATCTGTCAGAAGAGAAGGGGAAGTCTTATCACTGTCTACAACAATCTAATGCGAGAGTATAGAGGAGATGGAACTGGATTCTTCTCAAAGCTGTACAGGGGTAGGATGAGAAGAAATGGTCGCAAGATGAGGCATAGCAAATTCTGGGATGATGTTAGGAAAAGCTTTTTCACGGTGTGGTTATTCAGGTACTGGAACAGGGGCCTAGAGGGTGCCATTGCATCTCCATCCTTGGAGGTACTCAAAACTTAGCTAGCCCAGTCCCTGATCTGATTTGACCTGCTTTGAGCAAGGGAGTAAACTAGGTGACCTCCAGAGTTTCCTTCCAATCTAAATTATTCTGTGATTCTATCCTTTTTTGTTCAATATTTGTTATCTTTTGGATCCTTAGCCAAATGAAACTAAAGCTTAGAGGGCTAGAAACCCCAAAGATGCTAAAGCTTCTACAAGTCCCAAGAAAAACATAGATTGAGTAGAAAGAGATACAAATTGGAGCCTTTGATAACTCCTGATGATTGTAGCCTTTCCGCTATCATTTCCATTTGTTCTGCTGGCAGGGAGGTTTGTGCATACATCTTAGTCAGCACAGCTCGTCTTTCTAGCTGGTACTTGTGCTATACGGAAGAGTGTTTGAGATGACTGGGGAAATCTTGGGAGGGGTAAGTAAAGAGGGGAACAAGGTGATGCCTTTTAACAATGAGGACAGTCAAGCACTGGAGCAGATTGGCCAGAGAGGTTGTGCAGTCTCTTTCCTTGGCAGTTTTCAAGACCGGAGCCTAGAGCAATCTTGTCTGACCTGGTTGACCCTGCTTTGAGCAGGAGGTTGAATCCCTTGAGGTCCCATCTAACTTGCATTATCCTATGATCCTAAGTAAAGGTGGTGGAAGGGGGAGTATTCTTAGGAGATGTGTAAAAAGGTCAGTGAGGTGCAAGTGCATGCTGATGAATCAAATATTTTTATTTGTTTTTAAGTTGGGGGCACTTTGCTTTTACCAGTCTTGGATTTTTTTTCAGATGGACTTCTGTTTATCTTCCAAGATCTTGTATTCCTCAAGTTGGAGAAACTTCAAATGGTTTTACTTCACAATTCATGCTGAAGACAACTTTGCAGTATAACACTATAACAAAATAATTAGATTTTACTTGTTGTTAGGTCCATTCCTTAGTTCAAGAGAACTTACCTTAAACCTGTATTTTATTCTGATGAGTCAGGCATTTGTGAGTTATCTTACTTAGTTAAGAACTAAGTGAGTATGGGTGGGCTGTGAAAGTGACTTTAATATATCAACAACAAGTTAAAAATACTTATTTTCCTGTGATTCTGCAGACTTGCCTGGGTAATACAATGCCAGCTGAGCGCAAAAAGCCAGCAAATATGGAAGAAAAAGAATCTCCATTAAATAATAAAGAAAAAGAATTTAGTGAAAGGCGACCAGTGAGCACCAGGGAGAAGCCGAAAGAAGACATCAAGGTTGGCATGAAGAGGGAGACTTTAAAGGTTCCTGAAGATAAAAAGAAAAAACTGGAAGAGGATAAAAGAAAAAAGGAAGACAAGGAGCGGAAGAAAAAAGAAGAGGATAAAGTAAAGGCAGAAGAAGAGCAAAAGAAGAAAGAAGAAGAAGAAAAAAAGAAACTTGAAGAAGAGGAGAAAAAGAAACAAGAGGAGGAAGAGAAAAAGAAACAAGAAGAAGCAGCTGCTCAACTGAAGTAAGTTGTCTTTTAATGGTTTAATTGTGCCAAATGCTGTAGTCCTGCTATCGGGGTTGTGGGCAGAATTATAAAAGATGAACTGTTTGAGTTACTTATGAGAAGTTGTATGTAGTGTTACAAATTTTACATGGCAAGCAGACCATGCTTTATGACTTCTGTGTAGTTTTGAGTTTTCACCTCTAACCTATGTTACTTTAGTCTCTAATACAGGTTTCTGATAGTGTTCTCCATGTGATGACCATGTAATGCACAAATATGATTGAATAAAGAAGCACAGTTTCTTTTAAGATGGAGAAGTGTTAGTGTCATAAAATTGGGAATACAGGCTCTAACAGGTCCACAGACCGTAACAGGAGCAAATCTACTGTGAGGGATGACTGTAATTTCTTTTAATCAATCATAGACAGTTGATACCTGGATGGCAAACACAGAATGTAACCTGGCAGTTTAATATGTGATACTACCAAGACAATGTTTGTTAGTATGTTATCAAAAGGTACTACAGTGTTGAAGATAGCGTCTTTAGACCAATAAAGCCAAGATTCCAGACAAGATTCCAGACATTCTTGTGTTTGAAACGTGTCATTTTCTAAGACTGAGGCAACACCATAGCTGAATTCTAGCTGGGACAGATGTATTTCACCTATTTAAAATTTTCTGTGTAATTTCAGTAGTCTGGGAATAAAGGATTTCCCATAACTGTGTAATACAGTAACCTGTTGAAAGGTGGTTGTCCTCTTCTGTAAGAACTTCATCTCCGTCTGGAGTAAATGGAGTTTTATGTTTATATTTTCTAAGTCTGTTGGGATTAATATGTTCTGCATAGAAATATTTGAGAAGTTTCATTTTGTAACAAGTAGTACTTGCCTTTTGCAGCAAAAAAAGTTAAACAGTAGTTTATGAAGCAGATGCTTTAGCTTTCTAGGATTAACTTGTTAAATATTTAAAAATGGAGTATTAAGGGGAAATTGTGTTTAGAACTACTGGAGGGTTTCCAACTATGACTTTTTTTTTTCCTTTGAACTGTTAACCTAAAAGTGAGGTTCTGTAACGGAAATGACTGATTTCTATTTCTCTTAGAGAAAAAGAGGAAGCACATCAGCTCCATCAGGAGGCTTGGGAGCGCCATCAGGCAAGAAAAGAGCTTCGCAGCAAAAACCAGAACGCACCAGACAATCGCCCTGAGGAAAACTTCTTCAGCAGACTAGATTCCAGTTTGAAGAAGAACACGGCTTTTGTTAAGAAGCTAAAAACCATTACAGAGCAACAAAGGGACTCCTTGTCCCATGACTTTAATAGCCTGAATTTAAGCAAATACATTGCAGAAGCAGTAGCTTCTATTGTGGAAGCCAAACTGAAAATATCAGATGTGAACTGCGCTGTGCACTTGTGTTCACTCTTTCACCAGCGCTATGCTGATTTTGCTCCTTCGCTACTTCAGGCTTGGAAAAAACATTTTGAAGCAAGGAAAGAAGAGAAGACTCCCAACATTACCAAGTTAAGAACTGATTTGCGTTTCATTGCAGAATTGACAATAGTCGGGATTTTCACTGACAAGGAAGGTCTGTCTTTAATCTATGAGCAGCTTAAAAATATTATTAATGCTGATCGAGAATCCCACACTCATGTTTCTGTGGTTATCAGCTTTTGTCGGCACTGTGGAGATGACATTGCTGGTTTGGTACCAAGGAAAGTAAAAACTGTTGCAGAGAAGTTTAACTTGAGCTTTCCTCCTAGTGAGATAATTAGCCCAGAGAAGCAACAGCCCTTCCAGAATTTGTTGAAGGAATACTTTACGTCTTTGACCAAACACCTGAAAAGGGACCACAGGGAGCTACAAAATATTGAAAGACAAAACAGGTGACACTTGAATGTTGCTTTATATTTATGGAGAAAAAAATAGTTTGTTTATGAAATGCCTAGATTTATTGCTGTATTTGTAAACAAAGTCTGTTAGCGGTGTGTCGAAGATAAGCGTATTCTGCAATATATCTAAAAAAAGTTCTAAATTTGCTCTGAATACTTAAAAAGCTAAAGCCAAATAGACTCTTTGAATATCTTTAAAGAAAATGGAGGTTGACCTTTAGCTTTAATTCTCTATAACTTCAAGTTTGGTGGTGTTCTCTTAGCAGCTTGAGAGTAATGCTTCTTTCCCAGCTGGTACCGTCCTTTTCCAGTTGGCACAATCTAATTTCTCCCTTTCCACCCACACGTATCTAACGGAGCATATGCCACAATGGCTTTGGTTTGTTTACTTTTTTTAGTGTACAAGTATGGAGGAAAAATTAGGTTAGACTAACAAGGTACCCCTTACACTTTAATGTGGGCAAATTTTATATATTAAAATGTGGGAGGGCATAGACAATTTGATTCAAATCCTCTTAAATGTCTATATGAAATACTAATATTGAAGGGTGTAAGTATACACACCTTTAAGATCTGAATAATTTAATTTCTACCATGACCACATTGTTTAATAATTGTTTGCTTTTCTTTAAAGCGTCCTGAATTGTCATTATTGGAGCCAGCCTAAACCCACCTGCTGGTCTTAAAACATGGGCATTCTTAAATCCTTTTGGAAGCATTCCAAGCAGATAGAAATGAACATGTTACTGTGGATAGGCACAGGTTTCAACTAAAAGGCTGAACATCAGTCCAGAGCCAAATGTATGCTCGGAATACAGTAAAATTTGATGTTCCCAAACCAAGGCTTTAAACTTGCTGATGGGTATTGTGCTGCAGTCCTATCTGGTCTTGGTCAGCTCAGTGGCGTATTTCATAGGACCATAAACTGACTTCTGAGCTACCATTATTTCTACAAGTACCTTATTACTTTAAAGTGTGTTATTGACTTAGTTGTTATTTTTTTAAAGTTAATGAGTATAAAGTTCTATGCTTTCAGAATTATAATTGGTTCTGGGCACATTGGTTCTGGCTGGGATTTCAATGAGTGAGTGTCGAAAAGTCTGTATGATAGGCAATAAAGTGAAAAAAAAAAAAATCCCAAGAGATACGAAGAATGTTAAGAAACCATAAGGAAGAAAGAGCATAAGTGATGTGGGAGAGGGAAATATACTTTAATGTTTACTTGCACAACTGGATAAAAGTGGCTGGATAGAGCCCTGAGCAGCCTGGTCTGATATCATCATTGAGCCTGCTATGAGTAGATCATACTAGAGACCTCTTTATGCACCTTATCTGAATTATCGCTATGAACTTGGGTGCAAAGCTTTTGTTTTGGGGAAGGAATGTGAAGAAGTATAGTTTATCACTGGATGAAGATAATTCTATTATTTATCTCTGTCTGAACTTTTAGATGTTTATTTTAGCTGCTTAATAAAAGTTGGGGAATAAGTTTTGTTAAAGATACAAGACATCAAAAAACTTTCCTGCCTAATTTTATTTGCTTACAACGTGTCTGTAACAAGAGAGATGCTTGACATTTGCATGCTATGGATGTGCAAGGCATGAGGTCAAAGACAGAAACTTGCCTGGTAAGAAGTCTGTGAATAGTATAGAAATCTTCCTCAACTGTGGATTTCTGAAAAGTGATTGTGGTGATGTGGTGTTGTTTTGTTGTTGTTTGGGGTTTTTGGGGTTTTTTTTTGTTTTGTTTTTTGTTTTTTTTTAAAAAGGAATAATCCTATTGGAAAAAACGGTCCTCTGTGTATTTGAAACCTGATCCACTTTGCTGATAGCAACAGCTTTTATTCCCACTGTTATTCCAGAACTGGTGAAGTGAACAGAGAGCGAACTGTTCTCTCTTGTGCATCAACAGTGTCATATGTTTAGGTCATGATATTTTGTCAGGTAAATACCTCTTGTATTTACCTGTGTCAGGACAGTGACTGTGAAATAACTCAAGCTGTACAGATTGGTTGAGTTTAATTGAAAATTAATATGCTAACCTTAACCGTGCTTTAATATTGTGTTACCTGCTGAATCATTAAGGTAAAATTAAAGCATTATTAGACACAAGGGTTTCTGCAAGTGGATAATTAGGAAAACTACCTTGAGTTACGCTTTGACAGTAGAACCTGGTGGTCGTTTGGTTACACAGCTAAGGGCACAGCAAGATCTGTGCAGGCTGTGTCATTGGAAGGAAACAACTTGATTCCCAAATTCTAGCGTTAGTTTTCAAAAAAGAGTTTTAGATATGGAAGAAACTTCTTTTGTCTAAATTAAGGATGTTTTTAAGATCTGCTGAACTTGTGCTGTGGCACTTCATGAAATTCTGAAGAGACATAAAGTAAGAGAAGTACTGTGTGCTGTACTTTTAATTGTATTCAAAAATGAATTGTGCTTTTTTAAAGTTTGTGTAGTATGCTTTAGATTGCTTGAATTAGTTAACACTTGTCTTTTGGGAACTGAAACCAAGAACTGAAACTCTTGTACTGTTGTTAGAGCACTTTGCTTGTTTGCTTTTTAATAATAGCACAGAGCTTCAGTGCTCATGTTTGAGGCTGCTGGTATATTTTAAACTTAAAATATGTACCTCATGGATAGCTGTCTCCATGGAAAGGCTATGAATTGGCACTTAACATGTTTCCTGAATCCAAACTGAACTACTGCACTTTAGAAATTGTCTGTGGTTATTTAATTTGTTAATTTTTCTTGCTCTACTTTGCAGGAGCAGGTAAATCATGTTATATAGGTGTGTTTTTGTGAGAGGGACAAGAAGCAGAACTTTTGCTAGCATTCCTGCTTCTTGCCCTCTGCCAAGACAACGATGTCAAGTTTTGGTTCTAAGCAGATAGGGATTTTGTTGCTCACCCTGTGAATGTGTTGTGTACAAAGATGACTTTTGTTTTACAATTAACCTGGAACTGAAAAAAGCCAAGATTGTTATCCCTCACCTTACATTGCTTAAACTGGTTTAGAATTTTTATGCTATAAAATGTTTGGGTCTTTTGGCAAGAATGTGATTGTATACTTATTGCTTAATAAAAGCCTAATGATAATGTAATGATGCAGCCTGCTTTAGGAATTATGGCATTTGCACCTTATTTCGAACTTCATCTTCTGATGCTTTCATCTCAGTGCAGGGTGCATTGTCAGTGGTTACAACTAGTTAGTCCAATGTTAGTAGCATTATTCAAGCTACTGTAAAATGGAAACTTGCTAGGCAAGCTCATTCCGTCAGCTTCCCTTTGAAAGTCTGTGTTTGATCTGAGTTCATTTGTATCTTTGCTGTGGTAGGCCCCCAAACAGCTCAGCTGGCCCGAAGTGTTCTTTACCTTCACAGTAAAGAACTGACTGTGCCTTGTCCATACAAGAACTATTCATGCAGAGTGGATCATGCCATGGATGGGAAAATGCACTTCTCAGGAGCCCTCGTTGAGGACAAACTAGAACATTGCTAACGAGCAACCAGCTTATTCTTAGTTAACCCAAAATCAACGATGACAGTCTTTCATCAGTCTTCCGTGGCAAGCTTTGTACTAGCAGATATTACCTTGTTCTGTATATTTCGTTCAAACTACTGGAAGTTCTTGATATTTTTTTTGTCTAAAATCCAAGACGGTCTTAATTGTAGTGTGGTAACAAAATTGAGTTGTACTGCTCTGCATGTAATCCTGAAACTGCTTTACTGTGCGCTTGTAAGCAGTGATTAACATTCCTTCAAATGCAATTGCTTTTGACAGTGGATTTCAATTTTAAAAATGAGAATTTAAAATAAGTATGGATAGTTTCATAAAAGAAAACAAAGAGCAAGTGAAAAAACAAATGTAACTGCTCTTAATTTGGACTGATAGCCTTGAAATAACTTGGTTTGTTGGAAAATTAATGGGCTGGTCTTAATGTGCAACTTTTTTGAGCCTCCTGGCGATGATTGCCCATTTAATCATTGAACAACATGGAAATGTAATGTTACAGATGCAAAGCAACTTTTATCCAGCTTTCATGGAAGTTGAATATTTTAATTTACTACAAAAGTCTTTTCATTGTGCAGGACTGTTACAGGATAATCATAGCAAAAAAATAAGTTAGCCTTTCTCTTTGGACATTGAAGTTAGAGCTGTGACTGTACTACCCTCAACGACATTGAGTAATTCAGTATGGTGGTTTGGAAAAAAACAGTGTTGCTCAAAGTTTTGCTATTGCAGTCTCAACTAGAATTCTGACAGTTCCCTCTTCGAGGGAAAGGTTAGCTTTGCTCAGAGAAATTGGTAGTGGTACAGGATAGCTCAAATATATTTTAAGAAAAAAGGTCATCTTACTGTAACTTTGATTTTTTGCAGGCGCATTCTTCACTCCAAAGGAGAGCTGAGTGAAGATCGACACAAGCAATATGAGGAATTTGCAATGTCCTATCAGAAGCTGTTGGCAAATTCTCAATCTCTAGCTGATCTTTTGGATGAAAATATGCCTGACCTTCCCCAAGAGAAACCAACACCTGAGGGTAGGCAGTCTTCTAAAGCAAGTAAACAGGATGCTGGACTTGGCTTGGATGTGGTGGGAAAGCTAACCAAACCCTCTTACTGATGTGTTCTGATGTGTTCTTCCCATCGACGACTTCTTATTTAGGTTTCCCTCCTTAAGGATATCAAAGAATGAATAATACATAGTTTTTTATTAAAGCAACTAAACCTAACATTTAACCATAACGATTGTATATGCTGTGTAGTTACGGTAACAAGTAATATCTGTTTAGATTTGTTTCAGGTAATACAGGAATAAATGGAAAATTAAAAATGTTTTAAACCTAATTGTTTTAAACCTAATTCTTTCAATTTAATGTAATGCATTTTTTGCTATTTAAAGAACGGTGTATGTTAGAATTTTAAAATCTGATATTGTTAAAAAATGAATTTGAAGTATATTTTGGGTCATGATGTTATGAGCAGGATCATATTGTTAAGCCAGATAGGTCACTAGGTGGCTCTCTGACCTCCTGAGAAGTGCAGCATATAACTGGCAGAGCTATTCAATGCCTTAATGAATCTCTAATTTTAGGTTTAGAGATGTTGTTGAAATTATGAGTGTACCTTTTGTCTGAAGTCATCTTGAGCTTAAAAGAAGCTGTATTTCTTGAATACCTCTAAATTTAAAATTATTCTTTTTAAACTTCTGTTCTTAAAATACAATGAGGTACAATTCATGCTCAAAGCGATTATTTTTTTATGTTAATGTGGTTAAAGTCTGTTATAGCTTTCCTTTCTAATACCACATAGTGTGCTGCTTGATTTTACTTGATTTGACTTTCACTCTGATACTGTTTTCTGTCAATGCCAAATCTACAATTTTAAGATAGCTTATTGATATATCTACTATTAAGATTGAGTTGTTAAAAGCACTTTATACGTTGCAATATTTAAGTGAAAACAGTGGTAGTAATAAATAGGTTAACATGTTTCTAAAAGTATTTTTTTAATCTTTAAAGGTGCCTCCCCTTAGAAGGTGAAAAATTTGCGTGAATAACTTTCTTATGGTTTCACTATTTTTGTAGAACATGGACCTGGTATTGATATTTTCACACCAGGAAAGCCTGGAGAATATGACCTGGAGGGGGGTATCTGGGAAGACGAAGATGCTAGAAACTTCTATGAGAATCTCATCGACTTAAAGGCTTTTGTGCCAGCGATTTTGTTTAAAGATAATGAGAAATGTTCCCAGAACAAGGATTCCGGCAAAGATGAATCAAGAGGTAGAATGCTTGGATGAGTATTTTTTTTAACATATTTTGTGCAACAGATATGTAAATTTGATGGAAGTAATGAGTCTCTAACAAAATAATTTGTGGTGATCAGGACAGTACACCAGTTTAGATGAATTTTTAGGGAAGAAACTGCGGGAAAGGGATTATATCTGGGTATGGTATTTAAGGAAGAAAAAAGATTAAATGCATTTTAATATTGATAGAATTTTAAATCTGAAATAATTGGAGATTAACCAGTGCCAGTAAATGATTAACTTTTCTGTTGGAAACCTAAAAGTTTACCTTCTTTGAAAGATGTTAGTGTTCATTCTGTTTTTTCCACTAAATTGTCAATGGTAGCCAACTGTTTCAATATAAAATTCCAGTAGATTGAAAGGCCTGGATGGTTCCTCACTTCTGACACAGCCCTAGGTTCACAACCAGGCATTGGTAGACTTTAGTTATGGGATAAAAATGACATTCACCATCACTGGCTCAAAGTGTAACAGAAGATGCATGTTTGGATAAGAGCAGTGTTCTGGCATTGAGGAAATGCCAACAAAGACACAGGCTGCATGGTTTTCTAATATGCATGCAGTAGGTCAGTGTTGAGTATTAATGGAATTTCAACTCTGTAGTTCATGGCCTTCTTTCTGATTTCTAAATTCCGAAATTTCCCTGTGAGTATAATTAGATGTTGGAGCAGCTTGCCCAGGGAGACTGGAATCTCTGCCTTAAGAGATTTTTTTCAAGGCAACTGGAAAAAATCCCTGAGAAATCTGGTCTGAATACAGTGCTCATCCACTTGGACAGAAGGTTGAACTAGAGACCTCACCAAGGTCCATTCCAGACTAAATTAGTCTGTGATTCTAAACACGTTGCTTGCTTTGTGAGTCTGCTATTTCCATATGATATGCACACAGTTTAGTTGTCACAGTTTTGTTTGAAAAATTTAAATATTTTAATAAGGTTATTTGCCTTGTAATTTATCTTTTTTTATGAAGCATAGTCTGCAAATGAGGCTTGAAGGAGGCCTAAAAGAATACTAAAATGTTGTAGATAGTAATCTCTTGGAAAAATGCTCTGTGCTGGACCAGTGTTGTCCAAGAAAAATACTAGCTATTCCTTTCTGAATCTTCATCTGTGTTCAGTTTTGGGCCCCTCACTACAAGAAGGACATTGAGGTGCTGGAGCGTGTGCAGAGAAGGGCAACGAGGCTGGTGAGGGGTCTGGAGAACAAGTCTTATGAGGAGCGGCTGAGGGAACTGGGGTTGTTTAGCCTGGAGAAAAGGAGGCTGAGGGGAGACCTCATCGCTCTCTACAACTACCTGAAAGGAGGTTGTAGCGAGGTGGGTGTTGGTCTCTTCTCCCAAGTAACTAGTGACAGGACGAGAGGAAATGGCCTCAAGTTGCGGCAGGGGAGGTTTAGATTGGACACGAGGAAAAATTTCTTTACTGAAAGAGTGGTGAAACATTGGAACAGGCTGCCCAGGGAAGTGGTGGAGTCCCCATCCCTGGAAGTATTTAAAAGACGAGTAGATGAGGCACTTAGGGACATGGTTTAGTGGGCATGGTGGTGTTGGGTTGACGGTTGGACTCGATGATCTTAGAGGTCTTTTCCAACCTCAATGATTCTATGATTCTATGACACAGAACAACAAACACTGGCAGAAGCATTTGTATTCTATGATTCTGTGATTCATCTAGAGATTCATAGATCATTTGTGTTCAAGGAAAATACGGTTTTTATTTGACCTTCTACATAGCACCTTATTTCTTCAGTATTTTCCTCCTGTTCTGCTTTTCTGCTTTTTTTTTCTTGGTCTGTATAAAATACTTTCTCTTCACTTTGCTTTGTCAATTTTATTACCAGTTGAGCTATGAAGACTATGCAGTGCAAACACTAAATTAGAATTTGTACCTTTAAATCTGGCTCTTTTTGAACAATGTTTGTGATACTCATTTACTGGGGTTTTGGAGGATACTGTTTTGCATATTGGGAAGGTCAGAGAGAAAGTTTTTTTTGCTTGCACTTCCCATGTGATGGCCTGGCAATCCATTTTAAGCACTTTTGGACTTAGATTGCTGCATTTCTGAATATCTTGTTCTGTTTGAATGTATACATGTCATTCAATGAAGATGTACCAGGTATAGTTCAGAGCAAACCAAAGCGCTAAAAACTGTTGGCAGTCCTTAACAGACCCCAATGTAGGTAAATGTTTGCAGATTTCAGGCATATGGGTAAAGCTGTATGAAGGATATCAAACCACTGAAACATAACAGATGAGACAGTATAGTCTCAAGAAGTAATATTTTTTCCCCGTTTCCTTTTAATGAGACTAAGACACTAAAGAGATGTAGGTTTAGCAAGGTGAGTCTTCCTGTATTCTAATCATGACTGCATATATTTAATACTTTAATATTTCTACTTTCAAATAGATTCAAAAGATGCCAAAGATAATAAGGAAGCACCTGGGAGTGAGGATTTGGAGTTGGAGCTGGAGAACCTGGATATTAATGATGATCCTCTGGAGTTAGACTGTGGAGATGAGGCAGAAGATCTTACAAAAAAGCTTCTTGATGAGCAAGGTAAAAAGAAGTGGTTTTAGGAATTCTTTGTTGTTTCCTGATTTTTTTTTTTTTTTTGAGCTTGATGGTTTTTAGTCAGTAGATAGAGTGACTTCAGGGAGAACTATTTATTTATTTATTTATGAAACTTTAGCAGCTAGAAACTGTTAGGATTGTGGTAAAAAATGCATTTGTAACAAGATACAAGTGAAAAGTATTACATGGAGGTTTATGTAGTGAAAGTTATTGATTCCTTCATATAGCTTTTAAAAATAATCAAATGTGAAGGCAGTTGTCTGCAAAGTGACTAGAAAGAAGTATGTAGACTTCAGTGCCTAAATGATTTGCTCATCAAATGTGCTTAGGGTACTAATAAAATATTTTCTGGTTTTAACTTATATTGAAATCTAAGATTCAGCTCTGCCTTTCTGTCTTGTTAATCATTAAAGACTTTTCTTTTGATGTTATGGCTTCACATAGCAGGATTTAAGAATTCTAACTTCTAATTATGCATAAAGGGCTGCAAATGGCACCTGTGAAAATCTAGCTGTGTCAGTTTTACTAGGGGAAACAGCAGCAAAACGTTTCTTAAGCATTTTTCTTATGAGTTACAAGTTTTTCTTTCAGTGGTACTGAATAGTGGGAAAAGCAACATCAGGTGTTAAGAGCCAAAATCATAGAGGAGCAAGTGAGGTGTTTTCTTTGAGCCCAGTTTGTAAAACACATTGTTTTTTCTGCTTTGGATTTCCAAGGACCAATGCAGATTCTTTTCTTTCATTTCTGAAGCAGGAAACTTGTTCTGTGTCTAGAATGTGGGAGAAAAAAAAAAATCACATCTAGAGTCCACTGGCTGGAGATTCTGTGGCTTAGAAGTGAAGATCCTATCTGATCTAGTGAATTTAGAATCTAATCATCCTCTTGCTTGAAACTGCATTGGGCTTTAAAAGCTAAGAAGTTAAAGCCAAAACTTTAAGCCGTGGAGTTCACATCAAAGCAAAGAAGTTGAGGCCCTGGCAAAGACTGTGTATCGGTGTTTAAAGCGTAGGTTTGTCTAACCAAGCTGATGCATGGATCTGTGGGCTTGGGCGTTGAGTGATTTGAACAACTCCTCAAAGTACCAGTCTCCTTTAGCTGGCAGTAGGAAGGGTTAGGGCATATGGGTCTTTACATTGGATGACTCTCTTGTGTGCCTAAAGTTAGTTGAGCTTGGGACTACGCTGGTCTGTGACACCTCACAAATTCGAAGAAATTAGCTCCCCAGTCAGACCGTTTCAGATTCCTTCTGAAAGGAAAACTGTCAGGATAATTCTATGTAATGTTTCCTTAGGTTTTTCCTTTCTTTACCCAGACAGATTGGAAAAAGCCATACCCTCTTTGGAATAAATTTTCCCTTCCATTTATATTCTCTGAGTAGTCATCAGCTCATTAAAACTTAACATCTTACCCAGCTTAATTGCAGGACATTCACTTTAGTGAGTTGTTATCCTCAGAGATTTCAAACAAAACAGTGAAGAGCTTGGTTCCAGCTATCTATAAGGGAGGTACACATAGACGTTCTCTTGGAATCAAAAGAAAAAAAGCAGTTCATTCTGGATTGGTCATAGCTTGCTAGATAGGCCAAAAATACTTCGTCAATAGCATCTAAAGGAACGTGGATATTTCCTTCTTGTCTTTTTCTGAAGGGATTCTTAACTTGATAGGAGGATGAAGATTATTCCAAATATAAAGACAAAGCCAAATAACTAGAGTGATACCCTGTAGAAGTGAGGAAGGAATAACAGGAGATGAGATCAGAAATAAAAGATGCAGTCTCTGTATAGTTCAAGCTCACTGGCAGGCAATGCAAGTTTGAGTATGTACAGTACCACAGAAGGGATTGATGATCATGTTTTTGATTGTAAAAGGAAGGTGATGCATGTTTTGTCATAATACAAAATATTAACCATCAATACTAGTTTCTGTTTTTAAACTACCTATTGACTGAGCACTAAACACACTCCCATCTGAAAGGTTAACCTAAATGTGTCAGAGTGGTGTTTATTTTTTGTCATTAAACAGCCAGCCTTTAAAGAAAGCCTTTTACTTTCTACCTTGTGAAGGTAATGTCATTTGGCTCACAGTGTAGGCTTTTTCTTAGTGGAGAGCTATTGCTTCATGATTGTCTTTGCTCATTAGTTTATTTTTTGAGAAATGTGTAGAAACTTAGTGTCTTTGCAAATTTGATACCTTTGCCAAATTTCTTTGATACTGACAAGTAGCTTCATAAATTAGTGATGGAAATTAAAATAGATCTGATTGCCAAATCCTTGTTCTCCTAGAAAACTAGGCTATAAATTAGCAGCATATGTTACTTTACTTGAAACATATAGAGAAACACAATGATTGGGTTTTTTTGAGGAGGTGCGTAATTCTGAACACCCCTAGTTGGTAGCACCAGATATACAGAATTAACAAAAATCTGAATTTAGATGTTGCTTCAAGTTCTGCGATGTATTTCCATCTAGTTAACTGGTAGATTTCTTTCAGCCTTTCTCTTAAGTAAAATTCACTTAGGTTTGACATTAAGAAAATTAGGTGTCCTTCAGCTGCAAAATACAGCTTTAACTTCTCTTCACATGTACTGAATTTTTGTGCATCTGTACTTCAGGTAAGTTAGTAGTAAAGTTTTGTGCAAAGCCATCAAAGAATGAAACCACTGTATTATGACACTATTACAAATATAAAATAGAGTATTCCTAGGCTGAGACGGGCCTTTAGTATAAAAAGGGAGGATGCATGAGGTCTTAACGTAAGGTCCAAGATGAAGAAAAAAAGTAGCTTTAGTTATTGTGATAATCTGGGGGTGTGGATTTCATTGGCAGAGGGAATAAGTAAATTATAGAGGGGAAAATAAGATAAATAGGGCAGACAGTCCAGTCAGACAGTGGGTATTGCATATCTTTTGCTACTTCTGCATCTCCTGCCACTTCTCTTCAGTCTTTTCTCCCCTGTCCAAATATGAGGGAGACAAGGCAGTTTTCCAAAGTGCGTGATTTTAAAGCAGGTCTGCCCTGGTGTAGCATCCTTCACAGCATTGCAGTGCCTGTTTCTGTACTTTTTTCCTAAAGGTTGGAGTCTATAGTCAGTTAAGTTTAAGATATGACATGTAAAAGGAAAGTTGATGCAGTTAATTGAAGAGGTTTGTTTACCAGGAATTTAGCTAATTTATTTTGTTTCTCTATTGTGTTAACTTTGAGTGAATCTTAATTTTCTTATTTTCAATATGCTCAGGGAAGAGAGAGGGAGCAGATAGCACCGGAGCTGAAAATAGTGACGGAAAACATGCTGAAAGAAGTGAGTTTTGAGGTTGTTTTTAAAAGAGAAGGTAAAATGTTAAAAAATGAAGCTGTGTGAATGGAAACGAAGATGCTAAGTAAGGAATGGCCAGGGTGGAAGCCATCAAGGGTACTGGGAGCAGGAGTCTGACGTTAATACATATCTAGCGCCAGTTTTTGTAAGGCTGGTCAGCAGCAGAGATGATCTGTAGAAGTGAGTATTAAGTCAACCCTGTTAATTTTGCTACACTGTTTAGAGAGCTAGCAAAGTTCCTATCAGAAGAGCAGGAATTTAAAAAAAGATCTAAAATATTCATTAAGAAATATTTTTTTGGACTTGGATGACTTGTGAGACTAGATTCTGAACACGTTCCTCAATGAGGCTTTGATTCAACAAGATGTTTAACATTATGCTTAAGTGTTGTGCAGAGAGGGGGGATCCAGCCAAAAAATTACTCACAGTATTGGTTTGTACCATCTGAATGTGAGGGCTCCTGCATGATCAAATTCATTACAGATGCTCATCTCACAGAGGAATAGCTACTAGCATTACAAAAGCACTTCTGTTATTTCCACTGTCTGGGTGATACTTTACAAGGTAGACTGAAGCTTTCAGGCAGAGTGGAGTTTCTAGGAGCGAGCCCTCTGTAAGGTTATAGTTTTGTAAAAATTAAAAAAAGGTGTTAACAATAAGGGAGCCAGGGCTTTCTCAGAAAGTATGTGTGTAGGGAGAGGGGAAGGCAAATAACTGTTGTTACTGAAGTAGAAGATTGTTTGGTACTGATTGTTGCAGGAGAACAACTTCAGTAAGTCCTTAAGGTCTTCTCATACTTTCTCCCTGAAAATTGCAGTATTGCATGCATTTCTGGTTAAATATAAAGGTGTTTAAAAAGAAAAAATAATTTTCTTTTCAGTCTCTACAATGATCTTACTGCATGATTTGATCTGCACCCAGATAGACTACTACAAATAGTCTAACTGTAATTGTTATACATTACTACTTGTAAATTTTTAAAAAGAGGTAATGCAGTTTTAAAATGTGGTGATGATGAAAGACTGGAACTCAGGAGGATCAAAGTGAAAAGCAAGAAAGGAACTAATTTTTTGCATGAATTGCATACTTAGAATCATTATTTGCCTTAGAGAAGGAAGCTCTGACCACTTCATTTCCTGTCACTGTCAGATTCTTAATTTTCTATTTTAAGTCCCAAAGCTGCTTCAGGTACTACAAAAAAGCCTTTCCACTTAGAAAGGATCCACGTACTGTCATGAGGAAGAAATACCTAGAAATATAATGTGAGAATATCTGTAGCTCTCCAGTGAGAGAGAGGACCAGTGAAAGAAGAGATGTATTTGGGAACTGTTGAAATTGAATGTGATAGCAGGGCCTCTTGAAAGATTGACTTGAAAAGTGACTGAATTGTCAAAGGCTTATTTTTTTTAATTTATTTCAAGAGCATTGAGTCAGTTTGAATAGAAGACTGAGGTGAGACAACTAACGGCTGTAAGGGAAAAAGGAGAAAATAAAAGGAGACAGGAAGGTGTGGCTGTAAATATCTAAATGGAAAAATGCATTAAAACAAGATTTGCTAGTAAAAATTGTCTGGTTTGAGCTATTGCATTGCATCCTAGTGAACTCTGAGTATATGGGTGATGAGAGAGTCAGGGTTCCTTAAACTTTCATGGTCCTCTTCTGTCTGAGCATCTGGAACATCTTCCTTTTCTTTTTTCTCCTTTCTTAATCAACTCTTCTCTCATTCTTCCGACTTCTAGTTGCCTGTGCAAGAGAGGAGGCGATGTCACCTGCTTTAATCTCTAGCATCTTCAAGATGGGGTAGCTGGCAATGTTCCTTGGAACAATTCTTAGTGTTTCGCTACCTAAGCTCTACCCCATCTCAAAAAAAAAAAAAACAAAAAACAAAAAACCAAACCCAACACCCCACCCCCCCCAAGGAAAAAACATCCTGCAGTGTAGCATCTTTGTTTTCTCTTTGCCTTTCACTAACTTGAAAAAGGAACTTCAGTCTTTTATGCTAGTTTACCTTACTCTGTAGCCTGTAAAGACAAAGTGACTTTACCAAGTCTTGGGTATTTTGTAGTTTGGGTGCAATTTCACCACTACCATATTCACCTTTTTGAAGTCTGTCTGTCTCTGTTCTGCTTTCAAATACCTCTTAGGTATTCTTGTTACTGCTGAATGTTCTCAGACTGAAAGGAAACCAAACATCATCATGTTCCTTTTTCAGGAAGCAGTGTTCTTTTGTGTTGCTTTGGCCAAGGAAGGGTTCTTTCCGAGCGTGTTTGTTATAACTCATTGTTTTGGCTCTTGTGCTATAGAGCAAACTAGACTCTTCTCTAGGACTTAGTAAAATCTGGAAAATTTTTGAAGCTTACTACATGTTTTGCAATTAAAGGGTAACTGTAGGGGGATTGGTCTGGTGAGATCTTCGTAGCTGATGCCAGAAAATCTGAATTTCAGTGGCAGAGTTGTCCTGCAGTCTCTTACTTGTGTAGTGTAACTGACTCAATTAGTAGATACAGGTCACTGTCACTGCTTCCTATGTTGCAAATTACACAGAAGTGTTTGCTTGAAAAACAAACTGTCGCTTGCCTTGCAATCGTTATGTGATCAACCCTCCATCCTTGTCGCTTTATGGTCCTGTACTCTGGTTTCTGTACAGCTGAAGGAATTGAGTTGGCCTCTAGCTTTTACAGCCTCAAGTGAAAAGATGTCAAGAATGTACCTGATGAAAGAATGGTCTTAATGGACATTTTTGATCAAAAATTCTATTTCTCCTGCAGGGCAAACATACATAAAAAAATAGAATCCACAATTGCATTAAGGCGTTTTGTTGTTTTGGTTTGGTTTTTTTTCCCCAATATTGTTTTCCCCCATGTTTGGGCCTTCTTGTGGTCTTCCTTTTATCACCTAAAGAAACTACCATAGTTTTCTAGGAATATATATGTGTTGTTACTCCTGACAGTATAAATTAGGAGGTAGGAAACTTCATAAATAGGAAGACAAGTTTTAAAGGTGATACTTTTGACTTTTGTCAGCATAGACCATCAATGGATTTTTTTTGCATTAAAAATGAAATTTTGTATTCATCTTTATCTTATTTTTTTGAATCTGTGGATGACTATTTAACAACTAAACATTACAAATGCACTGTGTTTGGGGAATGTGATTGTAAATCATTATATTTCATAGCTTAAAAATGTGTGCTGCTTATTTATTTCACTCTGTTAGAACAAGAGGATGAAGAAGCCAGTACTGGATCTCATTTAAAACTTATAGTAGATGCTTTTCTTCAGCAGCTTCCAAATTGTGTCAACAGAGACCTCATAGACAAGGTATAGTCATAGTTTTCTTCCCCCCCCCCCCCCCTTAAAAGCTATAACGCTAGGTCAGATTGATCGGAAATAAAGATTTGAAGCTTTGGAGTCTAGCAGTAGCTGAATTCATTTTCAACCTGGAGGAAGTATTTTCTTTTTCTCACTTAGTCAGCCATTGCCCAAATACCATGTGATATTGGTTTTGTCTGCCTCTTCTCTTATGTGTTAGTTTGTTTTAGAAGTAGACTTGGCTTCTTCCTTTTTTCTTCCCATCACTCCCTGACAAATTACTCCCTGTCTACTTAAGCTGCTTTTTTCCTTGTGTTGATCCAAAGAATCAGTAACTGGACATGTTTTCTAACTATGTCAGTTCTAGACAAAAATGAAGATTTTTTTTCTTTACGGTTGTTTTTAAAGCAGCTGCACATAACAGGAATAGCTCTGTAAAAGATGCTTTTGAAAAGCATGCTATATTGCTTTAAAAAACTGCTGCATTAAAGGTGAAGTATTGACTCTTCTCTTTACAGGCAGCAATGGATTTTTGCATGAATATGAATACAAAAGCCAACAGAAGAAAACTAGTACGAGCACTTTTCATAGTTCCTAGACAAAGGTAAGAACTGAAGGGGGAACAAGCTGGATCCACCCTTTGGTTATTTAACTTAACATATGTATATATTTTTTAACTGTTTAAATTACTGAAGACCAGTGCATATTCCAAGTTGCATTTGTTTATTCCTGATGTGCGCTTCTGGAGTGATTTATGCTAGAGCACCAAAGAAATATTTGGGATTAGCGATCAAGCAATTCACCACAATATTTTGCCATAGCAGTGTAAATTTTTTTAATAAATAGTTTCTCTTTTCTGGTACTTGTGTGTTTATAGTTGATCTTTTCATGACTTTTTTTTAACCATGAAAACAACAGCAAAACCTACCTTCTATCAAAAAAGGAGGATATATTTCATTCAGGAGAACTTGTGCTTTTTTTAATATAAGAACCTATGAATAGTTAGAGCACAATGTTGTTTAGGATGGAGGATTTCTTGTGATATGTTAATGCTGGTATAGTACATAGCCATTATAGCCTTTTATCTTCTGGAGCAGAGCTGGTTCGAGGCCGGCCAGTTTAGAGAAAGCAAGGATTAGAGTTTGAGCCTGGCCTCTTCCGTCTGTGTAGATCTGTCCATGTAGTGTTTTCCTATTTCTCCTTGTCTCTCTCTTTGTGTAAGAGAGGTCGCTGCACTTACAGGAAGAGCCTTGCTTACAGAAATGATTGCAAATATTGAGATAAAATTGTTAAATTCATTGGAAGAACAATATATTTCTCTGGTAAACTTGTTCCTTAAATAGGTGCAACTTAAATAGGTGCAATTATGAAGGAGTCACTTTTCTTGCTCCACCTCGCCCTGTTTCTCCTGAGAGGTTGTTTTGATGCTGCTTTTAGTTTCAAATGTTTCATCATCATCTTGCATTTCCTGTTACGAGTTCACACCACTTTGATTCCATTCCCTTTTAATGCTGGGGAAAAAACATGGTTTGTTTGAGTGTCCGTTTTGTTTCAAGACTTGTGTAGACTATTGCTTTGAAGAAACAGACCTTGGTGTTTTGTTTTCCTTGCTTTTAATCACTTAGTTCTTGCCTTGTGTTTTCAACCTTAATTCTAGCCTATTTCTACATCCCATTTGTAATAAGCATCTGCTGTGCTAATAACCCTACGCTCTTAGCTGTATATAAACCAGTGGTTTGTTTGCTGACTGTATGCATTAACCTGACTACGTTGATACTAGTTTTGCAATTAGAAGTGCACATAATCTTTCATTCTCTTATGTATTCTTTTCTCTAAAAAAATATGGTTTTGACACCTCAGTCTTTAGAGACTTTGATAGAGGCCTGATTGTGCCTGAAATATGAATTACGGACAGAGAAGGCAGGCAGTTGAATATCTTCTGTTAGATGTAACAAGGTGCTCTTCAGCCCAAATTTATGATGTAGAGGAAATAACATTTCTATTTATCAGCCTGCTGGTAATCATGAAATGCATCAAAACACAATTTGAAAAGAACTTTTTCTCACAGCCTAGAATATCTACAGCAATGTAAATCAGCTGGATGACTTACTTTTGTCTCCAGCTCTACCATAATTAATTTTCCATGTTTGTTTGCAAAATGGAAGTGGGTTGTTGGCTGGTCTGTGAACATACAGTAGTATTTGTACCACTGCCCTGTATTTCTTCCTGGTGCTGTAGATTCCAGATTGCTCAAATTGATCATTAACTCTTGTAACCTCTTTGAAGATGCATGATTTTCTTTGCATAATCCACTAGTGTACTAGATGATAATGACCTAAAGGAACTTGATGACATTGTGCACAGCAAAAGAGGTAGTTTCAAACAAGAACAACATGATGGCTTGTAAATTCAGCAGTGTGGTTTCATAGATACTGTGAAAGCAAAAGTTAAATTCCTAGTATACTGTGGTATTAAAAAAAGAGATGTATCTTTGATCAGGCTGTACTAGGAACACTGTAAGTTGCTAGAAACGTATATAGTCTCCACACTGCCACTGATTTGTTGTCTTCCCAATGGTAGTTCCATTATCCCACAAATTTGTTTTAAAAATAACAACTTTAAAAAGATTAATTTTTCTGTAGGAACTCAATAGACTAGTAGAGATGGTGTGATTGGCTCAAGGAGCTGCTATCTTTGTGACAGTTCTGTTCTCTGATAGTTGGAACTAATACTGAAGCGAATGGCTCAGCTGATCACTGTTGTTCTTTAATGATAAATATTAATTGTTCTTAATATTAAGAAATATTAATATTCCATGTACAATTCTTTTTTTAATACCTTTTTCTGCTGTCTGCTCTGAGACCTACTGGACTAATGAATGCTCCAGCTTCCAATTGTAAGATCTTAAGTTCAGTTGTATATATCTGCCTGTTCTTTTGCCTGCATTAGTGATGCCCGTCTCTGGGCTACTAAGCAGGAGAAACAGGATGTTGACTGAGCTTCTTGTTCTGAACCACAAACAGTTGCGGTGAAAAGACCAGCTGAATTGTCCATAGATGCAGGTGATTTTAAAGGGCAATCTATCCTAATATTTGTTAGCTTCATTACTGCAGTTGGTAAAGGAGCAGTTCTGCGATCTTGAAATCAACATTTATAATCCTTGTGGAAAAACTCCAGGACTAAGAGTTGCTATAAAATGCTACAAATTCTTTTAGAATATTATTTAACACACTGCTTCAAAGCTTTGTATACTATGCATTAACAATGTTTTTGCTTCATGTATCTCTTCACTGAGCTGTAATGGTATGTCTTTAACTTCTGTTATTGTTGTTGCATACTAGTTTTTACTAATTCCAGGAGTTTCTGCAATATCCCTCCAGGATACCATGGGAGCAGAAAGCTTGTTGTGGTTATGTTCTTGGGGAGTTTTTTTGTTTGGTTGGTTTTGGTTTTTGTGAAAGGTTCAGAGGAACAGTGTCCTTACAGGATGTAGATAAAGCACTGTATTTTCCAAAAGTGTTTAGTCTCCAAGCATATCAGATAATGTTGTCTAAGTATAGCTATTATGTTGGCAGCCATAATAAGATATTTCAATAACAGAGTAAGTTCTGTTTCTTCTCTTGAGAGATCAGTTTTAGGAAATGTGCAGGCACAACAATTTTACCAAGAAAGTACAAAACTGGTTTTGTGTTTGAGGAGTAATGCAGACACTGTAAAGTCAAAGTCATTATGCGGTGTTGCCAGGGAGCTTCCTTGCTCCCACTAGGGTTGGATAGACTGGGACAAATGCAGGATTCTTTAAGACAGAAAACTTAATTTGACAAAAAAGGACAGTTTTTCCTCAACTAACTGTAGATTAGTGTTAGAATACAACATCGTTGCACTGCTCTGTTGAATACTTATGAATGGATCGCATTTACATTTTCAGCTGCTATTTGAACCTCCAACCCAACAGAACAGAAAGCCTTTTAAAAAGATTTTTTTCAATGCTAGTATACAAGCGGCTTTCAGATTTGCATTGGAGGATTGATTTAAAACTAAATACTAGCCTTTTAATTCAGGACTATATAGTTTGCACTAAAGTGACAGTACAGTGATTTAACCCATATGGCTCGCAGCTTTAGGGCACTTATGTGTAATTCTTTGCTATCTAAGTGAATTATCTTCCTGTACAGATACACATAATTATTTATGTTTAATTGCATACTGCAATTTTCTTGAATTTTTTTCAACTTCAATATGAGGAGTTTAAAATATCTTTTTAGGCCTTAAATTCTAAACAATTCTAGATAAATGCTAAACAGAAAATAGGGGCTGCTGTGGCTTCTGATTTTTTTTTTTGCCATTCTCATCTATGGTTATCTATGAAGTTGCACGTTTACTAAGCAAGAGATCTGTTGTTTGTCATATGGAAATTTTTAGCGTTATCATTGGCTATTCTTAATTCAAAGTTAGCTGCTTCTTGAGTGTTAAATAGTTCTGAGCATTTTAACTCAAAAGATGTAAACCTCCTGTATATCTACCTTCTTTCAGCTTCTTATCTTGAGAATCCTCAGTAGCAAGGTCCTTTTTTGTTCAATTGAACTTGACTTATCAGTGTTTCATTGGCCTCTCTCATTTGAGGATAAAATCGAGGGATGTGCTTGAGATAAGGAGTTTATGCCACGGCTAAGAAATAAAAGCAAAAAGTGTTTATTTGATAGCATGCAAATTCCACAGCATCATTCTCTTCCTACTGAGCAGTGTGGGTGGCAGTTTGTACCTGTTCAGGCCCTGTGAATACACTGCATTTATCTGGATTATGATTATGCTTGTGAGGCAGGAGTTCTTGCTCTGTTGCTTCATTCTTTAAGCTGACTTTCTGGTAGAATCCCAGTTAATAAATGTACAAAATGCCCCCTTCACTCTTTCTGGGTGTAAAATTTTGGGTGCACCCATTCTAGAGAGGTTGCAATTAGGACTTTAATTGAGCAAAGTCTCTTTTTTTAAGTAAACTAACATTTGAAATTCTAAAAAAAAAAAAAAGCGCTCTTAGATATTTCACTGAAGTGCAGTCCATGTGATCCAGAGTTGACTAAATTTCAATCCAAGCTATGTGGTCAAAATGACAATGGTCAGAAGTAGTGGGTTTTTTACTATGGTAGTTTATATTCAGGGTGCTTAACATAGGCTTCAGAGAGTAACTGACTTATCCCTGATGCTAGATCTTGCTTCGTAATGTAGAAGAGCAGGAAGAGAAAGCAATACGGTGGGTTTTGTGGTTTTTTTCATTAATATCTGGCCCCCTTCTCAAGAAAAAGAAATGCTTTTGGAGAAAACAAAAAACCTAGTTAGATTAGCCTTAATGCAGGTACCAGTAGATGGTGCCACTGATACTGCAATCTCTCCACTGCTGAACACTAATTTTTGTCTCCCCTGTGAGAGAGGGAACGGACTCAATCTCTGATTGCCAGTTTCACAGTAATTGACCCCAGGCTTTTCCTTACTATATTTCACCTATTTAGAAATACCCAGTCTTAGTATTCTTCCCCATGAAGAAACCTTTTGTGTTCTGTGAGGGAATAACAACAATGTGCTTTCAGACTTTAATTTTCCCCCAGGTATGTTCAGTTTACAGGGATGAAATTATTAGCTCTCAGCAGGCGTGTACTCGTTCAGACCAGAACAAAACTTTCTGCTGTTTGTCTTAAAAGAGATGCCATACAGAAATCCCCTCAGTTAAAACACACCCCCTCAATTTAGCTAAAGTCCTTTTTTAGTTTAGCTTGTGTATTTGTGTGTGAAGTAATGAGACTTTCACTTCTTCTCTGAGAGTTAATGGCTAAATGCTTAATAACATCACAGTAATTTGCTGTGGCTAGTCATCCTTGACTGTGTGTTCCAACAAGCTTGAAAAATGTAAATACTGCTTCAGTTATTGATTAACAAGAGAGAATAAAAACTGTTAAATAGGTAACTGGGATACCTGCAATGTTTCACCAGGAGTTTTATGTATTATCAGGAGGCTGCTTAGCTATGCCTCTTTCAGGTAGTATATTCTGATGCTTCTAGTCCACAATTTAAATACATCGTTATCCCTCTTTTTCTGTGGGTGGATATTAAATATCTTTGAAATGTGCTCTGGTGACATAGTAGTAGAAAGGAGAGGGGAGACAGTCGTGTATGTTTTGTTTTGGGGTTTTTGTCTTGATGCTCTTCCAGTTTTACTTTGTGCTAGGGCAAGCTCTGTGTATCAACTGTGCTTTTAGGTTTTTTCAGCAGCGTCTTTTTTTCTTTTATTTTCTTTTTTTTTTCTTTTCCTTTTTTCTTTTTCTTTTCCGCAGCAGTAGGGAAAACCTTAATCCTTCAAAAAGCATAAACTCAAGATCCATTTTTCCCTTACAGGCCATTTTTCACTTGAGGCATGCAAATTTAAGATGTTTCTCTTCACTTTAAACAGTAGGCTTGGTCTGCAGTTCATCTGTTTATAGCATTAACTTATGTTCTGAAAATAAAACAAAAATACTTTCTTCAGCTTGTTAAATGATATTATGAGGCCTCAGAGTGCAGTTGGTTTCTCTGCATTTAAAAGTGATACATGCACATTTATGCAGAGCAGCTGTGTTATTTTCTGTGTCCTGTTACACAATGCCACAAACCAGGTTTAAGGGCATTTATCCTATTTTTACAACCAGATAGAGTCTTTGATGGGAAGAAACAAAGTACACACTAAGGAAAACACAAATTGCCCTCCAAAATTCCCTAAGGGAAAATTGCGATACTGTGAAATGGGTAGGAAGGCATATAAACAAGGAAAGAGAAAAGAAAATAAGGAAAGTTCTGTAGAAAATTTTGAAATATTACCATTTGTGGGAGTACTAGCTGAGTTTTGGGGAAAAGGGTTGCCACATCACATCTGACCTTTGTTTTATGTAATAACACAACTACATTCATTTAGAAGTTCACTGCCTTAAAAATAAAGATGTTCCTACCTTTCTGGTTATGTCTGCTGCTACTCCAAAAAAAAACAAAAAAAAATTGCAATAACAAATGGAATTGTCTGTAAGAATTTTTCATTTTGCATATTGAGAGGGATCTGAATTTTGTTTGTATCTGGTAATTTATCTTAAAGGTCAAATTCCGTAGTTAAGATGGTTTGGCATTTCACCTGAGGCAGTAATTTTGAAAGGAAATTAACTATGAAGGATTCCAATAGGATGTGGTAGTATACCTTTTTGTATTGTTTTTTTAGATGGTATTGCAGTCTGAAGTATGAGCCCGTAAGATTGCATGTACATAGTTCTGTCAGTATATGCACATTCATTCTTTTCACGAGCAAAATGGTACCCATACTCGTAGACATAAAATAGACACATTTTTGTCTATAACTTAAATTAGTTATTTATCATCTCCTTTGTTTGCAGGTTGGATTTGCTACCGTTTTATGCGAGGCTGGTTGCCACATTGCATCCCTGTATGTCTGATGTAGCAGAGGATCTTTGTTCCATGTTGAAAGGGGATTTCAGATTTCATGTATGTTTTGTTGGTTTAGTTTTTTGCATTCCAATTAACCAATCTGATAATTGTCATCTTTTGGGGAAAAAATAACTTTTGATATTATGTAGAGGCTAATTCTAAAATTTAGTGACACAATTTAGAATATTTTTCTGTAATCTGAGCAGATTTGTTCTAGAATACTAGATCTGTATGTTTAAAAACTTTTTTGCATGTGTATATATACAGACATATATGATAAGTTGTATTGTTTGTAGTGTCATCCTTAATTTCCAGTGTTAAAAGGTGATTAAAAGGAACTATGTAACAATTACAACGAAAGTTGTGAAAATTAGAAACTGTGCTCCAACTGTAAGTGTTAAGAGACTTCTGTTAATTAATAACTTACATTGAAAATAAGAACTGACCTATTCTAACAACAGGTCCCCGCTACAAGGTTACTATTGTAATATAGTGGTTACTATTGTAATGTAGTGCTTAATTCTAAAAAAACGTTTTACAATTTTCATCAACCAAAATTTTCTGTGCCTCACTAATGTATTTTTCAATGTTGTTTCTTTCACTTTGTTCTAAGTTTTGTAATAGAACTGGTTATGGTGCACAGGGATGACTCCTGCACTGTTTTCTGAATTTTATGGCACAGGTTTCAAAATTTTTTTTCTAATATTGACAATAAAATGTGTGTGAATTACTCAGGCTTAATTAAGTCTTAACTATCTGAAGTTAACTGTTGTCAGAAAAAGTTATTTCTGTTGTGGAGAAATACAACTTTGTACTTTTCTGAACATGATTATGTTTAGAAATAGAGATAAATTAGTACTTTGTCAGTAAAATTATGCTGTATGTCAGTGATTTTAAAAGAAAAAAGAAAAAAAAAAGTCTGCACTTTATTAAACCTGACTTGAAAAAGCTGTTAATATTTATTATTTCCTTAGAGACTATACCAGTGATCCTATTCATATAGAGACTACTTACTGATTCTAAAAATACAGAATCTAGAACTCTTCACCACTACTTCACCATAGCAAAACAGGGGTGGCCAGGTTGATGTGTGTCTGTAACTGTAGGTATTTAGAGGACTTAGATTTTTTTTGGGGGGGGCAAGGGGGTGGGGAAAGAAATTCGAAAGCTTCTGAAGAAACAAGGTTGTAGAGAGACTTCTAGGAAACCCGGTGATAGGCAAAGGTAGAGCATAAGGAACCAAACAATATTAGACACTTTGGAATTCCCAAGCTTATTAAGCACATTTGGGTCAAAGTAATTTATAAGAGGTAGGTATTTTTGAGGGCCTAAAATGAAATGCCCTTTTTTTTTAGGTAAGAAAAAAGGACCAGATCAACATTGAAACAAAGAATAAAACTGTGAGATTTATTGGTGAGCTTACCAAGTTCAAGATGTTCTCCAAAAATGATACGCTGCACTGTTTAAAGGTTAGTGTTGTGATAGTCCTGTACTACTGTATATGCTGATAATGTATCCCCATCCTATTCCCCTTCGTATACCTATTGCTGATGTTATCCATTAATTCATTGCATATGAAGTTTTGCACCCTGATGTTTGTTGTTACTGTGTATGAGGAGACTTCCATAGCTGTTCTAGAAGTTAGAATGTTTTAATTTTTCTGATGGTAGGAATATATTAAAATAAACTTCCACCTTTGGACATAACCAAATTGCTAATAATTTTCTTTGTAAAGTGATGGTAGACATTGCTACTTACTCATCTGCTATATCTTGCAAAACTGCAAGTGAGCTTTCCTTTGCATTATGTTGATTTCATTTAATGTTTTTACAGAGAAAATAACAGTAAGGGGGAGGAGTTAGAGGCAGAAAGCTTTTCAGTGATGCGAGGAGAGGCTTCTATGCCATCTTAGCCGGTGCTTTTTTTTGTTGAGGAACAAAATAAATCTTTGTAAAGCATTAATCTCTGGCCATATCATCTCAATTTGCATGCTGATAAACATTCAAACTTATCTTTGATGTCAAGTCCCAAATTAAAAATGCATTTTAAAAATAAAAGCGCCTTTTAGAAAAGGTGGTTGAAGACTCACACGGGTTAAGATTACTTCCTCTAGCAATAGTTTCTATTCATTGACTCATTAGGTATTGAAGCTGAATTCTTAAAATATTATACTCGCTCATCATTTTTCCCCTCTCATTTATAAAATATTGTAAAATGCAAAGCTCTATTAATTTTTAGTTCTTGCTTAACTTAAACAATACCATTAAATTTGATGTGCTTTGGGGTTATTGTGTCCCTATGCAAGATTATTTGGTGGTTTTCCAGTCTAGCAGCAGGAATTTTAAAGCAGAAATAACAGAGTTGGAAGGCATATGGGAGAGATTATAGTGTTTGTTTTAATATTGTAGTCTTTTTATGCTAGGCTTAGAAGCATCCTGGGTTTAGGTTTCTGGAGCCTTAATTTGGGGTCTAGACTGTTCTTATAATACTTCTTTAATGAGATGAATATTTTGAAGTTGTTCACATCTGATCAGTGAAGTCAATTTGCATTTTTTTTTCTTAAAGAGTATGGAACACCACAATAGTGTAAAGTCTAGTAGATATAACTTACTGTTTCCTGCAGTTGAAAAAGATGTTTAACGTGCTGTGTTTTTATATCAATATATACCAGATGCTTCTGTCAGACTTTTCTCATCACCATATTGAAATGGCATGTACTCTGCTGGAAACCTGTGGAAGATTTCTCTTCAGATCACCAGAATCTCACTTAAGAACCAGTGTTCTTTTGGTAAGGCAAAACTCGTCGTCTTATGGGGGAGGGTGTCATGCACTGAATTAAACCAATTACTTCTTTTATTTTCTGGCTTTGTGATGTAGTCTGACCATAATGATGATTGTGACTGATATCTTAATTGTCAGTTACGATGTTCAAGCACTAGTAAGTGAAAACTTTCATTAAGTTTTATCTTGAGTGCTCAGGGAGGATAAAGTTCTTAATTCTTGGATAAAAACAGAGACAAGTATGGGAGGACAATGAATCATTTTTCCTGAAATCTTGCCTCCTTGTTGTGGAATAGGGTTGAGATGGCCTGGTGTTAATATGTTCAAGTCCTGGGCTGCTTTGGCACTCTCAGCCTTTGTTGTAGTCCTATGGACTTGTATCATCTTGTTATTTATAGCCTGTCCAGTGTTGTCTCAGCTCTGAGATTGCACCTCCTGTGCGAGCAGCTTTCTGAAAGTATTCTGGAGAACTCCAGTTGACCTATAAATCTGTTCATGACTTAAAAGAAAATGTAAATAAAGAATTAAATTTCTGAAGCAAAAAGCTATTGCTTTTGGACTACAAATAATTCTGAGAGAGGGCAAAAATAGAGGATGAGGTTGAAAGAATGTAGTAGCTGTACCTGAACACACCTGAGATACTATTTGAGGGGAAAAATGGTAGTGAATGGAGCTGGAGATAAGGTATTTCAACTGGAGGTGAAGGTGATTGTGAAAGAGGTGGTTTCTGTGCCCTGCGTAATGAACTGGGGTTCTAAATTTGAAGAGAAAGTTTATGAAGAGACTAGAGGAAGGGGTTTTAGAAATAGAGATTGGTAATTAAGGTAAGAGTAGAGGTGGTATCCATGTCTAGATAAGTACTGGCAAAGATTTAAAAATAACAAGGATTAGCTTTGGGTCTTTTTTAGTGTATGAATTTGAGCCCTGAATAATATGTTTAATGGCTTGAGAGACAATCCTAAAACTCTGTGTCCAAGGCAAGAGACTGAGACAAACACGGTTGACGAAGTCTTTCAAAGATAGATACTAGCAACAGGAAATTGCATTAAATTAAAAGCAGCTTAAGCAGATACAGACCAACTAATAGACCATGTTCTTGTATTAGAAGTCTGACTAGATGTTTTAATGTTCCCTTCAAATCTGTGCACTGCAGGAAGAATATAGACATGTGTATCTGCAGTAAAGAAAGTAGTCTCTGCATTTGGGGGAGAAAGTGGACTTAATCTGCCCTTCTGGAAGGGAGCGGTTTAAGTGTTTGGAATCTCTTTCTAGAGACACAGCTCTTGAACTGTGAAATATCACTGTCTCCGCTGTATTTATCCCCTTTCTTATCAAAGCACAGGCTTACACTTGAAGGGTCTTTCTCTTGAATCTATAGCCTCCCTTCTCATGCTGTAGGGTTAATGGAGAAGCAGTTGTTGCATACTTGGGTATATTGTCGTACAATTTCTTTTCCACAAAATGCTGTTTCTTCCTGAACCTCTTTGAATGTCATAGCATTTGTTGCGGTGGTGTAGTCACAAGAGGAAAGAGATGGACAAATTAACTGCAAGTTCTTGGCTCATGCTTTTTGTTGCGGTGTACTTTGTATCTTGAAAGGTTTTAATCTCTCAATTTTTCTAAAGGTTTGCCAGCTGATGTGTTTTATTGTTAAATATGTTCCTTTCCATAATCAAGTATTTTTCCCCTGAAAACACTGTTCTGTTATCTTTAAAAGATACTTTACTCATTGCTACCATTTTTTGTAGTTAATAAAAATTTTAGAAGTCAGGAAAAATTAAATACCTTTACCAGAGCTGCTTTTCGTAACTGTCTGCTTTTAGTCTTATGCACTGCAAAAATGCTGATTGTTAGCTGTATTGCTGAAATCTGCTGGATGAATGCTAAACATGACTTAACTGTGAAGTGTAAGACAAACCACAAACACTGTTTCAATAACTGAGTCTTAAAGCCTCACAAGGTTTTGGATAAGTGTCTTGTCTTATGTATTGAGGAACAGGAGAAGATAGTAGGCAAATAAGTTTGGAATATCTATTGATTCAGATATGAAATAGGCTAAATAGATTTATAGTCTGCAACCATCTTAATAGTTGCATCTTCTAATGTTGCCCTATAGAAACTATAGAGATTAATTTTGACTTAAATACTATTAGACAAATTGGATCATAGTCTTATGGTACCAGTTAGTGTGAACTGTAGAAAAGATTACTCCTAAAGCAAGCTAATTAGGATCTTGCGGTAAAAATCTAAGTAAATGTAAAGCTGATCTTATCAATGACTCTTATGGGTAGAATTAAGGGCTGTTGACCTTCCAAATAATTATTGGTCTTAATCTTTTCTGCTGATGATATATTATGTAATAAGATGCCAAACAGGCTGTATGTCTCCTATTAAAGACAATATTGCTTTGTCTTGGTGTGGAAGAAGGTCATAGTTAAGAATGGATTTTAAAAGTAATTAAGGGAAAATTAATTATTAAGTAGTAAAGCGTTCTATAAGAGTGCCGCAAACTTAGCAGCACTAAGTGACTTATTCTAGGGAAACACTTAATGATCACATTCTGGTTTTGTAGAACTACTGTCACGCTTTGCAAATTATTTAAAGATTCTTCTTTTATCAGGGCAATGTTTATTTCTGTTAACCATTCTTCTTGGCACGTCTTTCAAATTCAATGCCCTTCATGTAATTTAAAATATTACTGTAAAACTAACTTGGCTTTAGGATTGGTCTGTTGATAAACGGATTATTTGAACTGGATTATTCGAATTGGTGCTTTGGAAGGAAGATCAGCATTATCTTGATCTATGTTTCTGTAATGTAATCATGTTAAAATGTCAAATTCTTGTGTTATGCTGTTGCGGTCTTGTTAAAAGAATATTTGAAGTTCTGGTATTAAAAGCCTTCTGATGCATTTTTAATCCTTTAACTTAGACAATTGTGTCAAATTGTCTTTTTAAGCTTTAGGGCAAGATTACTTGTATTTATAAACATATAGAACTTAAGCTACATGGTGACTCATTTCTCGGGGTGACTCCTTTTATAGGTGGAGTTGAAACTGGGATAACATTGTTTGTACAGACAGGCTGTGACAAAGTAATTGTAGTTAGAATGAGACTGTCTTAATTTACTATAACAATAGTGTGCTTCCAAGAAACGTAAAATTTTGGTTTTGAACTGTTGGAACAAGTAGTAAAGGGAAGGAGGAGCTGAACAGTTTCAGCATCTTATTACAATCTGATAATTTAAATGTCAGTCATGCTGAAATGCTGTTCTGAATTGGGCTTTCCTGCTGCTTAGGTTTTACTTGGGGATCTCTCCCCCCCCTGCTTTGCAAAAATTCTATTTCTTGCAATGCAAATTGGTGTTACCAGGTTTGGGGGGAGCAGGAGCAAGACTACTAACCAGGGGAGCACCTCCTCTCACCAGATTTTCTTTTGAAATGCGTCTGCAATATATGCTATGTGCAGAGAGGTTTTGTTATTTGCCAAGAGAAAAAAAAAACAAAAACAAACAAAAAACCTTTTACTGTTTTAACTTGGACATTTTAATGTTGTTTGTGATCTCTCTTTATCAAAGGAAAAACAAACGTAATCTTCAAATATAATGCTTTACTTTTGTAGTTCTTCATTTTAGCCTAGTAAACTGAAGACCCAAAGTAGTTAATTAGCTGAAAGCAATTTAGACTGCAGGTCTTGCTTTTTTCTTCTGAGATGTGTCAAGGTTTTTGTTATTGTAGGCAGTGTATTGTTATGGTTTCTCTTTCCTACCTGTCCATCTGACTTGATGCCTTAAATGAAAAAGGATTGAAACACACACAGTTGCTTAAAATGGTGATGACTTTTAATAGACATTAAGATGAATACTATCCACTTAAAGTTAGAATACATACTTGGGATTGCTCAAAAAAATGATAAATTACAGTGATTTTGAGACTTGGGGTAATGCATATTGTCTCTTCTGTGAAGAAACATTTTAATTTAATTTTAATTATAACCTATTATTTACAGTGTAATGTGCAACTTCTCATAACAGGAAAATATACAAATTATGTCGTTTTAGGGTTTTTTAAATTTTATTTGCAAGCCCTTCTGCCATTTTCTCTGTTATGCTTTACTTTGCCCCAGTTCATTTTCAGTTTATAGTAAAACATGATAAATGTCATTAAGGCAGCAAAGATGTGTTTTCTCCTGATGCATCTAGAAAAGGTGAAAAATTTACAAAGGTAACGTTAACATCTATGACACGGTAAGGTTTTGGAACTTTCTACTGTAAGTGGTTTTTCCCCACATAAAACAATTTATGTACTCAGTTGTTAAAAGGGCTGTGCATCTGTTAAGCACCTGTAGGTAAACTTGCTACTACTTGACAGAAATTTCCCATTTGGAAAGGAACAGTCTCAGTTAGGGAATCAAGCGGGAGGCCATTTGTGTCATGGAAAAGGTTAAAAATGGAATGCCTTAGGGTTGGTGTTAGTGAGACCTTCCTGGCAATAGATGCAGGCAATCTAGGAGAAAAATTGTTATTTGTTGGGTTACTATGTTACACAAAACTACTCTTCCTCATTGAATTAGCAGCTGAAACTCAAGGTTAAGGAGCTGTTTGAGTACATTTACATTTCAGTTGAACTGAACCGCTGCCTTGTAAAAGAAACTTTAAATTATTCAAGTTTAGTGGAAAGTCCACCAGCATGAAAAATTGCACTTCATCACCAATGATCAAAGAAGGTTTAAACTCTTTTCATTAGTTTACTGGACTGCATGAATGTATATGCTAACGTCTGTGTGTGGTGATAAAACAGTACTTACACCTTAGTTTTGTTTATCTGTTTGATGCTGTAAATTACTGTGTAGCCAACCTCTATTAAATAAAGTCTAAACCAATGCAGTTTCTTTTCCTGTTGAACCACCTTAGAGTGATTTAGCATATATGGGATCATATGATGTACATAAAAATTTAATGCAACTTACAGAATTACACATATATACATATGAATACACATATGCATATAAAATTATTTTATGATGGAATTAAGCTCATCCTTAACTGTACATCTTTAACTGTAAAAATCAGCAGCTTAGAACTGCTACTCTAGTTCTTGTACAGAATTTTTAGATACAAGAAATTTTTAAAACCCACAAAATCAATCTTAAAGTACATATCCAAAATGAAGTATGGAGAAAAGATTGTATTCAGTGAGGAAAATGAGGACAATCCTGACAATTAAGCACAGTGATTAGTGTTGATGTAGTGACCTTTAACTTGTCTGATTTTTCCTGAAATACTACTTTATGGTAGGTACTGTTTTTCTTGCAGTCTATTCTGCTTGGGTAAACAGCAACAATCGAGCATGTAATAAGGAAAATGCCATTGCCTAAACCATGGAGAATTCATGTGAAACCATCAATATAAACTCTGGACTTGCATACTGATGTAAAAAGTAGAATGCCACTCTTACGATTCACTGCTTGTGTCAAGACATCAGTATTTCAGCTACTTTAGTTAAATAAAATCATGTTTTGAACAGAGTGGCTAATAATCTTATTAACCATTTATCTAAACAGTAACACTTAGATTTCAAGTTAAACTTTTAAATACTTTTCTGAAACCTTTTTCACCACAGGTGGACCATTATAAAAATAGGGATTGTAAAGAAAAATGACCTTGGAAATAGCAACACAGAACCATATATATGCTTTGTCCTTTCTTCTCTCTACCCAAGCTTTAACTTACTTTTCTGCAACCTTTCATGTTTCCTTTATCCCAAACATAACTGTAAAAGCCTTTGGCTTGAAAATGTAGTATGTCAACATCTTTAACTCATCTCTTGCATTTATTTCCAGGAACAAATGATGAGAAAAAAACAAGCAATGCATCTTGATGCACGCTATGTTACAATGGTAGAAAATGCCTATTACTACTGTAATCCTCCTCCAGCTGAAAAAACTGTGAAGAAAAAACGTCCTCCTTTGCAGGAATATATTCGTAAGCTTCTTTACAAGGATCTCTCCAAGGTCACCACAGAGAAAGTAAATCCTTTTGAAATCTTTAATACAGATTTTACTGGAAGTGATGTAGTACTAACTTCTGAAGGGTTTGGGGAGGGTTATAATTTTTTTAATTGCAAGGAAGAGGGATCATTTTCGTATCCCTGATTGTTAAGATAGTTTCATTTCTTTTATTGTAATGCATAGAAGCTCCAGTTGTGGACCTGCATTTTCCACAGCATTAAGTGCTGAACAAATAGAGAATGAAATGAGAATCTTTGTGCTAAGTATCTTGTGTTCAGAGTAAGAGACAAAAGACTACAGTTGAATACAGGCTGTAAGAGCAAGGAAATTATGGAACAGATTTGGACATCTTGATTAGTAGCTAGAGGACAGCAGCTGGGTTACATACATAAAGTTTTCCGTAGCTACTGCAGATCTGGAGGATGCTTGAAAAAGAGAATGAGGTTGCTTGCAGGTGCTTACAGGGATTTCATCCCAACTGTGAGAGACAGGATGACAGTATCTTGATATTTTGCCTGCTAAAATGTTACGCTTGTCTTAAAATTTGGTTTAGGTCCTGAGACAGATGCGCAAGCTGCCTTGGCAGGATACAGAAGTAAAAGACTATGTTATATGCTGTATGATCAACATCTGGAATGTGAAATATAACAGTATTCACTGTGTAGCCAACCTCTTAGCAGGATTGGTCCTTTACCAGGAAGATGTCGGAATTCATGTTGTGGATGGAGTGCTAGAGGATATTCGACTAGGAATGGAGGTAAACAACCAACGTTCTTATTAAGCTATACTCATCTACTAATGTTGAAAGGAAAACAGTAAAATAATCTTGCTTAAAGAGAGGAATCCTTGGATTCTGGATTTTTGTCTGATGACTTTTCTACCTCAGTTGTTTGCTTGATGTAGGTTTATTTAAATTGAAAAAACAACACCCCCCCAAAAACCCAACAAACTGCGAAGATTACTAGGACAGTTGTCTTGCCCTCCTTATCATAGTAAGGGCATACAATTTATTCTTTCACAGTGTAGTCAGATTCATGCAACTTGAAGTAACTTTGGAGACTAGTTCATATTTTGATAGATGTTTGTAATTACAAGAATTCTGTGGGCAATGAAAAATCATCATAGTTTTAAGATAGAGTGCATGCTAAATGTATTTGAACTTTATACAATAACTACTAGTTGACCAGCTTTCATAACTACTTTTTAATGTTTAATTTTGTGTAATGTATGTAGCCATAAATAACCATCTTTTATTATAACAAATTCTATCAATTTTTTTATACTTTTTTCTTAAAAAAAAAAACCAAACAAACCTTTTACAAATACTCTGTTGTGTCTGCATGATAAAGTGAATTTTTTGTTCTTTTTTTGATAAAGGTTAACCAGCCAAAGTTTAACCAACGGCGGATCAGCAGTGCCAAGTTTTTGGGGGAGCTTTACAATTATCGAATGGTGGAATCGGCTGTAATATTTCGAACTCTGTATTCTTTCACATCATTTGGTGTGAACCCTGATGGTAGTCCTAGTCCACTGGACCCTCCAGAGCACCTTTTCAGAATCAGACTAGTTTGTACGATCCTTGATACCTGTGGGCAGTATTTTGACAGAGGATCCAGCAAACGAAAACTTGATTGCTTCCTTGTATATTTTCAGGTATTCCAAACTAAATTTTATATAGTTCTGTAGATTTTTTTTTAAACAAGCTAATGTAAGTCAGTTTGTTACATGTTTCTCTCACTGTTCTCTAGCACTATAATTTTAGGATCCTGTCTGTCTGATAGCAGTTTTATTTTAAAGTGACATGTATGGTTAGTTATATGTAAATGTTACTGGTCCAACAAACTTCCAGAACACTGGGGTAGCAGTTGATTCACTGAAGGGTTTAGGTTGCCCCCTTCAGGGGGTCTCAGCAAGTGGAAAAATGGGCTGACGGAAACCTTGTGAATTCCAGCAAAGGATAAGTTTCAAGTCTTCCAGCTGGGATGGAATAGCTCCATGCAACAATACAGCCTGGCACTGACTACCTAGAAATCAGCTTTGCAGGAATAGAGCTGGGACTCCTGGACTGTATAAACATGACATTAAGTTCTGCACTGTTAGGGGGATGAAGACCAACCAGTGTACTATATTGTGTTGGCAAGAATGTAGCCAGCAGCTTGAGGAAACTGATTTTTTTTATTTTTCCTTTTTTTCTTTTTTCCTTTCCCTTCTGCTTGGCACTTGTGAGGCCACATCTGGAGCACTGTTTCCAGTTCAGGGCTCCCTGGTAGATGAGAGGAGGGGACATCAGCAAACTGAGCTGAGCCCAGTGGAGGGTCACCAAAATCATCAGGAGGCTTTCAGTTCTCGCATTGTGGGTTTGCTCAGCTTGGAGATGAGAATGCTAATTAGGTGGTTGTCCTCAGCTAATAGTGTTTGTAGAGAAGGAGGAGTCAGACACTTCTCAGGCAAGCAGGGTGAAAGGATGAGAAGTAATGGTCACAAGTTGCAGCAAGGAAAGTTCTGACTCAATAGATGTAAGGGGGGATAAGATTTCATAACGGGTGTGTTTGAACACAGGAATGGGTTCCTCTGAGCAAATGTGGAATTCCAGTCCGTGGAGTTCATGCTAAAACTCTTTGGACTTAATTTCTCTTTCTTTCTGCTTCTCTCTCTTAATATCCTTGTTTTAGTATAATTTAAAATTAAGGTGATAACTACTTATTTCATACTTTCAGGATGCATATCCTTCATCTGCATCTGAGATGTAAAATGATTTTTTTAAAATATGGTATGGTCCTACTTTTAAACCCAAAATAAACTTGTCAGTGAAGAACTCACCATATTTTTGTTACACCTTACAATTTCAACAAGGGTTCCTTTTGACCATGTCACCTTTTAAATAAACATTCTGTTACTCAGACTTCATTTTCAGATGCAATTTTTGCAACACCTTTGTTCTCAGATTCTACTGTTAGGTTCACTTAAGATCAGCATTTATTTTTTACAATTTTATTGTAAGGGTTATGTGCTAATTTGTTATAAAGCAAACTGGATAAATCACTTCATGCTAGCTGCAGTCTTAAAACTTTTTGTGATGTTTCCCCCCTTCTCCCCATAATATGCCTTTGGAGGAATTAATTTTCTTGAAAATATATGGAGGAAGGAATTGAAAGCTGGCTGATTATTAAGTGCTCATCTCTCATAGGAAAGAATCTACCCTTAGAAGGCACTTTCTTTTCAGTGCTTTTTTGCTCAGTCTTCGTACTTCTAACAGTTGTTATGATAAAAGCATATTCTTAATGTTTGTGATAGCCATTGTTATCAAACAATGTTTAGTGATATCAAAATATCTAATAGTTATATGAAATAAGAGAGTAGTGGTGTGAAATCTTTTGCATTTTTCTACTGTACAAACATGGCTAGGCATTACAAACTTCGTAAGTTAAATAGTTTATAAATGCCAGTGTGCATATAATTTATTTGAATATTTTGCATTCTAGCGGTATGTTTGGTGGAAAAAAAGTCTGGATGTTTGGACAAAAGACCACCCATTTCCTATAGACATAGACTATATGATCAGTGATACACTGGAACTGCTGAGACCAAAGATAAAGCTCTGCAATTCTCTGGAAGAAGCTATCAGACAGGTGCAAGACTTGGAACGAGAATTCTTAATAAAATTAGGTAAGAAAATGTGCAAGGGAAATAATGTCTTTTTGACAATTCCTGTATTTCTTAAAATTATCTTTTGTATGATGATGACAGGTAGCTATTGTTATTCTCATGATACGATCTTTTTATTCTCATAATAGAAATATTTTTGTAATTTCTTTGCATTTTTCTGATCACCATAGAGATCATATAGAATCTCCATAACTCTAAAGTGATTGAATGCTTAAAAAAAAAAATTCAATATGAACACTGTTAATATAGTAGTATTTGGAGAGGGGGAGTGTGTGTATGTGTGTATACATAAAAAAATAAGTATATGGAGTAGTATGGTGCAAATGATGAGGAAGAAACTATGAATTTCATCAGAAAAATTTAGGAAGCACACTCTACTACAAAAAGCAAGGAGTATCTGCACGCTCAATTACTGCAGCCTGTTGGTGAGCACTGATGGAAACCAGCTTGGTCATTTTGGTAGATTGCTTGCAACTCTGTTCTTTCCCCAGTTCTGGATTTGAATAGAGCTGCTGTGTCAAACTAAGCATTAGTGTAAGACTACAATAAAAGAGAGAACATGTTTTACTTTTGAAACGCTGTCAGGCACTTTGAGCCTTACACTTCCTTTGGAATAATTTTGAATGGGCTTTACATTTCAGTAGAGGTAAGAGGATGATTTCTTTGTAATGAATTAAAGCTTTGGTTGGATTATTAGATGCATTTTAAGAAGAAAAAACCCTGTCAGTGAGGTGGTGTGCTAGCTTGTAGTTCTGCTAAGACTTCAGTGATGTATATTTGTAATTCTTGCTGTGTTAAAAATCAGTTAATTTCAGGAGAAAAAAGTTGGGCTTGCAGCGCAGCTCAGTTGACAAAATACTGGTTATTGTGTATCTAAAACTACTATCATCATACTAACCTTTAAACCTTTTGTACATATCGGTTCTTACTAATTATTGGATACTACTGTGCTCATTTCTCATTAAATGGAGTTGTTTTCTAATCTTCCATTTTTATTTGAAGACAAGCTTGGTCATGAAAAGCTTTTATAGGTAAATTTTACACTTTATAAGTGTTAATTATAGCCTTAATAGCACTTCATCTAGTTAGACAGGTTCAGTTTTTAAGAATAATCCTTTAATCCAGTGGGATGAGTATGTGTAATTGCCAGGTGAAACGTTGCAACTTCTGTTTTAGGAGGAATTTGTATTTTTAATATGCTGTTCGTTTAATTGACATGCCTTTAAAATTACCTATGTAGCAACTGAAATACAGGTAAAAATTTCCTTGTGGTATGATCTAAATTACTAGCTTTTATGCCCTCAAAATGATAACCAAGAAGTAATTTACCACTAGTTACATAAACTGTAATATTCTTTTGAAAGATACTCAGCACTTCCTTCCTACAAATCACAAGAACTTCTGTTCTCTGAATCACCACCACTATGGCAGTTGAATTCGGTATAATTAAGGGGGAGATACGTGGTCACTGAATGTGAGCAAGTGTTGGAGAACATTTTATTGTGTTTGTTTTGGCACGAGCAAAGCCTGTCAACAGTACAGCCTTTAAAAAGGGGGTTGTGTCATGTGTCCTCCCCAAGTGCGTTGCTTTTCTTGATGTTTAATAGCAAGCAATATCAATATCCGTATAGGGTGGGATAGTTCCTAGTCCTCCTTTTAGGACTGTTTGAAGGTGGTCTCAGGAAGGTTGTCATCTGCCTTTCTGATCTTTGAAGGCTATAACGATAGGTGCGAGCATATCTGAAGGAAATGAGGGGTTTTTTTTTTTAATACTTTAGCAAAAGCTCTAGTAAAACTGCAGTTCTTGATCAATTTGTCCCCCCAGTTGCTCGGCCCTTGGACAATAACACTGAGAAGGTATCGTGCTGAAGAGCATGACATGCTTTGCTCTTTATCGGTCTGAAGTGTAATTCTAGGCAGAACAGTGGGGTGGCTTTTTGCCTGCAGGCCTTGAGTTGGGGACTGGCTGTTGGTTCCTGTGCCGCTCTGGTGATTTTGTACTGGTGAGAATATACTCAGTGATTCAAAAGAAACTCCTGCGTAATTATGGAGCAGCACAGATTTTGAAGAGCATAGTGTTTATAAATAGGGGGAAAAAGAATGCTTTGAAACCTCTGGAATATGAAGGAGGAAGTGTGTGTGTGTTCACACAGAACTGAAATCCTCAATACCATACAGCCATATATAGCATTCCTTTTATTTCTGAGTTTTGTCTAATTCAAGCACGGCTGTAAAGATTCACCTCCTCTAAAGCTGATCTTTGTGATCTTAGTCAAATTTTTGTAAAGAGACCTGGCTGTGTGTGTCTGTGTATTCTTAAAGGCATCTGGAGGTGGAGCAAGGAAAAAAAAAAAATCTGGTATGCCCCAAATGACTTGTGTATTCAGAATCTAGACTTCCACTTAAGAATTGCGTACTGTGTTTGTTCTTTGCATATGGCAGAGAACGTGTTCATTTTGCCGTCCAAAATTCTTCAAGCTAACGGCCGACCCTAAGTATGGTTGGTATAATGTCAAAATATGAATGACAAACTGCATAGTAACTGTATTGACTTCTTAGTAAAATCTTTGAAAAATTACTGGCTTAGATCTGCAGTGTCGCAGAAGCTGGCATTAGCACTGCTTTCTGCTAGCTCAAACCATGATCCTCTGGAGGATTAAGTGGCTTTGTAAATTAATGAAAAAATTAAGACTGTATGAGAACAATAGAGTATGCTGGAAGCTTGTTCTTTTTTGCATTGGATGACTTAATTTTTGCAATAGCTGTTCTCTAAAACCAGATCTTCATTTTTTTCCTGAATCAGAACCATGCTCAATTCTTAAATATTTTCTCTGAAAACAATTCTGATTAAAATCTGTATGTAAGACTAAATTGGACACTGAAGCACTGAAAGAAGCTAAAACTTATTTTTCACTGCTGTGGGAATGGTATAGATAAGGGTATTACATTGAAGGATGCCTTATTGAAAGAAAGCAGAGATTTAGGGAGCTATGTTTGATACCTTACACACAGACTAAAGTAAAATGTCTTGAGGCATAGAGGTGGCAAGCAGGTCAGTAAAGAAAACTGCAGGAAGAAATAAAACACAGTGAAAGAACTGTCAGTCCTGTCTGCAAGTAGGATGAGCACACTAAATAATACTTTTGGAAGGGACTGATTTCGTAAAGGCTTTACATAGGCATCTACATCCTCATAGGTTCCAGTGCAGCCTTGGAGCATTAAAAAGAGTCAGAAAGGTTTATTACAGGCTGAGAAAACAGTTGTTTCAAAACTGTTAATTGACAGTAGTGTGAAGTACTAGAACTAAGACTGCAGAAGCTTGATGTCTTCTGAGTTCTGCTGGTTTTGTAGAGCATCTGTAATTTAGTGCTCATATCTTAGTGCATGTTTCAGTAAGGTTGCATATTTAGTTTGAGGATATTTTAAAGCAGTTTGCGCAGTGCAGCTTCTTGATTGCTGTTCTATGGGAGATTTTAAGCATTCTCCTTAATATTTTCCTCCTTTTCTGGCAGGGAAATTATTACCTTTTATGAGTAAGGTAACTAACTATATAGAAAATGTTTCATTCGGAAGCGGAATATTATGACCCATTGGAAGTTTTAGTGTTCAGTAACAACGAGCTTTTGAAGTGATCTTCCACATAGAACTTGAGTGGTTATATGTGTTCTAATGTTCTAATTCTGTTCCAGTTCCTTTTTCTAATTCTTTCTTTTTCCAAATTTCAGGAATTGTGAATGACAAAGATTCCAAAGATTCCATTACAGAAGGAGAGAATCTGGAAGAGGATGAAGAGGAGGAGGAAGGTGGAGCAGAGACAGAGGAACAATCTGGAAATGAAAGTGAAGTAAATGAGCCAGAAGAAGAGGTGAACTTAATCATTTACCTTGCCTCACATAAAAAGAATGAGTAATCAATATTTTGATTGCTTGTTACTTTCTGAAACCCTTCTATGTCACAGAGTTAGCAGGTGAAATGTGGGTATGCACAACCCAGTCAGTATTCTGAGGATATTTCCATCCCAGTTTTGTATATATGGAAAACTGCATACAGAGTGTCTGAGGCTTATTCCAGAGAAATTATGGCAGAAACTTGAACCTAACAACTTTGCTTGGGGTATCTGCTGCTTCTCAACAAGAAGATGCCTTCAGGTTTTTTTGGCATGAAAACACTTTCAGATAATTTTATTTTTCTGTTGTAGAAGCAAATGTATTGACTAGATGTCAAAGCAGTTGTGTAGGAAAAATAACAGGTATTCAAAGTATGCCTGTATAATATGAATAAATAAAAGATTTACGGAGCATAACAACCTTCCTTGTTTACTGTGCCAATAATCTTTTGAATCAAAAGTGGTGGAGCCAATTTAAAAAAAAAGACGTTTACATAGAAATTCTAACTTGTCACTATGACACAGCAAAGTTGACATGATAATGGAAGTGTTACAAGAAAATGAGTTCATCAAGAAAATAGGAAACACTTTTTCTCCTTATGCTTGGGTTGGTTGGTTTACTAGTAAGCTTTCTTTCAGTCTGCTTCTCAGCATTAAAGTTCCTGAAGTTTGGCTGGGTTTGTGCCTTTACCCACAAATTAATAATATCATTAGAATCATAAATGGTTGGGGGGGTGAGGAAGGGACCTCTGGAGATCTTCTTGTCCAACCTCCCTTGCTCAAAGCAGGGTCACCTACAGCAGGTTGCCTGAGGCAATGTCCAGTCAAGTTTTGAGTATCTCCAAGGATGGAGGCTCCACAACCTTTCTGGGCAATCTGTTCCAGTGTTTAAACACCATCACAGTAAAGAAGGCTTTTTTTCTTAAATGAAATTTTTCAACTTGTGTCCATCACCTCTGGGTCTTTCACTGGGCACCAGTGAGAAGAGTCCGACCCCCTCTTCTTTGCTCCCTCCCTTCAGGTATTTATATACATTGAGAAGATCTCCCACCCCACCCCAAGCCTTCTGTTCCCCAGGCTAAACAATGCCATCTCTCTCAGCCTCTCCTCCTATGACAGGTGCTCCAGTCCCTTAATCATCTTCACAGCCTATTGCTGGACTTGCTCCAGTATGTCCATATCTGTCTTGTACTGGGGAATCCAGAGCTGGGCGCAGCACTCCAGATGTTTCTTGCCAGTGCTGAGCAGGCAGGAAAGATCACCTCCTTTGATCTGTTGACAGCACTTTTTCCTAATGCAGCCCAGGATGCAGTCAGCTGCTTTTGCTGCAAGGGTGCATTGCTGGTTCTTGGTCAGTTTGGTGTCCACCAGGACTCCAGGTCCTCCTTTGCCGAGCTGCTTTCCAGATGGGCAGCCTCCAGCCTGTACTAGTGAATGGGGTTACTGCTCCTCAGGTGCAGGACTTTGCATTTCCCTTTTGTTGAATTTCATGAGTTCTTATCAATCCATTCCTCCAGCTTGTTGAGTTCCCTCTGTGTGGCAGCAGAACCATCTGGTGTATAAGCAACTACTCCCAGTTTTCTGCTGTATGGTTGTGAAAATGTCAGATAAAGCTGAGTGAGTTCAGACTGAAACATTAAATACAAAACATAATAAACAAATTTACTAAGACTGAACTGAACAGGTTCGGATGGGGAGAGGGTAGGAAAGGTGCAGGAAGTGTCTATGAGGAATCAGATGCAAGTGCTCTTTTTAGTTTTAAAACAAGTTATTCTATTCTCAAATTTTAAACATTGACTATTTCAGGAGGGCTCTGACAATGAAGAAGAAGAAGGTGAAGAAGAGGAGGAAGAAAACACGGATTATCTTACAGACTCCAATAAGGAAAATGAAACCGATGAGGAGAATACAGTATGTGTTGTTACTTTAGATAAGTGAATTGACTTTTCCATCTTTGGTTTTCTTTACTGAATGTTTTTGCCGATGCTGCTCATAACATATCTGGGAAAACATGGCAAGAACACTCCCTGCTATTCTTTCAAATACACTTTGGAGCTTATTTTTGTATTTGTAAACTTTCATTATTACTGAAAATATTTATGCCATCAACTTTACTACAACGTGTTTTCACAGGACCGTGCACTTTCACAGGTAGCTAGACTGGAAAAGATTGCATAAATGATGGTTTTGCAATGCCAGCAATGGTAGCAAACTGATACGGTACGACAAGGTAAACTAGTTACTCTGCACTAGATCTCAAAACTGAAAAGGAGACAAACCAAGAATTGCAAAATTCCTAAAATACAGATTTGGGATTGGCAGATTATAACATCTGTAGCAAAAGAACGCATCCAGTTGAGCCTGAGTTGCAGTTACATAGTAAGGAAAGTTGTGGTTTAACCTGGCAGGCAGCTAAACACCACACAGCTGTTTGCCTACTCCCCCCTCCCCCCGCAGTGGGATGCGGGAGAGAATTGGGAAAAAGAGAGTAAAATTCATGGGTTGAGATAAAGACAGTTTAATAGGACAGAAAAGGAAAGGAAAATAATAATAATGATAAAAGAATATACAAAGCAAGTGATGTACAATGCAATTGCTCACCACCCGCCGACCGATGCCCAGCCAGTCCCTAGCCAAGTCCCCCCAGCTTATATACTGAGCATGATGTCACATGGTATGGAATGTCCCTTCGGCCAGTTTGGCTGTGCCCCCTCCCAGCTTCTTGTGCACCTCCAGCCTTCTCAGTCGGTAGAGCATGGGAAGCTGAAAAGTCCTTGACCAGTGTAAGCATTACCTAGCAACAACTAAAACATCGGTGTGTTATCAACATTATTCTCACCCTAAATCCAAAACACAGCACTGTACCAGCTACTAGGAAGAAAATTAACTCTATCCCAGCCGAAACCAGGACAAAAGTAATAATCGTTATAGAACAATGTGTTTGGGTACTGACTTCAAACATTTTTGTTGTCATGTTGTGCTTTCCAAATACTGAAGGATAGTATTCATCTTGAAAAGACCATCTAACTTACAGATTTAATGGAAAAAATTAGTTAAATTAGGTGTGGTAGGGATAGAGACTTTTCTTCGTACTGTTGCCATATCTAGAATGTGTGCATGCGCATCTGTACACATACGCTAGTATGTTAGAATAAGTGTCCAGCCTTCATAATTGATGCAATAAATGTCAGAAAATATTTCTTCAAGAAAATAATCCAGGCTGAAAACTTTTTTCTTCAACAATTTATTTTTTAAGCTTTTGATTATGTATGATATGGAAGCAATAAGGATATTTTTCCCCTTATTTCTAGACTGAATATTCATATTTCTGGATCTAATGTAATAGAAGGTTTTTTTCCCATTGCAATAGGAAGTAATGATTAAAGGAGGAGGGCTTAAGCATGTCCCTTGTGCAGAAGATGAGGACTTCATTCAGGCATTGGATAAAATGATGCTGGAAAATCTTCAGGTATAAATATTTGTTTTCTTAAATTAATGTAACTTGCTGTACAGCTAACTGTATTTGATTTTTTTTTTTAATTAAAAGTAAATAAAAGATTAATGCATAGTTTACCATATTAAAGAACATAGATTTTTTTTTTTTTTTCTTTCTTAGTTGTGGCCTCTTCTCTGCAATTGACATGTTTGGATAAGTAGCTCTTAGTTTTGTTTGCCCAGTGAATATATGACATGCTGACAGATGTTTTAGTGGATGAATAACAATTGCATCAGATACTATGCAATGTTTCTGATTTTATCCTAGACTGTCCAAGCCTAGGTTTTAGTATGTTTAAAATGTAGCTGCATTTAAATTTATATAACCTTTAAGTCCCGGGTTGGTTTTTTTTTTTCAGTCACATCTGGTAAATATTTAAGTATTGAGTATTGCAAGCCCTGTATGAGGAATATATTAATAACATGCTACAAAAAAAATCTTGAATGTAGAATGTGCATTCTCAAGTGTGTTTAATGAAGTCTCTAGATTTCTTTCCTTACAAAGTTAAGTTATCTAAAATTCCTTTGAAATTTGAAGTATTCTGTCCCTGTAATGTTGTTCTTCACAAGCAAGGAAATCAAAGGAAAATGTAATAAAGCCTAATACTTTTTTTTTTGTGTATTACTCTGTTTTCTTGGAAGGTTAAAACTTTTCTCAGTCATGAAAATATGAATGTCGCCAGACTGACACTTTTAGCATTTATAGATCATTTATAGAATATAGTTCATTTAGATCATTTGGAATCAATTTAGAATATAGATCATATAGAATATAGATCACTTATAGAATATACTTTTTTTAATAGCAACGGAGCGGTGAATCTGTTAAAGTACATCAGTTGGATGTTGCTATTCCTCTACATCTCAAAAGTCAGCTCAAGAAGGGTCCCCCGCTTGGAGGTGGGGAAGGAGAGTCAGAGTCTGGAGACACAATGCCATTTGTCATGTTAACACGAAAAGGCAACAAACAGCAGGTAAGAGTTCATGTAAGGTATAGATATTGCTTAAATAAATAAAATCCTTTCAGTTTTCTGAAAGTCACGCTCTCTGACTTTCGAAGTCACAGAATTTTTTTTCTTCATCCTTTTATCAGATTAGGATGCAGGCATCTTAATTTTGATAAATAGAAAATACCATATGTAGTTTCTTGAAATTCTTGGTTGTTAATAGAAATCATGTGGGAAAATTCTGTGGTTAAATTATACTGTTACTAATTACATTTCGTGATCACACCAGTGGGACAGTGGGACATTTTATGTGTATTTTAAACATAGTTGTTGAAGATGAATGCTTGCAGTTGGTGGACTGCCACTGGAAATTAAAAGGAGTAGAAAAGAAAAGGAGAAGGAATATTCCAGAATCTTCAAGATTCTACAGATTTTTCTGAAAACACATTCAGCTTCAAATCAAGATGTATGGTGTTTGCTAAATTCCATTTCTTAAGTAACTGCCACTTGGTTGAATTTGTTCAACTCGGGAAAAAAATTATTATCTCTGAAGGCTTTTTTTAGAGGACTCTTCCAGAAAATGCTGAGTGAATCTCTCAGAGAAACTTTTAAATGGAAATCATGTTGATAAAACAAACCTCTTGCTTCATGCAGCCAAGCTATACATTTGCCTTGGCTCTTTTCTCCAGTATATGTTTGAATTTTCCTGGGTCAGCAAATACATAGTATACAAATCAATACCTAACACGTTCCGCATGCATTTCTTGTCATGGTTTAAGTCCTTTAAAGAAACCTTTTCGTCTTGGTTATATAAATTGATGATGAAAGTGAATGACTCCAGTGACTTTTTGTGGAAAGCAAAACCAAGGCATTGTTTTATTCCATGCATCTGTGCCTTTCAAGTATTTAAATCTGTTGTCCATGCCATTACTTCTGTTTTGACTTCTGTTACCTGAATTGTGACAGTAGTGTAACAGTTGAGGTATGTAAAGCTGAAGTAGAATCTTTCTCTTTCTCTGTGTAAAAGACACTTTAAAAATCTGTGTAGAAAGTTGAGGTCTGTTTTCATAAAACCCTTGAACTAGTGAGCGTATGTGATTCCCAATGTGTTTTTAAGCCTTGTTAGTCTGGTAAGAAAATGCTGTGCTATGTAAGCGCTCTGAAAATGTAAGTGGTGATACCTATTTGAGCGGACATTTACGTGCTTGCATTTAGTAGTGATGATTAACTGATTTCCTTACTACATTTGTTTGGTTATTCTGGTTTTCCTGGAACTTGAATGTTGTATACAAAGTTCTACAGAAGTTTTGAGTGGGGAATTGTAACTGTTGTCATTGGGCTGAGAAGGGATTGAAGGGAACTCCATGAAAAGAAAATGGTGTTTACCTTTTTCAGGATAATTTACTGGGAGTATCTGTAGTTACCAAGAATTTTAGGATCTTCGTATTCTGTGTGAGGGGAAAATATTGCCAACGTGTGGCTTGAAAAAGAAAGCAGAACTTGTTCAGGAGCTTTCCCTACTCCTCCCCCAATATTTGCTTTTGGGAGTAGGCTCTTCCTGCCAAAACTCTTCTCAGTGTTTCTAGAAATGTAGAAAACAGTTGCTTTACAGACTGGTTCAGTTCTTGAATCAATGAAAGGCTTCTTTGTCCATAGTTTTGTATTCAGAAAAAAAAAATGTCTTAGTAGTCAGTTTTAGTAGAAAAATAAGCAGGAAAGAAGAGGTAGAATTGAAAAGAAAATAATTATTCCTTCTTAAATCTGCGTGAGCAGAATGTGCACAGAGTTTTGAAGTGATGGACGCATGCTTTACTGTTAAGTTTATAGCTGTAAACTTTCAGCTTTTTAAAAACAGTCAAAAGGAGTTTGCAGACAGCCTGGAAGGCTGTAAGTAACTTCTCATCTGCACAGTCACTGGAATGATAAGCATCGCCACCTCACTATGACGTCAACCTAATAGCTTGCTATGTTAGCAATTGGTTTGGTCTCTGTGTTCTTTGTCAACACTGCTGCTGAAACTAGAAATCTTCACTGTAAGAAAGTACTTACTGATGAAAACGGAACGTGCTGTGCTTCCTTCCGGCAGTTAATATTTGGTAGTTGGGGTCCAGTCACTAAATACTCAGTTTGCATGCCAGTGTTCAGCCAGATTTTAGTGGAGCATTGACAACTAGTTTTTTGAAGTAACACAAGAACAACTGACCAGCAGCTTGCAACCTGAATTAATAGTCATTGCAGGCTGATAGTAACAAGGACACTGTATTTTATCCTTTTTTGTCACACTGTGATTTACAAAAACAGGCAATAGCAAGAACATCAGGTAGGCCAGTGTCTTGCAATAGGTGGCTAGGTTTTTGCACCCGTCAGCTGTAGCAAAGTTGTATGACAAAACTTACAAAACTAGTAGTAGAGAACTGAACATGGTTATTGGAAATTAGACTATGGCATCATGATTTATCCACAAGCCATGAGAGAGCAAGGGGAAATAAAGAAATATTGCTGTCATAAGGGTTCAGAGCTGAGGTCTGATACCATTTGGTGTTTTTGAAACTGTCCAAGTAGTTTTATGCCAGGTAGGTGTGAACTAAGGTGAGATTTAGACAGTAAAAAAAAAAAGTCACCTAGTGTCAAGAAATTTGGTTAATACCTAAGACAAAAGATTTCCTTGCATTGGAAAGATTTTTGGCAAGGTTCCATAAAAGAATGGTAGTATCCATGGAATGGTCAAGTCTGTCCTTGAATGTGAAATTCTTTATCTCAGTGACATTTTTATGAAATCTGTAATCTAGTCTTCTGAATGATAATTTTTGATCTTTCTTCAGTTTGCCATCTTCTAAGTGAAGTCCTTATGTTCTGTCCCCATCTCACAGATTTTATAAGAGGTTTTTGATATACCTCTTCTCTAGTTGCAAATCAGAAATATTTCATTTGCTCAGTAATCATCATATCCTTTAGTAATTGTCATCAGTGATTTGATTTCAGATGGCAACTGTCTGATTGCCTTGCGATAGTGACTTTGATAGTTTGTTAGTTACCAGTCTCTTGCATTTGCACCTTTCTATATTTCAGTTTTCTTTTTTTCTACTTTAAGCATCCTGTCTGAAAACACTTACCAATCCCATTAAGCTGATAAATCCGTAGAAAAGATAAAATATAAAGGACATATTAAGATGGATGAGGAGCTTAATGGTGAAGCTAAGGAATGATTTTTATCATGAAATGCTGCTAATGGGTTAGTTATTTGTGTAGTTAGTGTAAAGCTCACTTGACAGTATCTGGGAACATGCACAGTCTGCTCAGCAATAAGTAACTAAAGCTTACTTTTCTGTTGGAATTTCAAGAACTTTCATTTTTATTCTTCCCTGCACACCTTCATAACAAGCTTGTATTTATGTTCAATATAATATGCTATTACCCTCTCCCCCCCCCCCCCAAAAAAAAAATCTTTTGCCTGATTTGTCTTACCTAAATAAATCTTCTAATTGATAGGGTTTCACTGTACCCAGTTTTTTCTCAAGTGTTTGCAAGTCTGCCTTAACTGTTTCAAACACAGTTTATTTTCAAATGCTGCATCTGGGTACTTGGTGTCTTCTCACACTCATCATTCATCTGCTAGTGGGGCACTACTATCTAATAGATACCTTGAGATTTTTTAGTAGTTACTGCATTACATACTAACCATACGCAGTGAGGATTTTGCTTTTACTATATACCTTCTCGGCAGAGGTTTTGATAATGTATCTTTCTGTCTGCAGCTTTTGACAGTGTAGCAGAAAAGAACACTTAGAAATTTGCTCTGCTTCTATTTCTGTGGAAATAGATCTCAGATGACAAGAACAAGCAGCAGTTCGTGGAATATTGAGAGTGATTATCCTTAAATGCATTACCCTACTTAGAGCACGGAAATAGTTATTTCTAATGGATGTGCAGTTGAAGGAGGAAGTGAAATTTTTCTAAATATGTTCACAAACTTTAGCATTAAGGGGTTTCTGAAAACTATTGTTTCAGTTGCAGATAAGATTATGAATCACTTCTCTGTTTTGGAACAACTGTAAAAAAATTTTCTGTGGAAATAGAAACTTGGATTTTCTGAGTCTGGGGAAAAAGAAAGTATCTTCCCTATGCCTCTCTGAAAATCTCAGCTGTATTTTTCAGAGAGAGGGTACTTCTGTCGGAGTAGTACCAAGCTTACCTTTAATGCAGCTTATGGCAAATCAGATAACGTGTTGAATGTGTAGTGTGGATGTTTAGGTGTGGGGAAGGAGGAAAAGATTAAATTTGACACCACAGCTGTCTCCAGATTAATAAGAAGCACTGTGGAGCTAGAATTATTCGTAAAAGGAAAAGTACCAACCAAGGAATGCTGGGGCGTATCTGAAATGCTTGGAATATTTCTCCTCTGTTATCACAAGGGATTAATAGTAGAAATTCTGCTCAGGGGCGTCATCTCTTTGGAAGGTAGAAACCTTTGGAGAGAGATGCAGCTTTCTGAGCCAGCTATGGTGCTTACATCTCAAGACCAATGTAATTCACTGTGAGGGTATCAGCTTGTATGAAAATAAGAAATAAAGCTTATAGCTATGTGTTCCTGGTGAAAGTTAATCAATTTTATTCCCATAAATACTGTGTGTAATAGTCTTTTGCCTTAGCAGTACATCAGCCTTTTTTGTATGTTCTCTGTGTCTTTAGGAGGTCTGAGTATCTTGTATTTTCTCATGCTTCCTTATGTGAAATAGTCTAAAAAAACCCAAGCAAACAAAACTAATAACTCACTTTCCAGTAGAAACTTCTGTAGAAAGTATCTCATCAAAATAACCTAGAAATAACTACAACCCTTCTGTATTTTGGATTGTTTTGTGGTTGTTTTGGTTTTTTTTTCTGCGATGGCCACTTAAACTTATTTTCATTTACAGTTTAAGATCCTAAATGTGCCAATGTCTTCCCAACTTGCTGCAAACCATTGGAACCAACAACAAGCTGAACAGGAGGAGAGAATGAGGATGAAAAAGCTCACTTTGGATATCAATGAAAGGCAAGAACAAGAGGACTACCAGGGTAAGAAAATCACCAAATATTTAATTTTTATTTTCGGACGAACTTTCATGGATCTACAGAAAATACTATTTATGACAATTCAAGTTCTGAATATTGATTTGCAATACTTCATGAAAAGCCTGTATTTTCGTTTCAGTCACTCATTATTTACTTCCTGGTCTCTGTGCTTGAAGAAGTTTTTATAGCTTTTCCATGAACGGGAGTTTTTAAGTGGGCCTCAAATCTCAGCATTTCCATTTATTTTGGGAAAGGGGAAGAACTGAGATTGTTTTCTTAAAAATAAATAACACAAAATTAATCTGATGTTTGTGGCATTGTCTGCATTACTGCAAGACAACTGAGTTGGATATGAGGAATTAATTCTGTGCAACTTAAACTCTGCTTTTTAGATATTAATAGGTATTTTAGATATTCAGGTATATAGGTATTTAGAATCTTCATCAGTCTTGCTAAGGCTTGCAAATACTAAGAGGTAACCTTCACCTGAGAAATAAAAACTGTCACCTCAGCTTCATATTTCTAAAGGTTCAAGAAGTGCTATGATCTGGAGCATAACGATATATTAACAGGATGAAAGTTTCCTACAAATTATATGATCTAATTTGTTTTTTAAAGATATGTAAGTCAGGCATTTTGGAACCTGGACAGATTGAAGCAAACAGTTAATACAACAGATCATATAGCCCCTAAACTGGTGTGCTTGATGTGTTTGGTTGTTGGGTGGGTGGGGTTTTCTTTTTTTCAGACTCAACTTTCCTTGGCTTACTCAGATAGTAAACAAAGCCAGACCAATAAAACTGATGGTATTAGGTTCTTATGTTAGTATTTCCATTTAACATCTCCAAAGTTCTTGCTCTTTTTTTTTTTTAAAGATGTTGCAGTCTGGTGGTAAGGACAGTATAAGTAGTTAATTAGCAGGAAATCTCATTTAAGGTATGTAGTAAAAGGTCATTATTCATCAAGAAATGGGAAATTTACATTAAAGCAGCTTGAATTCTAAAAACACTATGGAATCTAACACTCTCTTCAGAACTTTGATAGTACAAGAACTAAACTTGTAATCGTAAAAAGGAATATTTTTCCAAAGTGAGTGTCTACAGAGCTCTGAAATGGTAACAGAATATATTTTTAGTATTAAACATTGTAATCAGCTCAAACTTCTTTTCTGAGACACTGCCCTCTTATAAAGCCCACTTGTGAAAAAGGAAGAGAAACAGTAGACCCTAGAATTAGACACTTAAGTGCTTTTCTCAGACTTCTTGTGGGTTTTTCCTCATTAATGATATTTCTGATCTTTTTACTTGTCAGGGCATTTGGGTTTTTATGCCTTGTCGTATGACTTTGTTGGTATCTTTAAAATCAGTCTGTTTAATCTAGGAGTTTATTGTGAGCAATTGTGCTTCTTATCCAAAATAAGATCACATTGATTTTTGTCCAACAAAAATCGATCAGACAACTGATACCAATTGATAACCAGTAATAGGCTTTTTTTACTTTCTCATAGATTTTCTAGGTGCTGTGTATAAAGCATTAAGGAGCATATAAAGCATAGGAGGAAAATCAGCACAGAAGAAATAGGTTCCATAATTGACATCCATTTTTAAAACAGCTGTTGATTCTTTTTCAGTAACCTGGGTAATATACACAGTAAAACCAAATTAAAAAGGACCTTTTAATCAGGTTAAATTAAATAGGCCAAATTACATTCCTCTTTGGAACTATTTTTTGTTTAGATTTTGTGCAGTTGATTGTTACATTTGAACAGTCAGCTTGCCTGTAACAAGTTGGTACATACCCACTGAAAGAAAGAGTTGGTTTTAAATTTCTGTTTCAAGCTTTGAAGTTACCAAGGGACAAAGAAGTCTCAATTTCTGGAAGAATGCTTCAGGGTTGTCCTAACATTTGCACGTATATTTGTTTTTTTTCATCTGCACAGGGTAGCTAATGGATGAAAATTCACCAATGTACTTCAAAGTAGTATCAGATAATTATTTAATACTTCAGTAATGTGTATTAGTATTACAAACATTTTTAATTTAAAGAAATACGAGGAACTGGGTGACTCTCTAATTAAGACTAGTATTTTTCTGTGTAGATTATTTTTTTTCTTCACTAAAACCAAAGACGGGTGACGTGCCTTCAGCCTAGCTAATACATTGTGCTCCCTTGCCACTTCTTCCTTCTGTTACCTTCTCCATTACTCAACTTCTCAGTTACTGACTTTTCACAAACCCTGATATTTTCTTTCACCTACAATGTGGAAAACAGAAGAGACAGGCATGCACATACTTGCTCATTCATTTCTTGCTTCTGGCACCTGGCTGGCAATGTACCATAATCTCTTCTTATTTTCTTCCTGGGTCTTGTCATTGCCAACAGAGATCTCTCCTGGCATACAGAATCACTTTGAAGGATGTTATTTCATGATGTTTACAAAAATGGACTGTCAGTGTGTTGAATGGCTTTCTTTGCCTTTTCCAGATGTTGATAGAGGAATATACAGAGTGTGAATGTGGTTTATTAACTGTTGACACCAATATTGTGTATTAAATCATTCATAGTTTCCCAGTTTCTCAAAGATTGAGTGGATAACTTACTGAAAGCTTCATGTGCATTTTGTAAATGGCAAAAGAATCTCATTAGAGTCTCCAGTTTTGCCTTGTGCAAGTCATTGTGAGACTAGTGGAAGTTTTGTTTCTAGCAGATGATGGGTATGTGTCTCCAATGAGATTACCAGAGATTAGAGAACCAGACAGAGCAGACCTTCAAACATAATCTGTTTAAGAGCTTATTCCACTTTTCCCCTTCATTTATTCCATCTGTCTGTTTGAGTAATGTAGATTCTTGCACAGGTGGACTGTCAGAATACTTTCCATTAGTTGCATTAACATACAGGCAGAGGTTATGTGGAGGTCCCTATGATGTATTTGTAATTATATTGGGTACTTAATAACCATTAACTTAATCTGGTAAAGAACCATCTTTTTCTCATAACAAAAATGAAATGAAATTTCAGAAATGAAGTTTTACCAAATGCCAAAACACTGATACTTCCAACTTCTGGGCAGTTTAAGCTAGGTAGATGTCCAGGGCTAAACTGGGTAGTGTAGGCTTCTTTCTGCACCCACCTATTTCTTCCCACTGATCATAAAGTGAAAAACTCCGTCCATGAGACAGCTGGTGTAATGTAGGTCAGTTGAGTCACCCTCTTCAGGTGCCTGTCTCTGTAAAAGGATCCTATTATGGCTAGCTTAGACTTAAATACCTGACTTCTCAATGCCTAATTTTAGGACAGGTTTCTTGCCGAGTCTTTAATTGGCAGCACCATTGCCCAGTTGTTACTATTTCAGGGTGGTTTAATGTGGCTTCTCATACTGCTGTGAATCTTTGTCCCTGATCATTGATAAAGAAAGTGGTGGCTGATATATTTAGAAAGAAAAGGTCACAGCCCCCTTCCTTAGGCACCTGTGATGAAAACCATTGCTGGCAGTTCCTTCTGTAAGAACATCTGGAAATGCAAGTTCATATTATGGAATAGCTTGGATTTGTCAAAGCTGTCTTTGCAATCTAGTAACTTTTTTAAAACTAGCTGTTATGGAATAGCTTGAGGAGTGCTAACCCTAAAGTATAGCGAAGTGTAAATAAGGTTTAGTTTGTTGTTTTTTTTTTTACTATATGGCAGTGAAATGTGCTTGTGTAAATTCTTCTTCAAAAAGATGCATAGAAAATGTATTGAACTTTCTTATGTATGAAATTACAGAAATGTTGCAGTCTCTGGCACAGCGTCCAGCTCCAGCAAATACTAATCGTGAACGGCGGCCTCGTTACCAGCATCCGAAGGGAGCACCTAATGCAGATCTAATCTTTAAAACTGGTGGGAGGTAGGACAATCTTCCTTTAAATGTGGTAATTCTGGTTCTAGGCAAGTAATTACCTTCATAATTGAAACAGATAATGATCTGTGTAGTGCAAATGCATTTGTTAGTAGTTTCCATTCTAAAGCATTCTGTTAAAATACTGAGCAGTGTTTTGTGCTTCTAACAGTGTCTGTAAATATGCCCTTGACAGAGGTTTGGAAGCCAGAGGATTATTTTTCAGTTGTGAAATGGCTGGTAGAATCCGAGCCTCTTTCTATAGGGGAAAAGATGCAAGTCTGCTTTGGGGGGGGGAGGGGGGAGGAGGATATTTTTGAGTATCTAGAGAAATTCCCATTGTGTTTTTCCAACTTGGTGAATTTGAGAGCTATACCTATGTATTTGAAGCCCTGAATGGAAAGTAAATATAGTAAAGGTGGGGAGGGGGGAGGAGAACCTTTGATTTATGGTGTGCAAGAGCATACCAAAACCAGTATTAACATGAAAAGAGTCATTCCAGATTGCCTAATCGTCATTCTACAGCTTTAATATATCTCAGTGTGTCTTTTCTCACTTGGAGTAAGCTTGCGAATAAACCATTAAATTAACCCTGCAGCACGAATTTGAATAGACAGTTTCAGGTGAAACACAGACTGCTTTCATGTTTCTCTTCTTTGCAAGTTAATTTTGGAGGTGGATAGATAGGAGCAGCAACTGGGAAGGGAGAGTTTGCCTACAAATGGGTCTGTCTTTGTAAACTACAAATAAGTTAATGTAATGTGCTAATCCTATGTTACAGTAACTGCCAACTTCTTTTCTGGTACATTTTTATAGTCATATAATATATAACTTACTTCCTGATGATCACTCACTCCACTGAGACCCTATATGGATACTGCTTGTACAAAAAAACCCCTCTTTTTGGAAAACAGACTGCAATTGAAAATAAATATTTAAAAAAACCCAAACCAGATGTAACTCAATAAAATGAGTGGTGCTGTCCATTTAGCTTTTTCATATCACTGTGGCCTAATACTGTCATAGAAATATAAACTATTTGGTTATACTGAATTGCCATAATACTTGCAGGTGTTTCATAAATAACTATGCAGTCTTCTCTTCTTTAGGTCATCTTTCCCAAATGCCTTGCAACCTGTATGAGAAGCACACTGCAATTACTCTTTAAATACAGCAGCCAGACCAGTAGATGTGATATTTGCATATTTTGTTTAAATGCAGTTCTTCTGAAAGCTTTTTATTTTCAAATGTTTTAGGGAAAACGTAATTTAGGACTTCACTGTAAACTAGGTCAGACATTATCCAGCGAACAGTTTAAGTAGTGTTTGCTTGTTCAAATAGCTGTGCCATGCGCTTGCAATTCTGATGTAGTTTTGTATTATGTAATTTACTCTTTGTTCCTTTTAATCTGTAAGCTCCTTAGAGCAGGGACCTGGAAGTTGGTTTTAGCAGGCATATTTTATTTGTGGCATAGTGCAACACTCAGACTTGCAGTCATGCATCAGTTGAGCTATCTTAGCCTGTAGTAAGGGAATGTTACTTTTCATAACCCCCACTGAAAGATATTTAAGCAGAGATTTACTTATTGGGGACTGTGGGTCCACCAATGGCTTACCACTTGTAGTATAGATTGTCACCTACATTTTTAGAGCTTCTGATTTATAGGATATATTGAAGATTGTCTTCTGACTCTGAAGGGTGAACTGCAGCCTCTCTGCCCAGACTACCCTCATGTTTTAGTTAAGAAGTTACCCCATAGACTCTGAGGACACTAGAGTATCTTCCTATTTGCTGAGAGCAAATAGGAACTGAGCTGTTAATTTTAGTATGTTTGGAAAAGCTTTTACTTTCCTACATGATAGAACCAATTTGTATAATTACAGATGTTATCGCTTACATGATGAGTGAGCTGTGTTGCGTTGTTTCTTCTATGTATATAAAGATGACTGATATGTTATTTTCTTGCAATACTAACTCAAATTTATCAGAAATAATAATGTATGTTACTTTCTCTAAGGTATGCAACTTTTTATTTTAAACTTCCTGAGGCTAGGGATAATCTGAGCAAGTAAATCTGGTTGATTCCACTGTAATGTACAACCTGACAGGTTCTGACAGCTAAGGTTGGGATGAGGACTTCCTTGCATTTCAAGTAGCGTTAAGAGCAGAGAAATTAATTTGGTGTTTTTACCTTTACTTTTGTGTTGCTGAACATGCCCTAAGCACTGTGTTTCAGACATCTTTTAGAAAGTTAAATCCAAATCTACCTATTGTAATGGATGATTCAAAAATTAATGAAGGCAGCACTGGGTTCTCTCGTATGTTTTTGGCCTTGAACAACTGGATCTAGCATTGCAGCGAGCCCTGCTGTCACAGCAGGATTTGGACTAGATGACCTCCAGAGGGCCCTTGGAACCCAAATTTTTCTGTGATTCTGTTTTGGTCTAGTGGGGTACTAAACCAAAACAAAACCAAAAAATCCAAAAACACCCATAAATGTGTTGCCTCCTTTGCCTGTGATAAACCCACAGTAAATGGAAGAATGAATTAGTGGCTGTGGCTACACAGCACGCATTTTGTTAAAAAACAAGAGAGAAATCTTTTGCAGTGTTTACTTTATTTGTTATCCATTAATGTCGTTTTTCTGTATTGAATTAAGTGCAGTGAGATTGACAGGCTTTGTCAGATTCCTTATTATTTAGCGTGTGCAAAATGCTGGATCAAAAATTGGAGTTTATTGCTGTTTATTTGTAATTGCCTGCTTGTATAGCCTTAGGCTTGAAGACCTACTAATCCTGCAAGGAGGAGATTCTTTTTGGGACTCATACATTTAAGGCTGACTGGCCTTAAAGATAACTTAACTGTGACTCCATTAAGAGTAGGGTTCCTTGACTTGCTTCAGCAGAACTGGGAAGGCAACAATTTTCACTCTTGCCTCCAGTTCTGTAGCATTTGTGTATTAAAAGAGGACTTTGGCTATCAAGCTGTTAAGCTGATACCTTCAGGAAACACAAAATTTACAAAAGTCGTTTTTTTCAGTGATGGGATTATCATGAAAATATTCTTTTACAGTTCTGGAGAACAGCCTCTCACTTCAAAAAAAGTGTTTTTCCTTTGTTTAAAGAGGATTGAGATCCATTAAATGGCTTGCTTATAAAGTGAAATGTAAATAACCACATTTTATGAAATGTATTTGAAACATTGATTACCAAGAAAGAAAAAAGAATTGCAGTGAGAAATTTGACTATAGAGAAGCGAGCCTTACCAAGGACTTCTTTAACTTGTTAAACCTCTCCATATTAAAAGCAGTAACCTCAAAACTCACTGCTGTTTTGATAGTAGAGAAGGAGGACCTGTCTGTGTCAAAAGGCCCACTGGGATGCAGACGTAAGCTGAGAAACAAAATCATATTCAAGTTAATTGGCAATTTCAGGTCTCCTATTTGCATCCGACTCTTATTTCTCTTTAACCCATTTAATAAAGAAAAATGAAGCATAAAGGTAATAACAGGATGCTGGATTTTATTAGCTAAATATTCCCATAATAAAGAGTATTTCATTAATGCTGAAAAATCAGAGTATAGATAATAAGGAAAAATGTGAATTTAACATTATTTCCTGTTTCAGCTACTGGACAAACACACTTCGTACCTCACCTGCTATTTAGTTCATGTATTGACCAATACTATATTTTGAAGCTTTGAATCCACTTCTTACTGACATATACCAAAAGTCTTGGGCAGCCTAAATCCAATTTCTCTGTTAGCCTCAGTCTAGCTGGTTGTCGTAGACTGTCACTGTCTCAAATTAGACAAACTCTTGGGTGTTGGCGTGGCACTGCCTTGAACAGACAAATCTGTCCCTTGGTACATCACGCTGCTTTTGAAATCTTTAGTTGTCATTTTCCATGACCTCTTGTATTCTTTAAAAAAAAAAAAAAAAAGAGGGGTCATCACTTTAGCAGTAATATTTTGCTCTTGCTTCAGAGATTTTTATGATGAAATGGCTCCCATCTTCACATTCTAGATATCATAAATACTGAAAAATTCAGTGCTCTATTTAATTGCGTGCTAGCTCAGTTCACCTTATTCTTTGCCATCTTTTTCACCAGTATTTTAATTTTGACCTTTTCTCAGTTGTCGTTCTTGATTTTGTACTACATCCTTTTCCCTAATACATACATACACATGCTAGTGTAGCTTTCCATGAAAGCCATTCAAACTCAGCAGAGAAATTCCAACCTCCCTTTTCAGCTGTTTTATGGGAGGAAAGCCCAGGGAAGGAACCTGAAGGAGGGGTTTCCAAATCCTGCAGCTTTTTTTGGTGGACTGCACTAGAATTTAACGGGGGGGGGGAGGGGGGGGGGGAAGCAAGGTCCTCAGGTTTTTGTCTTTGCAACATGGTGCTTGTTGGGCTCTGCAAATGTAGGTGTGAGTCTAACCCCTGTAGCAAAGGGGAAGAGATACCTGACCACAATTACAGTTTAGAGGGAAAGGAAGGCAAGATTTTATTTATTAGCATACTCATTTATAAAGACTCTTTGTTTAAAAAAGTTGTTTCAATAGCAATAATAACAAAATAGTAATAGATCAAACAAAAACCCCTACAGCTTTGTGGCCCTCTGGAAACTAACTACCAAGCCTCAAAACACCTTCCTGATAATAGCCCACTTTGCATACTATGACTTTGATTTGATTTTGTCAGAGTATTTTATTTTTGTTGGAACAGATGAGAATATAAAATAATTTGCACAGCTTGAGATTCTCTTACTTAGTTAAGTCTAGGTTTTGCGGATTATTTGAATCCGTGCTGTTTATACTGTGGAAGTTGATAATTCAGATTCGTTAGGAAATGCCCAGGGCACCTTAGTATTTTATTAGTCCAGAAACGCACACTCTGAAATATGATTGTTCCAGAGAATATATTCTTGCACAGCTAAACTGATAACAGCTGTTTAAAATCCAGTGCTACATTTTTTTCAACACAAAATCGCTAGTTAACGTTTTACAGAATGTAATTTCCAATTTTGCTGTTGAGAACTTAATCACACGAGCAGTAGTAATGTGTTTAGAATGAGTCTAAACACCTTTACATTTGTTGAAATCTCTCTCCAGCCCATATCAGGGTACACTATGTCTGTAATCTCTGTTACTGCATTCCTTACTGCGGAATCAAGTCACCGCACAGTCTGACGTGTGAACACACGTACACACTCCCATGTGGAAGACAAGTGATGTTTTTGTCCAATTCCATAGATCTATGAGACAGGAAAGAAGCTGACTGTGGCATGACAGGTACTTGAATTTAAGTTTCCCAGGACTTAAGTTAGTACTCTCCGGTATTTTGCTTCTCTTGCCAGTATGCAGGAATGTGTACATACTGTTTAATCTCAAAGGCGGGTTTTGTGGGAGGAGAGCAGAAAGCAAAGATCAGTCTCCGTAAGTTATCTCTGCTGTCTGTGCAGGCAACAGTTCAGAGCAGGGGTCTGAACTTCAGAGGGTGTTTTCCTCATTGAGAACTGTCCTCCCCCCCTAAAGCTCATGCATCTGAAAGCAATAAAATGTGTTCAGCAGAATAAGGCACACAAAGAAAAGAACTGTTCGTGAAAGAGCATTATGTTTAAAATGGAAAAATACATTTCAGGTGTTCATTGTGTTTCTATTTCATGTTCCTGTTTTTGGTTAATGTGATTAGGAGAGAGGGAGAACAGAGAGCACCAAAGCTGAGATTAGTCATGAAAAGCAAAGCAGCAAGTGAGGTTTGCGAGGAGGTGTTTGGAGGAGAACGAAGGTGCCTGAAATTTGTGAATACATACATTATTCCAGAAATACGTAAAACATTTGTGGGTTGGTGTAGGACAGGAAGGGATTAGGGAGAAGTGTGCAACTTCATCTCAAAGATCTCACGTGTTAAGAAATCATAAGAATTTTTTGTGATCTTGTGATGTCAACAATGTGCAAAAAGGTCTTGATTTCATAAGTTACATATATTCTCCTGGGCACGTTTCAACTCAAGGCATAACGTTGTCTTGCTGACTTAAATTCTGCCAACTTCATGTGTGCAATGGATTTGTGATTATTTTCCTAGCCTATGCTGTGGTGTAATGTTTCTGTGCCTTTTTACAAGTTCTGGTTTTCTACTCCAGCCATGATTAGGTAAAAGTGTATCTGTGTGTTTCTCTATCACAGGGAGTATTTAGGCAGTATTAATACTTACGCAGTGGTGTTGAAAAGATGACTAAGATTTTTATACAACTTAATAACTGTGTTGGTAGCAGGGAAGGGAGGTGAGGGAGTAGGTTGCAAAAAAATTGATTCATTTTACACATACAGTTCAAGATGTCTTTAATTACAGCTACGTACAAAGTTTGACCTTGCCAAATATAGGTTTGGATCAAGTTTACTAATTTGGAGAGAAATGTCATGTGAAATACCTGTTTTTGGAAAAACTGCCTCTAAGATTTTTACCAGCAGCATCTTGCCCTAATCCTTTGAAACTACTTACTCTGTCTAATCTGCCGCCAATGTGCCATGGCAGCTGCTGTTTTGGATGAGAGTCATTTTTATGAAGTTAGATGCATGCAGCCTTTCTCCTTCCCTCCTCGTCAACAGCAGAATTATTTTTTGAAAGGGACATGGAGAGGTAAAAGCACGATTCTGCAATTCATTGATGTTTGAAGTTTCTTCTCAGTTGTAGCATTCTGCAAGTGAAATCTCATTCTGCTGAATATATTAAAATTAAAGTTCCTTTCTTTTGCAACCACATAGCCAATGTTCATGATACCAGGCGTGCCACAAAGAACTGGAATGTTGTATTACGTAACACTAAAAGATTACCAAGTAATAGACGCAATACTGCAGTACGTTCTAGTGATGTATCAGCTCAGTACTTCCTGACAAAGATATACAGCGTGTTTAAATAAAATACACGAATACTGGATAACAAAACAAAGCAATACCTAAAAATACAGAGTTACTGTGAAAGCTTTATCTGTTACAAGAAATGCAGAAGTTACTATGTCCAGTTAACATACCTGTAACACTTTTCTTGCAAGATTTTCAATAAAAAAACAGGTTTAGATTAAATACTGTTCAACAAATGCTTGAGGTTTATGCACTAATGTAAAGGAACATGAACTGTTTTGTTTACATGGTAAAAGACGTGGGTGTGTAGCCCTGGAGCTTTCTTGTAATTGTAAATGTCTGATTTTTACTTTGCTTTGTACTACTAAATTTTAGTTTTCAGTCTAGCAATCAACTGAAAAACAGCCCAGATACAGTAACTGACAGCTGTGCTGAAGTTAGTGACACTAGATGAGCGTTACTGCTAGATTGCTCTGATCTTGTTGAATCACGTGCCTGCGAATTGGTGTAATTTTTCAATGCATATTTACGTTCTGAAGAGGATTACATGTGACTTTTTCTGAGTAGGGACATGTTTTTCCTGAACAAGGGATGATCGAAGATTTTAATACAACTGTCAACGCTCTCAAAATGTTCTAAACAATTATTTGACTCTAGAAAGCCCTCTCTAACACTTCTGCAGTACTTCTAAACATTAAGAAACTGCAGAAGAAGATGAAAACTATTTAAAATAACTTGTATTTCATCAAATTCACAAATCAGCTGTGCACTTTGGTAGTTTAGCATCTCATCTGGGAGGATAAGGCAGCTGTATTTCTGAACAATTTTAGACTTGCCTGCTGAAATTGTGTAGGGCAGTCTTTTCTGATACAAGTTATCTACCTTCTTTTGTCTGATGCAGTCTTTTGAAAAATTTGTGCGGATAATAGAAATAAGTAACTTGAATATGTAGAGGCTAAAAGGATATCAAAATCACTGGCAGTTGATTCCACTGGTTGCTAACCCGTACGGTATTGGTTATCTCGTATTAAACTATTCATTTTTTCCCTTTCCTTTCTTAGGAGACGTTGATCCAGCAGCAAGTGTCATTTCATTAGGTCCTGTATCTCTGATGTTGTGGATAGTGGAGTCCTCCAGCGATTAAATGAGAGCAGTGGACACATCTCAGCACGTCAGTCTAGAGCGTTCAGAATCGAAACCTGGGACAGGCTGGGGCCGTGGGGCAGCGATAGCAGCCTCCCCTCTTCCCCCCCAACCCCGCACAGAACAAGTGGAAGCTTCCAGTCATGGCCTACAAAAAAAAAAAAGCAAGCTTTTTGTTATGGGAACCGCGTTGAGGGTTAATTTTCTCATACGAGCAGAAGTAAATGAATGAGATGGTTAACTTCACCAGTGAGCATCTCGGTGAAAACAAAGATCAACCTGAAACTCAGATGGATTACACTGGAATGGAAGAGGTCTTTGACAGCTCAGTACGTGGGAGAACAAAGTTCTAAACTTGATGCAAGTTACGTTGCCTCCAAATCGAGCGCTTTGTGTTGGAAGGATATTCTTTCGGGGCTGCAAATCTACAGTAGAAAAATGTAGAGCAAATGGTGAAATCTAAAAGAAAACCCTGACAAGTAGGACAACTTCTTATCGAACACTCCTTAGCGAGAAAGTTTTTGGTTAAGGAATAGCCTTTTGCTGCCAGAGGAGCAAGAAAGAGGGGGTGGGGAGCGGGGAGGGGTGAAAAACTCAAGAGCCAAGGAGGTGTAAAACGTCTGTTAAGGTTTAAAATAGGATGTGAAGTTGATTAACACAGGGTGTTGACTCGTACTGCTTGGAACAGCCTGACACCAGCCTGAGGACAGGGATATAGTTGAGCCCATTGTATGTATCATTGAAAACCAAAACGTGACAGCATAACAGGAGGATGTCAAGGAGTGGATCCAAATCTTTCGTTGATCTTCGCGGGTTGATAAGCCTCTGTGTCTATTGAAACAAAAAAAAAGTTTAAAAAAAAAAAAGATTTAAGTCTGGAAACAAGTAGATCTTTTTTTTCTAAGTAGAAATGAGGTTTCTTGGTCTGTTTCTGACAATCTGTTATTTATTAGCATAGTTTTTTGTTTGCTTTCAGGTAGAGGTAGTTGATTGAGTTAAGGAGCTCATCTGTATGTTACTACTAATTCTTTTTTCTAGCTCTTTTAAAATCCTTTTTACCACTGTTTTTGGTTTCTGCATGTAGGAAGAGAGACTTGTAAAATTGTAACATTTCATACAGAAATGCCGCCCGATCTTCACCAGCTTCAGAAATCTGACCTTTGCCAATGCTGCAATAAAGTGTTGTAATTTAGAATTGGTGTCTGTCTCTTTACATTGACTTTGTTCGTCTGAAATGATGTTTTGAAGAGTTTGTGGTATGTCGTGGGGCCATAGCTCGGACAGTGCTTCATACAAGCGTCGTAAAAATAGATGGCATTTTACCAAAGCAGTTTGCCCCAAGAAACACACTTGAATCACACTTAGTAAATGCAGGATTTTCTTACTGTTTTGCAAGGAGTTGTGAAACTGAGATCGTCATTTCACATAATGGAAGCAGTCATATGCATTTAATTTAACCCGAGTTAAATTAAGCTGGTTTTGGCTAGATTAATAGTAATGAAGTTTCCTCTTGTGGCTCATTGCATTGGCATCTCAATTCACGCGCTCACACGTGAAAGGGCGAAACGCTGTGCCGGACCATGCATGGACCAACACCAGAGAGGAGCAGAACTCCTCTTGGTGATAATTTGCTTAAAAACATAAGTGAAATTGTGGCCGAACGGTGTTTCTGTTGCTGTCGCCAGGCAGTCCTGAAATAAAGACAGCAGCCTTCTACTTTGGCTAGTTACACTGTCAGCTCAGGCAGTTACAGTGAATTTTAAAATGCATAAGCTTGCCAGTGACGCTTTGGAGAGACCAAGTCAAGGTTTTTACACTATACCTACTTAAAGTTACGGTCTTTAATCGCAGAATCGAGCATTGCGAGTGGAAAAACCGCAAGTGCGGCTTTAGGTCCGCGCCTTTCACTCGCATGCTGTAATGACAGCCAGGGATTGAGAAACGCGGGAACGATTACAGGACGTTTTCCCCGAGGACGTCGCTGGTCGGGGTGCTGGTGGACAACTTCCAGTTGGCAGAGCGTGGCTCAAAGGTTTTATAAGGTGGCGTGTAGATGCGTTTTTCTGGATTTCTGCCAGACCTAGATCTCATTTTGTGAGGAGGCAAGTATCCTGGGTGTGTGCTGTCACCCAGGAAACCCACCTCTTCAAAAGCGGCTCTGCGCTTGCACTTTCTGTGCCGTGGCTACGGGCTGCACACGCCCTATAAGGAGTACGACGTTGTAGGAAGACCAGGTCTTTGTTTCAAGTCTTGTGTTTAAACAGCCTGTGTGTGTCTTTTCCCATCAGTTTTCTTCCACGCACAATTTGTGGGTGCGTTTATTAATCACATTTGTAACTCTGAGCTCCTCCAGGAATGTCTTCTACAGCAAAATGGCCATATCCGTTGGTCAAATCTAATTTCCACTTCCCTGATGAAAAATGCCTACCAATTCCTAATAGCAAATTAAGCCTCTAACTGTGGTTCAAACGAAAGTCAACTTCCTTTTCTCAACATGCTGCTTACTTTCAAAGGCATTTAATTTATCCAAATTGAATAACTGCATAAAAATAAAACGTGAATTCACATTAGCTTTATTTTGTATCTGTCAGTCTAATGCCTTGGATGGAATTGGGATCAATGGAAATATTTTTATAAAATTACTTGCTGAAAATAGTTTGGGGTGAGCTGGAGCTTTCCCTCGCTTCGGGCTGACATCAAAACACAATTCAGTGAAACCTTTTGAAGTTTAATTTTCAAATAAACTCTTCTGAAGTTCTGCTGAATAAAAACGTCAAAAATCATTGCAAGTGAAACCATCAGGGTTGAACATAAACAGCGGGGGGGAAAAAATGTTCAGATCCTATTTATTCTCTGCTTTTCCGTTTGCTGGCCCCACAACGCGGTGGTGTGGCTGGGTGCTGTCCTGCTGCTGGCAGAGCAGTTTTGCCACCTGGTTCACATACAATTTGTTGTTACTGGGACTGCGTGGTTTCCTTTCATTTTACGTCATTAGAACGGTTTGTCCTCCTTTAAAGAATATTTAATTAAAATGGTCAGGTGAGCAGCCTGGTTTTGATACAGGAACAAGTGAATAACCTGTATTTTGATCAGTTCTTGTCTGTTATCTGTGAATATTGCTGCTTTATCTGGATTACAGGATGTTTATTTTAATTAATGGAGTTACGTCTAATATCGCTGCCTCTCTTCTCCTACAGTACAGTGATCCGCAGACGCGACAGGTCACTGGGGAGGTCATGCCAAATTCAAGCTGTGGCATCGTTTGATGGGAGAGAGGATGTTCCTCCTGGAGTGTTTCTCAAGGGATGCTGGTCGAAGGTGCTCTTGCAAAGAGTATTTCTAAAGCAGCGTTTCCGAACACGCATGGAAGTAGTTAAATCCGGAAAAATGTACGTAGATGAAGGAGAAATTGTTTCATGTCCTTGATTGCGTAAAAGACTTCTGTTATCTTATCGCTCTCTGGAAAGAATTTGGACTCAAGTCAGGTCCGGGCATTTGAACTTGCGTCTTCACCAATGTGAGGCTCATTGGGCTGGCTTGCTGACAACCAGAAAATGTGTTGCCTGATTGTACTCAACAATTTCTTTGCCTCAGTTTTCGATGGTAATCTCTCTTCCTGCATCTCTCAAGCCCCTAAAACTCAAGGCAGGGACTGGGGGAATGAAATCCCTCCCATTGCAGGAGATCAGGTTCGTGACCACCTGAGGAACCTGAACATAAGTCCATGGGATCTGATGAGATGCACCCCAGGGCAGAAGAGGGCTGGAACGCCTCTCCTGTGAAGAAAGGCTGAGAGAGTTGGGGTTGTTCAGCCTGGAGAAGGGAAGGCTCTGGGGAGACCATATAGCAGCCTTCCAGTGCCTGAAGAGGGCCTGCAAGAAAGCTGGAGAGGGACTTTTTACAAGGGCCTGTAGTGACAGGCCAAGGGGGAATGGCTTTAAACTGAAAGAGGGTAGATTTAGATCAGATATCAGGAAGAAATTCTTCACTATGAGGGTGGTGAGGCACTGGAGCAGGTTGCCCAGAGAAGTTGTGGATGCCCCATTTGTGGAAGCGTTCAAGGTCAGGTTGGACGGGGCTCTGAGCAATGTGGTCTAGTGGAAGGTGTCCCTGCCCATGGCAGGGGGGTTGGACTAGATGACCTTTAGAGGTCCCTTCCAACCCAAACCATTCTATGATTCCATGATTTATGGCGCATCACTTGAAAGCCTGCTTGAGCCGAGGTGCTGTGTTAGTCCTTGCTCCAGGATGGAGCCAAGATGGCTGGGAAGCTCCGAAATCGGAAAGTGCCGGGTTCACCCAGGAATGTCAACAGTCACGGGCAACACCTTGAACTCCAGCCGGCGGTATCGGCTGTCTTTTTCTACCTTCCAATGCTGTAATGTGATAAAATTAAAAAAATTGTTATAAATCTTTTTTTTTTTAATGAATTGCTGAGTTTTCAGACCTGTTCTAATTTTATTAACTTCCCAAGCCTTCAGGGAAATAATGCCGTTTGTGTTACGGAGATAAAAATATATGCAAACGCATCAATGCACATGCACTGTGGCGCACACGCATAATGTAATTTTATATATATTAAGGCTTAGAAAACCACCTCTGTATTGTGGAGACTGCCCGATTTGCTCAAGTTTTCAGGTTTTTTTTCGTTTGCCCTTCCCGGTGAAGCAGTAATTGTGTGCTTGGCAGGGCAGCGCGGTGAGAGCTGCGAGGAGTTACCGTGTTCGGCTCCGGCAGTTTGCTGATGCAGCCTTCCTCTTCTTTGCTTTACACGGGAACGCATTTGACTTCAGTAAACGCGGTGCCGTTGAAAAGTGCTGACTTGGGGAAATAACCCAGGAGGGGCTTCGCGGGCTGGCAGCGCGGCCTTTCCCAGCCTGTCCAGCCGACCGGCATCAGCACCGACTCAGAACGGCTGCGGCCGAGGGCGAGCAATTAATAGTCCGTGCATGTTCGACCTGAAAGACCTCCGACGCTGCCGGGAGAGGCGGCGTTAGCGGGACCGGCAGCGGTGTCGGCACTGGGGGAGGCACCATGCTGACCGAGCACGGGCGCTGAGCCGCTGTCGGCTACACGCTCGTTATCGAAACAGCCATTGCGCTTTTCTGTTGGGAGGTATAAACGAAGGTAGATAAACGAAAAAGTGCTAAAATAATAATAATTTATTATTAATTAATTATTAATTTATTAATTAATTATTAATTTATTATTAATATATTATTAAACAAACGTGCTAATTACTGTTGTCCCCAAAAAGTGGTGCTGTAGTATTAAGATCACATATCCCAGCCAGGTGAGTGAATATTTTCAAAATACATACAATAGTAATAACACCATGAGCCTGCTGTTGCCCCCTGATAAATAATACTAATTTTTTTCCCCTTTTTTTTTTCCTTTTAAGCTTTGTAACTCGTTCTTTCCACACTGAGGCTTTTCCTCGGCCACATGCCATTCTGCCCTGCTGAAGATGCTCGTCTGAGACGATGCTTCGCTGTCTCTTCTCAGAACTCAACTATAAATAGTTTTTTTCCAACCGCTCCTAAGGAGGTCCAAGCATTCTGGGAGTAGGAAACTATTTGGGCAAGAATCAAACAAGTGAGTAAATGCCAAAACATTTACTTGTATTGTTTGAGTTATAAACTTTGCTTTTAAGTTATTATTGCTGGGTATGATTGTGCCATTAAAACACTTAGTGTTTATGATCGTTGTTAGGAGAACAAACAGTGTTTTGTTAAAAAGACTCCTGCCTTCCTTCCTTCCTTCCTTCCTTCCCTCCATTGCCTGGATCCAAGCCATCAGGCAAATAAAAAAGTGGTTGAGGCACTTAAAAAGGAGGAAGAAATTTAGATTTTGCTGATGTTTATTTGTTCTTTGACATTTATCTGCAGGAAAACAGTTTCTGTTGTGTATGGGATAAAGGGGAGGGACCTTTTCTGCTGGAAACCGGTCATGGTTGACAGCCCAAGAGCTTGAAAACTCTGTTGTATTTACCCCTTAATTGTTTGGGGGTTGTTTTTGCAATTTTTTGGTAGTACTTCAGGGTGCCTTGGTAAGGACACCCCTGTCGCACTCTCATTAATGTGTTTCACAGCCCTAATGCTCACGAGCGGGACCTGGGAAGCGATCTCGGATGCTGGTGATGCTCTTCCTCCACTAAAGGTACCGTGCAGCTCGAGTCAGCGGCGCAATGAGGAAAGCAGCGGGTGTCTATATTTTGGGTTGCATGATTGTGGTAGGTACTTGGCTGCACGCTCTGCTCCATCCGTTTGATGCAAGTTATTGAAATTTTGGGAAAAATACTAACTTTGAGTTTATCTATGTGGTGTGAGATCCTTGGGGCTACATTTGTCCCCAGGAAATAATACTACTGGCCTGCTCTCGGTAAATTATCCAATACTTTAAGGCTCTATTTGCAGAACATACTTGTAGCCAGTTCTCCTCTTGTCGCTGGAGCCCCCTTGATAGCACAGCGATGACTTTTGTGGCAGCTTGTCCTAACGGACTGTCGCTTCTCTGCATCAGCAAGTGCTGTTCCAGTGTGCAGATTGCCTGAATGCATTTTTATCACTCACCTTCCAGGCACTACTGCGGGGTGTTATCTTTGCATCTAAGAAGCCGTATCGCTAAACCTGTCAGTGCTGCCTGGTCCTAGGCAAGCTCCACCTCACCTGATGGTTGTTCAGCCGTCCCTGCTCCTCTGTCAGTAGCGGCATCCTGCAGTGATGCAGGTGAGGAGCCTCATTTCAGGGTAGACAGAGCTTGTTGTAGGAGTTTGTATCTCACTTACATATTTGAGACTGAAAATTCCCCTCCCAGACACTGGAATTTGAGCTCTGTGTGCATGAGGAGACTCCCCCTGTGTACTCCTCTTCCTCAAAATAGGAATTTGAACTGGAAGAAGACCTTAAAATGTAGAAAGCTCCATGGAAGCACCACCAAAGGTGGTGTGACCAGTCAGGGAGCGACGCTGTAGGGAGTGATGTGTTGTGTCCTGCTGGTTCCGCTAAAACAAAAGCTCTCTGGTACCCATAAAGCCTCATATAGATGCAAAATAGCTCGGGTGCTACTTCTCGCCTCTAACGGGTGCCTGAGCATGGAAATTGGCTGAGATGTCTACGCTGTGTGCGAAGCATCGAAGTCCTGCTACAGTTGGTGGAGATCGGATCAGTGAAGCCTCAGCAGCTGCTAGGTGTCTCCTTTAGGGTGAGTTCAGCCACTGCCTAGGTGTCACGGGTGAGACCTCCCTTGCGGTGGTGGGAGCTGGGTGTCCCGCCTGTGCAAAGGCACTGAAATCCAGGTGCCTTCACCTGGAGCTGAGTCCTGTAGGTGCCTGAGGCTATCAGAGGTGTTACCTAAGGCGTCTATGTGGGACTGGCAGATACGATACGGGGCTTGGGGTAGACCCTCTCTGATGGTAGCAGAGGCTCAGACAGGGTATGCTAGGGCATGAAACGTCTCTAAATACGTGTGAGCAAACGAATTGGGTTGCTCTGACTGCAGTCAACTCGCTGCGGGAGAAGAAACGCTGAAAGAGTGTTAACGAGAGACTTAATTTTGCTAGCATTAGCCACTACTGTCAGCTCTGCCTCCCTGCAAACAAGGAGGAAAAGCCCACGCAAATACAGGAGTTGGGGATACCCAAGGAGCCTGCTCAGGACTGCAGTTTTCCACTTGCTGGTCCTACCTCCTAGGGCTTGTAGCCATCAGTCAGTCCCTTGAAAGCCTCTTCTCTGGTTAATTTGGTTAAATTAAATTAAATTAAATTTCCCCATTTTGGAGATAGACATTAATTTCTGGACCCTTGGCTTACTTTTTGGGCAGTTCCTGGGTAAAACCAGCAATGTCGTGAAAGAGCAGTGACTGACCGACTGCGACTGCCTCTCCTGAGCCAGAGGATGCCCCAAGGGAGCCGGTTTCAGAAACCCTTCCACGCCAGCAGGGCCAGGACATCACACACTGCGTATGCCTGGCGTCGGGGCCACCACTCGTCCTTGGTTGCATCTCTTCAGGGAAAGGATTGCTGGAAGCCCCCTCCAGCTGTCAAGGGAAGCCCATGCTCTGCTCTACAAGGGCGAGCTGTTCCTGGCTGCAGAGCTGCCCTGTATCTCGGTGTCACTGTCCAGCTGAGCTGGTTGTCCTCCTTGCTGCGCCAGTATCCAATTTTTTAAATCATATATATTATATGTATATAATATACATCTCTCTCTCTCACATATCTGTTCGTAGTAAGCTAAAGACTAGGTGTTCTCTCCTGGGAAGCAAGACTTGAATGCATCAGTAAGGCTTTTGTAACCCACCTGAAGAGATGTTTGGTGTCTCTATCGTATTAATCCAGTGAGTGGTTATTAAATTGATATGAGTTGCTGGAAGTTGCATCCCTGGAGTGATGGAAATGAAGCCCAGGTAACGAAGTAGTGGGAGGGATCTCAGAGGCGGCTTTGGCTTTTCTTATCTCTGCTCTGAGAAGCTTTTCATGTGGTGATGGGGCTTCGGCTTCCTCCTCGGGCTCGTGGCAGGATGAGCCCTCTCTTGGGAGGAAAACCCAGCAGCCAGCCTGGTCGGGGAGGATCAGTCTGCTTCTCTCCGGGAATTCAGCCGAGCCGTTCCAGGAAGATGCCTGTTCCTCATCCCTCCTGCGACAGCCTTTCTTTTCCAGTGGAAAGATGGACGCAACAGCAGGACTTAGACAAACTCTTCCTTTTTCTTACTGTAACGCCTGAGAGGCATAGTTGTTTGTGGTTTATTATTCAGGTTGGTCCCAAATCCCACGCCCTGTGAAACTAGGGGTTTATTGCTAGCTGTGAGCCTTACCTAACGTAAAGTCAAACCAGCTTTTGGTTGCAGAGAAAGCAGTGCTGTTGCCTGCAGGGTGACAGGCCGCAGAGGACACTCTCCGCTCTCGGTGTGGCTGGCACAGAGCTTGGGGGTTTATTGTCAGACGTAGCAGGAACCGCCATGCTGGGCACACAGCGCCCATTTCCTGGGCTTGAGCGTGCTGGAAAACTCATGCCATAAATAAAAATTAAACCTAATCAGGCAAACTAAATCCATTTAGGAGGCAGGAAATGTTCCACGGTAATGAAGTTTTTTTTGTGTCATGAAGCCTGAAGACCCTGTTGATCCTCTACCCTTGTGCTGGCTTGTATATTGGAAATAGAAATGTGTTGACAACTGTTTCCTAACAGAGGTTTAAATATGAAGAAATAATCTCCCTCCTGCCATGACAGCTTGTATGAATGCTTTTCCTTCTGATGTCATTCCACCCTCTGAGCATCAGTACAACGGGTGGTTTATCGTCGTTAAGCAGAGGGTATGAACAACTCATTGCACACATGAGTCTAAGCTTCCAGGCTGCTGGTTTTTGTCCTGGGCGGGCAAGTAAATGCTCCTGAAGTAGGTGTGGTGGTGGGAGAGGAAGGGTGAGTCAGCATTAGCGCGTAAGCCTGGGAACCGGAAGGTCAAGCTCATCTCTGCTCCTTTTTTCTTGGCTTAACATCACTGCTCTCATTTCCCAGCTGGGAAACACAGCTCTTGCCCTTCCTTGCAGGGATGGATAAGCAGGCAGAGAATAGGTGAAAAATTACACTATTTTCTGATGCTTACGGAGTAGAGACCGTCCGTCGAAATTATGGGAGAAAACACATCTTGAACGTTTGATGGTGAAGTTGACCTCCCAAAACCTCTGAGGAAATGAGTGATCCCGTTATAACAAAGACCTTCGAGGCTGAATCAGAAAGGGAAGTGACTTGCACGGGAAGCCACTGTCAGTGATAAGAGCGGAGCGCTGTGATAGCTGCCGTTAAGCGCCAGTGCGCGCTGTGCCCAGCAAGAGCTGGGGTCTCCGAGGCCCCGTGCAGCTCGGTGCTGGCTCTCCAGGTTCATGAAAGATGCTTGCACCCTGCCACGCAGCTGCATGGAGCTCCCTAAGGCTTCCGCGTCGCTCCTAGGCTGAACAAGCCATGGCTCGAGAAGAGGGGACCCGCCCGAGGGTCGGTGTTGGGCTTTGACAGGGAGCGCAGTGACACTGGGAGGTGGACGTGCGCTTACTGGGAGAGCTTGGACGTGGGATCGGTGGGGACGCTGTACCGGGTGCAGCGATGGCAAGTGAAGGGACTAAAGCGAAGAGCTATGGTGGACCTCAGGCAGCAGCTTGGCAGTCCTTGGCTGGCTATAGCATGGGGACATGGGCGATGTTCAGCTCACAGGCTTTGGAAATTGGAGCTGCACCCCAATTCGGTGGTTAAGCAAAGGATTTTATTTGTTTTCTTTTAAATTCAAACCTTCAACAAACACACTGTTTTTTATCAAGTTATTTTATTTGGGAAGGGAACTATACTTTTTTTTTTTTTAAATGATGGGGGGGGAACCCAAAACCCAAAAAACTTGCTTTGTTTGTCCCTGAGGTGAGGACACTGTAACAGCTGCATTTCTTCGTGATATAGAGACACCCATCTGAGAAGAAAATAATGGTCCCAGGATAACAGTGCCTCAGTAGCTTTGGGGAGCCTCTCGGAATTAGTTTGCAATTGCTGGGGCTCCATGAAACATTCATTAAAGCTCAGGGGCAGGTCCAAAGACTGGTGAACAAAAGAGAAATTGAAGCTGAGTTACTCCTTCAAGCCTGCCAGCTGGTTTCTCTACTGTTCCTCACGCCTGTTCAGTTTAATCCTAAAGTTACTGAAGCCTCTGCTGGTTTTCTTTATTTTGCCAGTTGCAAGTAGCCGGAGGTAATTATGATCCAGCAGAAAAAGCCGAAGGCTGAGAAGTAATGGCTAGCCCTATTAACAAAAATAATCTTTCCTTGCAGATCCCGCGAGGTAAGGACGCATCTGACCGGTCGGTGAAGTAGTCAGGGATGCACCCGATGACTTCTCAAGGAAGGCATTTCCTAATTTGGGAGGGGTCACCTTGCATGGGAAGAGAAAGCCCCTTTCTGAGGGGAAAAAAGAAAGACCAAACAAAAACAAAACAGGCAAGAAAAGGGTGTGTTCCCTTGGAAGGGTTTGGCTCCATCCAGTCTAAGGACCCTCCTTACCTCAGGGGAAAAGATATTTATAGCTTGGGAGTCAACACTATGAAGACGACTCCTCTGCTTTTGCCTCTACATGATGCAGGGATTATCTGAAAGCAAGACCCTGTGCAGGTGGAAGGTGGCATGCAAGAAGTGAATTAAAGGCTTCCTCTTGCCTAAGATCCGCATCTAAGGGAGCACCCGTAGCTACAGTCACAGCTGTTTTAAAATCACCTTGCTAAACTCAATTACTGGTGCCAGTACATGAGCTTATGCTGGTATAGCTTGTTCTGGCGAGTTAACAGGAACAAGTGTAGGACAAAATTATGTACAAAACAGATACCTATCTAACATAACTCACTCTTGAGCTAGTGGCCAGGCAATACTAAATGAACGGCTAAGGGGATGGCAGAACTGCCTCACCGTGCAGGCAGGGGCCATGCTCCTTTCCTGCTGGGTTGAGCAGTCACGGCACTGCCTTCCTGCTCCAAGGCCCTTCCTCCCCTGGCTCTGCCATCATCGCTGCAGTCGTGCAACCTCTTAACGCAGGCCCCGAGATACCACCCAAACCGTCCTCTGCGTGACTGTTGCCAATACAGCTGCGGCCAGTGCTGTTCCAGCATGGATGTAAGCTCATAACTTCTCCAAAGTACTAAAAGTAGACTGGTAGATGAAGCCAAACCAACTTGCTGTCAGATTCTTGGAGCAAAGGAAAGGTTAGAGGGTAACATTTAGAGGTAAATGTGTTTAAAAGTAAGGTAAACACTTTTGAGTTTTTCCACTCGCTTCACAATCACACACACTCACACCCACACCCCACCCCCCCCCAGCTTTCAGTGCTGACCTATTAAAGACATCAAATGACTCGCATAGGGTCCAAGTCATCAAGAACAAGGTTGTGGGTGCTGTAGGAGTATGGGATACATCTGGAAACTGAACCATCAGGGCCTCGCTTTGTGGCTGCCTCCAGAGCAGCCTGAGCAATCCCACACAATCCCTGGAAGTATTTAAAAGACGTGTAGATGAGGCGCTTAGGGACATGGTTTAGTGGGCATGGTGGTGTTGGCTTGACAGTTGGACTTGATGATCTTAGAGGTCTTTTCCAACCTTAATGATTCTACGCCGTCACTGTGCTCACCACCGCTTTTGAGCTGCGCTACCCTGGGCTCCTGCTCTGCCAGGAATAATGACGACCAACTAGCCAGCTAAAGAACATGTTCTGTAATTTTTACCTTGGTGACTTCAGTTACAAAACAGTTTCAGTTCAGTCAGGAGCACTGTAAATTACAGTCCTTCGGTTTGTGCCTCCAGCGGTACAGAAAACTAGCCTAAGTTGCTGGGCTAAAACTATCATCTACCTTTAGCCTCATGCCTTCCCTGATCAGTTATGGATAACACTTTCTGAAGCTGTTTATTTTTAAGGGAGAAGCCACATTTGTTTATGCATGTATATAAAACAAGCACAGAAGGAGTCAAAACATCAAAAGCTTATTCCCAAAGCTGCAGCCACTTGAAAGGCTGATAGTAACTGGGCTGCTGTGTGAGGTTTTACCCTACAGCAAAGGTGAGGCACTGTAACCGAGTTTAAATTTCATTATAGATTGAGCAAAGTTAAATTCTCTCACACTGGCTCAGGGCTGGAGCTGGACACAGTTATGAGAGGCCACCTGCCCTGTCCTGGCTGAGACATGTACCCAAGCCCTGAGGCAGCTCTGGAAAGCTTGGGGACAGGCTGCTAGACCTGCTGATGCTTTTCGGCTACCACCACCATCCTACCTGGGGGATAAAAAAGTAGCTCATGCAAGTGGGAGTTAATATTTTTTCTAGAGTGATTGCCATTTTATCTTTTGTGAAACATGGTATTTGGGCAAATGCTCAACACCACCTGTATATATAAAAAAAAAAAATCCATCTTCAAAACAGTAGCATTGTTTCAAGGGTTCCTCCTAGGTACAGACTGGGGTGGTAGTGCCACCCTCCAGCCTCCTACTCGGGGCAGCCTGCACGAAGAACTAGAAGTTGAAGCCACTGAATGCAGTCCTTACCCTCGGGAGTCTGAGTAAAAAGCAGCCATTCTTCCTGAACATCTGTTCTCCTGAGGGTTTTGTCATCATTGTTAAGTCAAAGTTTGTTAGTTTGGACTCTAAACTATTCCCTGCTTGAAGTGGGACAAGTGATTTAGCCACCACCTCAGCTATGTAGCATTTCATTAGGAAACCTTCACCTCTACACTCTACTTAGCAGCAGTAACTCTAGTAATGCATACTAGAGTCAGCACCAATTCTTGGTTGGAAGTATCTTAGCAGTCTTGATGTGCAAGTATCGAAACGAAAGACAGAAAAGCAGCAAACACCTGCACACGCTCAGAAGGGATGGGTAGGAATACTCTCTGAAGGGGAACTTTCTTGTTGCACAGGACAAAGACTTCTACCCTCAACAGGATCACACTCACTTATGGTAACACCCATAGAAGGCAACCATGGAAACACAAAGATAAGTTACTATTCTTTCACATATACAATATTCATCTTGGAAAAGTCATTTTAATATTGCAAAATATCGGGAGAGGGGGGCTTTTGCCTACTTCAAACGCTGTTCATCCTGAACTTCATTCCTGCAAGGACCCTGGTCACAGTTACTGAAGCCCAGCAGTAAGAGTACACATCTCTTGACAGAAGAAATACATAGTCCTCCTTGTTGTTGTTTTGTTTTTGTTTTTTTTTTTTTTCTTTTTTCCTCCTTCACTCATGGTGTAACAGGATTGAGCTCTGGCTCACACATATCCACAGTTGCAAAAAGAAAAAAAGTTATTAAATTGGTATTAGCCATTAAAAAAGTCACTTCCCTCCTCCAAGAAAGATGCATGCTACCAGGTGACAAAGAACAAAATTCCACCTCCCATCAGCCATTGTTTCATTGGTTTTATCCCAGTTTAATAGATGATTTATCAGATTTGTGCAAGACAGTTACCTCTAACACAAGGGGGGGAGGAAATCACAGCAACATATACACACAAAACAAGATACACAAAATAGAGCTAAATTTATATACAGGTTATTAGCAGCTAGACTCTTAACTTCATTTAGTACATGGCTTTACTTACTACAGTTTTAGGCACAAAGAAGAATTTACCAGTAGGATATTTGCTATAATGAAGGGCTACAATGAATACCTCGTCCCGAGTCCTCACTGAGCAGAAATTGGTTTATCTAATGAAGATCTAACTCTCGCTTCCCACCAGTTGAGGACACAGCCCTGCATAGAGTGAAAGAACATGATCCAGCTAATTCAGCAACTTTATACTTTAGATATTAAATATCTAATTTATTTTTTTTTAAATAGGGTTATGTTACAGAGTTATTGAATAGGACTGAATTTCAATGAAACAATTAGTGTCAGGGTTTTTTTTTTCCCCCCATTTGCTTAGCATGGGCTCTCAGCTGTAAACAACTCAAAGAAGAGCTGGCAAGAAATGATTAGATGCGAAGATTGCTTTGTACGCACTTCACATTTATAATGAATTTGCTTTAAAAGGATTTAAAAGCACAAAGGTCATGAAACATTTAAGTTTACTTAGCAGGTTATGTTAATAAATTACAATGCATCATCCACATGCAGGACTCCACTCCAGGCTGCACTGAAGCAGGTGCTTGGCTGTGCTTTATGTGCTTCCTCGTCTTTCTGATTTAGGACTACAGACTCAGAGCCCAGCAAAATAAGTATGTGCTTTACTTGCAGCATACAAGCAGCCTTTTTTGTTTCAGCAGCACTTCGCACATTTGATTATGCATGTGTAAGTGCTTTGCCAGACTGAGGAATGGCCACATATTTTAATTACTGATTGCTTATGTATAGTATGCCTGTCACAATGAGGAACATGATCACTTACCCAGTGAAAAGGCTGAAAAGAATAACTACATAACAGAACCAGCCAGATACCATAACAACACAATTAAAGATTTAAGCAGCGAGCAGATAATTTAAAAAAAAAAACACCAACCAAAAAAACCCAGAAAAACAAAAAACCACAACTTTAACTTATGAGGCAGGTTGATAATGATGCAAAGACTTTTCCTTCATGACAGCTTCATTTACAAGTACAGCTCAGCAAGTTTGAAATACTTTATCACAAGAACTACAAACTTGTTTATCACAGTTATGTCAGAGCTCCTCTGAAGGGTGTGTCAGTTTCTATTATAGCCGCTCCCCTCCTCTTCTTCAAGGTTTATTACTCAGCTTCTTGGGAAAAAGAAGGGGTTGCTTGAGGCTTTAGAAAGTGCAGAGAGTAAATGAGTTTTTCCCTTTAGAAAAAAACCAAAACACAAAGAACTTTTAAACATGCAGGAATAACAATGAGAAATTTAGAAGGTCTGGAGTTTGGCATTTGATTTTTAAAATGGCTATTCTGGATGTTTTCGGGTGTACAAAAGGGAAGGGAGTTTTAATGTGGAAGAGCAGCTTTGCCATGTTAAAAAAAAAATCATACCAACACACAAATATATTTTGGGACCATCTTTAAAAGCACGTCTATTGAACAAAGGCAAAATATGCCAACTTGGACCATTCAGGAGCGATGTGTTCTTACATACAGCTCTCCCCCGTAACTCCACTTAGCCTGCAAGAATTTTGGCTGTAACTTCTGTTATGTATTGGCAGGGCAAAATCAAGTAAGGCTGTGAACAGAGGATTATTAGGGCTGTCAAATTACAGGAAGATCAAATGACAGTTTTTAGAAGTAACAGAACTTACAACTACCCAGTGTAGTACAGCTATTGCTCAAAAAATAACAGCTTCTTCACAGGAACCCTAACGTAAGAGATAAGACTTTTGACATAAGGTTCTCGCATTTGGTACAAAGTTAACTTGTTCCTATGGCTTCTCTGCTATAAGATCATCACTGGTACAGAACAGTTGGGGTCACAGATTGTCAGGAGACTCTTTGGCTGTCAGTGCGAAAACCGGCGCATGGTGCATACCCTTGAGGCTTATCTGGTGCCTTTCACTGGACACACAGGTTGCTAGAGCGTGACCAAGAAGCAGGTGGCTGGGAAGAAAGGCAAGACTTCAAGTGAATCAGCAGAGTGATGCAGTCACCCACTCAAAATTTGGGCTGCTCTGTCGAGGAGAAGGTCAAAACAGAAACCACCCTCTGTACAGTCTTGAGTCCAGTGGGCACAGAGCAAGGAAGCAGAAGACTCACACCACTGGTAGGGAACGAAGCCAAGCCAGGTAATACAGACAAAAAGTCACAGAAGTGTGTCACGCTGGTCAGAAATTTCAGTTTTGACATTATTTCAAGCTCCCACGAACAGACGTACACATGTGGGCAAGACAAATGGAGCTCTCATTTTTGGCTTCAGAAAGAACAAAAGGAAGATTTGCCATTCAGTTTGCTATGTACAACAATACTGCACTGTACACTTCATTAATGAGATGCTGTCTGCTACAGTTCAGCATCACTTAAATAAAATTCCTCTTAGTCACAAAGAGCAACAGATGAGTATCTCTGTAGGAAGGAGAGCTGAAACCCACTGCTGTACGTGACCGTACATGATGCCAGTCCTTCTGGGATAAACACGAGCGGTCATGCCACAGTATCTAGTACCTCCTTAGCTTGCCTGAAGCAGAGAACTTCCCCTTTCTTCTTCCAATCTGCTTGATCCCAATCTTTTTGGGACTATTCTAGTACAAAGCCATGCTATGACTTCCCCCTGTTGCCAAAACATTCCCATCCAAATTATACAGTCTCTTTCAGTAGTCCCAGTTTCCGAAGTGCCTCTCTCCTAGCTTCTTCTGTTGAGCCACGGCCAGAAAACTGTACTGTTATCCCTTGGGATCGAAATCCTGAAGGTCTAGGCAGCGAACCTGATCTCCTTCTCATATCCAGGTTTAGACTAGGTTGTTTATAATCATTAAAACTTTTTGCTGTGTTCTGCTGTGTGCTGCTGACCTTGTCAGCAGCAAGTGCTACCTCTGGTTTGATTGTTACAGTTTTGCCCATAGGAAGGAAAGGGCTGGGCTCGCTTTTTAAAATATCGTGGATGTTTTGATATCCATTGGGAACAGCCTCTGCCTGTTTGGGCTGCACACCAAGCTGCTGAGTGCTTGGGGCATGGTCCACTTGGTCCTGAGCTGGCTTTCCCTTAACTAGGCCAAGTTTTGTCAGGGCTTCGTATCGTGTTTGCTCAGAGGAGAGATCCCGTAAGGAAGAACTTCTGTTACGTGACAAGAAATCATTTTTCTGCAGCTTCTCCTCCAGTTCAGCTGCCAGAAAAGCTCCTCCATTGATGTTGGCCAGCACCTGAGCTCTCCGCTCCTGGACATTAACTGCTGCTTTTGAAATGGTCTCATTGAATTCTTTGCCACTGACATTTGTTATGTTGATGTTGCTTGGGAACCGGTGCAGTTTGGGTGCAGGCGCAGGAGGGTGCTTCGGAGCCGCAAAATAATCACCGTTGGCTACTGGCGTTTTCTTCTTGTCTGAATTCCCTTCCTTGAGGGCACTGGGGAATCGCACCCTGCTCTCCATCTGCTGCTCAGACATCTTCTGGGCCATGATGAGCGGAGTGGGGATAGAACGAAACAATTTTGGATGCTGCACTGGAGGAGAGGGTGGAGGAGGAAGAGGAAGCGTCTCAGACATCGATGGTGGTGGTACAGGGGGATGTGGAGGAAGGTCAGCAGGTACAGCTGGCTTCGGGCTCTCAGTTGTCCAGGTAGCATCCAACACTTAAAAGACAAAGCAGCAATAGCGTCATTAAGTCTTCACACAGAGCAGAATACAAGGCTTTCTTTCACCTAGGATTAGCAAGCATCAGGACTCCCCTCCCCCAAACTAACTCAAACTCAGCCCACATTACCAGAAGAAACTATAACTGAACACCTAGCTATGGCATCTTGTAGGCGACGCTGTAGTTCAAATCACCATATTTACAATGTGTTCACTAGAAGCCCTCGTTCTGCCATTCATTCACAATCTGCATGTTAGCTTTACTGTGTTTCAATGGCTGCTTTTTCTGTAAGAGTTTTGCAATTCTTATTTATAACAACAGCCAGGAGAGGACACGTTACATCCCACTGTATGTACTTGCTGATAAATCCATTCTCCAAAAACAGAGAGAGCAAACTCTACAGGGTGAAGAAAACAACGTGCCATACACTATCTTGTCACAAACTTATTGATAGGATCATGTGCCTTTCAGTCCCACACAAAATAACACCAGAAAAAATCTGCTATCTTAAAACCCTTAGAGAAAGTCTTAAGAGGTCTTAGAGAGAAGCAGAGCGTGAACACATTGATGAACACCAGTCTGCCTTGCTGCGATGACTCTGCATAATACTCAGTTCTATTACAACTCAGTCACCGGGTAGGGGACTGAGATAGCAGTCCAAAAACTTAATCATATGCATGACCTCCATGAGGAAAAAAAAGTTATAGTAACAGCAACAATTTCAGAAATCCCAAGTCAAATTAAAATCACAGTCCTTACTGCTCCTGATGTGTAACAGATTCATCTTGACGTAATAAGGAAGGTACAGAATTTCTTTAGCTGCTTCTGTTGAGAACTGGAGCATGTAAGGGCTAGGTCAAAGGGAAAACCACACTTTTGAGAAATACTACTACCTGGTTCTGCATCTCCACTAGGAGGGCCTTCATGGTCGCTACTTTCAGGTGTTGACTGTACTAAGTCGATGATATCTTCAGTCTCTGAATGACTGGACACATTTTCTTCTGTTGACCTTGGAGACTGACAGTGGATGCCACTGTCACGTAGGACCGGCTCCTCCAAGTCATCTTCTAAGGCATCTATGGTTTCCTCAAAGAACATGAGAACATCCTGCTCTTCATGAGTTAAGTATTTCAGACTCTCATCATCCTATGGGGAAAAAAGCCGGAAAGATTAACACCCTACAGGTGAGTACAGGTAAGTACACTGATAGCAAACACAGCACCCCTTTTCAAAGACCAAAAGGGGCAGGATGAAACAGGCAGCAGTTACATCAGAAGCATCTCCTGCTTACTGTTTCATCCATTCCCAAAGAGGTGTTCAGCCACTACAACACAAGAGAAAAAAAAACCCAAAAATAAAAGCCAGGCATTTACAGTGCATTAATTTTGACTGAAGAACAGCAACTGGTATTTCATCCTTTAAAGTACCTAACTTTAGTTCAGCAGAGAAGTGTCCCTTTGAGTCGGACAGAACAAATTGCTAAAAGATCATAAAAGCAGACTAAAAAAAAGCCAAACCAAGCAACAAAAAAACCCCACACCTGTGTCTTTACAAGGGTTAAGATAGCTTTTTCAGTCTTCAAACTGGAGTTAGCTGTTTCAGTTGCTGTGTCAGGTTCAGGGACAAGGCTTGGGAGCAGCATGGGAGGGAAAGGGTACATTCAGGACAGTCCAACAAATGGGTTGATTCCCTTTTTGCTCTAGACCAAAGTGGGACTTGGCTTCGAGAAGCAGAGATGGAGCTGAAATCTGGCTCTGCCACTGCAATCTCCGAGTTATTCAGAGTTACGTAGTAGATTACAAAGAAGTAATAAGGAAGAAGAGGGTTTCTAAAGATTTTACCTTAGAGTTACAGAAAGGAAAAATTCAGAATAAATATGAAGACGTGTTCCCTAGCAGTAAAGTGCCTTAAGCTATATTCTCCAGCAGGATACAATCCTGTAGACCACAGAAGTGATACATAATCACTTGGATTATCCAATCTTCATTTTCTATGAGTCACTGCTCTTGATTAACTTGACTAACACAGTATCACTATGAGAAGCTAGGCAGCAATGTGCAAACTCTTTTCCCTCCACCTAAACCCTGGGAAACACTCACTCTTCCAGAAGCTTGGAGATGACAAAAAATGATTAGGAAAGGCACTACAATTAGGACAACGGATACAGGAAAGACATTTCCCAAGAGAGCTGTGTAAGTTCTAGAATGTAACTAAGTATTGTTGAAAAGTAAGTGAGGTTTTCCCTTTTCTGGATTGAATTTCTCTCCCACTAGGCATATACTGGAAACTTTGGCATCAGTAACTTAACAAGAAGGCACCAGCAAAGCAATACTAGACAGTTTCCTTTCTCATCTCTACTTTTTGCTTCTCCAAGGACATCTGATTGTGCATGCAGGTAACAAGGCTACTTCTCAATGGAGGATTGGGGGAATTTAGGTAAATACATAAAGGTCTGCAGTGCAAATATCCAAGAGGTAGACATGTTCTTGCTAGAGCAGCACAAATTGCTTCAAAGTCACTGTGTCTGTTCAGATCATCTTACATTAGTCTGGAATAGAAAAAACTGCGTGCAGCTCTAGCTGTTAACTCCTTGCACAAACAAAGCTTTTATCCCCGTCCCCAGCTTTAAAATAAGAACAACATACCTCTGTAGACAAGTAATGCCTATAGATTAAGAACTATGAAGTGCTGCATTGTACCAAATGGCAGTTAGTCTCTAAGCACTCAAAACACTACAGATGAGAAGATAAATGCTTTAGGGTTCTTAGTTGCCTTCTCCTGTGTGGCCAGTAGAGCATTTTCCCTGTAAATAAGTGAATGAAATACAGAAGACAGACATACAGCCTTTCAGTCATTCTCAGTTCAGACACTTCAGGACAGGTTTGCTTATCTGTGGCTGCAATCATGTGAACACAGCAGTCTTCAGTCACAGCTGGCACAGTTTTCTGTTAAAACAGAAGACTGAAGTCTTGCAGGGAAATACAAAGTTGGTTTCAACAAAAGGTTCATTCTACAACTATTATTTCTAGAGATTCAGATTTATTGTCATCAGGGTCAACGTGGTTTGATGGCTGGGAGACATGTGCAGAGGTGTGGGTACCTGTAACTTAGTCTTACCATCCACAGTGCACTGTCAGAATAGATAATTTATTCCTGCTTGCAGCAAAACTGCTACAAAAGCTTAAATTTGGATGCCATTTCCAGTTGCCTATTTAAAGCACTAACTTCAAAGGCTGACGTATTCCACAGCTCGCACCCACCACATGGCAGAGCTCAGTTTTCAAAAGCCAAGGAAAGTTTTACAGCTGCACTTGAAAAGTGAGAGACAGACAAGCCGCCTTTTTTTTTTTCTTAATGGATGTTGCAATCTCCTTCCTTCTCCACCCAAATACTCATACAGCTGCTATGTCTAGTAGGCGAGAGAATGACAGGAAAGGAGCCGTTGTTAGGTAGGTCCTAGCTGGAGCTGAACAGGACTCCACGAAGCTTTTGTTGTGGGTGAGCTCATTGCAAGAGCCAGACTTCCGCAGGCAAAGGAAAAAAAAAAGGGGGTTATGTTTAAGAGGTTCATGGTGGCAGCAGATCCAGAGTGTGGTACAGCACAGAAATGACTGCACCACACTTTGTTCATTTAAAAGAACAACTGCTCCCACATAAGCTTAACTCATTTGATCCAGACCTGAGCAAAACAGCATGTGGATTGAAGCAAAAGACTTTCAGAAGCCCTTCCTTCCATCCGTTTTTGCCGCAAGACTGAGTGCTTTTCCATGCCAGGAAAGATTTGCAGGAGGACTAGTCAGCAGAGCTCTGCCTGACTTACCATCCTTCATGGATCTTGCTGAAACGAGCAGTTTCCCTTTACGTGAAGGATCCAAAATGACTAACCATCCCTTTACAAATACATTTGTAGTAAATGGCATACCTAGATTTGAAAGGCCAACCTCATCTCAGTTAGCACTTTGATCTCTTTCCTCATGCAGTTTTCCTTCAAGATGACCAATGTCACATTTCCTGGGGGGGGGGGGGGCGGGCAGGGAAGGGAAGACAGCTGCTCTAGAGAATAGGCAGCATTATGGCAGGTCACCATACTGAGATGCAAGGCATCCAGCCTGGCTAGAAAATCCCTCAGGCAAGGCATGTTTCAGTTTGAGAGACAAGGAAAGAATCCCATTTTAGACACACAAGCACAGTGAAAACAAACATACTGAAGTTGGTCAAACCAAAGGAGCTCGGAGACGTAAAGCAAGCAGTGACTTGCTTTACCACTGGTCTGAGAACAGTGGTGTATTATAAAACGCCCACTTGTATTACTGATATTATAGTAAAGCTTTCAGAAAGATGGGAGGAATTTTCTTGTAGTCAACTGGTGCCAGTTTTAACTAAGGTTACCAAGTTTATTTGTAATTAGTTCGTTTTCCACTTATTCCAAGTACTGGAACAGTTCATATTCTTTCTGAGCTGTTTTTTCCAGGCCACCTTTCTCCTTAAAGGATATGGGTTTTTAAACAGTCAAAGCAGAGTCTTTTCAGCTACTCGAGTTATTCCCCTGATACCTTCCACCAACTCCCTACTCTTAATACACAAACACACCTCCCAGGACTAAATCTCACATACACCTAACACTACCAACTTTAAAGCTACTGTCAAAAGACAGCCTAAATTTTAAACTTGAAAATTGTGCCTTAGCTGACGATTAAAAAGACTGTTTGGACAGAATAAATTTGGGATGCAAACAGCCAAAATAGCTGAGTATGCTCAGCTGGCATTAATATTTTAGATCCCTGTGCAGCCAAACATTTCCTGCTTATGCCAAACAGGAAAGAGTCTGTTATGGCGGTCTTTGGTGTAAAAGAGGAAAAGAAACAAGAAAAAGGATAAGAGAAAAGAAGAACAGAATCTGTTTCACAGAAAAGATCCCTTTCCTACCTGTCCAAAACAGTGGCTTAATATCAGAGGCCCACAATTTTTCACATGCACCTGAAGAAATTCTTAACATCACATCCAGACCTAGAATCCTAAGACCAGCACAGCTTTGACAGAAACAGAACAGCAGGGGAATCCCAAGACATTTGCAGTGGTTAAAAAAAAATAAAATAAAAAAACATTCTTCTGAAAACTGCTAGAGAACCAAATGGTACTACCCATGTCAAACAGTTACACTTCAATTAGCAAAATACCAGGAGAACAGCAGATTCAACTGATTCATCATCAATCACTTGACAATGCCAAAGAATTAATAGGCACAGTTCCATGGGAGAGAATGACTGGATGCTTCTCAAAAAAACACAAAGGGAGCAAACTATTCTAATATGTAGGAGGAAGAGGCCAACGTAGCACCACTTAGGCCCCAGCCTGTTAATAACAAAGCAGGCAGTTCTCCTTGTAAAAAGAAAGGGGGGAGGGGAGAGAGCCCTGCATGCAGGAACAGTATCAGAACAGGTACAAAAGCTTCAGCGCAGAAGAAAAAGGAAAGTACCTCTGATTATATTTACAGAAAAGGGAAACAGAATGGATCGTACCTCTGCATCGCTTAAGTTGGAAGCAAGTGAATTACAGGTAAGAACAAGAACTACCATACAGGATTGGACCAAAGAGTCCATTTGGCTCAGTAGCCTGCCTTCAGCCACCAATAATGCACAGGACAGGGGAACAGGGTTGGGGTGAAGAGTATTGCTGTAAATTGGATGGATTTATATTTTTCTTCCCTACATCACAGAATCATTTAGGTCGGAAAAGACCCTTAAGATCAACATCCTTCCAGTTTTCAGCAATACATGGCTTAAGGACTTCCCAGTTGCATCCACATCTGTGTACTTAATATAGCCCTTAATGAACTTTTCTAGCATGAATTCATCTTATTGTTTAAGCCCATTTAAATGGCTGGCATTCACAGCATTCTGTGGCAATGAGTTCCATAGTTTAATTGTGTGCTGTGTCAAAAAGTACTTCCTTTGCAACCCACTATCTGATGATTTTGATAATACCATTTCATTTGGTGGAGAAGACCATAATATTGAATGTTGTTTTCTTCAGTTTATTAATATAATTGTACCTGTGTGCTTCATAATAGTTAGCAAAGCATATAATCAATAGGTCATAAGTGAGGAAACAAATGATCTAGAAGTATCTAAAAAATAAACTAGATGAACTGAAGTCATAAACTGATTAAGTTACTTCTAACCTACTTTTTAAAAAAGCAAGCTAAAGCAACGCAAGATCTACATAAACTCTGAAGATCTCTCTCTGGTTATCAGTTAGGCTGATCAGCTTATAATTTCTTCTTCCCTTTAATTTCTATTTTAGAACAACGTTCTCCCAACAAATTTGGGAGAAGTTTCAGGCAAAAGCTACTAACGCTGTTTTTACAAAATTAAGTAATTTCACACCAATCTCATTTCTCACAAGAGGGTTACTGACTTGGCCAATAGGTATAAGCTCGAGATGTCATATACCTTGATTTGGAGGCTTTATGACATGGCCCCCCAAAAATACACTCATAGATGAATAAGGAAACTATGCCTAGATGAAGTTACTGCAAGGTACCTGTGTAACTAGGGGGCAGGGGAGAGATTGTTATTTTTGAGAAGTAGCATGATGTATCATAAATGGTATAGTGAAACAAGACAAGTCCTGAACAGATTTATCCCTACATCTCTAAACTTTTGATACTTCACTAACAACAGTAGACAATTAACTTAGGATTTGTTAATCCCCTTATGCTGGAAGATGTTGCTGCAAGAACTAGGTAGGACAGAATGAGATCATGAGCCATGTAAGTGTGCTGGTGGTCCATAAGATGAAATTCGGTTGAAAAACACATGAATATAGAGTGATGAACAATGCCCAAGTGGCAATACAAGGCAGAAGGAGATGCAGGTCAGTTTAAGTGCCGTAAAGAGGAAAGAGCGCTGTTCAGGTATGTGAATATCATTCTGGGATATATTAACCAGGGTGATGAAATAACAGCACATCCTCATTCGGAACACAGAGTTCAGACTCAGTCGCTGAACTTTGGAAAGGATGCAGGCAAGCTGGACAGGGTCCAGGACAACGCAAGGAGTGCTGAGAGTTTAGCTGCACAGGAAGGCTGGAAGAATGGAGCATGTTATGTTTTAAGACAGGGAAGAACGGGTGGTAGGCAGACGTAGCCCTGTATGTATTTTAATACATAAAATGTTGACCACCATGTGCACTGAAGGCAAGACAAGTTAAAATTGGCTTTCACATTACAGAAACTCTAATCCAAGTATTCCTTGAAAAAGAGAGTAGTGGAGTACAAAGAAACAGCTTTGGAAGTTCAAGAATGCCTATCAGTGAGGGTTACAGAGCAGAGCTGCCCACCTGCTGGAATAATCTTTATCTACCAGATCCCACTTTGAAGCAGAATGATGCAGTTTATAGATCCTGAATGCAATTTGCACTCTGCACATTCTCACTAGCACATTTTACAGCAAGGTCATTCCTTGCTAGGAGTCAGGCTCTTTACCTTAGTTCTACACTCATGGTCCAAAGCAAGCAGTCCTCAAGCCCCTCTTCCTCTCTAGTTCTTGCCCTGCTGGTAGGAACAATGACTCTTATTCTTCTAAAGCATACTGTTTCCAAGTCACATTAATATCAATTTAAAGCGGATGAAGCACAGCATAGCTCTCTCCACACCCTGTAAGAAATGGCTTCCAGCTGCCCAAAGACAGCTGTATCCATAGAAAGTATCAAACAGTCATAAAAATTCTTCTCATTTTTTTGTGTATTGTTATTTGGCAAAGTATTTGGAAATGGTGAAAGACCTTGTAGTACAGTAAAGCCTGCAGAGTATCAGTATCAAGGGGGAAAAAAAAAAACCAAATAAATTTTATGAAAGGAGTCCTTCTCAGGACTTTCCCTTCAATGTACCTGAAGTGCAGTTCAGCATCACAAGACTCTGCACACTCAAATTGTGAGAAAAAAGGTGGCAGTGGGCTAACAGACACACAATCTGTCCTTTTCCAGTAACTCCTAAAACCACACCGGAATCCCAGGACCGCTTCAGAGAGGCTGGGGCAAAGAGACAGTAACACAGTGCACTTAGAAAACCAGGTCTGTTGCATTTGAATTATCTGTACTGATCCAAAAAGGATAAAGGTCATGGCAACTAATTTTTAGGCTCCAAGAGACATCATAACTACAAAATAACCAGGTCAACCCTGAGTTAAATGGCTGAGCGTGTGAAACAAGATACTGAGCAAGCTCAGACTACTCACAAGATACTTGCTCTTATTGTCTATGTAACCAATGTTGAAAATGTCACCCGTACTATACAGGGTGTCTGGTAGTGACAAACCATCTTCAGTGACTGGGTATAAACTCTTTTTAGAGCCACAGAGGAAGCTCGTTCAAAGAAGCAACAAACAGAATAGGCAAGACATCTTTTTAGAATCATGGCCATCTGCCAATTTAAGCCACTTGATTAGAGGCTAAAAAGAAATAGTCACTTGACCAAATTCTAGAGGTCACCATTGCCCCAAAGAGAGTGGTGATGAACTGTGGCATTAACTGAGGATCTGTCTGAACCAAACGCAAAAATAAAATAAAAATAAAAAAACCCAAAACAAACCCCACAGCATGATCCATCGAGAGTAACAAGGAACTCACTATTCCTCAAACCTATCACTCAGTAAGACATGTTCGGATACAGAAGGTATAGTACTGAAGTTGTATCAACATATCCAAGGCACTGACACAGCCTATTACTAGTGCAGTTCCAAGTAGCACAGCTCACTTTAGATACAACCAGCACCTTCTGGTATGATTTTTGCAGGTGATACTATTGTCCTAACATGTTATTCACACCTAGAAACTAAAGCAGTTACTCACGGCTGAGAATAGATACACAGTACAATTACCAGAGTGAAGCACTGAAAAAGGATTGGCTTTAAGAAGTCGGTCTGTGCCTATTCAGCCAATGGAATAAGACAAATTGCTTCAAAAAAAGCTAAGACGTAGTTTTATCTCTGAATTAAGTGTCCTTAAATTGCTGCAACTGTATTTCACTGCAAGTTAATTCTTACACCACATATCAGGGAGTGTCATTCGAGAATGGGTTTTGGAAGTCAGAATTGCCAAGAGGAACAGTGTTTTTGTTTACCCTGCCCCTTGGATAGTGCAACTGATTCCATGTATCGAGAAGGTATACTTATCTCATCCTTTTGCCAAGCATATGTATGGATACCACCTTCATTAAAAAGAAACCAAAATATTGTGCAAATTCATGTCCTCACATATAAGAACTTTTATGGTTATAGAAGTTGGTGTGAGATGAAACAGTATGTATGCAGTTCACCTTGAGGGTGCTCACAAGGCATGTGCGGGACAGCCAGGGGATCAGGCCCAGCCAGCGTGGATTCATGAGAGGCAGGTCTTGCTTGACCAACCTGATCTCCTCCTATGAGCAGGTGACCCGCCTAGTGGATGAGGGAAAGGCTGTGGATGTGGTCTACCTGGACTTCAGTAAGGCCTTTGACACCGTCTCCCACAGCATTCTCCTAGAGAAGCTGGCGGCTCACGGCTTAGACAGGTGTAGTCTTCGGTGGGTCAAAAACTGGCTGGACGGCCGGGCCCAGAGAGTTGTGGTGAATGGAGTTACATCCAGTTGGCGGCCGGTCACAAGCGGTGTTCCCCAGGGCTCATACGTGGGGCCGGTCTTGTTCAATATCTTTATCAATGATCTGGATGAGGGGATCGAGTGCACCCTCAGTCAGTTTGCAGACGACACCAAGTTGGGCGGGAGTGTTGATGTGCTCGAGGGTAGGAAGGCTCTGCAGAGGGACCTGGGCAGGCTGGATCGATGGGCTGAGGCCAACTGTAGGAGAGTCAACAAGGCCAAGTGCCGGGTCCTGCACTTCGGCCACAACAACCCCATGCAGCACCACAGGCTTGGGGAAGAGTGGCTGGAAAGCTGCCTGTCGGAAAATGACCTGGGGGTGCTGGTCGACAGCCGGCTGAACATGAGCCGGCAGTGTGCCCAGGCGGCCAAGAAGGCCAATGGCATCCTGGCCTGTGTCAGAAATAGTGTGGCCAGCAGGAGTAGGGAAGTGATCGTGCCCCTGTACTCGGCACTGGTGAGGCCGCACCTCGAATACTGTGTTCAGTTTTGGGCCCCTCACTACAAGAAGGACGTCGAGGTGCTGGAGCATGTCCAGAGAAGGGCAACAAAGCTGGTGAGGGGTCTGGAGAACACGTCTTAAGAGGAGCGGCTGAGGGAACTGGGGTTGTTTAGCCTGGAGAAAAGGAGGCTCAGGGGAGACCTTATCATGCTCTACAACTACCTGAAAGGAGGTTGTAGCGAGGTGGGTGTCGGTCTCTTCTCCCAAGTAACAAGCGATAGGATGAGAGGAAATGGCCTCAAGTTGCGCCAGGGGAGGTTTAGATTGGACATGAGGAAAAATTTCTTTACTGAAAGAGTGGTTAAACATTGGAACAGGCTGCCCAGGGAAATGGTGGAGTCCCCATCCCTGGAGGTATTTAAAAGACGTGTAGATGAGGCGCTTAGGGACATGGTTTAGCGGGCATGGTAGCGTTGGGTTGATGGTTGGACTCGATGATCTTAGAGGTCTTTTCCAACCTTAATGATTCTATGAAAATATCAAGGCAAACATTCCTCCCATCTAAACATAGGCTCTTGTACTTGTCTTCAGCTGCTGTGATAAATTTGGCAGCATAAATCCAGACCTGAACATCTATCATTTATATGGAAAATTCTATTGCAATCAAGACAGGACATCAGCACCTTGCTGATTTCCATTAAAAAAAAAATAAATTTGGCTTTAAGGACTGCAATTTTCAAAGACTAACTAAAAGCACAGGTAAGAAGAAGCTGAGAAATCTGGCAAAATTCAACTGAACTGACAACAGCAGACTGATAAGAATCACACACACAGAATTTTAAGACCTTTTTGGCACATGGCAATTCATGTCCATCTCCTAGTCATTCCTAAACCGACAACCAGTTCCACAGCAAGTAATGCCAGCACAGACACACAGTATGCAAGAACAGCCAACAGTCAGCCAAACCAGTCAGCGTAGGCTAAAGCCGGTCCAAGCGTTTGTCTCTTATCACATCACTAGATTTGTTTGAATTCCACAGGTGCAATACAAAGGTTATATTTAGTGACTAATGTAGTTTGACACCAAGAAGCTTAAGAGCCTCTTTTTTGTAATTGAGTAGGAAGAAGCCTGCAGCAGTATAGGCCTGTCATAAAAAACCACACTGCTACACTTCTTTCCTTTGCAAGGCCATTAAAAAAAATTCAAAGTCAACCCTGACCTTCCTTGTTGTGTCTCTAGGTGAACAGACCCAGAAAAGAGATAAATGAAGAGGCAGGTAAGTCTGTAGTTGCTTCTGTTTCAGGGCCATGAAGGTCCGGTGTGCCTGAAAATCTGCCCCTTCCTTTCTCAGAATTGGTCTAATAAGAAGTTATTTGCCTACACAAAGTTATCTATCCCCTCCCTTCTCATTAGGCCATTAAAGCTTCTGCATCTTCTGAACTTTTATAACAAAACTACTGAAGCAAGAAGTTAAGATCTCTAGGAGCATGTTCTAGAGAAAAGCAACTAGCTTTTCCTCTTACAAGTTCCCTGATCTGCTTAGCGGACTGTAAAAATCACGCTTTTAATACACAATTACACAAGGATATAGAAAAATAAATATTTGAAGAATACTGCTCTTTATCCTAAGGATTTCTAAAGCCTGTTTCAGTGCCGAACAGACAAAAGGTATCAAGCCAGTGGAACAATACTGTTTTCTTACATCAGATCACAAAAAGGAAAGATCTGAGCAGCACTAAAGACTTGAGTCCTATTTACTCAATCACAATCGGCAGAATTTCCTTCATATTCAGTTCACCACAGACCCCTTTCTCAAACTCAAAAACTGAAATTATGCCTTTATTGAAAAGAGTTTCCATTCCCCAACCTGTTATTCCACACATGCTAGTTGTCAGCCTTATCGGACATGCCACCTGCTATACTGCTGGAAGAACAGTCACGGAAGGGGATCTGTGGCACCAGAATTAAACTTGTCAGTACATGCTTCACTTTCTTCATGCACGAGCTCAAACAAGACAAACTCAAGGCTCTGGGAACCTCTTTTGCTGATGCATAGGTCTGATGGGAATTGCCTAAACTCGCAGCCAGCTTTTACTCCATCTATAAATTACTGCATTACAGAGTAGGAAGGGATTCCAATTCTAGCTGATGCATCATCATATGGGTTATCACGTGGTAAGATCTAGTTAGACTAAGGGAATCTATGTCATTTTCTGACACAGCAGACTCAGGATGAGACTGTACAAACATACTGATTTATACATAGCCTCGTTATTCAATACTGATTTTTTCAAATGACCAGTCTTATGCCTGCTACAGCAGCTAAGAATAAAACCCATAGAAACATGATTGGCTACTAGTTTGATAACCTGGAAAACTGGAGTCAGAGTAATGCATAATTTTATGCAGAATTACAAGGTAATTAAGTTGTAATTCTTTAACAAAGTGCAACTCCCACTGTAATTCTCTAAGATCCAATCAGTTTTCATATAATAAAACAACATACCCTAAATACCTGAGTCCAAATGGTGTACTTGGCTACTCTCTCGACCTCCCCCACCCTGACCCTTCACAACTTGTGTTCTAGAGCAGATCAGAAACAGTTAAGGGACTAAATTTAGTAATACTTGTTTCGTGTTTTAACTAGCAACACAAGCTGCCTTAAGGATACAGCAGAATATTAACCAAATAGTTGTTTCTAATGAAAATACAAAGAAGGAACATCTTTAGAATTACCTCAGTTGCCAGAAAGCTCGAAGTGGCACAAAACACTGAGCATTTCTGAGGTAAATAGAGAAATATGGGTATCAACTTGCTGACTTATTTTCATCACTTACTCTTTCACAGCAATAAACTACTTCACTAAAAAGAAGCTAGCAGGGAGGACAGAGGGAAAGATCTAGAAAGCCTAATTCCATGTTTATGGCAAGACAGAGATTCCGATTCCCATTTAGGGAAAACATGTTTACCAGAGTAAATGAATTAAAAATGGATGCTTTTCAAATGCTTGTGATGATAAAAAAAGTGCAAGGAACCATACCTGCTTTCTAGGCTTAGCCTGCCACAGTACAAACAGTACTGTTGAGTTCATTGCCTGAATCATCCTGCTAATTGGAAAAATGCAGAAGTGCATCCTACTCCCTCAATTACTCACATGCTATTTAAATGGCCACACGCTCATATTCACTAATGTGAAGACAGCTTTGTTTATGGTGACATATTTGTTACTCACCTAATTATATGAGGGTGGAATAAGCCGAGACCTTCATTCGGTAGTGTCAACAAGGAGCTTAAGCCAGAAAGCGTATAGAACCAACACTATCCTTAAGTCTCTTTATGAGCTACTTAAGAATGTGAGGGCAGAGATGCGCACCGAACTGCACACCATACGCAGGTGGTTGCACCGAGCTGCCCAGCATAATGTGTGCTCCTTACTGCCGTTCCTGGTTCTCTGGGAGGAATGGCCAGAGAGAAGCACTCTCCAAGCTCTCAGAGACAATCAGACCAGAATAACAAGCTGTTGTAACAAATCAGAGTAGTTATTTCTGGCCTTTCAGTTTGTTAACAACCACAAGCAACCATTTAGGACTAGAAATGGCGAAAATCAACGCTTAATAAAAAACAAAAATCTTGTGATGTGTACAAAGCTGCTAATGTAACTTGTATCACTAAGCATAAGGCTCATTAAACACTTACCAAGGCAAGATTTCTGCACCTAGCTTGGCTGCCACGATTCTCCACACTGCCACCCCTCTCCATGCTCCCAAATGCGTGCTTTGGAGAGATTTCGGATGCCATTTCAGGAGAATCTGAGAGGAAATTTCTAGGCATCACACTCTCTTGACTCATCGATCCCGATGCAGTGTAGAATGCCATCAGCGTATTACGTAGGGCTGCTAGCTTTATTCATTTCTGAAAACAGAGAACAATGTGTTATATTTAAATCTGTTTTTTAAAATACTTTAAAAGAAGTGGAAAACAAATAGGAAAAAAGATCCCATGCAAGTTAATAAAGGGCATATCTTTATGCTCTGGAACACGTCTACCACCTATGGGCACTTTTTAAAAAAACTGGTCTTTTTCTAAAAGGTGACTTTAAAATCCAACGTAGCAAGATTCTAACCAGATGTCTACATTTACAAGCACGAACCCTGCATACATACCTATCCTACAGGTTCAGTTTGTGTTTTCCATTATGACACATCATTAACAGTAATAAAATCCCATTGGCTGAGATACCAACTGACGCCGTTCAAACGTCTTCATCTTTTACTAGCTTTTAGACAAGAGTTCTATTTATCAGATCACATGAGGGAAACAGAACTTAGTTCATTTCCTAACACTGCTTCAGTTAACTCGTGTGTTACTGAAGCAGCTCTATGCCAACTATTTCCGGTGAATGATCCATGAAGAGAACTTAGTGCCATTTTTGCACCATCGCGTTACATAGCAAAATTGCATTTTAAAGCTTACAGAGCTTTTATTTCACTCAGCCATGAAGAAACAGTGCTTGTACATTTGGAAGATGCTTACTGGAACAGACATATGCACCAGAGCTTACTGGAGCACAAGCTCCCAGTTTTTTAAGCCATCCTAGTGCTCAGTTCTGTAATACCTCTCTGAATTGTCATCATCTCCCAAAACACTCTGGCAGAATTTCTTCCTTCATTCTGAAAGTACCACAAAGACAAAAGTCATCCTTGTGCACTAATGGCACAAACAGGGGGAGGGGAAAAATGTAGAACCTAGCTCATCTCTCTCTCCAATACGTTAAAACATCCTTCGCAACAAGAAACTGCCTTGTTCTTTAACAGCCTATCTTTTCACCCACCCTGCCTGTGACCAGGAAACAGCAGTGATGCATTCCTCAAAACAGTTGGTTCTGAGGTACCACATTATACGCAACCAGCTGGGAACTCGATACCATTACCCTGACACTGTACAAATGAAATGAGATGGTCCCACTTCCCAAGTGCTTCTCCTTTTATTATGGTTCGAGAGGTGACACGAGAAGCAAAGTCAAGTCTGCATTTCCAATTCAATTGGATTACTTCTCCTTCCTCACTACCCCTGTCAGCTGAGGGCTGAGAAACCAGAGCCTCCTGGTAAGCTGATTAAGTGTTTCATAGCAGTGAGATAACATCTGCCAATACTGAGCAACAATTCCATCCCGCTGATCGTTTCCTCCCAGGAGAGGGCTATGACATTACCAGAGGTACGTACGAACGCTCCCTCATCTATGCTGCAGCACCAACATGTGTCCTGTGGGAAGGCTGCCGCACAATGTAGCTAGGCTGCAGTCCAGCAAGCCTTGGAAGCACAATCCACATAAACAGAGCACTGGATTGCCACAATAAAAGCATCTGATAGACCTAATGTTCATAAGAAAGGCTAACCATTAAGATTTAGCCTTGCTTTTTACATAAAAAGAACATTCTTCCTTTCTTCTATTAATAACATTAGCTATAAATAGATACAATGCATCCTCAGGATAATGGTTTTCAAGTGATGCCACAGAGGTACAAACATGCTCTTGGTCCTGGTTTTCAGGATCACAAGACAGGCAGACATGAGAGCAGTGCAGCAGCTGCTGTACCTCTGATTGCCACATACCCAGGCTCAAACCAAAAAGATATGCTGCAGAAAGCTAAACTGGAAAAGAACAGCCCGAGTCTAGAACACACCCTGCAACAGCAGCTCCATCCACAACAAACCCTGTGGCACACGCACAAGAAAATACACGTAATTTTTAGACGGCAACATTATCAGTGAAAATCTTGACTCCTCTGAAATGCTAAACAAACACACACAAATATATATATATATATATATATATATATATATATATATAACTTTTAGAAGGCAAGATTATCAGAGAAAATCTTGACACCTCTGAAATTCACAGAAAACTTCCACTGACTTCAGATTTCATCCCATGACTTTCAAGGTGATGTTCAGATGGAAAAGAGTATTTTTCTAAGGAGGGACCAGCAAGAGGTGAGTACTCCTACTGACATGCAGCATAAGGTGAGTATTATTTCTCATCAGCACTTTTAAGCTGCAGCATCAATTTCTATCCAGGTGTCCTCAGTATAAACTGGACATACCATGTTTGTTCAGTCCCTCAGTGATGTACTATAGACAACTACTAGTTTTCTAGAATGATACTCAAAACTGTTTGTGAACTTTTTATAGACTACATTATGACAGGTCATAGCTCCAGATTACAATAGATATCATAGACAAGACCCACATTTAAAGACTAACCAAATGAAGATATTAATCAAGTTACCAAGAAACCAATTAATGGGCCAAAACTTTGAGGGAGAAGAAAGTATTTAAGAGTACTGTTCTGCTTTCTCCAACAGCAAAACCTTAGCATAACCAGGTCTAAGCTTCATAGTGGGCTATCTGCATCCAGGACAGCAGGAACACCCAGATTCAGTAGCAATAAACATTAAAGCCGCAAGTTCTAAATAAGAACAAATAACTCTGCTTCCAGCAAGCTCCTGTTACTCATTTCAGAGCTCAAGCACAGATGTTTCACAAAGCTCCTGAACAATGAATAAAGGCAGCGACTGTGACTGGGTAAGAGAGCCACCCACACAAGATCAAGTAGCAAGCATTACGGCACTGGTTCTGCTTTTGCGTTGTAAGCTGTGGCTTCTTTGGAGGTTTTACTCATTTCAGAAGAGCTCGGGAGCTGTGTGATAGCCTGTGAGCCTGCAGAAAGGGGCGGGGGGGGGGGGGGGGGGGGGGGGAGATCTTTTCCCCCCCTCTATCTTTCACATTATCTTTAACACTTCAAGGGTACACGTCAATAAGATCATAACCCATTCAGACACATTATTTCTGCTCCCCTCTGCTGTGTTTTTTTTATACTTTAAGGAAGAAACTCCTACACATTTGTACAGTGCCTAGCGCAGCTACAGCTGATGTGAGGTTGCCCGGCACTGCTGCAATACATACAGCATGCTTTAGAGACAAATTCCCCTCCTAACCATGGCTAACACAGAAGTCCCTTCACCCTTTTTATGTCCCCTCTATTAAGTGAAAGACTGTGGATTTAAGATAGATATAGCCAAGAATCTAATGAATTTTGAGACCCCACTGCCTGTTTCAGTAGGATTGCCTAGGTAACAAGCAAGGGTTCAAAAATAAGGTAACCATCCTCAGAGAGAGCATGAACAGCAGGATGACAGGCGGCTGTTCCTCCTGACCTTCAGAGATGCATTAAATATGAAAGTTGCTCACAACAGGATTTGTTGCTTGGTCTATTCAATGCATTGTGGTGGTGGGGGGGGATTTGCTTGGTTTAAGAGCTGTGTGCCTGTACCATTAGGGATTAATAAAAAAAGAAAATCAGATCACGATACAAGACTGCAGAAGTGTGACACGAACAGTACTATTTGGAGAGAAGATCCCAAATATTAAACCAAAAAGGCATCTCAGGGCAGCTGTGATTCTATCAGCTGAAATGATCCCTTTCAGTTACACTAGAGCTAGCCTTCATGAGGTATTTAAAACAATACAATTCACATATCACGCATGTTTGTCAGGGGGTAGTAGAAGGAAATTGAAATATTCTGAAGTTAACATTGAATTTTTGCCTCCAAAGATTTAATTTTGCTTTGACAGAGGCACATAATTCAGAGAGACTGTATTAAGTTGCCATCAAAGATAAGGTGCAGTCTGTCCCTTTAAAAAGGATATTTTTATAGTTTTGCTGACTAAGATTACTTCTCCACTGAAGTTCAATGTTAGCATTTACAAGGGACTCTTTCTGTAGTAGCAGGAGATTGAAAAATTGTTTATTAATAATTCTGTTTGAAGACTAGCTTAATAGGCAAAAGATCAATGCCACAAAAATGGAAGACATTTAGGGTCAACTGCTACATAAGCCAGGAGCCGAAAGCCAGCAAACAGACAGCATCATCCCATTTACTGCATGATATATTTAAGGTAAGTAGAGCTGACAATTTTTAGAAAGTTATACATTTTTAAAAGGGCACAATATCAGTCTCTCCCTCCCTTCAGTATACCTACAACTGCTAGAACATTCTTTGCATAAAATATTTTTTAAGCTACATTTCTAAGCCTAGACTGTACTCTTGAGCATCACACACACTTTGTCTGATACAACTGAAACAGAAGACCTGGCCAGCGAACTTCAAGGTTTGTTTAATCTGTCAGCTGTATACAGACATACTAATGCACACACTCAGCTCTGCGCACACCGTCAGACATCTTGCACTCCATGGCAGTGCTTGAGTTTGGAGAGTTAAGCATCTGGAAAAAACATCTGAAAGTACTCTGAGGTCATTCGAAGTGTTACCGTGGGATAGGTTTTATAAAAATGATGGTACAGGGGCAGACTAGAGACCCACATCTCCATTAGCCTCTGACAGTTAGCAGCAGATGCTGAGGGAAAAGTATATAAAACAAGGCAAGCAGAGAGTAGGAATTCATTCAGATGCCTGCACGTTGCGGTCAGGAGACCACAGGGCTTCCCCAAACAGGCCAGGTATTTGTGTTTAATACAAGGAAAAATTCATCAGGTTATTAAGTGCTCCTGCAACACACCTTTGAACCCGCTATAAGATCACAGCTAAACAAAACCAACTGGCCCATGGCATGTCTTCACTGAGCCACTGCTGTTACAAACTCCTCAAAACTAACTGATCCAGTATGGCAGACATATTTCCTCCTTATGAACAGAGCTATCAGCAACGGAATTCTTCTTACCCCCTTCGGTATATGAAATACAGAGTGAATCCCTGAGCCTTAGAGGTAACCCGTGTCCTACTCTTGTGATATACAGTAAGATTTAAGCTTTCTGGTAGAAGAACAGACTAAGTAACAGTTTGCCTACAAAGGACAAACCTCACAGGCAAGTTGACCAACTCTAGGAGCACACAGGATGGCTGAAGGGGTATTGCTTTGAGCACATAAAAACCCCAGAATCAGACAGTAAATTTGTAAGCTGTTCTTATAGAAAGAGTCAAAACAAAACTGAAGTAACAATCAAGAACGCTTCATGTTTAGGAACCAAGGTAAACCAAAACTGGCCAACACGGTTTAATTCTGACTTTTCTTCTCCACATCGTAAGTGCGGATGCTTATGATAATGTGCTAATGCATTTTAATATGATGCACATTCCTTATCTGCTCATGAAAAATCCTGTTTGTCCAAAACAGTCATGGCTATTTAACATCCAGTAACCAGGAAACGTTCCTGCCCTTGTTTAGAGCGGGACTGTCCCCATAGTATAGCCAGCCAAATAGAACTGCTGACCACTTAAAAAACAAAAAGAAAAACAAAAACCCCATACCCCATCCCCCCAGTCTATGACAGTACGGTCCTCTAAACAAGAACCAGGCCAACAGCATTTTTATAGACACTTCCTTGGATATCAATTCTAATTTGAGATTTTCAGAACAGGTGTCAGTAAGTTTGAACAATGTTCAGCAAAGTGGGAACTCGAGGTACTCTCATGGTAGCATGGCAGCCCAGGACAGACATGCAGCTACAACCAAAGTAATTAGAGTGCTAACAACCATGCAAGACTCCCAGAATTCAAGTGAATTTAATGCAAGTAACCCCAATATTTTGTTTTAAACTTTCTGGTTTCTGTGGTGCATTTGTGATAATTCAAACTTTCCTCTACAGGCTGGAGAGCTACAAAATCCGTTAGTTTTAAAACTAAAAACAAAGATTCTCTCAGTCCTCTAAATCTGGAAGCTGGAGCCTCAAGAAACACACTGAATGTCATTCATACAACTTGCACTAGAATTTGCGAAAGCTGCCAACAGTGAAATAATTAATCCTGTGTACATAAGTTTTTAAAAGAACTAGATGGGCAAGGCACCAATTCAGTAAAACTTAAATCCAGCTGACTTCACTAGGATATTTTATCACACGCTTAAATGGTTTGCTGAATTGGATCTCAAATTAAATGTAGCAACCACTTAAAAAGAAAGGAAATAATCACAAACCAACATTTTCATCACCTAAGTAATAATTCAGTTACTACACTGAATTCTCCAAATCATGCTTTGCTCAGAAACAATGCTTAAGGTCACACCTTTGACCATGTTAATCCAAGCCTCAAGATACCAGAAGAAGAGGGTTCAATACTGTCCTTCATTCTTAACTAGTCTTTCTGGGTTTTCAAGAACAGCCTTTTTAGGTTTTTTTGAGACCCTATACTTTAGAAACTTCATCACCTACTGAAGAAAACTAAACCAACACAAGACAAAAGACCTTTTGCAAAAGCCTAGATCATCATTACCTCATCATCCTCTCCGCAGTGTTTGGGAAATGCTGCTTCTTTTAAAACAGCCAGTGGAATACCAATGCAGGATTTGATGATGCTAAGCACACTGGTCCAACCTCAAGACAGAATTTATTCAGGAGAAATCTGTGAAGCAGGTTTTCACATGCCTTATCCCTTGCAAGTAAACTCTGTTCCCAGTTCACCACATCAACAGCAGCTTCAGCTGAATCCTGCTGCCTAAAGCAAAGACGACCAGTGGCAAAGATTCATATACAACAGCGTGGGTTAAATCACCAGAGAAGGATCCCTGAAGTGCTTGCATTTCCCATGCATTTACAGCAACAGAATAAAACTCTAGCCAGTGACAAGTAGTTACTTTTCTTTAGATTAACGCCTTACCCAAAGATAACAATAAGGCTCTCACTGGTACTCTACAGTTGAGATTTGATGACCAGTATCTGCTCAGTGGGAAAACTACGTATGATACCCAGGGCTGCCTCGTCCAGTTTTATATGGGGCTGTAAAACACATCCAGGTGGTGGCCGAGGTCTCCTCTGACTTCAAATGTCCTTATGCAAATTTCAACAAGGAAAGTGTCCAATTCTTTTAAAGTTACTCTTTTTAAATCTCCCCTGTTAACATCAGGGTGGTGCTACCTATGACACCCAACACTTCAGAAACATGAAATGTACACAAACAATTTCAGGCACAGACTCCTCTGTAATTAGTCAACTTCTGTCTTGTTACAGGTGTAGCATCACTGGGGTTTAGGGTTTCATTATGTAAGTACTGCTACAGTCATAGCAAAGTTGAGCCAAATCCTGTTTTACAAAGTATTTAAGACAGCAAGATTATTTTCAGCCCCAGTATGGCTGTGTCACAGCCTCAGAGCTGGATCTTAGGTTGCTTTCCTATGTTTCTTTTTGTGACTGCTGTGCTGGTATAGGGAGGAGGGCAGAAGACACCTGAAGCACAAAGCAGAGGTATTTATTTTAAAAAGCAGCTAATCTAATGCACATTTCATTCCTATGTAAGTACATACAGGTCTGCCTGCCCAGGGCAAACAGAGCTGAAAACAGCACTGGCAAAACAGAGCAGTTAAGTCTTGCCCTGGACTTTCCTTGGTACAGGAATAATCAATACACACCCAATTGAAAAAGATACCCTTAAACAGTTAGTTACACAGGAAATTAAAATTCCTTGCTTTTATTTTTTAATTTAAAAAAAAAAAGAGGAGGGACGACTTGGTAACAGTATTTGACACAGCCTGTCTAGCTGGCTTTGAAAGCCACATTCATATGCTCATTTATTTTCATGCTCCAGTATTTTAGAAGGTCAGTCAGCCTGAGACTTGTCAACTGCTCAGGAGTTAAGTTGTTCCAGTTACTATATCCAACCAGCAAGCCCCTCTGCCAACATTCTTGGTTAATATTTCTCTCGGAGGCATGCAGAGAAAAAGGAGCTATGACCAACAGGAGGAGAAGAGTTTTACTACTGACAAAATAGAGAGGTGTAATATAGAATCTTCCTCTTCCTTTCCAGTGTCAGGCATTACTTGTACTTCTAGTCATAAAGTCCAGTACTTCATTTTACTCATTCACTCTCTGTTGTAAAAACCCCAAACAAATCCTTGATAAGAGAGTCACAGCTGGAAAAATCTATTCCATTTCTGAGAAGTAATTAGTGTGTTCATTTCTTGGAGACCTGAGTGAGCAACTTCCCCCCCCCGCCACCTTTTACTGTTTAATCACCAGCTCCCCTCTTATACAGCAGTAATTACTGCAAAGGAAAGAGAAAAGCCACAATCATTAGTCTTTATAGTAGTACCTGTACAAGGAAGTCCATCTGCAACGCTGCATTAGTCAAGGATCTGTAGAAGAGTCTTAAAATAATACCTTTTTATTAGCCTAAGCCAGAAATTGCAAGAGCTTTTAAAACTAAGACTTATGCTTTAGAGTTTGGAAAGAAGTCTTTCCTTCTGTGCCCTTCATAAAAGGAAGGCGAAAGGAAACAATTGTTACTTACATTTCTGATGCTTGTTATAGTTTAAAATCCTTGCAAAATTTTTAGAAAGATAGGAAAGAAATTTGGAGGAGGTTGTCTATTTCATCTGCATGCTTGTTACCGCAGGAATCATCTCTTGCTACACCCATGCACAGGACCAAGCACAACAGAGCTCCACTTCCAGCTACTTCCTCTCCGTGCCACGCTAAAACAAAAACTATTCAGGAAATCATGCCCTTGAGATCCTGGATTACTGAAAATCCCGAGAGTGTTTTTAAGGCTGTGGTTTCTCTTACACATACTAAACCTCGCCCAAACTACCTAAGATTACGAACTTAAGAAGCACCAGCCATCTCACGCTTACCATCTCCAGATGGAAAAGGCACCTGACAGCATACGGAAAAAAAGTATTTTGAACTAGAATCTGCTACTGTTTAAGCCAACAGTTTTTCCAATGGCAACAGTAAATTGCAGACAGAAAATGAGGAGGAGGAATAAGGCAGCTCTTTCCCATCACCCTTAGTCAGTCAGTAACACCATACATCCAAAGTTTAACAATGCACTGGTACGAAGCCTTTCCTTAAGTCTCTTTAAGTTGCCAATTAGCACACGCAAATTGTTTTTATACAGGATATGGTGGGGAAGAACAAGAAAGCCAAGGAACAAAAAAGAAAAATAATCCTTAACACAGCTCAGTATTGGGAAACTAAGCCTCACATACAGCAGGGAAGCAGTTCGCTAGTAGTTTTTTTCCTCCCCTCCTCTGTACACAAAACCAAACCAAGTCCGAAGCCCCTCTCCGGGGCTGTGCCAGTCTCCCTTCCCTCGATGACAAGGCTGCGGGCAGGCACCGCGCCGGCAGCGGGCAGCAGCCCGGCAGCGGGCAGGTCCCAGCCCGCCGCCCAAACCTGCCCGAAGGGAGCCGAGAGAACGGCGGGGAGAGAACGCGCGCAGCTAGACGGAGCAGCCGCCGTCCCGACTGCTGCTCTTGGAACCGCGGCAACTGGCGCGAGTGGGGAAAAGAAAAAAATTAAAAATCCATTAGTGAGTAATAAGACCGATATTGAACCAGTCCTATCAAGGGCTGACAAACGCGCGGAGCGCTCCGCGGCCTCTCCCCGAAGGGGCCGCTGAGGAAGACCGAGCCAGGGGCAGGCGGAGCGGCGGGAGCTCATCGCCTCACGCCAGCGGCTCCCCTTTGCCGCCAGCCCCCGCTCCCAGGAGGAGAGCACCGGAGCTGGGGACAGAAGCGAAGATCCCCTCAGCCGGAGCGCCGCGCAGGGAGAGAGGAGCCCTCTGAGGGGAGACTGCACTCACCGGCTGCGGGGAGCCGTCCACACCTCTCCCGGCAGGGACGGCGGAGGGCAATACGAGGAGCGGGAACGAGCCCGGACGAATGAACGGCAACGGGCAGGTGGCCGGAGCAGCACCTCCGGCCGGGCGCGAGCTCCGCCGAGCTGCCAGCCCCGAACTCATGCGCACTGCGCCCGGCCACCACCCACGGAGGGCGGTTAAAGCGACAGGCGCTGCGCCGAGCTGGGGCGGGGCGGTTCGCCCCGTCCTGTGTGGGGAGCGGCGCTCCGTCACGACTCCGCCTAGCCCGGGCGGGCCGGTCGCCTTTGTCCCGGGCCCTCTGGGCAGGGCATGATGCCGGTACCCCTCTTTCCCAGGCGGTCGAGGGCGGCAGCCTGCGGTACGGTCTAGTCTGAGGGGCTTCGCTGTGCTGCCACATAACGCCCCAGAGCGCGGTGCGCGGTTTAAACGCGTGTCCCCGCGTCCAAAGCGCTGCCTGAGATGGCCCCACCGAGGAGCGGCCCCGGTGTCCCCCCCAGCAGTGTGCGCGGGGTGGGGGACGTGGGTCTCCACAGCCACCCTGTGAGCGCGGAGAGGGAGGCGAGCTGGGCGCCGTGACAGCCCGCAGTGGACGAGGGGGAGGGCAATACCTTCGGCTTCGTCTGAGAACCCTGAGGTAAAACCCTGCCCGGCCCTGGCGCCTCAGGGTGGTGGGGATGGCCCCGATCGTGAGGGATGAATTGTGTCGGATCTGGTGTCTGTGGGGCTTGTCCCTCCACTGAGCTACTGGGAAATGTTGAGGGTAAAAGAGGTGAAAACAGAGGGTCAAAAATGACTGGCCTGGCATGCTCCCTGCCTGAGCCTCCCTCTTGAGTGAGGAAAAGAAAGGGGTTTGTGTGCCTGGTTAATCTGTGCCACCCATATATTTAACAGCCCCATAACAAATATTGCCTATTTGTACTTACTTATTGCTAATATATCATCATGCTCGCTGGTATTTATCAAGTAATCGTGTCCCCTCCCTCCTTCATTGTGCAAGGCTGCAGCAGCCATCAAATTAATGATTTGACTTTTATGACACTGTAAAAAGCCATTCTCAGAAATCATTGTTTCTCACCCACACTGTGGTGGCAGAAATACTTCTAGAGCAGGGAGTACCTCAAAGTATGGAAGATGGAGATGTTTCAAAAAGATGCGATCCTACCCAAAATAAATGGTGTAACAGAACCGGGAAGGAGGAGCTGTGCGTTGTGGGTCAGCAAGGGCTGGAAAATGGTAAGACCATTCCTGATCTGCAGCTTTCTCTTGAGCATCCTCCAGAGCTGCAGGAGTGGTGTCTACGAGGAGAGCAAATGGTCGAGATCCCAAAAAGAGATTTACCTTATGTAATTTTTGGTTATTTTAAAGCTGGTGTCTAATCCAAGCTGTTTGGTCATTCTACAGTCAAGAGAGATACGGTATCTCCACCGGCTTGAGACAGGTTGGACAAATCACATTGTGAGGAAACACATCTCCAGCGGTTGTAGAGTGGTGAAGCCTGAGCAGAGACCTACGTGTCTCTCTTGACTGGAGGCCTAGTTTATAGCTTGCTAATGTTAGGCTAGATGAATCCCACCTCTATTTTTTATTCTTGGCTCTGCCAACAACTTGGTACAGGATCATATGACTGTCCCATGTAAAATCTGTTACACAACAGTATGGGAGAGGAAAGTGCCTTATTTCATCAAGGAGCAAAGTGGGAGTGGTGTCTACTGCATATAGCACGTAGACCCTGGTTAAGGAAAACATCTTTCTTTGGGAAACGTATTTAATTCAAGAATATACTTAAAGGCAAGCATGTACTTTACTGATTTCCAGTATGGGAACAATACGCAGATGCAGAGTGCTTTGAGATTCATCAATGTGGGATGTTAGATAACTTCAATGTAGTATTCTTACAGCATTATGTGTAAATATATGCTAACTCACACTCCTGAGCTAAAGCTCTCCTTGCTAAGTAGGACATCACCTTGAGGAAGATCTTACAGTTCCAGGGCTTTGTCAGCTCCACAGTGTTATTATTTTCTTTATTTCTTGATTTACTCTCAGCACCTTGTAATACTGGGTCTAGTCTTACATTAAAAATGTGCTCTGTCGACATTTTTCTACCCCAGGTGTGTCTGAAAGAGTTTTTTGTCCTTTTGATCATCATTTGTATGTTTTCTCTTCTTTCCTCATTCTTCAACATTATCGATTGCTAATCCCGGCACTGACTTTATTCTAGGAGAGCAACTGTGTGTTGACACATTCTGTCCTGAAGGTGGGGAAATTTATAGTGCACAGTTCCAAGTACACAGCCCATTGCTATGTATTACAGAGAACTTCCCTCTGTGCTGTGAAAACTTGTTATACCAGTTTAAAAATATGTCAGGCATGCATCTCCTTCCTCTAACATTAATCATTAATTAAGATGTGATACTGACATTTCTGGTTGCTACTTAATAAAGCAAACCAGTATTTTCTGTGTGTTTCTAACTTCTATCGTACTCCAACATCGACGTCACAACATACCCAACTGTCAGTGTCAGTACAGTCCTGTGTATGGGAAGGCCATTCTGCAGCCACTCTGGAAATGCTGCCCAAACCAGAGCCACTAGAACAAGTCCATGTTTGCAAAATTCCTCTTGGCAATCTGACTCCTTTTCCTTGTGTTACAGGCCAAAATTCAAGTTTCTTCTCACAGAATGTGCTTGTTATATTTATTACTGCAAATAGCTGAGACTGGACACATTGAACCAAGCAACTGTGGTCAAAGAGGATCTTATTCACCTGTTGTGGACTTTCTTCACAAATAGTTTTCATTTTGGGTCTTTTTTTTTTTTTTCTTTGCATGTGGCTTGGATTTGATAAGCAGTTGGTAGAACTGAGCAGTCAGAAAGAAAATGTAGAATGATGGAAAGCTATCTGTTTTTCATTTGAATTTCAGTAGGCTTAGAAAGCTCCACAGGTAAAATTCAGAGCCCCCTTGTGTGAGGCAGTCAAAAAAATCCCTGTTTTAGAAAGCTGGTAATTTACATTTTGAACGTAAGGCAACAGATAGACAAAATAGGGAATAAATGTGCACTGGGATACAAGATAACCATGAAAGAAACAGGGTTTAGCTAAAGTGAAGGTTGAGTTATGTTTATGGTCATTATAGTTGACTTACTGTTGTGACAGACATGGTATTATGATTTGTTATTTGTGTAAGAGTGGCCATTGGAAACTTCAAGACAAGACCATGGCTTATTGTACAAAGTATTGTACAAATACCAGGTAGCATACAGTCACTGTTATTCTTGTTTACAATCAGTAATCCCACACGAAATATGCTTCATGGCTCATTTGTACAACTTTTCCTCATGATTGACCATGTCCTTTTTTTGGCAAGGCACTTACAGCTAGAGCCAAGGAAAGGCTTTGGTGTCACAGCACGCCTTGCTTTTCAGTGCCTAGCTGGCAGAATGCATTTCCAAACAGTGAGATAAACTTAGAGCAATCAAAATTTTGGGATTTCTCTGTGACTGAGCAGCAGGCTGACATCCCAGCCCAGATGTCGCTCCTGCCTCTCTCGTGCCATTTTGATGGCTTTTGTGGTGCTGTCAGTCAGGTCTGTGTAGTGATCTAGATTAAAACAAACCAGACAAACTGGCAAGATACAGATTGGATAGGTGGTCTGCGAGATGGGTAAGAAATTGGCTCACAGGGCACACTCAGAGGGTGGTGATCAATGGTCTTCACTTAGGCTGGCAATCTGTCACAAGTGGGGTCTCCCAGGGGTCGATACTGGGCCCCAAGCTGTTCATGACTGCTGAGGTGGACATGTCAGAAGGGAGAGCCATCTTACAGAGACACCTGGACAGGCTGGAAGAGTGGGCTAGCAAGAACTGTGTGAAATTTAATAAAGACAAATGCAAGGTCCTGTACCTGGGACAACATAACCAAAGAGCCCAATACAGGCCAGGATCTGTGTGGCTGGGGAGCAGTCTTCCTGAGAGGGACCTGGTGGACAACAAGCTGAACGCGAATCATCAGTGCACTGCTGCAGCAACGAAGGCAAATCGGATCATGGGCTGCATCTGCAGGGACATTGCTAGCAGAGAGAGACATGACCATCCCACTCTGCTCAACGCTTGTCAGGCCACACCTAGAGTACTGTGTCCAGTTTTGGTCTCTGCAATTCAAGAAAGACATGGACAGACTGGAGAGGGCCCAAAGGAGGGCCACTAAGATGATCAAAGGGCTGGAGAACCTGCCCTACGAGGAAAGACTGAAGGAGTTAGGTCTTTTCTCCCTGGAGAAGAGAAGGCTTGGGGGGGACCTCATCACAGTATTGCAGTACTTAAAGGGCTGCTACAAAGAGGGCGGAGGCTCTATCTTCACAAGGAGCCACATGGAGAAGACAAGGGGCAATGGGTACAAGTTGCACCGGGAGAGGTTTCATCTGGATATAAGAAAGACATTTTTACAGTGAGAACAATCACTCACTGGAACAACCTCCCCAGGGACATGGTAGAGTCCCCATCGCTGGAGGTTTTCAAGATGTGACTGGACAGGGTGCTAGATAATCTCATCTAGGCTCTCTTTCCCATGAAAGGCTGGACCAGATGATCTTTTGAGGTCCCTTCCAGCCTGGGCTGTTCGATGATTCTATGAACATTTTTTGAAGGAGCTTGTATCTTTTTTTTACACAGATACTTTTGCATTTGGTTTAGAGTGTCATGGGACAAAACCAAACTTTAGGTTGAGGGAGACAGATAGCAACCTCTGAAACCAGATCCGCTGCCAAAGGGACAGGAATACGGAACTCCAAAATGGTGACGCAAGCTCCAAAAGAACTAAAAATGTTAACTTTCTCATAAGAAAAGATGGGAGGTTTAAAATCCCGTCCTCTGAGCTGCGGAGAGCAACTTCCATTCCTTCCCTGGGTGATTAGGGTACATGTGTGGAAAGTGAGAGGTGAGTTTGAACAGTCTGATGGTTCAGAGACAACTGAGTCTCCTGGACTGATGCTTCCTAGACAAGCATTTGAGATACCATCACTTGCTGTAAAAAAATGGCCAAGATAGGATCTGTGGAGAGCAGAGACAGTCAGCATTTATAGGGCACTTTCTAGGAACACCTTTAGCATTTAGTTCTATTTGCAATTAAGCCAGAAGAATATCTAATTTCCAGGTTATGTTCTAACTTAATTGAGAAATAGCCCTGAAGCTGCTGTGGCCAGTGCCGTTCTGTACCTGTACAGAAGCAGAGCTAGAGTCATCGAGAGCTGCGGTTATTACCTTCTCTCCAGTCAGCCTTCACAGTCTTCCTTTCGCCTTCTGGATCCCCAGGTTCACCCCTGCCCCCTTCTCTCTTCAGTACCTTATCTCCTTCCTGGACTGCTGAGACCATCTCACTGTCCCCAAGCCATTCCTTCTGCCTCCTCCACCATCACCTCCACCCCTCCAGTGCTTCTTGACCTACCCTCTTTCCCCAGAACTCTCCATATTGCCTTTGTGGCTTCCTGCTGCCTTCTCTCTCCATCAAGCCATGTCCCTCTTCCTTGCTGGTGGCTCCGGAGCCTAATCTGATAGGCATACTAGTGAGTTGTCTAGTAAGTTGGACCAAATTTCTCTCCTCACCTTACTTCCGATGTTAGTGCACCTCACTGCTGAGACAAGATTTGCAGGTATGAGGAGAACTCTACAGAGTAAGAAGTTGCCTAATGAGTTGTGCTGTCTTCAGGGTTTGTCTGCAGTTCAGCTGGGGGGAGAGAAAGGGGAGATGGGGTGTATTTTTGGCATTCAGTACCTCAGTGGCACTTAAATTCTAGTTTCGGCTCCTAAATCCTTTATTGGATCTAGTCCTTCATCTTTTCCTTCAGCAGATCCTACTCTTAGAGCAAATACTTCCCTTTTCCTATGTTTTGTCTGTTTAGAGGAGGGTGGGACTGCCTTCTGCTGGTTTTGCAGTATCTGGTTGAAAGTGGCCCAATTTTAGCAGGTTCCTATAGCATTAATGCAACAGAAAAGTATACCTAATAGCCATTCCTTGGTTCTACTATTTAAAACCTATGTTTTTTGACATTTAATGATAGTTTGTTCTCCCATACATCCCAATGAGTATAGCCAGCTAGTTATTTTCCAGTGTCAGTGAGTTTGAAACAGATGCAACTTATTTTCCTGTGGGGAATGGAGACATATGTCACTGAATTGAATTAAATATTAATCATATTATTTCTAAAGGGGAGGATTGCAAGTAGAATCAAAAAAATATAGAAGATGATTTATTCTAAAGGAGCATAAAATACATATACTCGGAAATAAACTTGTCTTTTTAAATTGTTGAGGGGTTTTATGGTTTGGGGTTTTTTTCTTCCTTTTTTTTTTTTTTTTTAATTTATGTTTTGATTCCTGTTAGAACTGAAAGTTAATTCTTCTAACGGTCTTCCATTGGCCCATGACATGAGTCTGGATGATCTGAATTCCATCTCCCAAGGACAGGGTGTCCTGTCATACAGTGAGCTGTATTTTGCATGCGAGCTGTATTTTCTGTTTCAGCAGCACTGAATGGTTTATGGAGAAGGAAAATAGCATGGAGGCATTCCTTATATATGATATCTGAGGGAAGGACTTGCTGTTGTTATCCAGGATGTTCTGTAACTGTTCTGGAAAGGGATTCTGGTAGGGCTTTGGGCTCTGCTCAGGGTTAGCTTCAAGTCAGTGGAACAAATCCTGGTAATTTCATTAGGAGCTGAATCAGGCCTTTACTAGATCAAGAAAAGGGTTTAGACCTCTGTAGCAGAATGTAGATGGACTTTAGACATTTAAATTTCATTTGCAATCCAAACAATTTCTGCTTATCAGCCATCTAAACCTGCATTTGCCTTATCTCTGTAGGTGCCTCTCAGTTTGACCTGAAAGTTCACTAGATGCACATGCTGTGTGAGGTGAACAGAAAATTTCAGCACAAATTTACCCTTGTTCAACATCATGGCTTACACATTTTCCATCCTCAATGTCACTCAGGCTCCAAGTGTCCGCAGTGTGTTTGGGGAGACTCAGTGATATTTACTTATGAACTGGGTTTCTACGCACTGTACGTTCATAAAAACTGGGCTGGTGGATAACCTTCATGGTTCAGAAAGTGAAAGCAGAATAAAAGCTTCTAGTCAAGGCGTTACAGCAAGAAGATGAAAGGAGGAAAGATGGATGGAAATCCTCACCTCCAGACCTTCAAGGACAAATCATGTATTTTACATTGCCATTGATGGATAAAAAAGTTCCCCACCATGGCAATCCTCTAATCCCACAGGACAAAGCTATTAGAAGATAATCCTAGCCTAAATTGCAACCCTATGCTTTTTTTTGCTTGAGCATTGGTTCTCCTAATGCTGTAGGATACAATTACAGAACAAGGCCTGGAAAACCACAGCCTTTGTTCTGCCTTATTGCTTAATTGTTTAATGAAGTATTCACTTCATCTAAGTGAGTGCTTTGTAATTTTGTACTTGCATGCAGCTGGCAGTGGCAACAAGCAAAGAACTGGCTTTTCTACAGAATAATTTGTTCTCTTGGTAAAAGAAGGTACCATTAACGATATCAGGCTCTGATAGTAAATAATTTGAGAGATCTCCCCATAAAGGGAAATCTCACCCTTAAAAGCGAGGACTGAAAGCACATTTGTTACTGCTTTCCTCCCCGCCCCCCCTTTCCTCTTGATGCTGTGCAAAGACAGATGGAAGAAGTAGTGTGACAATTAATACCAGATCTTGCACTAACAGTTCAGTTTCTAAGGTCAGGACACTGCTATCATGTGCACCTCTAAAACTGGAATGGGAGAGGCGTTCTTGACTGAAAAAAAAGGTATCTCAAAAAAGGCTCATATCAAGATGAGAGCAATATTCAGGCCCTTAAATAAGTGCCAAGTCACTATATATAAGTGCAAAATAACATTTTAAAAGTTTATTTTAAAGTCTTCTGTGGGTTTCAAGAGGAAAACAGTGACCCTGTTCTACTGAAAATATTCCTATGCTCAGGACAATGTGTCAGACTCCAGCTCCCAAGGAGTTCCCTGGTGAAGGTCAAGTGCTCAGAGACATCAGTTCCCTACCAGCTACTGCTAGGCAGCTCTGTACCTCCCAGCATTTCCGGTGTTTTGATCTTTTGAAGCATTTATTTCTCTTTATAACTATAGAAGGAACTCAGACAATTAGCTCTGGGCTTGGATATAATTTTTCGCTGGGGACCTAAGCTCCGGACACCGGATATCAGGAGATTTGCAATAGGCTAGTGAGAGAATATGACCCTGGGAGCCGGAGAAAATAATTTGAATGCTGGAGGCTTTTTTGAGTTCCAGCCATGCAGGGTCTCTTGCAAATACTAAATACCAAAGTAACATTGCCAGTCTTTTAATACCGAGTTTTTCTTTAATAGCTATAAAAGCGTTTTATGAATAACATCAGTACAAACAGAATGGGTGAGGTCACCTGTGCACTAATCCCTTCCTTTCTTGCCAGCCCTTGCCTCTTGGGAGGTAATGCCTACGGATACTTCGCTGGTTCTCACAAGGAAGGGTGCTGCTTCACTGAGACCACATTGCTAGAGGAAGACAGCAATGAGAGACCTGAGAGTTTACAGCTGGTTCACTTGTTTCTTTCCATGTGGACTCTGCTGTAGGTGCCGTTCTTGTGAAGTTCATGGAGTGCAGATGATGGGAAGGAAACCATCACGCAGTGGCATTTGGAGGATCAACAAACAGTATGGTATAGGACGTCTGTGTGTATATGGTAGGTACATGTTAATGCATTGTTCTTGGCCCAAAAGAGGTGACAAATGCATGGCTTGTAACTGTTCCATGTAAAAGGAAGTACAGTGCAAACCTTTTGTTTGTCGGGATGCTTTGTAACTTGTTTTCATGAAACTACCATTTTCAACATCATTTAACAAACCATTATAGGGCTTTTAATAAATTATGGTCATTAACCTTGCCTAGGGTAATTGAGGGCACGATTTTAATTCAGGCAGTAAAGAGTCTGTCCTCTAGGCCTGAATGTTCAAGATCACAAGAGTTCAGAGCCAACATCAATTCAAGGACCAACAGGAACAGAACTGGCTCACAGCCATCTTCTGTACCTTTACAATGCTGATGGGTTCCTGCCTGTGCCAGTGTACAGAGACTTCTCAGACTGCTTTTATCTGTGCTTACTCCAAGCTGCCTCTGTGATCTGTTCTTGCAGTTGGAAGAGCTAAAGCATGGGAAGACCCTGATTCCTTTGCCTTTAAGGACATACCTGCCAGCTTTTCCGTAGGGAGTTTCCTGCAGAAGGATTGACACAGAGGCAGGGATCTGACTCATGGCTGCTAGAGACACCTCCTGGAAGAGCTGTCATGGAATAGCCAAAGGGCAGTCGTGAATCAGTCCTGAGCAGTCTCATTAGCACCTGGTTTCTTAATGGCATCCCGTATATACTTACGTTACCAGCTATTTTTGTATCCTCTATGGAACCACCGCCTTAACCGGAACTCTCTGTCCACATAAAAGAAGTTTTTTTTTCATCTATATGGAAATGCTTGCATAAACTTTTGTTTAAACCCTTTAAGATGTAAGTTTTTAATTAAGAAGAAAAAAAAAACTTTGCTTAAAACAGATGTTCAGTACCTTTTTCCTAAAACCAACACCTTAGTTTCCTTGAAGAAAAGATTTCAAAAAAGGTTGCAAAAATACTTCTTTAGCACATTTTTGGCTTAACATACTGTCTTGCCAGGTCTGTTGTTATAGCTGCTTATCACTCTGAGGTAACATTTGCTTTTTGTTTCAAAGTTTCAATTGCTTGCTTTTAGTGTTATTACTGGCAATGGCCCAATTTATGTGGTTACAGATGGGCATACTCTCAAATGGCTTCTGCATGAACCAGCTTAAACCTCCACTCTGAGTCAGAGAAGGATCAAAAGTGGCAGAGAGGAAAATGAAACAGAGGGCACAGATCACCTCTGTCTCAGCTGTATAGGAGCACAATTGTACAACAGGTCCAAAGGTTGTCTAGTGGAAAAGGCATTGAATCATGGCTGACAAGGATGACTCTGGTCTGAGTGGAGCCTTTGTAGTAAAAACTGATGAAGCAGTTAAATTACATCTTCCATTCAGTCTGCAGGTGAGAGTTGTCCAGAAGCTGCTGGGCACAAGGGTGACATAACCTCTACCCCATTACCACGGGCTCCTGGAGGTTTAGCCTGGGCTGGACCCTGCTTGTCACCTTGCAAGCTTATCAGTGTGCTTGTTGACCTAGCTGGGTTCACTGCATTCCAGAGCTGGTCACTGAATGTTGTTTATTTGAATTCCTCTGCAGCTTCAGCACAGCCCAGTATACAGGCTCTTTTGATGTTTGAAGTTATAGGCTTCCCTCACCATGGTGGCTTTGAACAATGTAATTGCTTGTCCTGAGACAGAGTTAATTTTCTTCCTAGTAGCTGGTACAGTGCTGTGTTTTGGATTTAGTATGAGAATAATGTTGATAACGCACCGATGTTTTAGTTGCTGCTGAGCAGTGCTTACACTAGCCAAGGACTTTTCAGCTTCCCATGCCCTACCGTCTGAGAAGGCTGCAGGTGTACAAGAAGCTGGGAGGGGGCACAGCCAGGACAGCTGACCCCAACTGGCCAAAGGGACATTCCATACCGTGTGACGTCATGCTCAGTACATAAACTGGGGAAAGCTGGCCGGGGGTGGGGGGGGCCGCTGCTCGGGGACTGGCTGGGCATCAGTCGACGGGTGGTGAGCAATTGCATTGTGCATCACTTGTTTTGTATATTCAATTATTATTATTATTATTATTATTATTATTATTATTATTATAATAATATTTCAATTATGAAACTGTTTTTATCTCAACCCATGAGTTTTCTCACTTTTACTCTTCTGATTCTCTCCCCCATCCCACTGGGATGGGGGGTGAGTGAGTGAGCGGCTGTGTGGTGCTCAGTTGCCAGCTGAGGTTAAACCACGACATTGCTCTCCATCCATCCTTTTTCTACAGTATGGGAATTGGGGGAGGATCGGCAAATTCAGGCTGATAACCAGTGTTCCCTGAAATTCCAAATATTATTAATGGTATCATTATGGGTGGTCATGCTTTCTTACTTTTCATGAAGCCAGGCATAAAGCTGAAGCTCAGATAAAGAGACACCTGGCATCTGTATTCTTTAATATTTACAATAGTCTAATGATTACCATTGCAGACTCTTGCAAAGTGTTCGCCTGCCTTGAGGGATGGAATGACTTGGCAGGATATCTGCATTACAATTGGAATATTGTTCCTGCTGGGAGAGGACTTGAGAGAATATTTTTACTTTTCAACAGTTCCTGCTGTGCCTTGGCATTTACAGTCCATCTGCACTAACACCTTCAGCAGTTTTCTTCTCTACCCAGCAGACTCTGGGCCAGCAGTGTGACAAGGGCATTAGTTCATCACCAAGCTGTGAGTAGCACAGTTGATTAGTTTTTATCATTCACTGCTTTTAGTGTGTCACAGAGAACTTTATAACTTCTTTTATAGGTGGGGAAATCGAGTCACAGGGAGAAGAGAGAGTGTCACTTAGTTCATCTGTTAAGGAGGGTGGAAGAGGCGACACTGAGATCCTGCATGGCTGAACTCTGGCTGGGAGACCCATCCTCTGGATTGCTACCTATTCCTGAAAATCTGAGGCATGGAGGCATGATTGTCACACTCTGCTCACCTCTTCTGCCTGGCTTACTGATCCAGTCTCCTGGAAGGTCTTTGTGAATCACTTGTGCCCTCCAGAAACTCTAACCAATCTACACAAACTCATTTGGATCTAAAATTAAAACTCCCTAGGAAAGCCAGAACAGCCAGTCTTTCCCAAACTGTGCTCTGCTGGATGGTCCAGGTCCCCAAACACATCTGTATTTCTCACGTGTGTACTTCTTAAAGCAGAACAGGGCCTCCTCTTGCTTCCAAAGATCTTCCTAGAATTCGAAACCAGGATAGGTACCGAGTCGCCCGTCTTGATTATTGGATTGCAACTGGTCCTCCAACATAATCAGTGAGGATGCAAAGACAGGGGCTGCAGGGAAAGTGGGAGAAGAGAGTTTAGACCCATGACTTTCATGACTTCCAGGAGTACTTTCTCACACATGTTGTTCAGAGAGCTGCCTGTTTAAACCAGGAGCTCATTCCCAGTGAGCAGTCAAGTAGAAAAACAACGCTGGCAGAACTGGCCTAACACATTAACCGGGAACTGCTTCAAGATGTGAGCTGTTATTGCCCTCTGCTGACAGTTCGCTATATAGTGCCATCATTTTAAAAATTACATATTTTCTGCTGTACCACAAACAAGGATTTCTGATGATCTGTAGTAAACTGAAGGAACCTCCCTCAGAGAGATTTTTGAGGTTTATTGCTTGATTTTTTAAATGTCTTTCTCACTGTTGTAACTTAGATGTGACATATCAATCAACCCTCATCGAAGATGTGTCCAGTCTAAGCTGTTGTGCAAGGCACTGAGTGTACACATAGCGAGAGCCAATTTTCCCCTGGAGAGCTTGTGGTCTACAGAGACAAGACAAATAAAAGATAGAGAAAAAAAAGAATGATCAGCCCCATTTTACATATAGGTCGCTGAGATACTGAAAGATCTAGCTGAGCCCACAAAAAGGCAGCTGTACTACCCTGCCTGGAAGCTGTGGTCAGATGAATTCAAAGCAGAAATAAGCCACAAGTTCTGACTGCAAGGAGAATGATCGCACTGTTGGCATCTTCTTTTTTTTCTTCTTTTTTTTTCTTTTTTTCTTCACAAAGTTAGATAATTCCTTAGCTCAACCAAAGTTGCAATTCAGTCAAATGCTGTATTGGGGTAAGCAGGCCAAGGAGAAATGACCTATGATAAATAGGAGGTTGGACTAGACAGTCACGTTTCTTTTCTGCCTCTATCAGCCTGCCAAAGGTCACACTGGAGTTTTGTGAGAAAGCCAGGAAGTGAATCCAGGGTTTGGTTTTTTTTGGTCCAGGGCTTTAAAATCTTTTTTCCTCTTGTTTACATTTCAGAATTATCTAACAAATAGCTTATAGGAATGAATGTAAATATTACAGTGATGAATGGGACAGAAAGGTCTAGGACACGTTAACAGTTTTTTTCAGCCTATGAACTGCTACTGAGCTCTTTACCAGGACTTTTGCTGTGGTAAACTTACTGTTTGGATTTTGCTAGTTTGGTAGTTGTGAGTGCTGAATAAATTGGTGTTGCATTTCAACCATCCAGTGTCTCATAAAGGTTTCAGGCCGTCCATGGAAGTATTCCTGGATTGTCTGCTCTGAATAAATGCTCACGTGGAAAAAGACTAAAAGCTTACGGGAATATCCACAGACAGCAAACAAAACGGACTATCTTCAACAACTTCCATTTTACCATGCTGAGTACATGGTAAGTACTAAGTGTTTTTTCACAGTCTATGTAAAAGGATAAAAGTCTGCTCTTGCTGCCAGACAAATGCTATTCCCCAACTCAAGCAGCAGAGGCTTCTGATTTCAGCGATTAAGACCAGTTTCCAAGCCCAACTATGGGGAGGAGGCATCAAAATTCAAATTCCTGAACTGTAGTGGTGTCATTGTATAAAGTAGGTTATAGTAACAACAATAGCAACAATAATAATAAGTAATAATATTGGTAATTAATAATAACCTCAGGCTAATGACTAAGGGGCTCATTGTCCTTGCATGAATATTCATGCTGGTCCCAATGAAAAAGGGTTAAACTAGGTCAGTTTTCCAGTCCTCTGCATGGGTGCTCTGGGGAGCACCTCAGTATTTCTCCTGCAGGGCCTTCTTTCAGACAACCAAATTCTCTCATTACCCTGTTCTTTCATCTGTTACATCTCTTTCGTTTCTTACAGGTTTTGCATTAAAACCTGATGCTTTCTCCCACCCAGTATTCATGGCAGTGTTACCAGTCGTTAAACTGTGATATGTGGTATTTTGTAAAGCTTTCCAGATTTGTGTACTTACATAAGAATCTCAGCATTCATTAAAAAAACCCAAAACCAAACCCTCAAGGAGGGAGAGAGAAAAAGGGAATAGTAGTTCTGACTTCACACTAAGGACTTAAAAACAAAAAGCACGAAAAAGCACACTAATTTTAAAATATTTTTAACCTAATCTAGTGAGGTCTTGATAGAGAAGGGAGACTAATTCAGAAGTATTTGCCATGTCTATATTTATACTATAACCTGACACTCAGAATAGAGATTTTTGTTACAGGATTAACTCCCTTAAACAACAGATGATAAAGTTTTAATGGCATGAAGGGTGTATTTCATTAAACAGGTACAAGAAACAAAAAATTCATATCTAGACTGAAGACCACATTAGGAGAATGACTTCATGTGTTCATTTGCTTTCTCCTTTCCCCCATGTTCTATATACGTTTTACTAATCCTTTATTGTTTCTTTCTAGAAGCATCACTCGGTGTCTACACTGAGAATGATTTTGGGCCAGGAAGTGGAGAAGACTGGAGCAGGTATGTATCACATTATCCTTGATGTTGACAGTGCAGAGTTGACAGGGAAAACACCACTCATCTTTCCAAAAATGATTTAATCCACTGTAATTGTTTATAGGAGGACAGATCTGGAACAAAACCTGAGTGCCACTTTGGAAGACCTAATGCCTTCTCTGTCATCAGCAGCTAAGGCAGCCTGAATGTCAACATTCTCTTGCAGTTAATTTGTCCTTAAAATCTCCTTCAGAAAGCAGACTATGGTTGGAGCTTCCGCTCTCTTAGACATGGCCCATTACATCAGACTCGCTGACATACGGCTCTAATGAGCCAAGTTGCAGATAGTCTAAGATGTTGCCATCCAGACCTGTTCTGCCTTTCCAGGAGGTGACTTTCCTTCAGCAGAACCGGCGGATGAGATCAATACCTACATCCATGTTAAGTCCAACACATTAACTTGCACTGCTATGAAAGTCAGTTTAAAGAGCTGGTTGTGTTTTCATCTAGGCTACAGGAACGTTGCTACAGGAACAGTTAACTCCACAGCATTACAAGTTTTGGTTTCGGCAGGCTGAAAACATTGCCCTACCTCAGGAGGGAAAATTAAAGCCTCTTGTATTAAGTAGCTATGAATAATGGTCATGAATCAAATCCATGAATCTGCCTTAAATTTTAGTAGTACAAATTCAACTTGTTATTTTATCATCTGGTTTTGTTTTCAAATTTTTCTCTATAACAAGCATAATCAATAAAATATACAATAACCCTGTGATGCTCCCATTATCACGACTCCAGGATACAAATATTTAAAATAACTATTAACATTTTAAAACTCCTATCATGAGAATTACTACAATTGGCCACATCAAAGGTTAATGAATGAATTTCCCCTTTCCAAATATACAATGGTATTAGGGGTACAGTTCTACTATTTTCTTTTTATAAAAGCTATGGGTTTGACAAAAATAATTCCTAATATTGAACAACAAGCAGCCAGGCAATGGTACATCATACAGTGGAGAGTGAGAAAGGTATAGCTCTGATGTTTTTTTCCCTCCTTTGCGAGTGTAAAATGGGATGGGAATATGTTACTCAGCGGCTAAATTCAGAATTAGTATAATCGAGGTGCAATGCCAGTGAAATCAAGACAAATGAATCCTACTCATTGCAGTATGAGTTTTGTCCTATAGCTTTAGGTCTTCATGGAAATTTAACCATTTGTCTATTCTCCTTATTGCTTAGAGAAGGCAGCCAGCATTTCCATGAGATTATTTAAATGTAGAATTATTAGAAAATTTTGCAGCTACAGAGACAGATGGGTTTTACATAAAATCTCTGCTCTTTGTAGCAACCCAATGTGATATTGAGCAAGATAATGGTCAGAAAGAACATTGCCAGGCTCCTAATGAGAAACTGTTGACAGTAAAATTACCCCAACATTCATCAAAAAGCCAATAAATGTCAAGCATGGGGCTTTTGATGCAGTAGCTCATAATTCCTGTTCAGAAGCCTTTGCAGTCTCTTCAGGGCATGCAATCATCCCGCATTTCTGCTGATTTTACTGAAAACTTTGTTGCTGAAGAAGTACAAGGAGCAGGGGTCGGCATTCTGGATGCCACTGTTACAGTGCCATTGTCTCACCGTGAGACCTCAGGCAGAGCACATTTGGCCTCAATTTCCCCATCTGCAATACAGGAATGACAATATAGGAATTACCCAAAGGCAATTCTGTGAAGGACACAGTGTTGCCATCCAAATGCTCAGAAATCATGAGCTAGACAGTAAAAACTATGATGCTGACTTTTGCCAATGAGTTAGTCATGCATTTTTAATGTTAACTACGTCCAGCTTTTTGTGCCTTTGTAATACATATTTTCAAGCTTTCTCCTCCACAGCTACAGGAGGTTACTTCAATCCAACACAAAACTAATTCTTACCGAGTCTGCTGAATTCTGGGCTGGGTGGCCTTAAGAAAACCATATGAAGTTTATATAAAAGCTTATGTAAAGTCCCATTCTGTTCTTCGGCTCTGTGGAACATGGAAGGTATAAATACCTTGTCCATCACCCGAGTCCTCTGTTTAGCTCTATCTTCGGCATATATCCCCTAAATGATGTGGTGAGGCAGACTGTTGCCTGGTTCATGAATTAGGAATGACCTTGTGCTGAGCGTTACTCTAGCTATTGCTGCACCCCGGCTTGTTTGTTTGAACACCTCCCCTTGTTCATGAGGGGAGCCTGAAGCTACATCACAAGTGATACGATCATATCCTCCAGATTTTGCCTATGTATCTTTTCTAAAATTTCCAGGTAAAGGCTCAAAGCCATTCTTCTAAGGCCTCCATGGACTCTGAGGTCAGTGGCTGGATAGTTCATTACATTCATACTGGCAATTCCTTGCTTGCATTTTCTCGACCAGTTTCCATTCCACCTGTTCCAGTGTGCATGAATAGAAAACATGTCCCTGCCTGCCATTTGCAGTGAAAAGCTACATCCTAGAGGCTGTACACAGATGGAGTCATACTTAGTTTACAGGGAAGGCTGAGTGTATGCCACATGCTATTAGGGCCACTTGAAACTAGGCTAATTACTTGGCAGACATCGCCGCAGATTCTTTAATAAAAATGAATGGAGTGACAAGGGATAGACTCCTTGCTATTTTGGGACAAACTCTCTCCTTAGGCAGCAGATAGCCACAGCGGTAAGGCTCCCAAGCTATCATTTGGTTTGCTGGTTCTTGGCTGTAGAACTTAATTAACATATCTGGAACCAGTCTGTTTCCCAGGACTAGCCTGTAAATCTGTTAAATTAAACAATAAAGGCAGATGTGGGCAAAAATAAAAGTCCCACACAAGTCAGAAATGAAAAATTATGTTGCTTTGTCAGTCCACAGGGGCCCACACAGGAATGTTCTAAAACCTTCTGAAGCTTTTCTGTCTAGTGCTTCAAGCAAGAGGGAAATGTTCCTGTGGATGCCACCATTTTTGGAACTGATGGTTACCAATTACATAATTACTTTATTGCATGAAATAGTGCAAACAAATACTGTGAAAACTGAGTAAAAACATACTTATAAATACTTTTTCTCTTCAAGATCTGAAAGTACAACACAAGCATTTGTCATACCTGTGAACTAGACTGAAAAAGACCACAAGCCTAGAAAAGCAGTGTTCTTAAGGATCTGAACTCAGTCGTCCAGAGCGCTGTGCTTCCTCAACTTCCATGGATTTGAACTGTGAAGGAGCTTGAGGCATTGTGGTGTTTGGTCTTTTACAGGGAAAGCCAAGGATAAGGTAATACTCCTACCCTCTGCCTATCACATAAACAACCAGAACACCATTTTTGATAGTTAACTTCCCCTCCCATCACCATTTTGTCTTGCTAAAGTATGCCCATTCTTAACTTTACATAGCACTTCCATTAATGTTAGTCTGCTCACAGCGAATAACGCTAAGGATATCTGTATGTCTTTGTAATATTAGTGTCTTACGAGGCCATTCAAATTTAATGAATCCACGTGCAGGAATAAGATGACCAGAATTTGATTCCATTGCAGTATAACTATTTCAAATGAAGTAATTATTCTTTAAAAATGCAGATTTTTTTCTTCAAAAATTATAACCTGGAGTTAATAATAATGCCAAACCCCGTCTTGTGTAGATGGCAATCAACTGCAGAAGGAGAATTTCTAAATATCTGAAAGAATGTGCTCACCTAAACTATCACTCATGTTTTAAGACGGCCTGTGAAACCATTTTATTACTGCAGTTAGTTGGAAAGAGCACTATTCTGCAAAAATCAGATAATGTACTTATTTCTAAAAGCCTGGAACAAAAGAGCCAGTAGAGATTTGCTGAGTAGTTGCAAGATAGCCATTAAATATAAATATTTTTAAAAACAATTTGCTCTTTCCTAATGCTTTTAGAGCAGCATGTGGGAACAGAGTCTAAGTGCAGCATCTTACTGCATTAAAAAGGACATGGTGAAGGTTATTGGCCTCCAGATGTAACCCTTCTGTCTCTTAACTGCTCATAAGAGTTCCTAACCTATATAAACTATGGGAGTTTATATAAAACTTATCCATCTTTCCTAGTGGTAACAATAAAAGTTTATATTTTTAAAGCAACTATTCCCAATGATCCACATTTTTCACATTCCTATAGAAACAAACTATTTCTAATGATGAATTCAAGATTAAGTTTCCATTCCTCAAATTAAAAACAGCAGCAGAACTGGAAATTGCTTTCTTTTCATCCTGAGTATGCATTGTAGATGGAAAAGAGAATTGCTTTGTAGGGCTGTATATGTATAAATGGTATGAGTTTTTATATCACTGGTTTGAATTAAAATGTGTAGGCCAGTTAGAAAGAAAAGAGGCTGATTTTTGCTCCAAACTATCCAGGTCTTGCTCCAGTATAAGAAATTAGAGAATTTAATTCTGCTACTCAGGAAGCAAAGTGTCGTTCAACCCCCTGATCCCAGCAGTGCACCTGATGATAGGGTACAGTCCGTTGCTACTGTGCGGGAGGCAGATTGACTGAACCATGAGACCACTTCTCGTAACAGGGGGACAACAGCAAGGCTGACACTACCAACAACGGCCTTTGCAAGGTGGCCCTCATGTTTAGGTCATCCTGAAGTAGACCTGCAGCAAGTGCATTGCAGAGCACTTGGCCTGGGCCTCCTCTCCCTCCATACAGCATCTTGATGGCCCAAAGACAAAAGTGCTGACTTTTCATTGCAGCAGTTTTTCACTTCAAAGGGCCCGAAAACACAGACAGGCCTGCCAGCAGGGTGTTTTTTAGCCTGATGGCTGAGGATGCTCCGGAGTGTTAGGCAAGGCCTGTGGGGATAGCATCAGGGCATTGTGAAGGGCAGAGCAAGCCAAAGCTCATGTGGACTCATCCATACTGCCTAGGAGTAATCGATCCCTGGAGAGAACTGTCCCAGGACTTTACTGGGTATCTGATTCACTCCGGAGGAGAACTAAGGAATGAACTAACACTCATACAGACAGGGAACCAAGGACACAGGAGCAAACATACCTTAAAAACGTCCTTCTTGATTTGTGATACTTCTACATTTGGAGTTTTAGTAGCTGTAGGTAGGATTCACCTGATATAACTTAAGACATCTAAGTCTGAGCTAAGCACTTTAGGCTACTTTTACTGTCAACAAAGAAACAAAGGCCATACAGTGATTCACCTGGTCTTTCTTAAATGCCTATTTAAGGATGAAATGAGTGAGCCTTCATGAATTGGCTATGTGGGACTTCAGAAAAAATGTCTTTGCTGAGAGGCCATCCCATGTTGAACACCATGGATCGATACCGAGGCTCCTATCATTCAGTATCGTCATCAACAATACCTCCTCAGCAAATTTGCAGATGGTGCAAAATTGGGGGAACGGCTGATGCACCGAATGGCCCGGCTTCAATCCAGAAGAACCATAATCTAAGGAGAAATGCAAGGTTCTGCACCTGGGGAGGAATAACCCCAAGCACCAGTACAGGCTAGGAGCTGACGGGCAGAGCAGCAGTCCTGCTGAAACTGGGCTTACAGTGGATGCCCAGCTGAATACAAGCCAACAGTGCACTCTCATCACAAATAAGACAAAATGCATACTGAGCAATACTGACTGGCTGAAAGCGGCCAGCAGATGGAGGGAATATTTTGTTCTCCTCTGCTCAGCACTGGTGAAGCCATATTTGGAATACAGTCCAGTTTTGGCACAACCAGTACAAAAGGGATGTGGAGAAACCAGAATTGGTCCACAGGAGGGCTACCAAGCTGGTTACCTAGAGAACATGACCCACATGGAGACTGGAGGAAGCTGGACTTGTTCAGTCGGGCACAGAGGAGTCTAAGTGTGGTCCAACTGCAGCCTGTGACTGCTTGAAGAGAGTTACAAAGATAACGGAGCCTAAGTTTTCTCAATAATGTCAGATAATGTAACAAGGGGCAATGGCCAAAAAAATGCTGCTTCGAGGCTCAGACTGGACATTAAGAAAAAATATTTCACCAGGAAGGTTGCACAGCGCTGTAACAGATTACCCAGAGGAGCAGCTGAATCCCTATTGTTGGAGGTTATCAAGACCGTAAATCCATGGCTGAGCTGCTCCAGTGTCGGTAAAAGCCCAGCTTTGAGCACAAGGATGGACCTTCCAACTAACACATCTAAAGATTCTGCGATAAACTGAAGACATACAGCCTTAAAATTACAGCTGGGTCAAAACACTGCCAGGTGAGAATCTCTGCTGAAGCCCACCGGCAGTGGCTTTTGCAGTGTGCCCTTTGTGAAACTAAACACCCCCAAGCCATGCTCAGCCTCACTGGAGTCAACAGCAAAATTCTCTAGAGCTGGGACAAATGCTTGAACTGATGATGGAAAAACAGGATTTGCTGAGGGAGACAAACCAGTAATACATACAGTTCATAAGCAGATATATTCCTGAGGAGCAATGGACTAGTGTTAGAGGCTTTTGTCTGTAACATATAAACAGTAGTGGAATCCATTATGGTATGTACTATCATCATCTCTGGAATGTGTCCAAGCCCTTTAATTCTCTATTGACAACAATAAATGGAAATTCTCATCCAAAACTATGGGGACAGGTACTGAGCAGGGTGATCTGAGCTCTCTCCCAGTCCCTGTGATTCCCAAAGCCACCTGGGACATATGAAACTGATTTTTGCAGCAGAGTTCCTTCTAAAACCATAAATTAAATTAATTGCTGAAAAAACCCATTTGGTTTGATTTTTCTTAACATTTATTATATACTTAGAATAAATTTATTGTGTCTTTGGCATATGTAAGAAGAGAAATTTCATTTTCAGTAAGAACAAAAATATAGTTCCCAAAGGCAACTGCGTGAAGAATCATAAAGCACAGCTAAGGTTAGCTTAGAAACAAGATTCATTTCTTCTCATCCTGAGAGTGTGACCAGACAGGCTTACGTTTCTGAATAAAGGCTTCAATACCTTCCTGCCCATCTCTCAAAGTCAAATTGTCTACCATGACCTGAGTAGTCATTTTGTAAGCAGTATCAAGGTCCTGTGTCATCTGTCTGTAGAAGGTGGCTTTCCCCAACGCCAGGATGGATTTGCTGCTTTTGCATATCTTGTGAGAGATCTTCATGGTCTCTTCTTCCAGCTTGTCTTCTGGCACCACCTTGCTGACAAGCCCGTGCATTAATGCTTCTTGGGCAGAAAGAGGTTCACCCGTGAAAAGCATCTCTAATGCCACCTGAACAAGAAAAAATATTGTATTGTCAATTCAGCTGCCTTATTGCTTTGGTTTGTTTGGGGAATTTCAGCTTCCTCCTTCGAGTCCAAGTTACTCTTTTGACAAATGTAAGATTTAAATCTTTTGGCCCCTTAAACTGCCAAGGAAGTGTTAAGAGGTTTCAGCAAAGAGAAGGACTGGGTCTAAAGCTGGCCTTTTTTCAAACCTGCCCACCAACTGCAGCTGTCCTGGGCTGACACCTCTGGGTTTCTTTTCAAAAGCCCAGAATCTCTGGTGATTGCAGTAGGAATTAAGAAAGATGTGAATGGTCCACAATGTCAAATGACCGAACTCGGTATTTTAAGCTGGGCATATAATGATAAATAAAGACTTACGACGTCAAGGTGTAGTTTTTGAAAATACCTGCCTTAGTTTAAGTTTGGTCAGGGTGTTTTTAAACATGTCCTTCTTATAGCCGCATCTATTTCAGTCTCCTGCTGCTTCCAGCATCTTGTATTTGAGGTTTCAAATTAAAAAATCCCACAAACACTCAGTGACTATTCAATGTCATATATCAAGAAGAATTTTTTTCCATGACTCCTGATGCAATTGACCACTGCCCTGAATCATAAGAGCTGATTATCCTCATTAGTATCTTTGCTCTGGTAGCTACAAACAATGGCAACGTTTTGTTTGATAAAAGGTAAAATCAGTAATCCTGAGAACTGTAGGGAGCGTTCTTGCTACTTTGAAAAGTGGCACAGAGAAAAGTATATCCCACACATTTTAAAAAGGTAATCATAAACCCCAGAAATACTAATTCAGAAACAGTTATAATTGTACACTATAGCACACTTGGAAAAAAAAACCCACAGACAGACTATATTTGAACAGGATGGCCTTACAGATGGGAAATTTAAAGTTGAAGCTCTTATCCAGCAATTGGACTTGTGCAGTTAAGTCCTTGCATCTCAGCAGAGCCCTGCTGGGCTTGGAGAGTCTGTCCGCATGAATCCAACTGGATCAGAACTTAAAATTTCTTTTCTTGGTTACGGAAGCTTTACAGATCGTACTATTGTTTATGCAGTGAGAGATGTGTAGTCACAATCAGTAGGAAATAAAGCAGGAAGAAAGTATAGGAGGGTTTTAGATGCTATTTAAAGCGTCTTGATCTACACCCAGGCAGATCATGCTGGCAGTGAAATGTCGCTGCCTGGCAAGAATTGATACCTTGGTGGGATTGATATCCTGGACTTGCAGGGGTTTCCTCATCAGGGGAGAACATCATTGTCTAAAGCACAGAGCTGTCTGTTGGAAAGGAAAGGGATCGCTGAGCTGGTGTGCTGCTGGTATGAGTTCATGCTGGTTGGAATCGCATCAGTAGGAAGCTGCTTTCCCTAAACAGAGTTCATCCCTTTATTATTTTTCCCAGTCCAAAAAGTTATGAAGCTGTCTTTTGCAATGAAGTATTTTGAAAGTTGTACTGCAGGAAAATAAAGTTTAGGCAATGGAACTAAAACTCCTAACATGGCAACCTACTTCTTGCAAAATTACAAAGACTATCTGGGAAGGAAGCCTACCTTTCTTGGAAGAGACCTGCCCAAGGCCACAGCTGGTGTGGAGCAAAACAGTCCGATGTTTACTCCAGGAGTAGCAAATTGAGATTTCTCACTCGCCACTGCAATGTCACAGCTTGCCACAAGCTGACAGCCTGCTGCTGTAGCCAAGCCATTTACTTTGGCAATCACTGGTACTGGAAGTTTCTGGATTAAAGTCATAACCTGCATGCACAAAAGAAAGTGGTCAGTTAGGCCCTGAAGTTTAAGCAATGGCTGTTCTAAAACTTGCAATTGCTTCACACACCTGATGTGTGCATTTTTCAGCTTTATCAATTGGAGTTTAGTAAAAGAAGTAAGCTCTCTGTAAAACCTGTTTTAATATACAAGACCACTGCTGTTCCAGTAGCTGCTCGGTTGTGTTTATGTAGCATGAGTTGGTCCTGCTAACTCCAGAGGAAATGGAGAACACAAGAATGAAAGGCAGAAACACTTGTTATCAGATCTGCGTGGAGCTTGGGTGCCTCTGCACTGCAGGTCTAGTGTTCCTGGCTGTGGGAAGATGTGTATCCGAGACACACCATCCCCACCTTCATCTGCCCCATAATGGAAAACTGACTTAATAAAAGTCTCCGTCCCAAGAAATTAAACCAGCCTATTGCTGGTTTCTGCATGATCTCGAGCCTGGGCTGATCTCACCCAAACACAATCATTGCATGTTTTTCTAGGCTTACTCTGCATTCCAGGGAGAGACTTACCTGCCAGGAATCAATTTTTCCTGCTTGCATTAGACGTAAGATGCAAAAACACACTCACTCTCTCATTCTCTCTCTCTCTCTCTCTCTCAGATAATTCTTGAAGGTTGGACATCCAACTTCAGACAGCTGAAGTTAAGAAAGATGAATTTGTCTTAACTTTTCTAACTCAGGTTCTCCTTCCATACAGTGGGAATCAACAAACTCACCTAATTTTAATGCCTGAAGATAGAAAATGCTAGTTAAATGATTACAGTCATTATCTGGATTAAAAAAAAAAATCTCATATTAGCACAGTGTAGCAAGATAACAGATTTTCATTTGCTACTTCAATTTCTCCAGTAGATGAAGTCTAGCAAATTTTATGTTGCTTAGGTAAAATTACCTACATTCAGTTTTGAATTTGATCAGTCTTTGTCTCCGTTCTTCCATCTTTGTTTAAAAACAATTTTTCAGTGGATCTTGAGAAGCAGGCAACAAAAGAGTGACAATATGTGCATGTGTGCAGACAAACAACTACAGAGTCCTCTTGCGGTTATAAAAATTCAAAGTCAACTGCTTCTCCAAAAAAACCCCTCTGGTACTTATGGTTTTGTATTTGAAAAGCCTCTGGAGAAGTGATATTCTCAGCTGTCTCAAACTTGTATGGGGAGACTACTTAGTTCTCGGATACTGCATTACACAGTATTGCTAACATTGTTACATGCATGGGGAAACAGAGGTATAGCAGCTGAGATGATCTGCTTAAGATTACCAGTCATAGACAGATGTAGAAGCCAAGATTCCTGAAAACCAGTCCAATGCTCTGGACCCCCTAGTCCACAATGCTGTAGGCATGTCATTTAGGGTAGGATCCATTCTACTTAACTTAAGTATTGAAATTTAGGAAGACAAGATCCCGTTATGGAAGCCCGCAAAAGTACCTTCCTCTCTCTATTGACCAAAAAAAAGCAAAAGTCAATTATTCTACCAAACAACTAAAATTTAGATATTAGTTAGGACCCTAAATAAAGCCTAAATTAATTTCTCTATTTCTGTTTGCCTGTAAAGTGCCATTATTATTTAACAGTAAGACCTTCTTCCTCCATGGGAATAATAGTGAGTTGTGATTTATAAGAAACTTAAATCCCTTTAGGATACTCAGGTAGAGAGTTTAAAGCACTTATCACTACCATCAACATCTGAAAAGGGATCACTTCAAGTGTCATTTCATCTATTTAATTTCTTCCTGAACTAGCTTTGCCAATTTCACAGAAGCGTTTAGGTTGGCAGTGACCTCTTGAGATCATCGCGTCCAACCCCCCTACTCAAGCAGGCTCGGGTAGAGCAGGTTGTCCAGGACTGTGTCCAGTTGCAATTTGAATATCTCCCTACCTCTGAATTTCATGGTCTCAGGAATATTCATCCGAAACTGGTATACCATTTTTTATTTGTAATAATGCTCCCTTACTAAACTTACTATACAGTAGGGCACCATTCTCACAAAGAAAGCTAGGCTTGTTTTTAACTCTAAATGCTGACATTCTGTTATTTTTTTTGCTATTTCTCTGTATTAAAGTTAAGCTTGCTATACTACTCGTTAATCCTGAATATAGCCACAATGCTAGATACACGTACAGGACAATTCAAATTCTTCTGGTCCTTAAAGTGAGACAGTTACCAACTCTTGATTTTATGCTATATGGAGTAAGTTTCACTTTTTTTTCTGCCTGACCTTTCCTATTCTGTGACCTGGAAACTGCATGGTTCGGTTTTCCACTGACAACATAACTGGTTGTTAATTCTGCCCTGCAACTGCAAAATTAGTATTAAACTATTGGCTGCTAAACTATTGGCTCCTTTCTGATGAAGGGACTAACCTGTCATTCAGTCGTATTTGTGCTTACCTCTTTGTGATCAGCATACCAAGATGAAATCCAGGCAAAGCTGCCAGGATGATTGCTTCATATGACACTGAAGGCCCTTCAGTGGTACCTTTCACACATGGCTTTTACAGCATTTGTTAAATATGGGCTTGACAATGTGTATAGAGATCATTATTACTGGAGGAACTACAATAAAATGTTTCAAATTACTTTCTGTGGTCACACTGAGCGGGATTAGGGGTCAAATTCTAGTGCCGTTACAATCAAAGGGGTTTTTGCCATTCTCTCCAAAGGCTCTGGGATTCACTTTAACTTCCCAACCCATAGGTCTGTGCCTTTGTAACAAGAACTTGTATGGTCTGCTGACTGGGCAACCACGGAGTCAGAGATGTATTCAGATCTTACTTTCACATTGTCTACTTGATCACAGAATCATAGAATCATTAAGGTTGGAAAAGACCTCTAAGATCATTGAGTCCAACCGTCAACCCAACACCACCGTGCCCACTAAACCATGTCCCTAAGCGCCTCATCTACACGTCTTTTAAATACTTCCAGGGATGGGGACTCCACCACTTCCCTGGGCAGCCTGTTCCAATGTTTAACCACTCTTTCAGTAAAGACATTTTTCCTCACGTCCAATCTAAACCTCCCCTGGCGCAACTTGAGGCCATTTCCTCTCGTCCTATCGCTTGTTACTTGGGAGAAGAGACCGACACCCACCTCACTACAACCTCCTTTCAGGTGGTTGTAGAGAGCGATGAGGTCTCCCCTCAGCCTCCTTTTCTGCAGGCTAAACAACCCCAGTTCCCTCAGCCGCTCCTCATAAGACTTGTTCTCCAATGTTGATGTTTATGCTGGTCTTGAGTTATTAGCTAGGTGCTTTGATCACAAGTGATTTGAAGGTGGTTATCCCTAGATTTCTAGGAAAGACATTGCCCAAATACTCAGCTGCGAGGAACACTGGCTAAACTAAGGAACACGCCATGACTGTACCCACTGTAGGTGACACGCACATTGGCATTCTAGTCCTTTTATTTGCATGTAGAAAAATCCAGGGAAAACACAATCTCACCAGGATCAGGTATTAAAATGGCAGAGCAGCAAAAAGCAAGGAATCTGGAGCAACAGTCTGTGTTTTAGCTAGCAGATGAGCAATGCTGTCCCTCTTTAAATCAGTATCATTGCTTGTTCTTCATACCAGGCAAAAAGGGTGGCACTTAAGAAGAACTGCTTACCTCTGCACATATTTCAAATACTTGGGAATGATGCTTCACATCATCTTCACTTGACAGTTCCTTTAAATCATGGCCGGAACAAAATACAGGTCCTTCAGCTGCAAAGAATTTCAGGAAAAGTCAGTCTGAAGAAACCAGGGGTAGCGGCATATCAATGCCCCTGCTAAAGTTATGTCAATGGTCAAAAAGGAGCTTGAGGAGGGAGTTTTACACACAGTTCTGAAACACTGCCTTCTGGGTTTTGTAACAACTTTAAATTGCCACAATGCAACACTGAATGACAGCAACACCCATAAACATTTTTAAAGGCCTAGTTTTACTTCCATTTCACGTTAACTCAATTAAAAATAAGGCACTTCACACCTCTGAGCCCACTTTTTTGTAAGGATACTGTACTAGATAGCTCCTTGGTACAATGTAAACTAGTCAGCTGGAGCGAGGACGGAGTGCTCTGCTATCAGACCACCAGATATAGTTATTCCCTACTGACTGAACCCATCACTAATGATTAACTTTTACTAAATAAGCCTCAAGATTTTTGTGTCATAGCATTCAAGGCCACAATAGAAAAAAAAAAGAAAAAGCAGTCATTCTGCTAGGGGAGAATCAGAAAGGTTGTTGGGGAATCTTTTCCTCCACTGCTAAAACTGTCATCTAGAGAATCCCAAAAAGCATGTCCAGGGTTTGGGCAGCAAAAGAGCAGGTTTCTGTGGACCTCAGTTTTGGATTTGCTTGCCTCCAGTGGCAGCTAAGATCAAAACACCCTTTATGGGTACACTATCTTTACAAGTGTGTTCCTTTGTCATGAGGATATCTGCCATAAGAATAAACCAATTTGATGCTTTTGAGTCCTTCAGAACTTCTCAGATATTTGTATGGATGTGACATTTCCAGCTACAGCTATGCAGACACAACCTTACCTACGCATTTGTTTCTTATGGACCAGATTATTGTGGCACAGTCTATCCAGAAATAACCACAGAATTAACATCAGTCAGCTCATGGGATCAGCAATACATATCTGGAAATGAATCGCATCTGCATTTGTGCCTCATTGAAGAAGAATCCACTGCAAAGTCTGTGTTAAAGACTCAAAGCGTTCCCTGAGAAGTCTCTTATTTTATTGAGATTCCTTCTTTGCATTCCATTCAGCAAGGGAATTGGAAATCAATAGGAACATGGAATTTCTTTTGAAACTAAAACAAAAAAACAAATGAAGTCGTGCTCACAAACTCCCAGACTACTGTACTCCCAAAGAAGAACCCAAAGTTTTTCACAAAATTTGTAACTGCTGTTTGAAATGTTGAGTATATATATTTAAACTCACCCCTGTGAAGTTAGCTTACTTCCTCGCTCATGTCTGTGTGCACAAACACAGTGTTTTCCTCTACGTACAGAAAACAGCAGCATCCTAAATTAATAAACCTGTTTCTCCAAGATGTTTGGAAGCGGGGCAGGGGAAGATTATCTTAAAATAGCAGGGGAAAAAAAAGATGGCTTAAGAACAGCTCAAGTTTCATTATCTTTAAGAACTCTCCAGGTTAATACCTAAATGGAAGAAAACCGTAATAGGCTCCGAGAGATAATGTTTTACATCTGCAGGTTACGGGTGACTGCAGTATCGGTATTATGGTCTCTCCTTCATTGGAGAGTTTTAAAACCAGTTTTGACAAACCAGCGGCAAAGATAACAAGACTGATCCTGGCTTAGGGCAGGGGAACAGAGCACACGATTTGAAGAAACCTTGCGAGCCCTGTTTACTACGATCTATACCTGCCACCGACAGCAACAAAATTCATACCAGCTCAGCCTGTTCCTGCATGAAAACCAGTATCTGAGAACGTTATTTCTTTAGTCTGATAACCATCAGAACCTGGCTTTTGTTTTAAGTATTCTTTACATATAGTTTTTAAACCAATTATTTCATCTACTGAGTGTGTTTACAAAAGGAAAAAGCTCATTGACGTAAACACACTGCATAACCTGACTGAAATACTGACATTTTGAAACATGTTTCTACAGTGTTTCTTCTTAGACATGTTAAGTATCAACAAAAATATAACAAAATCCAAGTCAATTGTTAATGCCGTGTTCAAGAATGAGGAATTAAGTGCGTGAGAGTGGAAATGGGGATGGGTATGAAAGAACAGCATGAGAGCAGGGTCTGAAGGGTGAAGGCGCACGTAGGGTACCTGGCATGTTCCCGGCCAGCTGTACAGAAAACAACACACAAGTCCATTCCCGTACCATTTTCCGTAATTCTGTGAGAGATTTTGGTTTCAAGTCCGTATTATCCCGTTTTTTCTCCCTCCCTCACTCCCTCCCCCCGCTTCTCTTCCGTCGGCCTTAAATGACGGAAGTACCTGAAATTATAATAACTCGGAGGTCTTTGCTTTTGACGTCGTGCAGCAGGTCCTCCCTGAGGGACTGCAGCATGGAGAGGGACAGGGCGTTCCTTTTCCTCGGGTTGTTCAAGATAATGGTTCTGTAAAAGCCGTTAAATACAAAGGGGGTTACTGTCAAAAAAAGCAACGAACGCCTGCAGAGCCTCAGGGACGGGCCCGCGGCGGCGCCTCCCCCCGCCCTCCGCCGCCACCGCCGCCGCCGCCTCACCGGACGCCCTCCGCCTGCCGCCGGACCGTCAGCTTCTCCGGCGGGGGCGGCCGCCCGGCTCCCGCCGCCGCGGCGCTGCTGAAGGCCGCGGCCAGGGGCCTCCTCAGCCGCCACAGCCCGGCGGCGGCCATGGCTGCCGGACAGGCGCAGCGGGCGACTCGCTACCGACCCCTAGGCCGGCGGCCTGCCGCCCGCCCCGCGGCGGAGCCGCTGCCTGTGGCGGGCTCGGGGCCGGGCCGCCGCGGGGCGGTGCTCTCCTCGGCACCGGGGGTCTCGGGGAGCGCTGCGGGGGAGGACGGCCCCTGTCTGCTCCCGAGGCGGTGAATGCTGCCGGGGACAGAATAAAGCGATATAGACCTTTCCTCGCCCGCCTCAGGCCTGATTTCCCCAACGTGTTGGCTGTAGAACCAGTGAGACCTCCTGGGACCTCCTGCTCTGGAGGGCCTGGCTGGGAAGGCGGCATTCAGTAACGGGTACCTTGGGGATGTTGGAGGGGTACTAGAAAATGTTGACTTCTGCTGTGATTTCTTCAGATTCCACTGAGCATTTGCATCTAGGACCGCGGGATGGTGATTAGGGCTGTGCTGAGAAAAGCTGTCAGTGACACTGAGACCACAGGGAGGACGACTGTGTTACGCAGAGAGAATGAGGTCGCTTTGAGGCCAAGAGTAACCAGCATGGGATGACATTTAGTACTGCAGGGTTTGGGGTCATATACTTGGGAACTAATAAGATCATAATTTATTCACTGGGAGCTCATCATCTGGAAATGTTTGTGGAGAAGACCTTGGGTGTTTTAATTGGTTCCACAGAGTCAGTCTGTAGTCCATATGATGCATGCAAGAAAAAAAAAAGACGTGATTTTAAGAGGCAATTTTAAAATTCAAATGTGAGTTTAAAATTCAAAGTATTTTAGGGACACACGGGTACATTCACAGCTCACCTTGATTATTGTGTATGCTTCTGGTCACCCACGTTCAAGAAGCCAAACTAAAAGGGGGGCAGAGAAAATAGATGCAGCATAGAACAGAGACTCTGTTATGAGGGATGAGAGGAGCGTTGTTCCTTCAGTCTAGCAAAACAAATATGAAAGGACTTGTGACTGCTGTCTCTGGAGGACAGGCATTTTGCAATCTGAGAAGGCAAAAAGCTATGTAAGATGGAGAACTCTGTGGGCCCTGTAGCGAACAGGCTACACTGAACATTAACATATCTGAGCCAGAAGTGAAGGAGCAAAGATACTGCCACTAGAGGAGTGAGACTGTGGAACAGCCCTGCCACAGGAGCTATATGGATAAAATCTGTTTGGTTGTTTTTTTGAGAGGGAGCTCAGGAGGCTTCTAAAAGGCCATATGATGTCTCTGCCTAGGTTACCAGAGGGATGGATCTGGGGAAGTGGGTCCCTCTCCATTTGTGTTTCTGCTGAACACCAAAGCTCTCCTTTGCCAGCTACTGGTATGATGCATAGTAAGTCTTTCTAGTTTGAGAGATGCACAGCTCTCTGCAGACCCCAATTACTCAAAATAGTTCTTCCAGAAAATGTCACTTTGCTATATAACCTCTCACATTTCTTTCATTCTTGTTCTCTGTTTACTTGCAAGAGCGATGACCTCTCTTTCTTCACACCTGGCTCAGGCGGTCTCCTGGGAAAGAAGCAGCTGTGTGGATGAGGCAGCTAGCAAACAATCTCATCTGCCATGAGATGCCAACGGGCCCAAAGACCAAGCAGCATTGTTCCAGGAGATACAGGCTGCCCCAGTCATGATTCCCTGCTCTTCCTTATCACACCTACTCATCGTGTATCCTTTCCTAAATGCTAGGGGAAAGTATTAGTAATTGAAGTGTTTTACGCACATGCAAGTCTTCATTGTTTGTGCTCCATTTTCTGGCAGAGCAGTAGGTACCCTAAAATAAAAAAGATATATGTCCAGCATATGTTCCTTGTAAATGTAAATCTGTGCTCCTGGTTCCTGATGTCCCCATTCTTGTGAGTTCTTGCGAAGTACTTGTAGGTTCCCAAATGTGTCTCTAGTTTTCATCAGTGTCTGTTGAATGCCTGCAGCTTCTTCTGACTGTACTGGTAATTGTAGCTTTTCAGTTCTAAGCATCAGCCTCATAAAAGAACCACTTGAATTTTCTGTTTAATAATATATTTAGTTATACAGATAGTAACAGCTTAGTGTGGGGATGCACTTTCTGCTTACTGATTTTATATTGCCTAAAACAATGACCCATCAGATCACTGGGCTTTTTGGCCCTACTGTAATAGCAATAGTGGGTTTATGTACATTTTAAAGTGTTGAAGGACACTGACAGGCTTGAGAGCTAGGTCTGCACTGGGCTTTCCCCACTTGCCCATTTTCATTTTCTCATGGTTGTTTGTATTTCAGGGTCATTCACTGGAAAGTTCTTCCAAAATTTACTTTTAATAAATGGGAGCAACGAAGCTGGTGGAGGGTCTAGAGCACAAGTCCTATGAGGAGCGGCTGAGGGAACTGGGGTTGTTTAGCCTGGAGAAAAGGAGGCTGAGGGGAGACCTTATCGTGCTCTACAACTGCCTGAAAGAAGGTTGTAGCAAGGCGGGTGTTGGTCTCTTCTCCCAAGTAACAAGTGATGGGACGAGAGGAAATGGCCTCAAGTTGTGCCAGGGGAGGTTTAGATTGGACATGAGGAAAAATTTCTTTACTGAAAGAGTGGTTAAACATTGGAACAGGCTGCCCGGGGAAGTGGTTGAGTCCCCATCCCTGGAGGTATTTAAAAGACGTGTAGATGTGGTGCTTAGGGACATGGTTTAGTGGTAGACTTGGCAGTGTTAGGTTAACGGTTGGACTTGATGATCTTAAGGGTCTTTTCCAGCCTAAATGATTTGATGATTCTATAATATGTGGGAGGAATCTGTAGGAAAAAAAAAAAGCCCGTTTAGAAGAAAATGAGATCATCTTAAACCAATCACAGCAGTTTTCAAAGTCCCTGCTTGGTCTAGCAAAGGCCAGCACACAGAGAACACAATGTGTGTGCTAGCTCTGGGAGGAGTTCTCAATCCCCTGCAATTCTGACCAGTGACCTCTTTCAGTCCCTACCTCTTTCAAGCTGGCTTTGTGAGTACAATCTTATTTTTTTTCTTCCAGTTCCTTCTCTTTCTCTGTCTTGTCCTTTTTCTGTCCATCTCCAAGGAAAGAATTTTTTTTTTAATCTTCTCCAAAAAGCTTCTTTTTAATATAGTGTTTCCAGCTCCCTGGAAATTCTGTTCTTTTTCACTTTGATTGACAACCTCATGTTTCCTTTCACACCCACCCCCATTACAGAGTTTTTTTTGGCTGCAGCTTCCCCAATGCATTAAACAGACCTGCTGCTGCCTTCTCTGAGAAAGTGCTGAAAAAACTTTTTTCCAATTTCAGGCAGCTTTTCTTTTTATAGCATTTGCTAGCAGCATTGTGGTTACGGCTGAGCTCACACTTCCAACTGGAGACAGCTAGGAGCCAGGATTGCAAGTACCAGACGGGGCTTTTCTAACCTTTAGCTGTACTGATCCTTCATACAAAATAAAAAGGGAGATAAGGGACATAACACAGCTTCATCGTTAGATCATTACAGAAACTTTCAGGGTATCACGCTGTGCTAGGAAAAGATGTTTTGAAATTCAGGTGTGCTTAGCTGCTATAAAGCACTCTGGGGTCTCCATTCTAATGTTACTAGATAGCATGCATGGACAACAAAGATAGTATATAGGATCCCCTTCTTTATGAAGCACAAGTATTTATTTGTGTCTTTATTTCCTTGGCTTTCAATGAGCCCAGATGGGACATGCACCTTGTAGGAGTACCTGCTTCACCCCAATGGTCAGTATCACTCCGGTTCATCCCAGGGCAAAGGCAGACCTTGCTGGGATGAGGCTGAAATGTAAAACACATGTACACACACATATGTAAATGAGTAAATATATACATAAAGACACTTCTACCTATTAATTGGGATGCTGTGATGAAAAATTGGGACTATTTTATGGAACGTGAGGCAGGTGTATCCCCAGCTGAGTTTCATGCAAATTATTTCTCGTGAAATGTTGGCATTCCCGGAGGATATTGTGACCTGATTTTCAACACTGCCGAAGGCATTCAAATCCCGCTGGGAGCCAGAGGGGTTCAACACCTTTAAAACTCAAGGACTGCTTAATTCTGGTCAGGTGCGTAGTAGTTCCAGGATAACAGGGAGAGCAGGGCCCTATTCTTGCACCCAGGCCAAGGAAAATAATTCATTTTCCTGCTTTGTGAATTCTGCTAGCAAAGAGAGAGATTAGTGCATGACTGTTTCTCTGATGTGGAACCCTCCGGGACTGTCTAAAGAAAACATGAAAAAAGATTTTGCATATTTGTTCCCTTTTAGCCAAAGGACTCTGAGCTGAGTCCTAGCACTACATGATGGGTGCTGTCCATATACTATTTTTTACTGTATCCTTAGACAATATTTTCTGTACTGATGTTAAGATAGAAATAGCACAGAAACTTCAGGACAATACTCACTTGGGCTGGGATTTTCTAAGGGCATGAAGCTAAGGGCTTTTTATTCTGCCCACTCCTGGAATTCATATGACTTTGTTACCTAACCTTCTTTGGGTCCTAGCCTTGTTTTTTTTATCTGAAAATGTATTATTGTGATTTATGTTAGTCACAGAAAGACATGACATATATCAATCCTCTCTTTAGAAAGGGGGGCTTCTTTCTAGTAATTCAAAATTAGTTACAGAATTAATGTATATCAGACTATCAGAAAAGCTTAGTCTGTGCTCTAAGAGAAAGAGATTTTCTTTTAAATTATTGATTATTCTGCTAAAAGAAAGGACTTAAATCGAGTTTTAAATCCATGACAGCCATTGATATTTTGTAATGACCTGTGAACCAGGCTCAAGACCTGCCACTCCAGTCAGGCTCAGATTAGGTCCTTACCTGGCAATACCGCTGCCTCATGTAATTACATTTGGTGTTCCTTCGGCAAACAAGCCAGCGTCCTGTTTGGCTTTGACATTAAACATAAAGCTCCCAGTGTCATCACTGCTGCAATTTTTTGCAATTACTGCTCAGAGCTTTTTCTCTGTCACTGTGTGGCAGCACTGCTCCATGTAATGGATGCTACTTAATTTTCCCTTCAGCTTGAGAACCAGGTGAATGATCAAAGCCCTTTTGTCACTAGACCTGTCCCTGTTCCTCTTTATTTGCTGTTCTTCTCTTATCCTTCCCACACTCTCATTTTTCATCCTGCATTGTCCTCACTTCCTCAGAGGTTTTCAAATGGTTCACATTTCCCTGGCTTTAGCATTAGATTTTTTGTATGTGCCTTCCAATTATGAGGTTCTTAAGATGTGAACAATGATCAGAATTATGAAATATATGGGAGACTGTAACAGGCTTGGTAAAAAGGTGGTATTCATTCCTGTCCGCAGAGTATCTAACCTTAGGTTCCCAATTTAGATACTTAATCCTGCAAGGCTCCCTACACAATCAATAGAGACGCGTGCTCCTCCGCAGGGCTGGTCAGAGTGTCTAAATTAGATGCCTGCTCCCAATGCCTTTCCAGGCTGCCTGCTTCTCTCTATTGATTGCGTAGGGAGCCAAGGGAAACGGGTCAGATGCCTCCCGCAGGTGGTGTGAACATTCCCCTCACCCACACAGAAGCTACAAATGCTGATCTCAGCCCAGGGACCTCGCTGGAGGAACAGAGTACCAGAATCCTCTCAGCCTGATGATCCTCTGACTATATCTCAGGATTCACTTCCAGATATCAGTGTCTCTCTGCTGTGGTTACAGATAAAAACATTGCTGTGAAAGAAGAGGTAAATTGTAGCTGCTGTTTGGGGCCAAGAGCAAAAATTTGCCTAAAAGCTCTCCATACTTGGGAACAGCCACTGTTGTTGCGTGGCTTTGCTCCACGGCACGTCTGCAAATGACAATTCTCACCACAAAATTACACCCTCTACCCACCTTGTCCCCACCTCTGCTAGTAACTTCTTTTCCATAGCAAAATATGTTGAATTTTCTGGACTCTTCTGGTTCACCTGTTTCCTGCCCTTTGGCCAATTTTCAACTCATTTAGTTTTCTTTCATTCCTTTTCTTTTCACCTCATAACAACGACCAGAAGCATCGTATTAGTACTGGGGAAAATATTCGTTTATTTTCAATTAAATAGGATTTTTATCCAATAAGAATACCAGAATCTTACAAATGAGCATGAGTTTTATAGGGAAATAGGAGAATGACAGAATCCTAATAGTTAATGGTTCCTTGGTACCACCAAAGTGAGAAGGTCCACGGGGATAACACAAATAAAATCCACCTTGGGTAGAAAAGTTAACACAGTCACAGAAAAAGTTATTTTGGTTAGGAGCTGAAGCCAGGCATGTCAATACCAGACTGGGGTGAGAGGAGAAGGACGCTTTCAAGTGTCCTCAGGTGAAACATCTCTTGCAAGGGGCTTGACCCAGAACACTGCCCATTAATGGGTTGTCAGTGACTTGCATATCTTAATGTCGTACATCCCACCTTATCTTATCTTGCATCTTATCTCCCCTGTGCTGTGTCGCGTGTGGCAGCCATGAGGCAGGACAAGGAATCACCAGCGAAGCTGCCAACTGCTCGTGTGTATTTTCTTCCCTTGTACAGGAGGGAACACCAGGTAGGAGTCTGGGCTCACACCGTAAGCCAGCTGGCCCCAATACTCTCCCTGCACCGTTTTAGCTTATCAAGGCCCCATGTGTTAAATTTGCAGTGTGTTGGTGCTAAGGAAGGGGCAATGGCCTGATTCAACACAGCTGTCCGATACTGTGCAGAAACATCCTGTAACCCTCTGTGTCAAAGTGCTCGTGGTTCCTGTTTCCAGGCAGAGGAAATACTAATACATAATGAGCAAAGAAAATTATTCTGTATTTAGGGAATACTAACCCACAAATTAAAAGGGGCATTTTTATGATAAAGGATTATTTTAGTTTTGAAGGAAAAAAAAGGTTCAGGGAATTATGTCTGCCAGTCACCCAGCTCTGTCAAGGAGGTTGGAAGAGATGTTAAAAGTTGCAGGAAAATTATTGCTGAGGAGAACAAAAAGACAGAAAAGAATGCTTACTATGAGGAAAAGGCTGCAGCCCATGTCCAGTGATCATCTCTCTCGTGTGACCTACTGGCCAGTTAACCGCCATGCGTGTGCCAATCGACACATCGCTCAGAGCCAGCCCCAGCCTCACCTCTCACCCAGCGAGGAGTTACGGGGCATGGAAGGAAGGAAGCTGAGACACAGTGTGTTTATATATGTGCCAAACAGAGACGCTGTAGGAGAGGGGATTATATATGAGGGGAACTTCAGGTTACTGTGGCAGTGCATGACTGAATTAAAATTTGTAGAAAACAGTCTTTACTAGTTCTGTAGTTGAAGAAATAACTTGTGTTGCTACGTCCCTAATACTTTGCGTCGCGTACCCTCTCACTCCCCCACCATACCTCCAGTCCTCCCTATCATCCTCTCCATTAACTGAGCGAGACATGCTACGGTCTGAAGAGCACAGGTTGTTGGCAGGTCAGACACAACAGATGATTGCCCAGTGAACCCTGCAGCTTTTCTCTTATTAGAGGCGATAATTTGGGTCTCTAGTCTCTTTCTGGCCATTGGCGTTCTTAAGAGAGGTGGATACTTAAGATGGCTGAGAACGCCAACCGGCTGTCAAATGTAGCAGGAGACAAACAGTATGATCATGTTTCCAAAAGAAACCAGGCTAAAATAACCTCCACGATAATGTTAATCTCCTACATTGAAAATTACACTGTTGTTTTCACAAAGAATAGCCTCCTTCACAACAGCAACACTACAGTAAACTAGAGATTTTCATCGCTGTGTGACTGTTTTACCGAGAGCTGAGCCAATTAGTACTGGAAAGATTCTTAATATGGCAATGGACTTATCAATTATCAATGACTGTTTTAATGAACTGATCACATTAGTGAATTTTTAGAGTTCCATTTATTTTAAACAGCCAACTCTCTAGTTCATCTTCGGTTTTATTTTCACTTTTTCATTCCACTTCTATGAGAAACTTGTGCTTGGGCTACACAAGACAGGAGGAGAGATGTGTGCACGCTGATTTCCACCTCTCTTCTCATCAGAGGCAAGGAAATCAAATGCTTCCCTGATTTACATCCTGCTTAATCCCACTGACATTCATTTACTTAAATCTGGGTACATTATTTGATCTGTACAGTCCAATTAGATCTGTACAGTATGCAAAATATGAGGGTTTGGCTAGGTCTCTTTAAAATAATGTAGTTTAATATAGCACTTATTTTAAAACACAGCTACCTGCATTTCTCTTTCATCAGTATTTATGTGCTTAGTTCTGGAGGAGGCCAAAGAAGACCATTTCTAGCTAGTAATTTATTTAAATTCCACTTTTTTGATTTCTTCTTGTTTCAGGAATATTCAGGAATATATAATATAAAAGTGCGTGACTTTTGTGCTGTGATTCTTGGCACATTCAGATCTAGGAAGCCAGGAACTTCAACTGATATTACTATTCTCAGCAGGAACCTTCAGGGAGATAACAGCATACATTTGGACATCTGAGGTAAACAAAATATGATTATATGAATTAATTGTGGCTGTGAAGTTTTTCACGTTCTTCATGTTTTTCATGAACATACAGATTTGGTTGTTGACACTGGCATGAAGTTTCATTTGAATTGCTGAGGATGGAAGAGCGTCTGACTTTGCAAGCCAGCTGAATCTTGGTCCCATTTGAATTTGATGGCTGGATTCTTACGGACTTCACTGGCACCGGGTTTCCATCTGCAGGCTTTCTGGACCTGGCACAGCAATTCTCAAGCACTGACGCTAGTGGCAACTCATGACGGTTCATGAAGACCTACTTTCAGCTTTTGGATGTGCAGCGCTAATGATGTCTGTGCAGTTTCAGAGCCATAACAGTACAAAATGGAATTCAGACAGCACCTTGGCTCCCCGGTGCTCCCCAAGTTGCAGAGCAGCATAAGTACATAATTGCACAGCTTTTTGGTAGTAGAAGACCAACTACTTTTCTTCAGTGCACATTAACATTAATCAGTTGTCTAGGTCTGGATCAATCTATAGAAGTGAAATTACAGGGACATTAGGAAGGTAAATGATGTTTATTACACGAGTGCCTAAGGCTGAGAAAGTGTGAGGCTCCCCCCCACAAGACACTGTACTCCCTGCTCCAAAAAAGCTCAGGGCTGGGGAAAGGCAGCTTAATGTGTATGTAAAAGTGAAAGCTGCAATTTGATAGCAAGCATGTAGGTTATGCAGTATTTTGGTGATGCAAGACTAGTTATGAGAATACAAATGGAAAGAAGAGGGAAAGGAGAAGAGATACTGAAAAGAGGATTGTTGGAGTGACAGTAACAGGAGTGGAATGAAGCTGATGTAAAGAGATTTTGAGCACAGCGGCTGGAACAACCAACCAGTGAACGTGGGTGAAAGTCGAGCCACAACTGCAGAATGGCTCTGGGGGTGGTTGTCACTTCTGCCTCGGCAGCTGCTCTGATGGCTTGCTTTTTCCCCATCCGAGACCTGGTTCCCCCAGAAATGGGGACTGCTGTCATTTTAGGTGTGAGCCAGAACTAGTTTATTTTTTTCTCCTTCTGAACTTCCTTTTTAAGCAGACTTAAGGAGTGAAACACACAGCGTACATGGAGGGATGTTTGCAGTAATGTGTTGAAAATATTGGCCCAGATCACATTTAGGAACTAAAGCTAGGTATCCACAAGCTAAATTAGAGCAACTCTAATGCTGGTTTTAAATTAAGGCTCACAGCCTCATTGATCACGTGACACAAAACTAGAGATGTTTTGATGTCCCCTTGTTTCTTCACTACATCAGCTCTAGGCCACGTCAGGATTTGTCCTCCGCTGAGGGAGTTCTCCTGTAACACATTGAGCTGTTTGTTTCTTCCATCTGCTTGTATCTGCTGGAGCAGGATTAGAATTTGTCTTGAGGAGTCCCCATTTTCTTTTTATAGCTTCACACTGATTCACCATGGGAAGGGGTTCAGGTATGAGGAATGTTGCAGGCTGTGAACTATATCCTGCTCAGCTGTACATCTACAGCTTCCACTCATTGGTAAAAAAAAGACTGACATGCAGCCAAGAGCATAATTTGGTCCTGTTCCAGTTATTAGACCTGCATAACTTGGTACTGCTCAGAAATAGTTTTCTGGATTTTGGAAGCCTGTTACTATCTTTAGGAGACTCTGTTACTCTAGTAGGAAGAGGCAGGCTTTTGATGAAGAATAATTCTCCTCTCCATATCCTCAAGCCTACTGTTCCCCTTCCAGTTATGGCCAAACTTGACAGCTGGAACAAAAGAGTCAGTCTCCTTTCTTTGTATGGACAGGTAATTTGTATCTGCATTCTGTCCAAGATGCTGAATAAACCAAAAAGCGTGGGTTTTTTTCACCTATTTCTTTGATCCAAGCAACTCCTGTCCCCCAAAAGGAAATAAAACAATGTCCAATCCTGCAAAGAAAACAGTAAAGAACAAAATATTATTTTAATACTTTTTTAAAAAAGCTATCCTTACTTAGAAACTTTAGGTATAGCTGATCCAGCTGGGGGTAGGAGAATGCAGTGGATGAGCCCATCTCAGTGTCCCTTCCAGTTATGTTTTCTATGATAATATGATTGGGAAGAGGATAATTACCAGCAATATCCAGTGTGAACACAGGAGCAGATTTGGAGTGCTGCCTGATTACAAGGTATTTGTCTAATGCTCATCGTCATTGTATGAGAATGCTTTAATTAGCATTGAAAACATTTAGTTACGTAGACCATCTCTGGCAAAAATAGATTGTGTGCCTGATGTTTTTTACACTGTATTAAATGCTAAGTATTTAGACCTACATGGGCACACAATGTCATCACCTGAAAACACTAAAACCTTGATTTTCATTTGTGACAGAAATACCAAGAATCATGAAGATTGATAATGTATCAACATTGTTTTTGATGTTGAAATGACTGAAAGTATCAACCAGGCAGCAGATTTCAATGCAAGGTAAACATTTTCTTGTCAGTAAGGATGAACGATCACAAAGTGTGTTTTATCTACACAAAAATAGATAATCAGCTTATAATCATGAAGAGGACAAATGATCCTGAGCTATTTCTACAAAGGCAGATCCTGTTCTGGCATCTGAACAGCTGAGTAGGAGGTATGTATATATTTAAAGACAAGATAGCACACATACAGAGCAGATTCCTGTTTGGTTCTTATACTGGTTTATATTCAGCTCTAAATGTCGTTCAGAGTGTATTTTCCAAACTGTTTACTTCTCTCCATTTAGTTCATCAAAGTTATTCAAATCTGGATTTTAAACCTGTGTTTCTACAAAGTTGACTGGAAGCAGATTAATTTACCTAATGTAAAGGTTAGACTCGGCACACAGATTAAGACACCTAAATTTAGGTGTCTGTGCGTAGGTGTTTACATGTGAGCTAGCTGTCGTAGCTCCCATCGCGGTCAGAGGAGGCACCTATAGTTGGTTAGCTTGATAGCGCTCAAGATACATTGACTATTGATCAGATCACCGTTATCCGTAAAGGAAGCTTAGACACCTAACTCGCATCTTGAAGACACATATTGTTAGGTGTCTCAAACTGCAAACTGAACCCGATTTCAGGCATTTATAAAATAGACATCTAAAGCTGACTAAGTACTTATTGAGTAGTTTCCCAGCATAATCAATGAAGAGCGGGTCGGTGGAGCTTAGGGTGTGATTAGTCCAATCAACTATAAGTGTCTGTTTTATAATGAGCTGAATCATGCCCTGAACTCCTTTGACTAGCCCTCCAGCAACCAGAATGTGAGCCTACACACCTAGTTTACATATAGGCACATACATTGTAGACACCTAAGGTTAAGTGAGATTGATCCTACCTAGGTGGCTATTAGATGAGGAGATCCTCTCGTCTGACTTCTCGCATGAAACAGGCTGTAGAACCGAGTTCAGCAGTCTCTGGATAAACAGTCTCACAAAAAAGGTGATTAGATATACTTGTGACCCTGCTCACCTATGGCTTGCCCGGAGACTCTGCACATACCAGGCTTTTCCAAGCTCTTCCACAAAGTCTAGACAAGGAGAAAAAAGATCCCTTTATGCACAGTAAGGGTGGGGGTTCACCACCGATTCCTTCTCCCCATGGGAAGGATTTGGGGGGTGACTGATGTAGGACACGACATGAGCATGCCTTTGCATCTCAATGCAGATGTTCCAGAACAAAATTATCACGAAAAGGCTGATGCAGCTTGTGTGACAGATTTTCATAATTGTATGGAAAGTCCAGGATGTATTTTAAGTGACCAACTGTGTGTCATGTAATTAACTGATACAGTGGATATGTTGGCCCTGTCAGAGGATATTTCTGAACTCTTTGTACCAATTAATTTTACAATGAACTTACTCCATTTTCTGCATTTTCCCAAGTGCAGATTTCACCCTTTATCTTAACCAAAGTGTGAGCAGCACCCTGTATTTTCCGTCACGTCCCCTGCTTCTAATTAAAATTCAACTATGGGTCAAGTGGCTGGAAAGAGTGTATACAGACTAGGATCTGCCTTGTATAAAAAAAGTTACAAAAACAGGATGTGTTTTATTTGACTGGAGTGAACTTAATGGTCAGGGGTCATTTTCATTTAAGACACATTTTTTCTCATGGTTTTCAAATGTATTTTGTTTCTTAAATGACAACAAAAATAAAACACATTTTTCTCAGCATTTTTTCTTAAGGATCTCAAGGCACTTTACTGGCAGTAATTTGCTACATCTTGCAGTCTCCTATATGGTGAATATATCAGTGCTTGCCTTATCTGCTTTCTCAGCTTTCAGGCTTACTTCCCTCCAGTGGGAGGGAAGACCCTGGGTGCTTTCCAATCTATAATTATTAAGAGGACAGAAACACCATATACTTTTATGTACAACTTATTTTTTTCTGTTACTTATGTTTTTCTTCGTATGTCTTCCCAAACTGAAAACTTGGTAATGGGCTCTTCCTCTGTTTCACTGGCATGCTATACTTTTCCCTTGTTTTTAACTACTCCCCAGCGAGTCTCCGGTTTGCCCTGTTCCATTCATTCCCTCTGGAAGGGTTTTCAAGTTTTGAAAGTTCACTTCAGGAAGATTTCATAATAAGAACTTAAGGAAAATAATATAATCTTGCTTTAAAACACTTCCTTCCTCTGTTTTGCTGATGAATTATAACAATTCACAATACCATCTGGCCAGCAACTGGTACAGAACTTAATTCATTGTTTTAAATATATTTGTTTCTTTTGGTTGTAGAGCACATAACATGAGGATTCCCTAGCTGCTGTTCTGTGATCAGACAGACCCAGACTACAACATCAGATCAAGATGTGCCCACGTGTTTGGAACTGGGCTAGAAATAGCCTTGGCAAATGATCTGTAATCTTACAGTGAATTAGAATGCAAGTCCTACAGTGGAGGCCAAAATGCAGGTCTGAATTTTGCAGCTTGATCCATTTTCCACAATCAGAGAAAAACCTGAAGAGAAATCCAACCTTCTCCTTTGTAAGGGGACTTTGTAGAAACTTCTTAAGCTCATAGATCAAATTCAAAATGAGAAAGGAACCTGTTTTCTGAATCCAGCTTTGATGTAACTCAGGCTAATGGGAATATAACTGGACAAGAAGTTTTCATGAGTTTTCTACAATCTCAGTTTTGAGGCATCTCCCAGAACAGTCTGGGAAGTTGGATGGTCCTCCAGACCAAAGTCAAGGAAGGATAGCCTCCATTCCAAAACCCAAGTGCAAATTAAGCATAGTCCAGTTCTGAATTTGATCATGCATGGATCGGGAGTGTTGGTGCTGATGTGGAGGGGAAGTGCTGCACCTGAGCCTCTCACCAGATCATTTGAAGCACTTACTGCACAAGGTGAGTGAGACTACAGGGCTTTCTAGGTCCTCCCTCCAAGCAGATTTGGAGCACATGCGAGTATCAGACATTTAATACATAATTTGAGGCCTGATTCAGTGTGGATCCTAAGGTGGCGCAATTTCAGTGAAACTACCCCTCCGTATGCTACAGCCAAAGTTCATTTAATTCACTTGTGTGTTTTTGAAAGGACTGTGAAAATGAAGAATTACTCGAAACAGTCTCTAGTGATTATGGATGTCCTTACAGCCCTTACCATAAAGTGAGTGTTATGGTGTAAATGTACAGACCACTTAGCAACAGAGATTCACCGTCTGTCCCATGAACAGATGTTAATCTTCAGTGTCAGTGCTGCTCCAGCCATAACCTCGCTCACCAATGTCCTGTTCAGTGCTGATTTTTTGATACAGATCTTTTGATCGCCAGCTTTTTCATATAAGCTGTGGCTGGATAGTAAGAGGCTGTCGGAGTTTCCCTTTGTTCAGTGTCGACGACGGAGCGGGAGTTGCGATTCCGGAGTAATGACAGATCTCAATATGAGTATGGTCATTCTCCTTTATTTACACTTATAACAGGGCTTATATAGTTAACTGCTATGGACACGCGCTACCTGCAGCTTGCAGATAGGTTACAGCCTTGTGTTCACGCGCATCTATGCTCTAGCAGATTGGCCTGTTCTTTCTGATCATGTGAAATGCCTTCATGGTCTTTATCTTGTTTTTCTCCTTTCAACTGCACATTCCTTTCTCCGTTATTTACTGCTTAAGTGCCTTGTCATGCCAGGTGGTGCAGTGTTTGCTCATTAAAATCAAACTCAGGAATGTCCGTTAGTGAGACTCCCATTCCCACATCTCCCCCTTTTTGTTTTACTAGAAACACTGCTGAAACCGATCTTTCAATCATTTTTCGTATACATTGCAACAAACAGGGTACACAACACAAAAATGCATATAAATACTATTACACATATCCCTCTTAGCTTGGCTAGTCCTTTTAACCAGCCACGAGGAGGAGCTGTCTGATACCCGCAAGTCTGCAAACGCAGCAGCCAGGGGGTCTTTCTCCCCTGTCACTCCCCCATCATTCACCGGAACGGATGGGGTGGCTGGGCACGCTCTTCATAACAACCTATAATTGGTTAATCACAGCTGTCCACGCACTCACAACACCTTCGGACACGCTCTTCATAACAACCTGTAATTGGTTAATCACAGCTGTCCACGCGTTCACAACACCCTTCTCATCGGTAGCTGCCGGCTGGTCCCGCCGATCTCTGCCTCCTCCTTATCCCGGGTGTTGTTCCGCTGTTGTTGTTCATCACGTAGTGAGGCTCCTTCTTCTGCTCAGGGAAGGATGGTCAAGGTCACCAGCCGTCTTTGTCAGCATATCCCTGCTACTGTTAAAAACATGGGTTGCTCATGGATACTAGATTGTGCCCCTGCTGTACCAGCCACTCCTCCACAATTCCCCCTTCTTGTTTTTGAGCAACCCAGACTTGATTAACAATTTTCATAATTGCTTTCTTCACACAGCTAAAAATTATACAAGAGCATATACTTATTACTAATATAACAATTAAAATGCGTAAGCTTTCTTTTATTAAACTTATTATCCAAGATGGCAGTTCCCCAAATATATTCTTAAGCCAGGTATCGAATAAGCCGTGATCTTGTTGAATATTCTTGGTGTGGTCCTTTAACCATTGTAGCTGTTTGTGGATTGACTCCCCATGGTCAGACAGATTCATACAACACATCCCTTCAAAATCCTCACACCCATGTCCTTGTGCTAATAACAGAAAGTCAATAGCAGCTCTATTCTGTAAAATCGCATGATGGAAGCTATCCTGATCTGCAAGTAATTTTTCAATAAGCTCTGTTGTCACATCAGCCTGCTTTTTAGCCCAACAAGCTAATTTCCTTACCTCATTTAGGGCCCTCGCAGCTGCAGCGCCTGGTACAAATAGTGAAAGGAAGACCTTTTCGGTGTCGCTAGGCAGAATTACGTCATCACGACAGTCTGGGGAAAGACCCGTGGCGGCTCTTTTTCGTCTTTGTTGTTGCCCTTTTCTTGTTACGGTTTTCCACCAATTTTCTCCCAGGGCCAACAAGGTCCATTTTCCTAAGTAGCATGGCCCTCCTACAGCATTTGCTGGGATACCCTGCCAGGCCCTGTCCCCACATATTAAAAATACCTGTGGGGGCAACGCCTTTGGGGTACCATTGTTCCAGATTCCTATTCCTCCCTTTGTTTCCGGTCCAGCCGCTCCTAAAGCATAGCTATTACCACTGTCATTGGTACCACAAAAATCGCCCGCATCCTGATACTTGTAGTAAGATGCGTGAGAGGTGACATTAGTCCACCCTGTCCAATTTCTTGCCTGGTAGAAGTGGATACCCGTCTGTAGGGGTCCCCCAAATATAAAACATGTCTGAGTCCAATTTTTAGATGTATTTCCAACTCGCATCGACCCTAATAGTTCCAACTCCTGGGGATTCCAGGGTAGCGAGTGATTTAATCCTTTTATCAAGTTAGCACTACAGTTGCTAGTTGCAGTCACATTAGTACAACTGCCAGTACTGAACCTGGCAAAGTCACCTTCCTTATATCCAGGCATACCTAACAAACAAGTCCTAAACGGCTCAGTTGCTGAGGCGAGGGAAAGGCAAAACGCGGGCTGCCCTGTTTTATTTGCCCAGGTTACCCACATATTTTCCCTTGGGTTAATGCGATGTATAGTTGCCGACCCTGGGATTATTAAGATTAGCCCAATTACGATCACATCTGCCTGGCTCAACATTTTCTCTTCTAGGCGAATTGCCTTTCTTTTTTTGGTTTGGTGGTTTTTTTTTTTTTTTTTTAATTTTTTTTTTTTTTTTTTTATACAAACAATAATCAATTTGGCAGTTTCGTGAACTGTATTTCGTGTCCAGTGGTTATTAATATTCTATACAGCACTATTTCTTTCAGATCGCAAGTTTCAGATCACCTTTGTGCGCGCGTGCACCGGGCCCACCACTTCTTATCACAATGGTAACACTGACACAATACTCACGGTACACACCGTAGGCACTCTTTGTTTTTGTTTTTTTTTTTGTTTGTTGGGGGTTTTTTTGTTTTTTTTTTCTTTTTTTTCTTTTTTTTTTTTTTCCCCACGTATCGCCCCCCACAAGCAATCGACAAAATGACTATACGCTTCAGTGGCACCTTGCTGTACAGAACTAAAAGATGGAGTGGACGAACCGGGTAAGGCTAAAAAGGCATCTAGCACCAGTTTGGCAGACAACTGCAACAAAGCAATAGGAAAAACCAACTGAGCATTAATATCATTAAACCTTCCCGTCCCCGTTATCATTTCCGCGGTAATCCCATAGAGGGGATCCCCCTGCGTTTGATGCTGTGCCGCAGCACTTGCCGCCCGCCGTGACCATTCCGACCCCCACAACAAATACTGCGTAGGTGACAATAAAAGCCTCATAAGGTTTTGGCAGTCAGCAGGGCACATCAGGTCAGCTGAAAAAATCCAGATTACAATTTGACGTGAAGCTTCTGATTTTATCCCATACTGGGACACAGTGTTTTTTGCTTGCTGTAGGATTTTCCAATCGTGAGGTGCCCACTTATTGCCGTTATTCTCTTGCAGCACAGGAAAAGCACTCGCCCCCAAGCTGGATACCGCTTGCCACTGCCCGTCCAGCATAGCGTCTCTAGCCACTTCGCTCCAGCGTCTGGGCTGAACCGTCGCTGGTGGTCCAGAGAGGCAAGGGGGTAGGGATTCCCCTGACGCCCCGGACAGGTGCTCCATCCCTCCCCTCTGGGCTGTAATTGTTAAGTCCTGTAACTGTTGCACTACCTCCTTCAGGAGCTCATTAGTCTCAGCCATACTCTGTTCTTTGCTGTCACCCTGTGGTGGAGTAGACGCACCTGAAGAGACTCCTAGAGGTGGGGCTGTTGGCCACGGAGGGGTTAACGGAACCAGCCGCTCCTCCTCTCCGGGTCGTCGCTCTTCCGCGACCGCCTCAGGTGAAAGAGGGGCCCCGTTACCGCTAGTTTCTGCATCTTTGCAGTCCGTAAGCGGAGGGTACGTTTCAAGCAGTTCAGAAGCGCCGTCACCCCCCAGAACACTATACTTGGCTTCCAAGGCAGTTCGTTTGGGGGTACCCGACATACCTCGGACTGCAGACGGCCCAAAGAACCGAAACAGTCCAGATGTTGTATTCTTCGGTCTATCAGGCAAGGGTTCTGGGGCTAGCATTTGAGTGGCTGCACAAGCCACCTTTCTTTCAGCTTTCATGGTTTTTAAAGTCTCTAACACAGACCTCCATAGTTCCCGCACTGTTTTAATCTCCTTCTTTGACTTTTCATCCCCCGTGATAGTCTGCTCCCACATAGTATTGCCAAGCTCTCGCCACTCAAGGTCAGAAAAAATAGTTTGACTGTCCTTAAAATGTCCCCAACGTTGTCCTAATCAACGTACATAATTGTTTTACCGTTGTCTCGATCCCTCTCTTGGAGAGGATGCTTACGAGCAACACAGCTGCCGCCTCTGTTTCCATGATAGCGGTCGCTCACTGGGAGGCAGTTGGCCAGACTGCTCCGTTATCTTATCCCCCTCCGATCATCGGGATAGTACAACTCCCAGCCGCTTTTCTCCCGCTCCCCTTCTCTCGCTGCTCTTACCGCAGTCTCGAAGATATGCGCCGAACCATCCTCTGCTACCAGATGTCGGAGTTTCCCTTTGTTCAGTGTCGACGACGGAGCGGGAGTTGCGATTCCGGAGTAATGACAGATCTCAATATGAGTATGGTCATTCTCCTTTATTTACACTTATAACAGGGCTTATATAGTTAACTGCTATGGACACGCGCTACCTGCAGCTTGCAGATAGGTTACAGCCTTGTGTTCACGCGCATCTATGCTCTAGCAGATTGGCCTGTTCTTTCTGATCATGTGAAATGCCTTCATGGTCTTTATCTTGTTTTTCTCCTTTCAACTGCACATTCCTTTCTCCGTTATTTACTGCTTAAGTGCCTTGTCATGCCAGGTGGTGCAGTGTTTGCTCATTAAAATCAAACTCAGGAATGTCCGTTAGTGAGACTCCCATTCCCACAAGAGGCAAAGGCTAGCTTCACATTAATGACACGGGGTAAAGTTCTTATAATTTATTTTTAGTTCCCCAAACCAATCTAGTCCTCAGATTTAGATTCTTTAAAGCGAACGTTGCCCTATACCCAACACGATCTTTTCTCGTATGTTGCCTCATTTACACATGCTCATATAATTTCCACATGAACTATAGCATATTGTAAAGCTGTGTCGTATTCTTTTAATTTTTATACTGAAGGATTTCAAATGGAACCTAACATAATTAGATTACATGTAATCTCTTCCCATTTTGATCCTATTCTCAAGAGTGTTTGCAAAGAAGCTTACTTGAGTCTTAAATGCACAACTTTAAATCATGCTGACGGTGATGAACAGAGAAGCACACTCTTAGAAAAACATACCGATGTGCAGGACAAAACCTCATGACTTTATCAAGTAAAATAGGTATCTCCATCGGCAGTGTCTGCTTTAAAATCATGGACACTCAATTCTTTAAGCTTCTGCACAAAACCTGTAACAAGTTGATTCAGTCTTTCCTTATCCATTTCTCCCCTGAATCAACACAACCCTTATTAATACCTGCTCATAACAGGGTTCCCAAAGAGATGGTATAGTGTCTATTAAGGTGTCAGCCTTCGAGATAAAGTGCAGTTTAGAAGCATTTTCCAACAGCCATCACCTTCCTGGTAGTATATTAGAAGAGATTATGCGTTGCCAGAGACAGCAAGCCTTGTCAGGTCAGAGCAAAACAACATTTTAAGCCGATTGGCTCATATATCTCAAGGTATGTGTGTCCTTGCACAAATTCACTTTCTCCTCAACCCAGTATTTAAGAAAATCCACCTTTCATGATGTTGATTGACCTGAAGTGTGGTCAGATTGAATCCTGCCTATTATTTTGAGGTTAGGGAAGGAGAAAAAACTCCAAATGTGATAGTAAATTACTGGATTATAAGGAAACTTTGAGGAAAAAAGCCTGTTATTTGGTGGTTGGTGCCTCATCTTTCAGAAAGCTCTTCTTTGCATAAAAATTTTTTGACAGGATAAAGCATGTTTACACTCCAGAGGTATTTGCCAAATGTTTGGGGAGCTTCATACTGCTTTACAGCCTAAAGCTGGCTCTGTTTGCCAAAGATGAGGGCTGCCCTTATTAACGATGGCGGCTGTCTACAAGGTCCCCTGGCTTCCTTACAGGATGAAATTGGGTAACTGGTTCCTAGTAAGACCTGGTGTAAACACCAGCCTCAGCAGTATCTGTGAGCACATCTTCTTCATCAGCCAGGAATGTGAATTACCCCACCGTCCCCGTATTTGGGCCGTCTTACTGCCAGTTGGGCGATGGCCCTACCGTGGGAAATGAACTCAGTTGCTTACTGGTGTGAAACAGCTTGAGAGAGCTTGGCCACCCTCTAGTTGGCTTGTTTCACTCTGCAGTTGCCATATGGGCTTGGTTAGGGAAAAGATGAACGGACAGGACTTCCATTTCCCTGGTAAGCTATTTCTACAGTTAAGGCTTCATAGGAAACCTTCACGCTGCTTTACCCCGAACAGGAGGTTGACCGAACACAGATGGTTCAAGGCAGAGGAGGAGGAATGTGCTTAAAAGCCCAACTTGCAACCCCCCTTTCGTGTTGTGCTATATAAATTCTACATGAAGTGAAGCCAGGAAAAGACTCTAAATACCACGCTGTTAGAAAAAATATTATTTTGGTCTTCCACAAGGAGCTTTACCTGAATGAACTGAATATATTTCTTCTCCATCAGTCATTTACGCTTCTCTGTCTGCTTGTTGCAGCAGCAAATGGACAAGGTCATAAAGATTTAACTTTTGCACTACATTAGACAAGTAATTACACCTTTTGCAGGATACACTATTATAGCACAGAGCATCTACACATTTTATGATAGGCTCCCCTTTTCATTTGCTTGTAACTTCATGAAAATGTATCCCTTTGAGGTTTTTAAATTTGTTGGTATCTAAGAAATGATTGTTAACTTTGAGTTACTTCTGACATTCTGGTGGTTACGCGTGAGTGGTAATAAACTTTACTCTAATAGTGACTGTGCTCTGAAAACTGACTCTATAAAATAGTCATGAGATTCCAGGTTCCTTCTCTTACTGTAACTGTATCAGAACTTCAGAGTTTACAGAAACATACCTTCCAACTACTGTACTGGAAAACCACACTAAGGCACACAAAAGATGAAGCTAATGTTTTGTTTTCTTTTGTTGTGCATCATTGCCAATAAGACTTAATCTTCTGTCTTCTTACCCGTTCCTTTTCTTTCTCCGTTCTATGTCCTACCCTTCCTTGATTTGAAAACTGTATGATTTGATTATAGCTTTTCCCTCTCTTTCATCAAACCCCTTCTCCTCCTGCTGTGGGAGCAGGATCAAATCTGGTTAACAAGAATCTAAAATTCTGGCTCAGGAAAACACCCCAATGTCATGTTTCAAACACATCCTATGCTTCAGTTTTGATACAGCCACACGTGCCTTCTTCAGTCAGGCTTTCTAACTTTTGCATTTTCTACGCATAGATCCCAGGGATCTCTGGGAAGTTGTGTGACATGGGATATACAGGTAAGTGACACATTTTTGGTGTTGTGATGTTTTTCAATTCACTGAAAAACTACTTGGGATTAAGAAGACATTGTAAAAAGTTGTACTGTATCAGTGTATCAAACTTTGTTCTATGTGTACTTATAGATAAAAGAATACTGAAAGCTAAATCAACATTTAAAAGAAACGAGAGAATATTGAAGTAATGGAAGGAGTAAGATGGAAGCGAATGGAAAAGGCAAGAGAACACTAGAGGAGACAGAAAATTTGGGAAAAAAGGAAGGAGATGAAGAAAATCTGTCTTGACAGACAGAGGGGACAGAAATAGCCCCTTTCATCAGGCAGTGACAGCAAGCGCTGCAGACATTCAAATCCAGTTCCCAGGGCAGGAGCCACCAAAAGCAGGAAGAGAGGCCTGAATCAGTGAAACCTGAACCTCAGCAAACCAAGGGAGCCTGTAGACAATGGGACTGAGTGAAGGCAAGCGAACAATCAAGACCAAAAGGAAAACAGTCTCTTAGGCAGCCAGAAAAATCACATCAGCAGTCAATAAAGAAGCAAAGGGCAAACCCTCCTGCTTAGAGTCCCACTCCCATCCCTGCTTTTAACACATCTCTTCCTCAATACAATGCAGTGTTTCCATATAAGATGGTGGGCTGATGCCACCACGCGTGTACAGGCAAACCTCTGCCTAAATCATCAGTTCTGCAGAACTGGCTGATGCGAAGCTCCTGGAAATGTCTATGACATGACCAAGCAAGTGACGGACTGAAAATAACACCTGAAACACAGTCACCCACAACTTTAATTTTGGGGGAAATAAACAAAAGCAAAACCAGCAGGTGGTATAGCAGCTGAGTACCTTTAATCTTATAAAATATTGATGTACTTCATGATACTGGAAAGAATAGCCATCTGGCACCTATTGTTCACAGTCCTATAAACACTTGGTATCAAATCAGATATTTTGAGTTATATCCTTTGTAATGATTAGAGTAGGTTTCAAAAGTGACAAGCCTCAAAATTTGAACGGGCAATTGTTTGAATTTAAGACTAATAGACAGGCTTGTATTTGTTCAGATACCTGCAGGATCTTCTGAGCCACTCACTCTCGGGGTACATGCCTGTGCATAAATGGTTTGTATTTTGAGTGACACAGAAAAAACACATTAGCTCATGTGCCTTAAAAATGATCTGCAAGCAGAAGTGGAAATGCCATATGCCACAGAAAATATGCTGAAATCCCACACGCCACAGTAGATAAGCCAAACCTACAGCAGAAACACAATTTGAAAAGAAACAGTCCAAAAACAGTTTTAAAAATTATTTTAGGACCAACAAACTTCTACTAACTGCTGTCTTTTCAGTTCACAGAAATGCATAATTTTGTAAAGTCAAAGTCAAGCTCTTCAGGGCTGCAGCTGTGTCCTTATGTGAATTTGTATGTATGGCTGCCTTAGGGATAGGCCACCACAGCAAAGTGCTCCAAAACTTTTATGGACTTCCAGTCTACAATTGCCAATTAACAGCCTGGGTTTTGATTTTCAAAGCCGTCGTTATTCTGAAACCTCGCTCTGTCAGGGATTACAGCTCTTTCAATGACTTGTTGAGGCAGTTGACGGCAAAAGACATGTATGTGCACCAGTATGCACACAGCCCTGCAGAGCCGAGTGTACTCTGAAGACTTGGGAAGCCCAGGAAGGAAGAAAGAAACTCAAGAAGGAATCTTGAGGGGTCATCAAATTCATTCCCTTGTCCCATGGCAAGACTCAAATCTCACAGGGTTGATCAGTTGATCAACTGTAAGCGCAGACTGTAAACCTGACTTGAAGACAGACAAAATTATTTCCATGAGATGTTGCAGTTAGCTCATATAATGCTGCACATATGCTTTGTGTTCTGCTTAATTTTGTTTTATTGAAGAGAATGGGTTTCATAAGCTTCATCACTAAAAAAACCAAAGGGTGAAGCACATTGAGAAATAATTGCTGATGAAAATCTCAGAATTTTTACAATATGAATTCTTGTGTTCGTCTGAAGTCCAGTAGGAAGGACTGCAATGTTACAGAGGATACTTTAAAAGGGAATGTTAATACTCCGTTCTTTTGACTCTGGCTTTGTAGTATCGCTGCCCAATAATGTCAGTGGCCGTGCTGAGTGCTCAGCATCTTGATGCGGTATATCCTAAGTGCGAGCTTGATGAGATGAAATGTTAGTTTGCAAGGTGTTCGCTTCTGTATCTCCAGTCATAGCTGTAGGTGGCTAGTACATCATCCGAGTTAAACACAGACTGGGTCACCTTTTGATGTAAACACTGAATGTTCCCTAACATCAACAGATAATACCAGTTCAGAATGTAATTCAGTTGAAAGGTCTAGACTGTATCATAAATGTGAGTCCAAGCCCAACAGAAATCCAAATCTGCCTTTCATCTCTCCAGTCCACGTTCACACTCGGTAAGCAAACTGCAGCTTTCCCGCTAAAAGAGCAGATGGACTCGACACAGGCAAGTTTTCTACCATGTAACCCACACTGCTCATCCTACCGACATGACATGGAAGGTAAATCGGCACGATGGGAATCGCATGAAGCCAAGCAGTATGGGGTCGGTTGGCAGGCGACATAAAGGACTAGTTTTCAGGGCAGTGTAGATGTAACAGGGGTCAAAGACCGGTGAGAACCATGCTGAGATTTGCCTGCTTCCTGGGGCATGCTCCTGCAAAGACAGCAGAGACACAGGCAATGTCTCTTCTATGTTCTTGCAACGCCACATAGATCTTTGAGCATTATAAATAACAACGATTGCATACACTTTCTCAGACTAAGAACTGTAATAAAAAATGAAGTGTCGGTAGAAATGATATTGCAGGATTTGTACGTGGGAGTAGCGATAAAACAAGTATGACATCACTGTCAGCCTCTTGGAAAGCTGTGATTTTAGAACTGTTCCACATCCTAGTTATAGTAGTGCAACAGGAAACAATGAGCATATGGGGAAACAAAAACGATGATAGATAGTTTGAGAATGTATGAAATAGAGATGAGATGGTTCAGATCAAGTAGAGAGCTCCCTGTGGAAGACATTTATCTTAGCTAATTAGCCATTTTGGGAGGAAACAAATCCCTAGCTGGAAGGAAGCTAAGTATGTATTTATATTCCAACACCTTCTAAAATTTTTAAGACAATTAAGACTTGAAATTGGAAGGAGTCAGATCCGACCACAGTATCCCTCTTGGGATTTATGGGATACTGACAGGCTAGTTAATCACAATTACTTTCTGAAATGTATTGCAAAGCAATAAATAATTTGTTTTGTTACACTTCCTCTGCACGAGAGGAAACATTTAGACAAAAGCGATCCGAGCTGCTATGTCTTACTGCCTTTAGCCATTTTCTCCTACGTAAAATGAATGTCATATGCAACCATGCTCATACACAGCTATGTAGATTTGCTAGATTCTCAGAGACGGGGAGATGTGCTGGCATGTGTATTTGCCACGCTGGGGATGATACTTCCAGTTTTTCCAGAAGTAACACTATTCAGGCTATTTTTCATCTAAAATGAGACAGAACTCAAAGGACAGAAAGCCTATTAAAAAGTGGTAATATCTGTGGAGAAGATTTACTGATCTGCGGCTAACCAGTCAGTAATTATTCAACTCATCTAATCTACCCTGGAATAATGGAGCAGTGCTTTCTCCAAATTGTCACGAAATGTCCTTGTATTACAAGATTTAGAAAAATTAATATCAGAAGTTAAGAGCCCCACAACTCATAGTGCAAGTTGTCTGGAACTGCTTAAAGAGTTTATCTTTAGTAGATTATGCTAAATTCCTTGGTTACTATTTGAATAGGAAGTATCTAACTATAATTATTACACAAACACAGGATTGTTTAAAAAGCTCAAAACATTTACTGAACATTGCTCTTTTTATATCATTACTGGATGTCTTTTGGTAGTACATTTTAACTAGTGTTTATTTTAGTCTTGCTTCTAATGTAACATCATATTTTACTGCTACTTCAAATTCCCTCTTAACCACAATGGTTTTCTTTTTAAACCAAACTCGCCCCTTCTGGTCATGACACCGCTGTGGCATTTGAAATGTCTAATAGTCCTAAGCAGCTGTTGGTCGCACTTCTATGCTTCTTCCCTTCCAGTTTTGTTTGTAACTTGGTTTACTGCCCCATGCAAAGCACAGGGATGTATATGCATAAGAAATTTGCAGAGAGGGAGTGGGAGCACTCTGCTTAAGGAAGAGGTAGGGCTGGGATCAAAGCCGTCCCTCTTTTGATGTGTGCACAATGCCAAGAGAGCTGGAATGAGCAACCTGGCCTATCCCGTCGCATGTATTTTCACACACAAGCCTGAGAAATTCACCCATAAAGCTGTACTTCAACCCTCCAACAGCCAATGCTGGTGGTTTGCCAGAGAAAACCACAGAAGCAGAACGGGGTTTTCAAAATGAGGGTCTTGGTGGTTCACGCAGCACAGCCTAGCGGCCAGGATAAATCTGAGGGGCACAAGGCCCGTTTTGTGTTTTTCGCCCTTTTTCTTCAACAGGATGCCTGCTCCTGACAGGTGCCTCAGTGCTGATGCGTGGCCTCAGCCTGCGGCACCAGGGTGACCGGCCGGGCATTTGCCCGAGCTGGGTGTTGGTCGGTGCAAGGCTCGGCCCTAGGCACAAACGCGCGAGTCTCGCCAGGTGCCCATCCCTACGGCTTCCACAGCAGCTCCGGCCTCGGCGAGGGACGGCTCCCCGCACCGCCCGGGCACCGGCCCGCCCGGCGCTGCCAAGGCCTCGTTACGAGCCCAAGATGGCGGCGGCGGGAGCAGGGAGCGCGGCGAGTCGGCCACCTCCGCGCCTCGTTGTGAGTCCAAGATGGCGGCGGCGGCGGGTCAGCCTTGTGGGACGGCGCCGGCGGGGGAGGGGCGGGGGCGGGACGGGTTTCCATAGCGGCGGCCGCCGGTGTCACACCGGGGCACTTCCTGGTTGGAGGCCGCCGGTCCCGGGGCAGCAAGCAGGGAAGTGCCTCTGGGGAGGAGGCGGACGGAGGCCCCGGAAGGAGGAGGAGGAGGAAGCCGAGCAAAGGTATGGGCGAGCCGGGACGTCCGGCCATTGTGCGGCCCCCCGGGGTGGAGGAGCGCCACGAGCGCGGCGGGGTGGCCGGCTGGACCCTTCCATTCCCGGGGCGCGGGGGGGGGGGGGGGGCGTGTGCGTGGGGGAGAGATGCCGCGCCGGAGCTCTCCATTGAAGCGGGCGGGGTGGGACCCAGTTCCTAGAGAGCTGAGGGGAGGCGGGCAATACCATCCTTCCTGGGGGGAGCCCGGGCTGCGCGCACCACCCGCGGGGCTGGGGAGGTGGAAGAGGCGGGAGCCGGCTCCCGGAGGGTACTGGGGTGCCTCAGACTGTTCCATTCCCATCGGAGGGGTGTGTGTGTTTGGAGGGTCCCTACTGTTTCTGCTGGGGGGGGAGGCGGAGGGGGCAGCGTGTGGGGTGCTCTGGGGGGGTCGGCGCGGTGCGGGAGGCAGCTGAGCCGAGTGTGCTGGGGGAGCCTGAGGGAAGCCCTGTTGGAGATGCTCCTGGGTCCTATTGTAAGGCTTGAGTGAGGTGTGGCGGCGTTGGGAGGCCGCCCCGGGGGAAGGCACCCCCAAGCAGGGGAGTGAGCGGTGCGCTCCCCTCAGGGGAGTGGGGGGCTGTGGTGGCCTGGGCCTCTGCGGTCAGAACGGGGCTGGGGCTGAGGCAGGGGAGTCTGTGGAGGGGGTGTGTGTTTGGGGGGTGGTGGTCACGGCTGTGGGTCGGACACCCCTGGGGCCTTCTTGAGGGCCCCCCTCTTCTGTCAAGGTGGGAGGCTGTAAGATCAACCCCTGTCGGGAGCAGGGAGGTTTTGGATGGCTGAGCCGTTGTTTTAATGTGACTTTCTGGCACTACTGCTTTCTGTACCTGCTCCCTCCTCTGCTTTTTGCAGTGCTTCAGGTACGTGATGAAAAGTGCCAGTGCCGGGCTGAGAGTCGTGGTCTGGTACGGAAGGGTCCACAGCCCTTGCCTGCTTCCCACAGGCTGTGCTGCCAACAGACTTCAGTCTCCATAACCCTCTCTTAGTCCTTGGTCTCTGCTGGGACTATCAGCAGAAGAGCCAATTATCAGATGGTTTGGGTTCTTTCTGTGGTGTGGATGGTTGCCTGTAGGAAACCACTGAAGCCGTGCAACTGCCAGCTGAACGAGAGTCAAGTGGTGACTTAAAACACTGTCGCCAAACTCCTGCACAGGTCGTTTGCCCGCATACACTTGAGGATAACTTTCTTTGTGCCGTTTTCTGTTTGCAGCAGGCAGCTGCACAGAAAGCTGGCTATGAGTGTAGCTAGTTTTTAGCTTTCACTGAATTACAGTGGAATGAAAGCGAACGCACATCTGCCTTGTTCACAACAAATGTATTTTGAGGAGGATCAGTTCAATTAGAATAATTCTGTTAAATAATAGTTCTCTGTGGTTATTTAGCTTGATGCGTACCCTGCAATCTAGAGCTGCTGTGTGGCAGTCGAAACTCAAACTCTGCTAGGTGTGTGTATATTAAATACGGTGACCAATCAGCAGTGCCTGAAACTAAAAGCAATTTGCTTCAGTGCTTTATAGTGTAAATATTCCTGCTATGAACAAAGAGGAGGGTGTGTCATTGTGCTTGTTTCATTTGTACTTCTATGTGCTTCCTCATTTGTGGCCAGTCAATGATTTTTGTGTAGGTTCTTAAACAGTAGTAGTCTTATTTTGTTGCGAATTTTACGTTTGCGTTGTCTCAGGCATTTTACTGAGCTGGGACGCTCAGAAGCTTGGTGCTATATTAGGAATTTTTATAATGTTCTTTTTAATAGCCGTGCTCTTAAGTGACTTAGTTTTGCTTCTTTTTAACTTCTGTTGTTACTGATTATAACTTTGAAGTTAATTCAAGTTGGATGCAGTGTAAAATAAGTATTTAGTAGAACTGTCTTTCAACCAGCTGTTCTTTTGCCCTCTGATTATACAGCATGGAAACCAATAATTTCAGACTTAATGTTTTGCCAGCCAGCTATCTATAAAACTTTAAAACATGTACTTCTGAAATCTCTGTATGTATTTTCTTTCGGGGGCAATAACATTTTGGTTTAAGGAAGCAAGTAAGTGACAATAAAATACTGCTTTGTGCCAGGCAGGCTCTCTTTAGACTGTTTTGTCTTGGTGTGTGTGTTTAAACAGTGCGGTTGTGTGCTGCTCCTGTGATTTCTGGTTCTTGGGAATTGGGGATATAAATTCTTAATGTTAACTCCTTAGCATCTAAGTGAAACGGATACTACAATAATATACACACAGACTAGACCTGAATCTTTGATTGTCAGCTTAAAGGAAAATCTTTTCTCTGGATAGAGTCATAGTGCATAGAATTATAATATGCTGTAATTTACTTGCAGTCTGGCTCATTAATTATCCTGAAACAGAGTATTGGGTAAAAAAGAGGCCTGGCACTAGGTGTGGAAATAGATAACTGAATGTATTATTAGTGTGCTTGAATTTGAAATCGTGAAGAGCTTCTCTCACTTCAGGTGAGATAATCTAAGTTAAAATGCTGGTAGTTTCACAACTACTCAAGGTGAATACCACGAAGGGCTAGTAGATGTGTGTTAGTAGAGGAAGTACTGGATGGAATACAAGGGTTAGCTCTTCGGGAAGAGAGAAGGATCAAAGGTATGTGTGTGGGTTTTTTTATAGCCTTGTTAATTGCAAGGGAAAGCATCAAGGACATCAGGTACTATTTTGAATAAAAAGGCAGTTTTTCCAAGATGGTGTCTTTCAGCAAGACACTCAACAAATAATAGTCTGTCTTTCCTCTGTTGTGTAATAGTTGTAGTGTTTCTGTGCAGGAGAGAACCCTACAAGCATTGAAATAAATGAGGTGGTTGGCTGAGAGAGCTAAGTGATAACCGTTTAGTTTGTAACACATCCTTAGGAAAAGCGTCAATATTGTAATGCAACAGAAAGTACAGACTTTCTGATATTTGGCAGTGTTGACTTTTCCTGACTTTTCAATACCGCTTGCTATTGCTATACTTGAAATTACAGATAAAAGATGAAACTTTCCTTTTTTAGGGACTTAAGCACTTTCAAATAGTCCAAGTAAATGGCCTTCAGCAAAACTGAATAGGGGAAATTTTATAAAGCACATACGCAGTGTTATTTCAAAGAACACAACCTGAATTTAACCAGAAGTCTATATTGGCTAGTAAACAGATATTAGCAATAACTAAGCAAAATATTTAGACACAGAAGGCAAGATAGGAATAATATTTTATAGCTGAAGTCGGAGTTCAAGTTGCTGTTGTGTACTGAAACATTCACTTTTCATGGTTATGACACATGTTTTTAGGTAGTATATAGCTGCTATATTCTTCCCTTCTCGTTTCCTTAGTGTTACGTGACTAGATTTTTATAAACGATACGGTGCATAATTATGCTATTATTAGCCTTAAGTGGTTTTCAGAACTGATGTTTTGTTTGTTCCTAATGAACAGCCTTTTCCTGTACATACACACAATAAAATGTCATGTAACGCATTGTCTCTGAGGCAAAGTATTGTTAGTTCATATTTACAAAACTAAGGTGAGACTATACCTTTGGAAAATCAAGTTGAATGGGAGACTCTAATCTTCCAGTTGACTCTGCATAAGATTGAAGAACGACTTGGGCCCAAAGATAGTATGGAGCTCTAGTCAAAAGTGCTTTGGACCTGGGTTGAGGGCCATCTGTATGGCTCATTTGATGTTCTTAACTTAATAGCTGTAATTAGTCCAGTAAATAATTAAAAGTCATGGAAGTTGTATTTGCCAATTTTGACATCAGCAATCAAAAGGAAGCTGACAAGACTGCGGTTCTAATGGTATGTTTTAACCAGACACTTTCTTTGATTAGGCTGTGTGTGCTTAAATGTTTAATTTAGTAGCCATTCATAGAGAATTGACAGGACCTGCAATTCAAACTGTTGTTCTTCAGTGACTGCACCATCGCATGGTTTTGTGTTCGTCTGTGGGGTTTTTTTTATAATGTTTGCATACATATTTCTTCAGCATGATGCCATTTTGTTCCCTTATTAAGCCTCTTCCCTGTGTTACTTTTTCAATGCAAAAATAGTTGGTTGTAATTTTCAGTCTGCAGCATTACTGAAGGCTTCCTTGTGACAGTTGGATTTGTTGTGGTGGGTGGTTTTGTGGGTTTTTTTTTTTTTTTTGCTTTGCTTGGTTGTGGTCTTTTTTTTGTTTGTGGTTTTTTTTTTTTTGGTTTTACAAAACTGGTTTTAGCAATTGGTATAGGAGCCTTCTTGTGATGTGAATCCAGTCCTGTGATAGTTCCTCTACTTCTTTGGCATGTGCTGCAAATCTGTAAATGTTATACGAACTCGTACTTTAGAAAAAAGTGAAGTTACTTTTGTTTAACTGTTCTATCAGATTTGTATAAACTTGCTTTTAGCAGCAAGATGGAGATTATATAATAAATTTTCCAAAATGTACTTGCTGTGCTGTCGTTGTTGGAGACTAAGTCCTCTATATTTCACTTCAGGGAGAGCCAGGCATATTGTTAGTGAAACCATATCTGCCCTACTTGGATATGTTTTTTTCATTTCGGTTGTGAATTGACTGATCTGATGGTTTGGAGTTGCTAGAAATGGTAACTTTTTCAGGTTTTGTTTCTGAGGAGGAAGTGTTGTACCCTAATGCCAATCCATGCTTATTTAGTAAACTTATTTGTAGTTCTTGTGTTCTAAAAGAGTATCTTCATATTGCATCTTCTTGCTAGCTGAGGTTGCTGAAGGAAAATACTACTTTGATGGTATTTTCAGTTACTATATCCATATTGTAGTCTTGTACTTTTAACTTCTTAAGAATGTTTGTTATCTTTTGGGAGTGGTTACATTTTATGAATCAGTACATGCACACAAGTTTATAATATGAATGTTAGAAAAAAGTACACATTTTGAGTTGATAAACTTGAAAATATATCCATAAGCAGTAAAGTTCCTCAGTCATAACAAATACATCTTTGTGTTCCTCTTTTTAACAAGGAGGATGAAAAGATAGTAGGAAAGGCAGTTTATATATAAACATTTATTCTAGTTTTTTGAAGTTGAAAAAATGATTTGTCTCTTTATTTTCCTACCATCATCAGGACATGTATACCTCTGAGAAACCTTCTCCAACAAGATACCTTGCTTCAAGACCTGTATTGGATTATATGCAAAGAAGTTTCCAGTCATGAGTGAGTAGATTTCTTTATTTAAGAAAAAAGAAACCCTTAGTTTGCTGTTTAGAAGAAACGTACTTCTGTAGTGGATTTTGGAAGGTGGTTCTTCCTCAAAAATGTTCATACTGAGTTATGTCTCTGCAGTCCTTTAAAAATAACCAAATAAAGCTGCGATTTGGCAGATACTGTTCTTAACCTGAAAATTTTTGATCAATGTGTGCTCTGTAAGACTTCTGCGTTGGTAGTCTGGTATAATTTTCAAGAAGGTGAGTTCTGTAACAAGCTGATGTTTGTTTTTTCAGTATAAATAAAACATCTAACTCTGAGGGGAAAATGTCGGGTTTGCTAAGAGCTCCAAAATATGTGACTGTTCAGTAAATAGCTGGTAAAAATCCAACATAAGATGAATGGACTTCATTTTATGGGAAAAAATAAATATATTACTTAAATTCCAGTATAGAGGTCTGATCCCAAAGGAATTTTGGCATGCGTTGGAAAGATCTGAGCCATAGAAAACTGAGTTAAGATCTGTTTTGGTGAAAAAAATAGATGAAAGACACCAGAAGTTTTGTTTTACCCATATCTGATGGGTAAGATAATCTCTTTTTAGAGAACTGTTTTGAGTATTTAAAGGTCTTTCATAAGTTTTGCGGATGTGAGACTTCTTAATATAATTCTTGGCAGCAACATTACCTAGCCTTACATCATGTAGAAATAAGGATATAACTTCATATCCACAGGAACTGTATTTATAATGTAGCTTAGTTTCAACACAACTGTACTGAATCTGTTGAAGAACGAGCATCTAGTTCATAGGATAATTATATCCTATGTTAGTAAAATAAGATCACTTGATTTTCTGGGAGGAAGTGAGTAAAGAAAATTGTTGGTTAAATTTCTTGTCAAACTAAATGAAAAATGACTGTTCTTGACATCTGGAAGAAAAAAAAAAAATGATGGAGGAAATGCTTGCTAAATGCAGCAAAGGAAAAGCTACACCAAAAAAAGGACTGAAAGAATTGCTGAACTCTAGGGTTCATGCTTAGTGTAGATAGAGCTATTTTAGTATTTATGTAGAATTATATCTGTTTTCTCTTTTGTGTTGCTGTTCACGCTTGTTTACTTTCTGACGTTTAAAGTATTTGCTGTATTGCTTAGATGACAACTTTACAGGCAGACATTCAAGTACCTGAATATCCTGATTTGTCAAACGCTGCTATATTAATCTTCATTTGTTTTATATAGCATCTCATGTGCTGTCATTGCCTAATGTATAGCCTTAAACATAACAAATATCTGTAAATCCTTTTTACCTTTTGAATCATAGTTGCTGTGTTAAGTGTGACTCACCAAGGTACTGCTGTGATGTTTTTGGTTTGAGTACAACAAATACTGTCATGACTTCAGCAAAAGACCATTGGTTTTGGTGAGATTTTGAATGATTCCAGACTGGAGAGTTTAGCTTTATATTAGCAGGAATGAAGACCCTTATTCAAATGAAAGGTAACGCTTTGGCAGTACTTTTTGTGGTGGTTAATAATTATGTTATTCAAAATACAGTCTCTTCTTTGCAGCACACCACATTCCTGTGGTAGATTAGATGCTTAAGTCTATGGTAAGTGATGGGCTTCAAGGGCACAAAAGAAAATGCTGCTTTTTTTTTTTTTAAAACATGGTTTAGAGAAGATTAGATGTTTATGTTCAGCTGGTGTTGGATTTCTTAGTTTACGGTTTACTTCAGAGAAACTTGAACTATAAGCATGGTCTACATAGTTTTAGGCTCCTCTCTACTAAATACCTCAGTCTATAAGTTATTTATCATCCTATGAAGATGAATTTATTTGCATACTTCTCTACATGTAAGCTTATTCACAAAATCTGTGGGCACCTAGAATAGCTAGATGTGTTAAAAGTGATGGGAGTCTCTAGTATTCCAAACTTGTGCATCACCTGGTGTAATTCAAACAGAAAATCTATCTAAAATGATGATCTAAAATGTGGGAACATCAGACTTGGGAACGCTAATAACTTCCTGGTTAAAAAATTCAGAATGCTGCTATGTGCAGGCTACATTATACAATCCTACTTGTTATTTGCTTGTGATACACTCAATGCAATATATATTTCCATTGCTGTTTGTGAAGGGCTGTTCTAGAATCTCAGTCCTAAAATGATTATCCCTTTTCTAATATCTGTCCTAAATTTATTCACAGCCAGTCCTTACCTATTTGATTTTCTGCCAACCTTATTCATTAGCTTAAAAAGCCATTTTTACCTTGTATCATATTTGTCGTTTTAGCAGCTACATAGAGCATATTATTTTATTGAAACAGCTTGTAGAAGTAAATCTGTAATATCTTGGTACTGAAGGAGCACACACAAGCTTATTTTTAAGCAAATGATCAGTTAAAATTTTTGGGAAAGTGAATAGGGGAACTACTGCTGTTGTATAACTTCCAATAGTTATCAGGTGTGTAGGTAAGTGCTTCGGATCCTGTTGTACTGGATCTTCTCCAATATTGGGGAAGAGTATTGACAGAATAGCAAAGTCCACCGTTCATGGTAGTTGTTTTTAGTTGTTGCAGAGAATCTGAAAAGGTGTTAAAACTGAGGCAGTCTCTGTTAAGGCTTTTATTTCTGTGGAATGCCTTTATAAAAGTCTGTTTTCATAAATAAGGATAAGACAAGTCCGTATTTCAAATTATACTTTAACATTTTGTGCCCCATAGGACAGTGAGGTCACATGCTGTACCTAAGTTAAATTGGTTTTGATTTATTTCGTATTTAAAGATAACTTGTTGGGGAAATCCTGGCTGTATGTAACCTGCCTAGAATGTCACACCACAGAAAGAGTTGGTTTAATTTTCTACGTTTTCTTCAGTTGTTGACATTTAGCTGCCAGAAAGTGTGTAGTGTCGTGATAAATTCTTACGATTGTAAACTGTGCTTTTTATGTTTGGGAGTTGTCCTGTGCTTTCTCCTTTGAAAGGTCAGTGCAGTGAACTTACTTGAGCTGCTGCAGTGAACTCAGTTTGCAAACAATTAAACTAAACGTTAGTACATACTGTTGCAGCAAGCTGCTGACATCTTCATATCCCTCCCCCCCCTTAAATGTATAGGATGCAGTGCCAACTTTTTTTTTATTATTCTGCTGTCATAATAAATTGTGCAGAATAATTCTTTCCTGGCTTTTTCTGCTTTTAGTTTTGTTTCCCACCCTAAAACTTAACACTGCATGCAGTTGGGAAGTTAACCTGCTATTATTCATGCTTCAGGATCATCTCGTCAGGTTTTCTTTGCGATTGACTGAGGGTAGGAGTGCATTTTATGTGTTTGGAGAGATGCTATGCAATGTAATCTTATATTTCGAAGTTGGTCTGTGTGGCCTGGTAATGAGGTGGGAAACTTTCTGCTTCACCAGTTCAAATCAAGACCACAATAGTGTGATTAAAGACTGCTTCTGTCTGATGGTTGGTTATTTATCTTGACCTCTTATTACAGCTGGCTTTCTAGCTTGCAGAGGAACCTTAGGATTTTGTGATTTCTAAAAAAAAAAAAAAGGAAAATTTTTTTTTTTTGAGTTCTTACAGTGTGTGTAGAGAAATAGTTTTGGCTGTCAGTTTCTCTGTTCATGAGCAATGAACTTGGGAATTAAAACAAATGTTAAGGTCAGCCTTAACAGATAAAGATATAATGCTTTAGCAAGTATGCGTTATTATTCCTGCAACTGAGAAAAGTGTGTTCTGGGCTTTTATAAAGCTTCCTAGGCTAAGAAAAGTCTGTTTGGTTAAGGCCGGCCCAATTTTCCCCCTTCACCTCTAATCTCCCCTCGTTGTATGCCAGAATGAATTTCTAGTGAACTGAGGATCGAGTCAAACTGTTCATAAAATAAATGCTGGGAAATGAACAATTTTTTGTGGTTTACACAAAGTGTAAGGTGGCTGTGCATTTTGTGTATTTTGGGGTAAAGTGTTGCAAATAACTATAAAGCTGATCGATGTAGTTTAAGAGGCTTTGTAGTCATCAGTTCTCTTCAGTGAGTTGAGACTGAAAGAAAGGAAAGAGACTTACGTTCTGATTCATACATAAAACTGCATGCTGGGGAAGGAAAGCTTAGAAGTAAGCTAAAATAGCTTTATAATAAAGTATAATAATGAATAGCTAAAGGATGTCGGTTAATGATGTTACATGCTAAGTTTTTGTTTTATATTTGAACCACAAACCCTGAAAACCCATTCCTAAAATACAAGCTCGAAGATACACTATGTGAAGTGTTTTCTTTAATAATTGTTCTTCTGATTTCACAGCACAATTATCTTCTAATCTTTAGAAATACTGTGACTTGAGAAATATAGAAGAAGCTATTGTATCCTAGGTCATCTTTACTGAAATTTGTAACTCTTCATGGAAAAACTGAAGATCTGAATGATAAAGAATTGTAGGACATAGGCGATAGAGACATAATGCAGATTTGAAAAAGGTTAGTTTGAAGACTTGGGATACATTTAAAATTTTTGAGTTAAATAATAATAACCCCACCTGCAATTGAACTATCTGGAAAAGAATGAAACCCACAAGATACTTAAAATAGTAAGCTTCTGTATATTAACAACCCCATAAAAACTACTTCATTGATAACATTAGTATTTATCTTATGTTTGCTCTATTTTTTTCTTGAAACTGTCAGGGGAATTTACCACTGTACGTAACTGTAGTGACACATGAGCGCTTGGATCAGAAGTAGTAGTGTAGTAACTTTTTTTTTTTGTAGTGGGAGGATGAGGCATGAAAAATACATGTATACAAAGTTGTTTGGCTCCTGAACCTAGCGGTCAGGAGAAGCGCTTACCATTCTTGATCTTGCTTCACTGTTACTCACCTGTGTTGTCTTAACTTGTCACTTCTGTTTCCTTCAGGTACTGCTAGTTATTGCTGTATCGGCTGGCTGTCTCCTCTGTATAGTGCAGCTATACTTGAGGGAGGCTATCAGCAAGCATGCTGGAGATAGTTTTCTGACTTAAAATGCAGATTCAGAGGTCAGGGTTAATGAGTTACAGAAACTTGTATGGACTTGCGGAAAAGCTTTGCATCAAGTTGAGTTTCATTAGAAAGTTCTGGCCTGTAGGAGGCAAGGCTGAACTGAGGGTCTTTAAAATTTCATGACCCCCTTAAAATGTTCCCCTTGCCAATAGAAGGGGTGGTGTCCTTTCCCTGTCTGAATTCCTGCATTCTTCCTTGTTGCAGCATTCATGAGGTTGATTTGAATTGGGTGGGCTCCCTAAGCTGTTTACTACATAGCTGCATAAATGGTTGTATTGCTGTGATGCAGGGAGAGAAGCGCAGGGGTGAGAATAAGTGGTTGGTGGGTGAGACTGTCTTCTTTCCAGTGATAATGCTGTTTTTTCCCTTGCTTGAAGTGTGTGTGGAGCTATAGTTTAAGTTGTTTAAGAATACTGTAATCTTAGGCTTCCTCTATATTAAGTGAGAAGAGACATCTCCAGAGGGCTAATCAGATCTTCGATGACCCAGTTTCTCACCAATGCTGTAATTAAACCGCTCCTCTAAATACAGGGGGTGCATTAGTCGCAATAAAATATAAACCCAAATACTTTACATGCACAGAACTGATGCGTCACATTGAGGAAATGTAGGTGTGTTAGTAGAAACTTACTTGTTTTCTTGATAATCACGTTTTATGATGTTGGATTTCTTCTTATTTATTCAATTGACATAATGTTGCAACTTCTGAGACCTTGTAGCTTTTTTTTTTTTGCTGACAGTACAGGTACTTAAATATATCGGAACACAAATGAAAGCTTTTTGAAATTCATCTGCATTTAAATAGACTTCTAAGATTAATTTTTTCATAATCCTTCCTTTATTTTTGATCACTTTAGCATATTTAGAACTGGTAAGTTGTGGCTCTTCTTGCATTTAAACTTTATTTTTAGATTGAAGAGGAAGACAAACATTTTTGAGTTTTGTTCTGTCACTTTTTTAACTGAACAAAATAAGTCTTCGATCTCTGTAGATTGAAGTGAAGTTGCTTTCTTTCCTTAAGCTTTGCAGCAGGTTGCAGCTACCAAAAACGTATTTATCACATATAGAAACTGTGCTTCCAGGTGATATATTCAAGTTCAGTAGTCTCACTTTCTAGAAGGCTTTTTCAACAAACTGGTATTGCTTGGTATTTACTGTTTCATTTAAATTAGTTAATAATGTATAGTAAAGCTAAATGTTTTAAAACCCTTTGCATATATTTCAAGTACATTTATTAAACATTTAAAAAAAGGTTGGTTTTATATATATATATAATTTTTTTTTTTAATTTTTTTGCCATAAAGGGAACGTCAAAGCTATCTTCTTTCAGCTGGGCTTTCTCCCTGTGGGTTTAAATTGATGGTCAGATTGATGGGGCTTCTCTAAATATGTTAGTGCAACATGACACCTACGTTTAAACCAATGTAACTTCTGTTTGTAAACCAAGATGTTGTCACGGGCAGGAAACTTGTTAGTTTTGAACTGACAGGAGAGTTGTGGCAGGAAAGTTACCATCATGACTGTTATTGGAGGACCAGTCTTTTTGTATACACACTTATTGCTCCCTAAGTATGTCCCTTTTAGACACTTGCACTTCACATTTATTCTGTCACGTTTGCAATGAAAATTAAGGTTGGATTATTTACAAATTATTTATTTTATGACACTCTAACTCTGTGTGGGTGTGTGTCCAAAATAGCAAAGATGATAGAAATATGTTTATAATAATAACATATATTTAAAAATTCATTACATTACATTTGTACTATATATTTTTATAGAATTATTTTCTATTTATATTACAAATTATATACTTACTTGAAATATGTAACAATTCTTTTATTTATGTGTGTATATGTGGAGGGAGAGAGTCCTTTCTAAATTTGTCTGCCTCTCAGTGTTTTGATTGATGGCCGGTAAGGACCGCTGAATTATTATGACTAATTGGTGTACACAGAAGTACATCCCTTTGACATGATAATACTCTCCTGTTACAGGTTTGTTTTTTTTTTTTTAATTTAAATCTTCATCTTTGGACCTATCTCTGTACTCCTTTATATAGAACACTGCACAATAATGCCTTTATTGTGGGTCTTTGGTACTCCTGCAGCAGAAAGGGTAAGTAGCAAAGAACACTGTAACCTTGTTCTCTGGAGTGAGTATCAAGTATCCACCACTATGTAAGCAATTCATATTTCTGGGATCCTATTCATCCTGTGATAAGTTGAGGGTGGTGTTCAAGTACATTCCAAAGGGGGGAAGGATGCAGAAACTCACAGCTGAAATACAGATGAAAAGCGAGAGCTATAAATGTAGCTGTTTGGGCAGGCACCCCCCTCTTTGTGTAAGGCACTATGTAGACACAGAACAATGTTGTTCTAGTTACTGCAGGGAGGACTTTCTAGAGGCTGCAGTATTAAGCTCCCTAGTGGTGTTATAATTTTCCTATTGAATTAGAGAATTCACAAAACAACAGCTGAGTCAGGTGAAGATTAGAAATGGGCTGAAGAAGAACTCTTCCAACAGCAGTGTTAAGTGAGGTATTTAGAGGACTTTCCTTGTCTGTTGTGAGTCATGTTGTTTTCTCTTTCCTTACAAATGATTGAATAATATGCACCACTGTGTTGGAAAAGTGAAACTATTGCTGCTTATTAGTGTAACTTTACCACAGATAAGAAAAATAAGTGAGCTGCAGCCTCATTTTATATTATGTTACATTATTTATGTTCATATTCAAGAAACAAAACACCTGATTTACAAGATGTGTAGTTATTTTAAGCTAAATTGACTGTGTTTCGAGAAAAACTACTCTGACATTCTTTACCCAATTTTCGATAGGAAACAACTTCTTTGATTTGTAGCACGGATGGAAAATATTTGGGGTTGTTGCCATAAGAAAGGTTATGCAAGTAATGCCAGCAGGATTACTGGCTCTGTGTTTGTTTAAATTTAAGATCTTTTCTTTACTTAAACTATCCAATCTGTTGTCCTTTCAGTGTTTAAAGGATGGTTGCAGATGTTTGTGTAAACAAAGCAGCTGCACTTAGGTGATATCCTATCAATCAGCTGATTATAACGTTCATTTAATCTCTCACTGCAATATCCCCCTATAATTAAGAGATTTTAATTATTAAAATTATGTGGGAGACTGACAAGATAGCACTGGAGTTTTTTCATGGCTGTTGGTATGCCTGTACCTATCCTGCTCAAAACTTCTGAAGTGAGCAGAAAGCTGTGCAGGACTTCCAGCCTGGTTTGAGAAGCTGGTGTGTTGCGGTTTCTTTTTCTTTTTTTCTTCTTTTTTTTTTTTTTCTTCTTTTCCCCCTGTTTTATTTTGTGTACCATAATTATTCTCTGGAATGGAAGGCATACCAACATGCTGTAGAATCTCCAGTGCTTTTGGCCACTGCAGTCATTAATCTAATAGATCACTAATACAAAAAGGGCACTTTGTTTTAATATAGCACTTTGGTTTGCCATAGGAGAGGATTCTTGAATGCAGTCTTTCTGTTTTACCCTTGAAAAGCTCTTTCAAAACCTGCCTAATTCTGTGGTAGAGTGCTGAAAGGCTCACTCAGAGCTCTTCTGAGCAGCAGTCAGACTTCCCAGAATTTTTAGAGACATAGGGAAATGTCTCACACCAGAATATGTTCTGTTGCATTCAATATAAAGCTTTTTCCTTTTTTTTTTTTTTTTTGGTAGTAGAATTTTGTACAGCATTATATGAGGAGTATTATTTTGTGATGCTACTGTTTGAGTTGTACAAACACTATTGGTTTGTACACTGCCCTCCCCAAACTTACTTTTTGGAGGTGATGCTTGTCAGCTGCAGCTCTCTGTTCTTATCATGATGCTGTGCTACAGCCATACCTTGTGTCCAGGCTGGTCTACAGACTCTGCTTGCCTTGCATGCTTCAGAGTGGTTATATTTCATATTACTTTATATCTGGTTGTAAAAACTAGCCAAGCTTTTAGCTTATAGAATCATAGAATAGTTTGGGTTGGAAGGGACCTCTAAAGGTCATCTAGTCCAACCCCCCTGCCGTGGGCAGGGACATCTTCAACTAGATCAGGTTGCTCAGAGCCCTGTCCAGCCTGACCTGGAATGTTTCCAGGGATGGGGCATCCACCACCTCTCTGGGCAACCTGTGCCAGTGTTTCACCACCCTCAGCGTAAAAAATGTCTTCGTTCTATCTAGTCTCAATCTACCCCCCTTTAGTTTAAAGCCATTCCCCCTTGTCCTGTCACAACAGGCCCTGCTAAAAAGTCTGTCCCCATCTTTCTTATAGGCCCCCTTTAAGTACTTGAAAGGCCACAATAAGGTCTCCCCGGAGCCTTCCCTTCTGCAGGCTGAATAACCCCAACTCTCTCAGCCTTTCTTCACAGGAGAGGTGTTCCATCCCCCTGATCATTTTCGTGGCCCTCCTCTGGACCCGCTCCAACAGGTCCGTGTCTTTCTTATGCTGAGGGCTCCAGAGCTGGACGCAGTGCTCCAGGTGGGGTCTCACCGGAGTAGAGTAGAGGGGCAGAATCACCTCCCTCGACCTGCTGGCCACGCTGCTTGTGATGAGCCCAGGATACGATTGGCCTTCTGGGCTGCGAGCGCCCATTGCTGGCTCATGTCCAGCTTGTCATCCACCAGTACCGCCAAGTCCTTCTCGGCAGGGCTGCTCTCAATCCCTTCATCCCCCAGCCTGTATTGATAGCAGGGGTTGCCCCGACCCAGGTACAGGACCTTGCACTTGGCCTTGTTGAACTTCATGAGATTGAACCAGGCCCACTTCTCGAGATGGCATCCCGTCCCTCTGGTGTGTCGACCGCACCACTCAGCTTGGTGTCATCTGCAAGCTTGCTGAGGGTGCACTCGATCCCAGTTACATCAAGTTACTGTAAGAGTATTTGAAGGACATTGGGGTTGGTCTTGGGGGATGGGAGAGGAAAAATTAGGTTTATAGTTTGCCTTGAAAAGACTAGGTACAAACTGAAAAGTGTCAATTTTGCTTTTCATTTCCTCCCCACTTCCTCACCCCACCATACTTTTTTCTATGCTGGAAGCAGTGACAAAAATGTCTGTATTTTTTACTTTAACTATGTGGTAGGAAAGTACTTCTTTTTAGAGCAAAGGCTAATGAGTCGCTTTTAGTGACATTTCAATATTTATTTATTCCCCATGCATTAAAGCAAACTAAAAGAAATAATATTTCTATGAAACTCACTGTGAGGCTCTTGGTGTGATGTTTGTGTTTTGTTTTGTTTTTTTTTTCCTCTTTATGCTTCAGTCATTAAGTGGCACATCCATTTTGGAGACCTAATTCTTAATTTGTGTTTTTGTTTAATGCTGTATATTCAGTGGTCCTAGTAGATGGTATAGCAAGGCCAGGTTACCTGTGTGTTGTCCAGTGAAACCTAACAGATCAAGTTCAAGGATAAATCTACTGCAAGTGGAGGATGATAGCACTTCTTTTTCTGTTCCTTCAGCACTAGTGTAGTACCACTGGTAGTTAAAATAGTGGATTAAAATGCCTGACTAGAATATTGGGTAGAGTGATGCAGTTCAGTCCCTTCTTGTTCGGACCATGGGCAATTGTTGGCTGAAACTTGGCATGATTTTAAATTCTCTACAGCTAGAGAGAGAGCATGGAGAACAATAACTGTACTACAGTTTTCTGTCTGCCAAAATTGGGACTGAGTCACTAGGGCATGTACAATTCCTCTATCTTTGCTCTTGTAATAGGTAGGTAAGACGTTCTCCAGTTGGATAGTTTGGTTGTCTTAAAGCGAAGCTGAATAAAGAAGCCTGTTTCACACTGCTGCTTCCTGCCTCCGTCTAGCGTAGTTTATCTGTAAGCAGTGTTGCTAAGATGCCCAGGTGTTTCCAGCAAGTTTTTTCATTGATGAGGGAATAGGAGAACTCTTTGTTAGAAGCTGAGCCATGTATATGCTTTATGGGAAACAGGATTGGATATGAAGCAAGTGTGATGTGCTAGTTACACTGCACTACTGAATAAATCCGTTTCTAAGAACAGAAGCAAAACAGAGATAACCGTAAAGATAGACACAACCAGCCACTTAACCAGAATACATATATCAAATTAACTCTAGCATTAACCTTAAGTAGTCACAGTTAACATGATTGTCATATTCAAGTATTAAGCTCAGATTTTAAATACATTAGTTCAAATACGTTTTAGAAGACTGCCTCTTCTGAGTGAATGTACAAGGAGAGCAGGAGGCAGAAGTCTGAAAGTGAACAGTTAATGGTGTCTCCCATTAGAGCACAACTGCAGTAAGCGAAGAGACCCAGGTATACTTCCTTACAAAGGAGGGTGGATCACTTCTGATCTGTGTGACCTTCAGGCTAATTTCCTTCAGTTACTTTTGAAGCATTAAGTTCTTTATTCCCTAGCATCTGTCTCTTCATAACAGTTTTTTTTATCAATAGGTAAGCTATATTTGTGTGAATAGATACTTCTTTAGTGTTAGATTAGCCTATTACGAAGTATTCAAAAACTTGTTTTAAAAATCTTGATTTTATTGGAGAGAGAGAAAGCCATACCATAGATTAGTTGCTACACAAATTAAGCCTGCAAATACATGAGGTTAATAAAATGCTGTGTATTTTGCAGTGGACTAATAAGGTTTGATGTTCTTCCTGGTGGCTGTGGACAGCTGCATTTTATTACTTGGATTAAATATCAACATAGAAATGATACATGCAGTAAAGGATTTAATCCTGCTAACAGAGATGCACAGAATTTTGTAATTTTTCTTTGCTTCAAGGAGGTAACAGATTATTGATCTCATTCATATCCTTTCCAACAGGAAACCAAGTAAGGGTTTAAATTAAAAGCAAAGTTTTCATCTTCTTTTTTTCTTCTTTGAATTGAACACACATTCACTTTTATTAATCTTTGCCAGATTAAACTAATGAATTTACTTTGAGTTCAGTATTGACACATGTAAGATAGTAATAGTTTTGATTTTTGTTTAATATTGCAAAAAGAAAAAAAAAATCTTTTAATGACTGGCATGGCTTCTTTCTGTATGCTTAGGTTTGACAGAATATTGTATAATATTGTTTAGAGACAACAAAAAATGTTTTTACTAATATATTAATGACAAAAAGAGAGCCAAGGAGAATCTCCGTCCTTTATTGGATGCGGGGGGGAACATTGTCACCAAGGATGAGGAAAAGGCTGAGGTACTTAATGCTTTCTTTGCCTCAGTCTTTAATAGTCAGACCAGTTATCCTCAGGGTACTCAGCCCCCTGAGCTGGAAGACAAGGACGGCGAGGAGGATGAACCCCCCATAATCCAAGAGGAAGCAGTCAATGACCTCCTACGCCACCTGGATGCTCACAAGTTTATGGGGCTGGACGGGATCCACCCGAGAGTGCTGAGGGAGCTGGCGGAGGAGCTCGCCAAGCCGCTCTCCATCATTTATCAGCAGTCCTGGTTAACGGGGGAGGTCCCGGATGACTGGAGGCTTGCCAATGTGATGCCCATCTACAAGAAGGGCCAGAAGGAGGATCCGGGGAACTACAGGCCTGTCAGCCTGACCTCGGTGCTGGGGAAGATTATGGAGCGGTTCATCTTGAGGAGGCTCACAAGGCATGAGCGGGACAACCAGGGGATCAGGCCCAGCCAGCACGGGTTCATGAGAGGCAGGTCCTGCTTGACCAACCTGATCTCCTTCTATGACCAGGTGACCTGCCTAGTGGATGAGGGAAAGGCTGTGGATGTGGTCTACCTGGACTTCAGCAAGGCCTTTGACACCGTCTCCCACAGCATTCTCCTAGAGAAGCTGGCGGCTCACAGCTTAGACAGGTGTACTCTGCGCTGGGTCAAAAACTGGCTGGACGGCCGGGCCCTCTCTGGGCCCGTTGTGGTGAATGGAGTTACATCCAGCTGGCGGCCGGTCACGAGCGGTGTTCCCCAGGGCTCAGTTTTGGGGCCGGTCTTGTTCAATATCTTTATCAATGATCTGGATGAGGGGATGGAGTGCACCCTCAGTAAGTTTGCAGACGACACCAAGTTGGGCGGGAGTGTTGATCTGCTCGAGGGTAGGAAGGCTCTGCAGAGGGACCTGGACAGGCTGGGTCGATGGGCTGAGGCCAACTGTATGAGATCCAACAAGGCCAAGTGCCGGGTCCTGCACTTCGGCCACAACAACCCCATGCAGCGCTACAGGCTTGGGGAAGAGTGGCTGCAAAGCTGCCTGGCGGAAAAGGACCTGGGGGTGCTGGTCGACAGCCGGCTGAACATGAGCCGGCAGTGTGCCCAGGCGGCCAAGAAGGCCAATGGCCTCCTGGCCTGTATCAGAACTAGTGTGGCCAGCAGGACTAAGGAAGTGATCGTGCCCCTGTGCTCGGCGCTGGTGAGGCCGCACCTCGAATACTGTGTTCAGTTTTGGGCCCCTCACTACAAGAAGGACGTTGAGGTGCTGGAGCATGTCCAGAGAAGGGCAACAAAGCTGGTGAGGGGTCTGGAGAACAAGTCTGATGAGGGGCAGCTGAGGGAACTGGGGTTGTTTAGCCTGGAGAAAAGGAGGCTGAGGGGAGACCTCATCGCTCTCTACAACTACCTGAAAGGAGGTTGTAGCGAGGTGGGTGTCGGTCTCTTCTCCCAAGTAACAAGTGATGGGACGAGAGGAAATGGCCTCAAGTTGCGCCGGGGAGGTTTAGATTGGATGTAGGGAAAAATGTCTTTACTGAAAGAGTGGTTAAACATTGGAACAGGCTGCCCAGGGAAGTGGTGGAGTCCCCATCCCTGGAAGTATTTAAAAGACGAGTAGATGAGGCGCTTAGGGACATGGTTTAGTGGGCATGGTGGTGTTGGGTCAATGGTTGGACTCGATCTTAAGGGTCTTTTCTAACCTCAATGATTCTGTGATTCTGTGATAATATCCTTTAGCTTGAAGACACATCTGTATTGATTAATACTGTAGCTGTGACCCAAATCCGTGAAATGCAAAATTGCTGTATATTCTGTTTGAAAAAATCTTTTAGAACTTTTCTGTTGTTGTAATTACAACTTCATAAATGTTTGGTCTCTTTTTGAGACTTCTAGTATGGAACTTTTTTCTCAAAACAACTATCACTTGCAGCTAAAACGGTATAGAGATTTGGACTGTAATATGAGGGAGACTGAGAAATTCTGTGGGGTGTGTGCATTCACTGACATCATCTTGTACTAACACATTTTTTCCTCCTCCTGTTTTAAAAAAAACCCATATTTTATCACATTTAAACGAGCTGCTTAGATGCAACTTTTTTGGGGAAAATTCCATTTGCTTTGTTGGCGCTTTCTTTATTTACTAGATTACTGTGCCTTATAAAGTGGCCTTTTGCCTTTTGATGGGCATGGGTGTGAGGGAGAGGAGAAAGAAATAGGATAAATTTGAAGATCCGTAATAAGAATCTGTGCTTCTGTAGTTACTCTTTATGGTAACGTATATGTTTCTTGCTTAATGCTGTCTTAATCACGTAGTTCCAAAAGGCATGAAGTACCTCTCTGTTGTACCTACAGAGTTCTCCACTGTAGCCTAAGCTATTCCTTTTGACAAGTCTTTACAGGTTAAATATTAGGTTAAATAATAAGAGCTTTTGGAAGCCTTTTAAACTGTTACTAAACTGTGTAGTTTAGACACACTTGTATGTCTAAATCTGATGGTACAGTTTTACAGTAAATATATGAGCAAAGACTAAGCAGTGCCCTTGTGGAGTGCCTTGTGGAGGTGATAGGTGTAATAGATAGATATATAGATACATCTATCAGGACGAAAAAATAAAATACATGCTTTTCATGCCTTTTTTTTTTTTTTTAATCAAGACGTATTTGAAGACAAACATCTGATATTGATCTCCGTTAGTGTCTGGGGTCTGTATCAGGAGGATGATAAAAGTGATCTACATAGGCAGTTCCCTTGGCTTCATTGTGGCTCTCTGTGAAAGTTGCTGTCTGTCGTCTTATCACCTAGATCCACTTCCAGAATGTGTTGTAGCAAGAGCTAAGGGGGTAAAAAATAATGTGAATTGAGTAAGAAGGGTAACAGTAAGAGTGTTGTGCAGTGGTAGGATTTTGCAATGTATAGTTTCTTTCCTTATGACTTCAAAGTATGCAATAATGGCTGCTGAATGTAGCTGTATGGTTTTTTTTTTCTCTTCCCCTTTGCCCTTTTTTAGCATTTGTTTTTCTTTGGGTTGATGAGTTTTTGCCTGGAACAGGTGGAATTAATTTCATTGACCATTTATTGAAGTTCTCAGTCATCATCCTGAATTTAATGAACAGCTTTCTTGTATGTTTAAAGTAGAAAGAAAAACAGACTTAAAAAAATGTGAACAAATGCCTCTCATCCTCTTTAATTAATGTTCACTTAGACAGCTTTCTGCTACAATTATTTATTACTTCCCCAGCCTCTAGATCAAGCTACTTTCTGCTCCCAAGAAGATTTCTTCTAAAAGAGCTTCATATATCTACATCAGTTTGTTTTAAAAACTGCAGCCATACTTTCATGCTTTGAAAATGGTAGCAAAGTGCTAAAAATGAAGAAAAAAAAATATTCCTACGTGAATGCAAATTCTGTTGGATTAAGCAGTTACTGACATTTACTGACTCCGTAGGACCATTTAGAAGACTGTGAGGATGTTTTTTTATTTATTTTTATGGATGCTTTGCAAAATGCATAGCCAAAAGCAGTCATCCTTGGAAAATGAATGCCTTGAATAATAAATGGAGTCGTGTCACTAGTGCAAACATTTTCACAGGAAAGGCTACCAGAATTCTGCATATGATTTTTTGAGAGCATTAGGTTTTCTTTTTTTATCTTTTTCATGGTTCCCTTTGGTGCATTACTGTCAAAGAATAATCTGTAGAAAACAATGAAGATCAAAATTTAAGGTTTCAGAGATTTATGGGGAGGGTTAGTTATTGATCTGGAACTCTAGAATTCTCCTATTCCAACTACCGTAGATTATTTAAAACTTGGAAAATTAATTCAAAATATTAGTGAGAAAGGATAGATAAACTACTTCATAGCTACTTTAGTAGTAATTTGTATCATGATATATTGCCTGTCTTAGAGTTCAATGCCTATTTATTTTGAGAGATTAATTTGAAGACCAATTGTGACAGGAAAAGTCAGAGAGGAGTATCATAAAACAAAATGTTTCTGTTGATACTTAAGGTGTGGCTGGGACTTAGTTGCTAGGTAGACTTTATCTGAATTTATTATTTTTTGCAAGAAATACGGAGTTTTTACTGTGAACTTGCTATGCAAATGTTTTTACAATATGCTGTTCCTTCTATTTGATCTTTAAAGAATATTTTTGCGGCTAATGTGCCTTACTCGTATTTCCTTAATCCTTTAATCTATTGTTGAAAACTTGTCTCCTGCTTATGAAATAGTTCTTGCTCCTAATAAGAAAATCTGCTTCATTTTTCTGAGCCCGTTTGCTAAGATGGGGAGGGAAGATGAAGCAGTTCTGCCATGTGTGGTTTCTGAAACTGCAGCTTTTAAAGCAAACATTCAGATGGTCATTAAGAACAGCTGCCCTCACTGTTGCTGATACTTGACTTTTTATAGCCCTTGTTTTGAATAGTCCTATTGACTTTGTAACGTATCGAAGCGCCATCTGTATTTTACAGACGTAGAAAGAAGGGTCCAAAGAGCAAAGGGACCCCCACTCTTGCAAATCCCCATCTCCTGCCTGTAACATCAGACTTTGCTCTTTCACAGAACTGAAGAGATACCAGCAGGAGTGTTTTGTGTATGTATAGTTATGTGCTTTCTAGGTGATAATGGCAAGACTTAAGGCTTGATCCCGCTTCCATTGAAACAGGTAGCAACAGGAGTGGATCTCAGGCTGGTACCTTACTGGCCATTGTGTTACGGACTGTCCATTTCTTTGGGTGTGTCGGGCCTGAAAGCTTGTTATCTTAACCATGTTTAGAATCTAGCAGGTAGGGAAAAGGACGTAAA